>NC_139031.1:40842526-41442526 GCF_964662115.1 Mustela nivalis | reverse complement strand
TCACTTACAACAAAACTTGACGAGATCTGGCTAGAAATAAAAATCTGTGCATTTACGGAGCACCTGTTATGCACCCAATAGCATCCTTGCTACAGTTACTTATTAATTTAGGATGTGGTGGGAACTGTGTCCATTAGTTCTACATTACTATTTCCATTGTGCTGAAAAGGAAACTGAAGGTCAAGGAGACTTGAAAGCCGTTCGCTTCCAGTTCCATTCACCTAGCTAGTTACGAGAGAGAATTCCGACTGAAGTGTGTGCAGTATCAAAACTCAAATTATTTCTACTGAGGAAATACTGGATACTCTGGAAAACACTGTGTGCTGAGGGTTAGGAGGCCTGAGTACCTTTGTGAGCTCCAGCCTTAAGAACTTGGTAATTTTGTGAAAATATTACGTATATCTTACACTGTTTATAAAAATGGTCATAATATTATTGCCGTCCTTGTTCTAGAGTTGATGTAAAAATTAAGTGAAGTAATAAATGTGAAAGTGCTGTAAAAGAATTTTGCTACAAGACAATTGAATAGCATTTGAGTGCATGATATTGTCATCATCACTGACAAATATAGGGAGCGAGTGAGGAAATTTTAAGTGCGAACTAAGTATTAGTTTCTTACCAGGCATTTCCTATCTTGGCTGCACACTATAAGTTAAGAGATGGAGGAACTAATGTGTTGTCATACATTAGATCAGGACACAATGGAATGGTGTGGAAAGTAAGAGAGGCGAGACTTTTCCAAGAAAAAAACACCACTGACTTAGAATGTCATTTACCCATAATTTGGATGAAATTAGTTTCTCTGCACAGCTGACATCTGATTATCCACATCAGTTAAAACTTCAAGTGAAAAAAATTAATTTTATTTTATGACTCAAAATATGGAATGTGTTTTAAGAAGTAACACATGCCAATAATTAATTCGAGCTGCTGAGGATATTTTGAAAAATTAGAAATTTATAAACATAGAACATACTCATGTATCTGTTGTAGTTAAAGACCATATGTTGCCTGGATAAGAATTCCTTAATCGCCTCATTGTTTTTCAGTTTTCTTGTAATTTTCTTGTAATGGGACTTCCATCATTAACCATTTGTGACCAATCTCTAGATCCCTATTGACTCAAGGTGCTCATTATAATGAAAATATCTTTTGGGGAGAGAAAAAGTCAAATATATATTACCTATTTACTTATTATATCTAATTATATCTAACTTAAAACATTTAGGAATTGAAAGGGTACCTTGTGTTTTCACAATTGTATTGGAAGCATGGAGTCCTCTTCATCTGGAAGTTGTACTATCTGGCCCCTAGAACCCTTTCCACTGTGGAAAAGGATGGGCAGGGGAGCAGAGTGGATCTTTCACACATGGAAATAGTGTTGATCATCCATTCACTATGCTAACAGACTACTAGAGCATACATGTAGGAAGAGCTATATTTCATCCATAACTTCAGTTTTGGGGGATTCTCACAAGTGAGCCAGTTGGGGAATGAGGTCTCTAATCAGGTCTAGAATTTAAAAGAGAAAAAGAACATTAACTACATTTTGGAGATAGATTATCCTTTTGGCTTCTAAGAAGCGTGAGTCAAGAAATCCTCAACAAAGAAGCAATTTACATAATTTAAGACTTAAAAGAAAAGAACAGTTGTAGTTATGTTTTCTTTGTCTACTTAAGGCTTCTTGAAATGGCAACTGCCTCCTCAAAGCTTTAAATACATGGCCGGGATGATGACCAGGTCACAGATAATCTGAACAATCACTACTAATAGTATGTATTGAGCACCTACTATACCACACACTATCTACTCTTGAGTACTTTATATATGTAAAAGTTAGTACTATTATTGCCTCTGCTTTACATATTAAGAAACTGAGTCACAGATCATTTAAATAACTTCTCGAGATCACATAGCAAAGAGTGACAGAGCCGGGATTTGCGACTCTGGCTCCAGAATCCTCCAAATATAGGTCAATTCCAATAACACTACTAGATTCAAATTATAGACAAAAAATAAGCACAAAAATACAGCCAAGCTTACATAGGAGGATGCCCTGTTTTGTTTTATACTTTTGTAATAATCCGTTTCTTTGTATCATCCAACTATCTAAACTTAAAAACCAACATTAGCAGTATCGTGACATAGAGCAAAAGGTGCTCCTGAGAAAAGCCAATCAACATCTTTTTTTAAACCAACTATCAATTAAAATCCTATCTTTAAATGTAATGGTAATAAGGAAAGAAAAGTTTTATCAAGTAAATCAGGGTGATACCATACCATTTCCTTGATGAAAAATCTTGAGTTCCTCTCTTCTTCCTAAAGTCAAGCTTAAATTCCTTATCCTGTCACTCAGGATCCTACAAAATCCTCCAGCATTTAGTTTTTAATCTTTTCCCCCTTACACAGCCTGACGCTGCCACTCCTATCCTAATCTTACTTTCTAATTCTTATCTCCACAACTTTTCTCGTTGTCCCTGTAGCCAGGATGCCATCTTACTTCTCAGTTATCTCTAACTGTTCCCCAAGGTGCATACACAATCTGCAGTGTTTCTGTGAGTTAGCCTTCCTTTCTAGTATCTTCTTTTCTCTCAAACCTGGGAGCACACCAAATGTTCTAATCATTTGATGTTAATGCACACGTTGACTGAGCACCCATGATGTTCCAGGTGCTCTAAATATACACTTGTATATAATCCTTACAAAAGCTGGTATATGCCTCACTGCCTTCATTTTATTTAGGAAGAAACCAAAACTGAGACATCTGATTGCCTATGGTAGACAGCTATTAAGAAGTGAATTGGAGATTCAAATTAAAGATTCAAACTAAAGCCAGAGTGAAATTTTTCTCAAAATTTTCCAAAATGAAATCTAGATTTTACCTTTAAAACTAACTGGTCAATTTCTCATTGTACTACAGTTTTATGGAAAAATTAAGGATATACTAAGGCACACTGGGCCTAAGTGCCATGATCCATTTGTGTTATCCTCAGTGGGTATGGGGAAGGTAGCAAGTGTAGAGAGTGGAGAATATGTCCAGGGTGGACATAAGGAAGGGGAATGTGTTGACAGTGTTAAGAGGCTGCTTCTTCCTTGGGCTTTTTTTTTTTTTTTTTTAAGATTTCATTTATTTATTTGACAGACAGAGATTATAAGCAGGCAGAGAGGCAGGAAGAAAGAGAGCAGGAAGCAGGCTCCCCGCTGAGCAGAGAGCCTGATGGAGGGCTTGATCCCAGGACCCTGGGATCATAATCTGACCTGAAGGCAGAGGCTTTAACCCACTGAGCCACCCAGGTGCCCCTTCCTTAGGCTTTCTTATTGCTGTCACCCAACTCAGCTACTCTGAAGTCATTTCCAGCACTTTTCTTCCTTGCTGCCTCCCACTATTAAGTCCTTAAAATCCAGGGACTCATTTTAGACCTAGGGGTTGCCATATGTTCTTGTTCTTGCCAACAAGATGTAAAAGGGTAACTGTCAGTACTTTCTTGGGTATCATGAAAATATATTCTTCTCAGAAAAGAGAGGCAGAAAAGAACACTCTCCTCCACCATCCTTTCTTTCTGCTTTGGAACCTGCCATGTGAAGCTATGATGATGAGAGATCTAGGCACCATCCCATCACCAGGAAGGGAGACAGTGGCAACATGATAGAATGGTATAAAGGATCAAGAGATTCTGAGTGTCCTATGGCCTTGCTGAGCGACCAGACTCAGCGTGATAGTGCCCAGACCCAGCCTTCTGTGGTATAAACATTTCATCTTCATGGCTCAATCTTCCATGAGTTGAGTCTTCTGCCCCTTGCAGCCCATGACATCCTAAAACCAGTACACCACCAAATAGGTAATAGCAATGACTTTCTACAAGTTCTGCCCTCTTTGATGAAACAGATACAGTCTAAACAGTACAGGTAAGTCTCTGAGTCTCTGAGTGACATTTTTGTGAAGCAATAGAAGCAAACAACCCACAGGAAGCCTTGGCTTTTCATTGTTACATAGATTCTTGAGAAAATTTTGGTTGGACCCATAGCCTACAATCTATATAGTAAGGCAGGAGAATTCTACCTAATGACTGTATCCTCACTGCACACAGAGAAGATAAGATTTTCTACAGAGGACTGGAAACAGCAGCACAATAGATGCTAGTGTTAGGGGTCTGAATCCTGATGGCCCTTTCTTGCAGATTTGACCCATTATTAGATGGTTGGATAGAATGGGCTTGGGGACCTAATGCAGAAAGACCTGTTCCACGCTCCCTGTCTGGAACCCATTCAGGAGAGTCATGTCAATTGCCTCATACCAAAAAAAGGTAGAATGCTAAAGATTAGTAAGACCTAATTATGCATGGCATAATGAGATCACCTATCTCAGGCCTTGGAAGAGACTCAGGAAGTTTCCAAGAGGCTCAAAGGACAGCTGAGAATTAAGAGCTGGAATGCAGTTAGGGATTCACAATCCCCCAGCAGACTGAGAAAGTGATGGCATGAGAAAAATGGGAGGAAAATTAAGTGGAAAGAGAACAACTCAGAGACACTGTTTAATTACCCTGTAATAGAAAGACTGGGTTTTTATTTTTTTTTAAGATTTTATTTATTTATTTGACAGAGGATGAGAGATCACAAGTAGGCAGAGAGAAGAGGGGAAGCAAGCTCCCCGCTGAGCAGTGAGCCCAATGTGGGGCTCGATCCCAGGACCCTAGGATCATGACCTGAGCCAAAGGCAGAGGCTTAAACCCACTGAGCCACCCAGGTGCCCCATAGGTTTTGTTTTTTTTTTTTTTTAATGTAAAGATAAAGGTGGTTTTTAATCCCCCTAGCAGTATTTAATAAACTAAGTTGATTTGTTTAATAAAGTTTCATTTTTCCCATTGGAGTTGGTATTACAAATTTACAGACAATTTGACATCACTGGAATATGATGTCAGAGCTCATCTATCTAAGCTAACAGCAATTTCCCCAAATAGCCCCCAGCATCAGGCTGCCCTATCACCATCGCATCTGACTGACCCAAAATAAAAGACCTAATCTGACAATCTCCAGTGGAGAAATCCCACAGGCTAAGACATTTTAAGCGTGGATTATATTTCACAACCACAACGAGCAGGTCAAGCCCGCCAGAAGATGGTTTCCTCAGCCTTTCCAGTCCCCACCACAAAGCACTGCCATGCTCAAGAACAGCCCTTGGTCACAAGAAGCCACATCACTCCATTGGGTTTGCCTTTGATATCAGCTTCCTGGGGGTACCTACCCATCCTAAGTAATGTTTCATTATCGGCAGACAGGCTTCTTGGCTTCCTGGGAATGGCTCTTTATGCCATTTGAAGTTCTGAAGCTCCCAAAAAGAGAATATTCGATTCATGAACCAAGTGAGATCCAAGCAAGGTGAGTGTAGAGGAGACACTTCGTCCCCTGCAGGACATCAACATAACTGCGGGTGTGTGACCAGACAACCTGGCTTAAATCCTAGGTCCACACCCTTCTGGGTCTATTACTCTTTCCTCAATTTCCTCATTTGTCAAATTGGAAGGCTGATGTCTACCACAACACACTTATCTGAAGATAAAAAGAGATCGACTGGGCTATACAAGAAATACAACAAATACCCATTTTCTCCCTTCATCTGTTCTTTCATGTTATAAGTTTTACCATATTCTGAGTTTAAGCACAACACATGTACACTAAGGTTTAACAACCATGGTGACTTCATCTTAAGTCAATTGAATTAATTGTGGCTTTGGCTATACCCATTGGCCTCCGTAAATAAAGACAGGACAAGTAGACCTGAAACCCTCAGGTAACCAGTCGTGATCTACACTTGAACAGCTAGAGATGGCTTCATCAGTACTCATGCAACTGATGCTCACTCTATGCCAAAAGCGGGCCAATCTCGTCGTCAAGCCCAGGGAATAGAAAAGGGGACAATATAGTCTCTGTAATATGATGGCAGAGATAAGAGAGATGCTATGGGGCTAAAATGAAGGATATGAAACTCAAAACCAAGACTGAGGAGCAAGGATGCTGTATCAGATGGTTTCAAGAAATGATAGTGGCCTGAACAAGAATTGTGATGATGGAAATTAAAATAGTTTCAAAAAGCACTGAAGAGGGGGCACAGGTGCATCTCGCCTACTGAACAGGTGTAAATAGCAGGTAGGTGGAGGAGGTGAAGAGGACCACATAACATAGTCTATGAATACTAATTGAGGGCCTGAGTTGGGGAGACTCTGACAGAGTTGATGTGGAAGGCTAGAGGGCTAAAGCCACATTCCTCACATCCAGAAAATGCATATACATTTAAGCAAATAAGATATAACAAAAATTTCCCCATGTCCCCATGTCCCTTAGACTATTATCTTTTTTATGGGGTTCTATTTAATTCTCAACAAAGAAAAAAGTAGTAAAAATAAAAGGCAGTGGGCATCTGGGAAGAAGTTTTTGGAAACTTCAGAAAAATTCCCTTGAAACCCGCACATAATTGTTTCAGTCTTACAGGGAAAGTGGATGAAAAGAATGGATTGTGTCATTGCACTTTGAGCCACATACTGCAAAGCCTAGGTGCTCCTTCTAAGGGCTGGTTTCATTTCTATGAAGAGGAAAGAAAACCATAGCCTCTGAGTTACTCTTCAGGAATTATAGCAAGTTAAACATTTTCATTTAAAGCCCATATTTCGGGGCGCCTGGGTGTCTCAGTGGGTTAAAGCCTCTGCCTTCGGCTCAGATCATGATCCCAGGGTCCTGGGATTGAGCCCCGCATCGGGCTCTCTGCTTGGCGGGGAGCCTGTTTCCTTCCTCCTCTCTCTCTCTCCCTCTCTCTCTCTCTCTCTGCCTACTTGTGATCTGTCAAATAAATAAATAAATAAAATCTTAAAAATAATAAAGCCCATATTTCTTAAAATTATATATCCCCTTTTTATATATAGGTATGTTTGAGAAGCTATCATATCAATGTCCTGAAAAGGTAAAATTAATGTGTTATTAGGTTTTACTATGGACCCTCCATTTCTTCCCTAGGTAACATAAAAAGTATAAAGATTACTTCCTGAACCCCTATCATATCCCACATTCTCCTTGTCATATTTGTATGGGCCCCACCTCAAGTTGGGGACAACCTGAGGTGGGACCCATCTTCCTTGACTCTTCCCCTTCATCGGGTACTTTTTCTACACCATCTCTGGGGCCCTGAGTCTGCGCCAGTGGCTGAAAGCTGCTGCTTTCAGGGAAAGGCCTGTACCATCACTGTAGCACATATTAACAGCCAGATAGGGAGTGAAGGAAAAGGACAACTTGAACCCCCCAGGCTGTTGCCCCAGCTTCTGCTCCACTCCGAATTCATTAACCATCCTGGTCCAGAGAACACTGCAAGAAAAATGATGTGCAGGCAGATTCACAAAACCTAATTCAGGATCCAAAGCCAAGATAGAGATAGAGCAAGGTCAGGAAATGAATGGGAATTTGGAGGAACAAGACCAAGCAGGAGTAAACATTAAAGTATATGGCATAGGTCTGAGTTCTTGGGATGTAGTTTAAAAACAAGGTAAAAAAGACTACTGAGGAGACATAGCAATGAGCTAGGAGGCAGTAAGGAATACTTAAGGACTATTTTAAATACTATTGTACCACTCTTACCCTAATCAAACATACATGGACATTGATTTCTTACCTGTCATTTGCCTTGTCTTTGAAAATAGGACAATAGCTTTGGTTTTCAGCCAAACAAATAACCAAGTGTCACAGCACATAAAGAATAAGAATCTCTTGTTATCCTAGACTCCTTATCCCTTGGGTGAGACATAATCCTAACTCACTATTACCTCCCCATTCTGATGTTACACTAACTAGGGTTAGGACAGCCATCTAAGACTTCCTCAGATTTCCCACTTCCAGCCAATAGCTGAGTTCACCACCTTGATTGTTAGGAATTGGGGCAGCAGTCTGATCTCCTCATATGATCCAGTGAATGTATTGCCAAAGTAAATGTTGAGTACTGGTTCACTAGTAGCACAGAAACTTTGTAGCTGGCTGGAGTTACTAAAATCAGGGACTATACATCCCCTTATAACTCTCCCTTCAGAGTATTAATATCTCTTTTTTCTCTCTTGGATGCATTCTACAGATCAGATGTCAGGCGGAAAATGATGTTCTTGGGGAAGTCTAGGTGGTCTCAGGAATGACAGAACCTCCTTTTCTGCTGACATATACAAGATACTTGAGTAACAGCATGAAGTAAGCCTACAGCAATGAATCTTATTTAGGTGAGAAGAGATTGGGTTTATTAATTTTGTTTTCACCAAATGGACCTTAATATCAATATTTCTAGGACTCTTTCAGCATTATAATTTAAAACAGAGTTTAGTGTGATATTTGATTCTGGTATAAATTCACCATATGTGAGAAAAGGGAAAGAAAGAAAAGCTGGCAGTTCAGATAAGAGAAAATAGTGGACTAAGAAGCTCTTATATTTGATAAGGATATAAAAGTAAAAATTGAAATCATTGACATGAACTGAAGACTTTGAAAACCATTTACTCTGAAAGTGAAATTATTCAGATATGCCTGGCATCATTCCATCCAGAATTAGACCTTGCATTCAATCTTTATACTTTCTCCCTAAAGGGAATGACAGTTCCCCTATAGGGTATGGGTGCTAGATCTGGGGATGGGAAAATAAGATGGGTGTGGGATATTTTGTGTTGGAGATGGTGATCTATTCAGACATTCTGGAGATAGTATAGTGGCAAATAAGTAGTAGACATGAGATGTTTATACATCAGAGCATTCAAACAGCAAAAAGATGACCAGAAAAATAATAATTATGTTCCACTAGAATAAGATTAATGTGTAAATAAGCCTTGAGTCCATGATAACATTTAAAAACAAAAACTGACCCATGAATGCTAAGACTATAGAAGTTGGAACTGAATCATGCACATGAGACTTAAGTGTTATTTACAGTAAGATGGGTTATTTATCAAATAATTAAGAGAATTCTTCACTGAAGTTTAGCCAGTCCAGGTTACCCATGACAAACTGCTTTTCCTCTTGTGGGGGTTTTAAAGCACAAAGCATTTTGTAAAGAGATAGGGTCTGTGTTCATCTCTGAATCTAACTGGGTTTGCAGTGGTTTTAACTTGGAGAGGACGGTATGGTAGAGATGATGCTATGCGATTTTGAAGGTTGGGTCACAGAAGGTCACATAGTTGTACCTTACTTACAGGAATACTCACTTTGGGATCCCTGAGCCATGTAAGATGTTCAGTTATCCTAGGGTTGCTGTGCTTTGAGGAAGCCCAAACCATATGGACAGACTATGTGTAGGTACTCTGGTCACCATTCCCCACTGAGATCAGCATTAGAGTCACCCCAGCTCAAGTGCCAAATATGTGAGAGTAAAGGTCTCTAAAATATTATGACTTGATGCCATTTACATTACCCAAAGTTTTCAAGACCTCCTATGGAGACCTCAGATATCACCAAGTAGTAACAAACCATTCGTGCTACGTCCTATCCAAATTCCTCATTCACAACATAGGCAGTGAATCTGGAGGCAGTGGTTTTTTTTTTACACAACAGTATGTAATCATAGCATCTCCAGACTCTTCGGCAGGAACCAACTATATGAATAAAGTCTTAGGTATGCAGGAAGTGCTGCCCCGTATTATTATGCCTTTGATTTTGCTTAGCGTTTATATGTCTAATGCCTTCCAAACAAAAATCAAGTAAAGTAGAATGATAGCAACTCAAGAAATTTCTACTAAATGTAATCACAGCAGAATGTGCATCAAAAAACAGCGCACAAATCTCCTCACTGAGACTGTAACTAATTCAAGTTCCCACGAAAATGCCTCAGGGCAGGGACTCTTGAACTTTGATTTACATCAGTATCATCTGAGAGACTTGTAAAATAGAGAGGCCCAGGGCTTTACCTACTTAATGTATCTGAGTCTCTCTGGTCCTTTTTTTTTTTTTTTTTTTTTTTAAGATTTATTTATTTATTTTAGAGAGGGAGCACATGAGAGGAGGAGCAGAAGGAGAGACTGAGCATGGAGCCTGCAGCAGGGGAGCCCAGGATCATGGCCTGAGCCCAGATCAAGAGTCAGATGTTCAACCAACTCAACCACCCAGGCATCCCTGCTCTATTCTTTGTTAACTCTCTAGGTGACTCTGAAACACATGAATGTTTGAGAACCGCCGAGACAGTACTACGGAAAGTAAGTAGAGAAAGGGGGCCAATGTAGATAAAATGGCATTACTTCCTGTCCATATAACCACTGCACGTAGGAAAATGTTGAGAGGCTTAGTACCCTTTTTCAGCCTGTCTCAGAGAGTTTCTAAGAAGACAGTGGCTTAATTGCCGTGTCTTCTCCCTCTGACTAGAGTAAGCACCCCTGCCCACACAGACTCAACAACCTGAGGTTGTGTGCCCATGCCTTCATACCACAGGACAGACAAGCACCAATTTATTTGCCAGCTAACTGTGTAGGAGTGGAGTTATCTATCCTCAACATACAGAACCCACAGGAACAACTGTTTTGTTTTTTTTTTTTTGACTCAGTGTTTCTCAACTTTGACTACATATTAGAATCATCTGGAAAACTTTTAAAAGTCCCCATTGCTCTACCCCAGACTATTATAACAAGGTCTGGAAGTGGATCACAAGCATAGGTTATATATACATAAGGCTCCCGAGAGGGTTCAAAGTCTATCCAAACTTGAAAACCACTGTTTCTAACTCAAATTCTCACAAATGAGGGTGATTCATTCTGAATTAAAAGAGAAGTCTGTATCTTTAAGGATCATCCTTATTAGGATACTCTCATAACTTGGTATCAGATAAAATAGTTAAAAATATTAAAACATGTGCAGAAAGATAAGCTCCAGAGATAAATGTCCATATTTCTGCCCTCTCACTACCATATTGGCAAAGTAATAGACAATTCCTTTAGAATTAATAGACAACACCAGCAATGTCAAGTGAAATTTGAAATTAAAATATACCATTTACACAGCCCCTCATTAATGCTTAGATATAAATCTAATAAAAGCTGCAAAATATATAATATTTGAAGAAAACTACAAAACTCTGAAGAATTAAATCAAAGAAGCGCTAAATAAATGAAGACATATTCCATTTTTATGGATCAGAACTCAATATTGTCATGATGTCCATTCTTCCCATCTTGATCTATAGATTCAATACTATCCCAATCAAAAGCCATGAAGTCATTTTGTGGATACTGACAAACCAATTTTAAAGTTTATATGGAAAGGTAAAGGATTCAGAATAGCCAACATAGTATTGAAAGAGAACAAGTTGGAGGACTAACACCACCTATCTTTAACACTTACTACAAAGCTACAATAATTGAGATAATGGTGATGTTTCCACAACTCTATAAATTAACAAGAGTCAATTTAATTATATACTTCAAATAGGTGAATATTTTTTTAAGATTTTTTCTTTATTTATGTGACAGAGATCACAAGTAGGCAGAGAGGCAGAGAGAGAGGAGGAAGCAGGCTCTCTGCTCTGCAGAGGCTCGATCCCAGGACCCTGGGATCATGACCTGAGCTGAAGGCAGAGGCTCAACCCACTGAGCCACCCAGGTCCCCCCAAATAGGTGAATTTTATGGTAAACAATAAAACTGTTTAGAAAGACACAATGTGGATTTAGTTTTAAAGTTTTGGGGGAAAAGGGGCATCTGGGTGTCTTAGCTGATTAAGCACTGGACTCTAGATTTTGGCTCAGGTCATGGTCTCAGGGTCCTGAGATTGAGCCTGGCATCAGGCTTTGCACTAGGCCTTGAGCCTGCTTAAGATTCTCTCTCTCCCTCTCCCTCTTCCCTTCCTTACCCCACTCCCCCCCCCCAAAATAAATCAATAAAAATAAAGTTCTGAAAAAAACAAACAGGCAAAAATAAAGATTAGTACTCTGAAAAAATTACTTTAAGGAAATAGGAGAGAAAAAAAGCTGTAGTAATTTTTTTCAACAATGCATGAGCTCTATAAAAATATTAATTAAATATATTGTTTACTATTATATGCCAAATGCTATTCTAAGTGCTTTACATTGTTTTATCATTAAATAATCCTATAAAGCTGATACTATATCCTCTTTTACAGATAGAGAATCTGAGCCTAACTGGACATTAAAAAAAAATGAAATGATAGCATAAAAAGAGAGGCTTAAATTTAAAGGAAGGTGGTAGTGCTAAAGAAATGATTCAAGGAATTAACAATGCCATTACATTATTGTAAATGCTATTAGAAAGATTGAAAAATAATGAAGATCCAAAAGCAGTTTAATGATGATCAGAATGGGATTGAAAACAGTACGGTCAATGCAGAAGAAAAGGAGAAAGAGATTAATGTGATCAGATAATAGATGATAGATAGATGTGGATGACATAAAACAAGGACCAAAGAAAAGATAATAGTGTTCTGAGGGGTGTAGGAGAGAACAGCATAAAACAAAGTTAAAGGCTATTATCTACATTTTCTCTTAGCAGAGGAGAATTTTAAATATAAATGGCACCATCGCTAACAAGATACTAGATAAAAATGTCCCTGCAGCTGCACTGAGGACCTCACACACAGCATCTTGTTTGATATCACAATCCTAAGAAGCATGCACTATAATTATGCCCATTTTACAGATGATCCTTAGAAGAAGATGACTGCATATTCCCAGCTTGCCTAGGACAATGCTGATTCACTCCAGTGGTACCTCGATAAACTAATATAAATTACTTTAGGCAACACTCCATCCTCAAAAGTGTCAGAAATGTGGACAGCAAATTACATGATGACCTTACTTTGAGCCTAAGACCATAGCTGGTAAGCTGCAGAACCAAAACTTATAGTCAAATAAGTCTCTAAAGTCTTTCTTCTTAACCATTTTATTATAACAACTCTGTAGAGTGAAAGTGTTTATCATATCAAGTCAAAATTAGTGAAAAGTGGTCATTCCAAGAAATCGTGCATTTCTTTCCTTTTCTTTTTTTTTTTTTTTTTTAGAGATTTTATTTATTTGACAGACAGAGATCATAAGTAGGCAGAGAGGCAGGCAGAGAGAGAGGAAGGGAAGCAGGCTCCCTGCTGAGCAGAGAGACTTGGGATCATGACCTGAGCCTAAGGCAGAGACTTTAACCCACTAAGCCCACCCAGGTACCCCAAAAATCCTGCATTTCAAAGATAAATGAACAAGTCTACATGTAGCATTCAGTAGAAGCAATCATTTAAAAAGCAACAAGTACTTAATTTAGTAAGTAAATAATGTCCTAGACTTATTCACCACAACATTTAATGGCATAAAACAATTTATATACAGACAAGTTGTAATTAATGTAGGAAAACAATAAAAAGCTATTCTTAAAAATATACAAAGTGTTGGGCAGCAAATACCCAAGCAATTACTTGAAGACATTCTTCAGCTAATGGTGGGATAAATCAAAATGCAGACTTCACAAATACAAAAGTAAGATAGAGAAGGACTGGCAGTGGGCAACAATCCATTTTAAAAATAAAATTATAGGGGCGCCTGGGTGGCTCAGTGGATTAAGCCGCTGCCTTCGGCTCAGGTCATGATCTCAGGGTCCTGGGATCGAGTCCCGCATCGGGCTCTCTGCTCAGCGGGGAGCCTGCTTCCTCCTCTCTCTCTCTGCCTGCCTCTTTGCCTACTTGTGCTCTCTCTCTGTCAAATAAATAAATAAAATCTTTAAAAAAAATAAAATTATATGTAAATTGATCCAGAAAATATGGTATCTGGACAAAATGTGCATATTTGATTTCTTGAAGAACTATCACCATATTTAACTTCTCTACTGCATCAGCAATTCCAATGCATATCAGTTAAAAATTTTATGAAGAAGTGGGTAGAAGAAGGTGAAAGGGAATGTACATGCAACTGTTTCCTATTTTTCACAGAGGGAACTGAATCAATGATGTCTCATTTCCAGTGCTGATAATTTAATTAAAGCTTTGTTAATTTATTTGAAGATACAAAAGGTATATATTAGCAGAAGAAAAAACTTGTACGTCTTTCACATTATAGAAAAAAAAACAACTAAAGAAAACCTTAAAAAGATTATTAAAAAAAAGAAAAAATAGCATAAAAACTAAAGAAAATACTGAAAACAATAGAAAAGGATGGAAAATAGAGGTGAGAGTCAGAAAGTGTATTAAGAGACCAAACATAAAATGTTTAACAATAATTACAAATGGTTAAACTACTCTCTCAATAAAGGAAAGAGGGATGCCTGGGTGGCTCAGCGGGTTAAAGCCTCTGCCTTCGGCTCAGGTCATGATCCCAGGATCCTGGGATCGAGCCCCGCATCAGGCTCTGTGCTCCACAGAGAGCCTGCTTCCTCCTCTCTCTCTGCCTGCCTCTCTGCCTACTTGTGTTCTCTGTCTGTCAAATAAATAAATAAATTTTTTAAAATCTTAAAAAAAAAAAAGGAAAGACACTCTAACATTACACAAAAACTATATAAGTAAAACCTAAATAAATAAATAAACTTATTTACAGATGACTTAAAGCCAAAGACTAAAAAACACAAGGAAAAAAGGACAAGAGAAGATATGCAAAAGATATTAATAGAAAAGAAAAAAGGCCAATGTGTCAGGGACCGATATCTGCCAACTCAATCTCCATGCTTAACGGACTAACTTAAAGAACCCTCATTTCTTGCTCGCTATGGCGCATATACTAAAATTGGAACAATACAGAGAAGAATAGCATGGCCCCTTGTGCAAGAACCCTCATGTTATGGGACATGACAATATTCCCAGTTTCTCTTGCAAACAGGAGAAGCCAGAGAATCAAAGAAACAGTGGAAAGACACTGGGGGAGTTTTCTAGGGAAGCTTCTTTTAAAAGTGCTGAGCACCCTTTTGCTTTCTCCACTTGCTCCCTTCCACTGGCCGGGATGCCAACACGATAAAACTGGAATGTCCATCTTGCAACCAGATGTTGACCTTAAGGATAGAAGCAATTTATCAAGGACGCTAAAGCAGGAATGTACAATGGGCCTGGGTCACCGATGACATCCTGGAACCTCTTGATTGTTACTTGAGAGGGAAAACAAACAAAACAAACAAAAGTCCATCCTGTTTTCAACTAGTCTTTAGATCCTTGTTTCCTGTACCCAAAAGCAATTCTTCACTGATACCATAAAATCAGTATAAAACCAAAATCCAATGTGCAAAAAAAAAATTAAATGTGACAGAAGGGAGTTGGGGGAAATTGGAGGGGAGGTGAACCATGAGAGACTATGGACTCTGAAAAACAATCTGAGGGTTTTAAAGGGGCAGGTGGTGGGAGGTCAGGGTACCAGGTGGTGGGTATTATAGAGGGCATGGAGCACTGGGTGTGGTGCAAAAATAATGAATACTGTTATGCTGAAAATAAATAAAAAATAAATTTTAAAAAAATGTGACAGAGAATCCCTTTGTTGAATGATATAATCCAACATGAGTATATGTCATAAATTTTTCTGTAATAATAATACATGAAAATGAATGAAGGAAATGCTATAGGAACTACAAAGAGAAACTTACAGAATTTCAATTAGAATGAGAAACATAAGCAAGCTTCTCTGAATCTTTGAAAACTCAAATAGAACCATTAGGTAAGAAAATGAAGGTTCTAGGGGCTCCTGGGTGGCTCAGGGGGTTAAGCCACTGCCTTTGGCTCAGGTCATGATCTCGGGGTCCTGGGATCAAGTCCCGCATGGGGCTCTCTGCTCAGCAGGGGGCCTGCTTCCCTTCCTCTCTGCCTGCCTCTCTGCCTGCTTGTGATCTCTCTCTGTCAAATAAATAAATAAAATCTTTAAAAAAAAAAAAAAGAAAATGAAGGTTCTAAAGAATACAGTAGAATTAAAGAAGGTAGTACTTTGACATGTAGGCATATGAATATGTTCATGTGTACCTATATTTAAGTGTCTTATAAATAGAATTTCATGGACTAGTTTTTCAAAAATCGATTATATGAAAATATTTAAATATTTCAAAATATAGATTTTATCTTCAAATTATAATTCAACAAATAAATAAAAATGTAAAGTACATTAGATTGAACAGAAATACCAACATTTGGAAGTCACTCACAATAATTCTTTGGTCCAAACAGAAATCAGAGTGCATATTACATGTATTGTAAAAAATAAGGAATATATGAATATATTCAATATATAGAATATATATTATTTGATATATATGAAAATAAGAATAATATGCCTCAGAATCCATATGACATAGCTAAAGCATATTCAGAGGAAAAGTCATTGCTTTAAACATGAAAGAATGAAAATAAATGTAAAGCATTTAATCCAAGGGTTCAGATAAAGAACAGCAAAATTAAGACAGAAAAAGAAATAGATCAAAGAAGCAGTAGCAAAAATATCACAAGAAAATCTTTTGGGGGAAAATCAGAAGAAAAGTACTCAAAGATGATTGCTCAGTGCACAGTTTCTGAAAAATCAGACACAACTGAAAACTCAGTTATTATGAGAAGGAACGCAGAAAATCATGGGAACATCACATATTAGCATTACAGGGAAATAGCCATTATATTTATTGATATAAAAGCCCAAAATGTGTGAAATTAAAAAGCAGAACCGTAAGCAGAATGCATAGTATGATCTTCACTGGGTAACTAAGGAATACATTAGCAGATCATATAATTTCTATATTTGCATTTCAGGTTAGTATTTAGAGTAGGAAAGTTTTGTTGATATAATTAGAAAAATAAAATCCTTAAAGTTTAGACCTCTAAATCCCATTTCCTCTGGTGTCCTCTTTAAAGTAGAACACTGCATTCCTTTTCTTTAGGGATAATATCTCTTAGTCATTATAACATATGTAACCTCTTGCACCTATTAGAGCAAGCAATTACCAGATGTAATACTGCATTTATCTTTTCTCTAGAAATCCCAAGGATTTCTCTCTGCTTTCAAAGCAATTTCCCCTCAGAGGATACTATTATTTCATAGTAATGATTCAGAGCCCTTACCACCCCCTCAGAATGCAAGCCAAAACTAAAGGAAAATTAACCAGTGTAGGGAGTCAATGATTGGTTCCAATTTGGTGTCTCTACTTGAAAAGCTCTCCTTTACCAGGAGCTCTCTGCACCTTTAAAATGGAGAAACGTGCACCCACTTGAAAGTAATATCCTGGGAATTAAATGTTGTGACATATGTCAAACTCCCAGCACAGAGATTTGGTGGAATCCTCCGTTTTCTCTCCCCCGTATCCTTTCCAACCTCCTACATGATTAAAACTCATCTAACCAATCCACATTCTCACAGATCCTAAACGAGGCAAGGAGAGAATAAACAGCCAGGCGGGCATTGATGTATCTCACTTAGAAACTGTGTGGAACATTGTATCAACAGCAAGTTTAGACTGTCAGCTCATTCCTTTGAGAGAGAAGTCACAGGGCATGGGAGGTGGCCTGTCTGTTATCACCTCAACCTTGAGAAATTTAGTCTCTGCAAGCAGTGGCACCTTCTGGTATCCGAGGATCAAAATCCCACTGGAGGAAGTTAATTTCCTTTGTCCTAAACCCACACTTAGTCACCGTTTTCCACACTGGTGGATAAAGAAAAGTTGTATGCTTCATCCAAAGTAATAAAAACACTAAAAGCCAAACTTAAACCTCAGAACTGGGATCTTCCTCTGAACTTGGAATTTAATTCTCCTTAACTACTCACTTGGAGATTAATTGCACTCTGCCTGTGTCACTCACAGATTTCATATTATTTTACTTTTTCTGTGATTCAGCCCAGAGAGTTCTATTTTCTGGTCTCTCTGACCAAACCATGAGCTTTCCCAGAGCACCTGATATAATGTATACTTCGTTTAGCAATTGCTCAAGAGATTGTTTCTTCCTACCAATAACCCCTTCAATTCAATGCAGCATGAATTTTTTCATGCATACAGTTTGGACTCTGGTAAGAAAAGACTTAATTTGAAAGAATTGTTCCAGAGGGGAAGGACTCCACTGCAACACAGGGATAAGAGGAGCATTACCACAGGGAGACTGTTCCCACCAGGAGATGTGCAATCATCCGAAGGGTTAGGACTCAACGAGGTTTATGAGGCTGGAAAGAGGCAGGCATGGAGAAGAGGGATGAATGGAATAGGATGGTCTGATAGCAGAAGGAAAATGCTTTCTTGAGGGACCGGCCATTCTAGTGAAGCAGGGCTTGTAAGAAGGGGTTGTAATCTGGCTCAGAGGGGCTGAAGTTCAGCCTGGGAAAGGACAGAATCTTGCCTAAAATTGGTTTAATGAGCATTGTACTCCCAGTTGATCAGTGGGGACACAGTAGTTTAGCTAACGTTTATGAGGCAAAGAAAGGGAATTGGAGGGTCTATGGCTGGCCTTTTTACAGCTGGCTGTGACCCACAAGGGGGCATCCATGAGTCTGATCCCAGCCAAATGGGAAACAATGGTTACTCACAGTAATTGGTTATTTCCTGTTTTCCCACAGGGTCCGGTAAGGTTCAGTGTGGTCATAGGATACAAAAAGAAAAGGGGCAGCTTGGGACACCTGGGTGGCTCAGTGGGTTAAGCCACTGCCTTCTGCTCAGGTCATGATCTCAGGGTCCTGGGATCGAGTCCCACATCGAGCTCTCTGCTCAGCGGGGAGCCTGCTTCCCTCTCTCTCTCTCTTTCTGCCTGCCTCTCTGTCTACTTGTGATCTCTCTCTGTCAAATAAATAAATAAAATATTAAAAAAAAAAAAAGAAAAAAGAAAAGGGGCAGCTTCTGCCCTTTAGGAATGAATGTGGAAACTAAACAAAGAGCCCAGGAAAATTTACACACATAAAGGAGTCATAATGAAGAAGAAAAGAAGAAAGACTATTAGCATTAATGGGATCAGTATTATCTCATTTAATTCTCCACCCATTCAGGCACGACTGTCATCCCTGTTCACAGAGGACAAAAGAGAAGCTTCAGGGTGTCCCTGTACTCATGGAAAGGAAGTAGCAGAGCCAGCTTTGGATCCAGATCACTCTGACTGCTGTGGTTACAGTCAATACGTGAAAATTCAAATGATGACTGAGTTCTGGGAAGGTCAGGAAGTACCTGGGAGCTCCGAACTCCATCTCCTTTACATAGGACTAAAGAGAAGACTTCGGACTTCCAAACTGCAATGAGGGGGAATGGCATCCCCACTGAGATGGACCCCATTAACCATCAAAAGTATGTATACAGAACCAACTTTAAATATGTTGTCTATAGTTTTTTATTCCAAAGTTGATGAATGCTCTACTTTAAATATTATAGAAAAACAATGTATTTGTTCAAGGTTGTAAATATCGTAGCCAGGGTTCCCGTGATAAATGAAGCAGGAAGGTGGTGGGAATTCAGGGAACCTTGAGCATCTCCCTTCCAAACCCTCTCCAACAGTCTGCTCACCCCATCCTCGAAACTGAATGCTCGAATGATACACCAGGACAGGAGGTGGTTGTGGGGGGGGCCGGGGGGAGTTGTTATGGGGTTGGAGAGGAGAACTGGGCACATACACAGGCGGACCAGAAAATAAAAAGTGAGACTCTCCCAGACACCACTTCTTTTTCAAAGCCCCACCTGACTGTGCCCCAGGAGCAAGACGAGTAAATACCTTATTAAGGTAGTTTCTTAGCAGTTTGTGCAAATTTCTCTTTTCATATCTCCAAGCCTTGGTCCCATTTTACTGAGACGCCTCACTCTGGGATCTGAAGCATTCTCAGGAGCAGGAACTAAACCCCACTCACCGCCCGAAGGTCAGGCAGGCGGAATGAATTACTGAACCACCCCTCACAGGCCGAGAGCATCCAAGGGGTAGATCTGAGTTTTATGACCCATTTCCTTACCTGGAAATTCTTCTTTCAGGCTCTCGTTGCGGAGTTTTTAAGAAAGCAAGTCTTGGAAATGGGATCCAAACTGCGTGTCTGAGTGTCTCCGAAAGGGAGGTTAACTCTATGACTTCTCGGTGCTCCGAAAGAGAGAACAAAACTCTCTGGAGGTCCACAGAGAAAGGTGAGGGAAGTTTCCCTCCCTCTCTGGAGGTACGGGTGCCCTGCAGCTCAGACTTGGTCGGGAGAAAACGGGGCGCAGAAATGAGGTTGAGCTCACTGTGGGTCCCAGGAACACCAGAATCAGTCCCCGGGGCTGGAGACCTAGGGCGAGCTAACTCAGACAGCAGCCCCAGAATAAATGTCCTGGGCATGCAGCAAAAACTCCCCACTGGGAGTTGGGCACCAGAGATTGCCCTGCTCCTAAAACGGTGTTTCTTTTCCCTGGAGGCACATTCGAATCACCTGGGGGAGCTTTTAACAATCCCAATGCCCAGGTGGCACCCTAGAACAATCTAATCAGGACGTTGGCCTCCATGCATTGTATTTTATAAAGATTCCTAGATTATTACAATGTATAGCCAGGACTATGAGCGTCTACCCTGGTGAGCACTGATCGTGTACAACATAGGGCTTTCTTTGAGAGGGTTCCCAGTTTCTACAGGGAACACAGAGATTTGAGGCTCACTCTTTGCAATGTTAGTAAAGGATTTACTAAGATTTGTATTAGGCAGGTGGCAAGGTGAGGATTACTAGGCTGCCTTTAATGATATACCTAGCAGAGGCTAGAGCTCCCCAAAGAGGATGGAATCAGCCCCCCCAGCACTACTGGATCGCCAAGGCACAGTTTCTCTACTGCACCACAATTACTTGATGGGTTTGTGATTGTTGTTGTTATGGGCTAACAGCTAATTAATAAAGCTAAAGAACTGATATTTTCTTTTTTTTTTCCTAAGATTTTATTTATTTGATAGTGAGAGAGGGGAGGGGAGTGGCTGGCAGAGGGAGAGGGAGAAGCAGCCCCCCTGAGCAGGGAACCCGACATGGGGCTGGATCCCAGGACCCTGGGATCATGACCCAAGCTGAAAGCAGCTGCTTAACCAACTGAGACACCCAGCCGCCCCAGTACTGATATTTTCAGCTGTGAAAATATTTCCTATGTTTTCTTCTAAGAGCTCATAGAAGTCTTGATTCACCCCAGATTAATTTGGGAGTGTGGTATGAAATAAAGGCCAAGGTTCATTTTCTTTTCCATGTGAATATCCAGTATTTTGGCACCATTTACTGAAAATACTTTTTAGTCATTAGATTTTTTTACTCCTCTGTCAAAAATCAGGTGCCCTTACAAATGGGGGTCATTTCTGCACATATAAAATGTTTTGTCTTGAGCTACTCATCAGTCTGTTGTTGTTATTGTTGTTTTAGATTTTAATTATTTATTTGAAAGAGAGAGAAGGAGCAGAGGGGGGAGGCAGAGGGAGAGAAACTCAAGCAGGCTCTGTGCTGAGCCTGGATCCTCACATGGGGCTTGATCTCACAACCCTAAGGTCATGATCTGAGTTAAAATCCACAGTCGGACCCAATCAACTGAGCCATCCAGGTGCCCCTATTTGTCATTCTTTATTTCATTATCACATTGTCTTGATTTCTGTAGCCTTATGGAAATTCTTGACCTCCAACATTCTTCAATTTTAAGAGTACTTTGGATAGTGTAGGTTCATTGCGTTCCCATATTTTTGTATTAGTTTGTCCACTTCTACTAAAAAAAAAAAAAAGAAAAAAAACTTGATTTGATTGTGACTGGAATTTCATTGAATCTACAGATCAGTTTGGGGAAAATTGACATCCTAACCACACTGAGTCTTCTAATCCTTGAAGTGGTATAGCTAGCTCTCCATTTGTCAGTCTTCATTCATTTCTCTCAGCAATATTTTATAGAAATATTTCACATCTTTTGGGGCACCTGGGGGGCTCAGTGGGTTAAGTCTCTGCCTTCAGCTCAGGTCATGATCTCAGGGTCCTGGGATCAAGCCCCGCATCAGACTCTCTGCTCATCGGGGAACCTGCTTCCCCATCTCTCTCTGCCTGCCTCTCTGCTTGCTTATGATCTCTCCTTCTCTCTCTCTGTCAAATAAATAAAATCTTAAAAAAAAAAAAAGTATTTCACATCTTTTGCTAAATACATTCCTAAGAGTATTAAATTCCTAAATTTAAAGAATTCCAAAGAATTGTAAATGAAAATATTCTGTAAACTTTGTTATCCAATCCCTTCCATTTATTTTTAATGCTCCTCTAAGACTCATTATTTAAATGCTTACACATGTATTTCTTTTGCTCACATTCCTTAACTATGTTTCTCTCCTTCTTTTTCTTATATCACTTTTAATGCCTTCTGAGAGTTTCTTACCTGAATTCTATCAAATTTTCCTCTTTTTTTGCAATTCAAAACATCTCTTTAGTTTTTTTTCCAACAATTTATTTTTATATCCATTTTTCCAGTTGGTACACCTTAAACTTCAGCTCTTCTCTACCTTCTCCTTTTCAAAAAACTACCTCCCACACTTGTGAACATTTAACCCATGGGGTAGTATGAAGTATAGACTTTAAAGTGGCCACCATGATCCCTGACTTCTGGAATTTATGTCTTTCCGTAATCCCCTTCTCTTGAGGGGCATGAGCCAAGAGGAATGGGATGTATGCAATTACACATATGTGATTACGTAAGACTGTTGAACCCATGTTGGTAGAGTCTCTCTTCCCTTTACTGGCTTTGAAGGAACAGGTGCCATGGGTTTTACAGTTACAAAGAAATGAATTCTGCCAACAGCATGAGAGAGGTTACAAGTGCATGCTACCCCAGCTGAGGCTCTGATGAGATCCCAATCCTGGCCAGCACCTTGATCTCAGCCTAACACAAATGGGCAAGAAGAAAGACTGAGAGACTGGACTCCCCATCTTTGTGTATTGTGACCTACTCCTATCAGCCCTGATCAGACTCTGGAATTGCTGTTACCATTTTTTTTCTCTGTTGTAACCATGAGCCAAGCAATAATCCACTTGGGCAATGTGTGCAGGGAAAAAAATGCACAAGTAGAAAGCATCCTCTCAGCCTATCCGTGTCCATGGCACCTGGCCCTTGTCTCGTCTCTATTTCCCCTCCCACCTTTAGCCTTCATCATACTGAGACCCAACCAGTCTCTGACTCACATCCAGAAATTTCTCCCAAAAAGGTACAGAGATGGTAAGCGTATTTAGCTCACAGCTTCTTCATAATTGGAATACTCTCATGTAACTGTCACCCTGACCAAGAAATAGAATATTACCAGCAGCCCAGGGGCTCCCTCCTAGCCTATTCCAGTCACTACTCAGCAAAGGCTTCTTAACTTTTAATTTATGTAAATGAAATCAAACAGTATGACTTCCCTATAACTCAAAATAACAACTGTGAGATTTATGCATTTTGTTACCTATAGTGGCAGATCACTCATTCTCATTGGTATATGTTTTCCATGGTATGAATACACCACAATTTATTTGTCCACATTTCTCCTGATGAGCACTTACGTAGTTTCAAGTTAGGGGAAATTACAAAGAAGCTGCTCTATTCATCCTTACGTTTTTTGATTAACGTAAGTACTCATTTGTGTTGGGTATTTTCTTAGTAGAAAAACTGCTAGGTCATAGAATGCACATATGATCAGCTTTAGATAATGCTGCCAAGAAGTCTTCCAAAGTGCTTGTACCAAGTTACATTGTCATAGTAGTGTATGATAGCTCTTCATCTTACCCACCCTTACCAGCAAAAGGTATTTCCCATCTTTATCATTTAAGCCTTTTTAACAGGTGTCTCATGGTTTCATGCTAGATCCTGTGCTCCATCAATGCCTCTCTCGTTTTTGTGGGATATCTTGGGGTATATTCAGGTAAGAACATAGAAACCATAAGAGAAGTCCCAAGATCTGTAGTTAGCATACTAGAGAACCAGGGAGTTGATGTGTACTTTTAGCCTAAAATCCAGCAGGCTTGAGGTTCAAGAAGACCTAATGGTTTAGTTCAAGCCCAAAGAACTTTGAAGACCAATGTTCCAACTCAAAGGAGTCAGACAGGAGTTCTCTCTTATTTATGGGAGAATCAGCCTTTTGTTCAATGGTTCAAATGACTGGATGAAGATCACCCACATTAAGGGGGGCAATCAGCCTTACTCAGCCTACACATTCAAAAGTTAATCTCATCCAGAAACACCTTCACAGAAACACTGAGAGTAATGTTTGGCTGAATATCTACACATCTCACTCCCCAGTCAAGATGACACATAAAACTAGCCATCATATCATACTTATTAGCTTGTCGTCTTGTCTACAAAATTCCTTTCAACTGTGATATAGTATTATTCCATTACATATAAATGTATGTATATACAAACACACATATATATAGTTATACTTACTATAAATGAAAAAAGTATTATTTTGTTTAATATTATGTTTGTGAGTTTCATCTATAATGTACTATATTTGCTACAAATTATTCATTTTCATTGATGTATAGTTTTCATCATGTGACTGCATGGAAATTTATTTATCTGGTCTACTAGTGATGAGCCTGTAGATAGTTTACAGTTCGGAGTGTCTCATTGATTTTGTCACTCTGAATTTTAGGTTGCTTCTGATTCATTTCTAAACAATATTGCAAAGCCATGCTTTCCAGTGTCTCCTTGTACACACAAACATAAATGTTCCTCTTGGGCAGCCACAGGTCAAAAAAATGACCCATCTGCACCATGAGTGGAGAGGAAAAAACACAACCAGAAAGTTCTTTCCACCTATTCCTTATCCATCACGGAATCTACTCTTTTCTCTCTCTCTTTCCAACCTTACCACATTATGACTTAACCAGCTTCTGCTCTTTCCCAGAAATTTCTCACAGATTTTTAAAATTTTTTATTGAAGTAAAACATACTTATGAAAAAGTACATACATTTTATGTGTGCAGTGAAATGAACTTCCCTAAATTAAATACACGTAAGTAACTGAGTTAGAGACAGAAAATTACCAGCATTAAGAAATGGAATGATGCATCATAGGCTATGTAATTCTAACTTTACTGGATAAGGCCAAATTGCTCTTCAGTGTGACTGTGTCAGCTAACTCCCACAGAAGTGAAAAAAATACACTCATTTCTTCCCATCCTTGTCAATACTCGGGGTAGTCAGACCCTACTTATGCCTATGCCAATAGATAAAAATTTCGTTGTATTGTTTTAAGTTGCTTTTCCTTAATTTTTAACATGGTTGGGCATCTTTTCATGTTTATCTGCCAGTCAGAATTTCCTTTGCTCATTTTGCTATCTGTTGTCCCGTTTTGACTCTTCCCTTGCAATCCCTGGCTTATCCAATTTTCTGGCCAGCGCCCTCCTATTTGCTGCCCCTTGTTACTGGACCAAAGTGGATCTGCTCCTTGACATACCACAGACAGAGATAACACCAGGAGGCATTGTCTCACAAACTCAACTTTATTTGTACAAACAAGGAAATCAGGGAGAATAATTTCTAAAGTCGTGTCCCCCTGAACAAAAAAAAAAAAAAAAAAAAAAGAGCAGGCTCCTTTTTTTAGGAGGTGGGATAAATATTCCAAGGAGTATTTTAACATTATAATGAGGTGGAGGCACTTTCTGGCACATTTTTTTTTTTGACAATTGTATTTATTTATTTGACAGAGAAAGATCACAAGTAGGCAGAGAGGCAGGCAGAGAGAGAGAGAGAGAAGCAGACTCTCTGCAGAGCAGGGAGCCCCATGTGGGGCTCGACCCCAGGACCCTGGGATCATGACCTGAGCCGAAGGCAGAGAGTTAATGCACTGAGCTACCCAGGCACACTTTCTGGTACTTTCTGAGTCTCGCATGCAGGCATCTTCCTCAAATGTTTCTTCTGCTGTTTCAGCACCTCATTGGTTAATTTCTTAAAGGTTAGATAGACAGACAGAAGTTTTTATGACCTTCCTGAGTTCAGAAGGTCAGACCAAGGACATTTGCTGCCCCTTCAGTGTAGACTTAATACCTTCTCATCTATAACATTCTATGTACTTCTGGGCTGGGCAGATAATGCTAAAGCTTTCCCACTTCCATCCCAGCTATGGTTTTTTTATGATCATCACTAACCTGCTACTCCTTCTACCAGGTGTCACGGACCAATGGCTGCCCACGTCTGGAGCGTTTTCCATGTAAAGAATCAGATAGTTATGCTTGGTTGCAATACAAGCAGCTTAGTTCTGTTGTTTTACACCTGGCTGTCTAACCCTACTGTGTTAACTGCATGCCTCAACCCACATTTGAGATATGATGCAAATCAGTATATGGTAGTGTCCAGACACCGCTGTCTAGGAATTTCTGAAGAGAGGAGTTATTACCTCATTTCCATCACTGGTTGTGGGACCTTGGGCCAGTCATTTCAGCTCTGAAAGCCAGTCTTTGCTAGGGTATAATGAGAACATAAAGATACAATGGCTGCCTACCTCCCTGAGTTGCTTGGATGTCAAATGAAAGAACATCAAGGCGATCAAAGTATTTACCCAGCCCCAGTCCCAGTCCCCTCACCAGGGGTCATAGCTTACAGACAAACACAGACCCAGGCTTTTCTGAGAAGTGCCCTGCGAACACCTAGAGTAAACCACGGTATGAAATACAAATAGTTTCTTTCCCCGTGTTTACTGAAATAATGCACAGGCTACTGAGTAAATGGTTAGGTGAGTATTGTAAGTCAGAAAGCAAGCTCAGCCCGAGCAAATGCACAATTATGATTTGATATCAGAAGAGCCAACATGACCTGAATTAATCAGTTGGCTGTTGAGTCCAAGTTCCTGTATTGTTGAAGCTGGAGCAGAAGGGAGGTCCATTCTGGAAGTTAGGGAAAGCATAGCTGGGCAGGAAGGCCTGTCTCGGGAGCCACGTGGATCGCTGTGGGGGCGGGAGGTAGAGGGGCTCCCACCTGCTCGGGGGTGAGGTCCCCACCCTGAGCGGGACCGTGGGGTGAGGAGGCTGTGCCGGCTATTGGATCGTAACTGCTGAGCAGAGAGCAGCACGTGGATCCTCGCAGGCTTCAGGCAGAGCTCCTCTGGAGGTGGGCTCCGGGAGGGCTCCATGCCTCTGCTTAGCTGAACTTCCACCAGAAGCCTTGGGAGGCAGAGCAGGTGCAGAGCTGTAGCTGCTGTCCGGCGCTCAGAGGGCAGCTGGACCCTTCCTGGGCTGCAGGCACCGGGACAGCCAGGCTCAAGTTCACCTGAGCCATGCCAGCCAACCTCACAGAGGGCATCCCGGACTCCAGCGGGACCACGCAGACCCTAGATGCTTCCCCAGTTTTCTGCACTGAAACGGTAACTTCCACGGAAGTGGTGGAAGCCGAGGAGTGGGGCTCCTTCTACTACTCCTTTAAGGTACGTTCCCTGCTTTCCACTCTGAAAAGGACTTTCAATAATGAGACAAGTAGAATTTAAGAGACCCAGTTAAACTGTAGTTGTCAATACCATGAATGGGTATGGTTTGTTTTTCTTTAACTAAAAGAGTAAAAGAAAAAGGAAAAAAAAAAACCCTGATTAGCTAAATCAAGGAGTTTTTCATACTGTGCAAGGACCTAAACTGTAGTTTCTTATGAATACTGGTCTTTTTGTTCTGCTGCTGAAAATGTGTGAATCTTGAATAGCATTTATGTTAACCAAGAGACTGTAGAGTGGAATATCCGCCCCCCCCATTCCCTTAGGTAAAAGCACTTCTAATTAATTCTATAGTAGTGCTTGAAATGTTGTCTGTTTCTTCTAAGGATTATTGCTGTGAGTGTTTTGCTAGGAACATCAGAAGTGTGGAGAGCCCCCATCCCCCAGGACAATGCCTGGCTCAAGGAGAAACATAGCAGTAAGGAAGGAAAGACCACACTTGTTTTTTGATCCTGGCTTTGAACATCAGGGAGTAATAGATTTCTGTGACTGTAGTTTGTGGTGCCACAGTTTGCAACAAGTTGTCTCCTGGAACAGATAAGTAAATCAGACTTTGGTGAATTTCACCTTCAAAGCATTCAGAGGCCACGCTGCGAAATGATCCTTACTAGGTTAATACTGTTTCCTCTTCTATAAGACTGTATAGTCAGAAACAAGCCAGGCATCTGGAAAACAAGTTCTCTGCCTCTTGCATCAGAATGCAGACATGTCAGGATATTTCACATGCTGCCTGGAGGTGCCTGAAGTCGTGGCAATAATTCCCAGGTCTCAAACTGGTCTTTTATACCAGAAAGGAAAATATTTCAAGAAAAATTCTAGCCATGTTTGTTTGTTTGTTTGATCCTCTGGGTGTTCTTGAGTGATTTGGTTTTTACTCCACAAAGTAGAATTACTATAACATCTATCTCTCTCCTGGAGCTTTGCTTCTTTGCAAACACTCAAAATGAAACTTTCAGTGGGGAGCAATCTTGGGAGGCAGCCTAGCCTTCCACAAAAGCCAAGAGACAAAATAGCAGAGCAAAGCCCAAACAAGTCACTTAGGCTGGCTCTACGGGACCCAGACCCTCAGAACTACCCCCTAATGCATGCACACACACAGCCCAGCTGCCCAGCTCCACAACAGAAAATAGACACTGAAATCAGAGTTTGTTGCCATTTACCTTTGACTGAGTACATCGTCTCTATGGAATCAGCTCACAGATCCAGAGAGTCTGTCTTGGAGAAGCAGGCTTTGTGCACCCAGGAAACACACCATTCCTTCTCAGGGACCCTACCTCTGCAGTGTCTTGATAGTTATAAAACGAGATAGCAACCAGAACGAAGAGAGAATGGCCATTGCAAAGGGATACTGATCAGCAGGAAGGCAGCTGTTCTGAGACTCGGGCAATAATCACTCTCCGCTGAAATCTGATTTGCCCTTTTTTGAATACAGCTCCTAAGGGTATTTTGAGTGTTCAGAAAAACAGATCCTGGCTGGTTCTTTACTAGTGTTTACACGCTGTCCTAGCATCATCATCTCTAGGCACTAAAGGGAATCACATCATTTTTAAAATCTCATTCCTATTCATGTTTGCCCTCAAACAACTGGACCATTGGACAAGAAAAGAAGATCAAAGGGAGGGATTGTTTGTCCAGGAGCTTAGGATGTTCTATTTCATTTTTTGGCCCACGCAATCATTACTAAAACACACTGATTTGTAGTTACAAGGTGGTCCGTGCTGTTTGTGGGCACTGAGCTTAAAAGTTTCAGGGTAGAGGATGCCTGGGTGGCTCAGTGGGTTAAAGCCTCTGCCTTTGGCTCAGGTCATGATCTCAGGGTTCTGGGATCGAGCCCTACATCGGGCTCCCCGTTCAGTAGGGAGCCTACTTCCCCGCTCCCCTGTCTGCCTACTTGTGATCTCTCTCTGTCAAGTAAATAAATAAAATCTTTAAAAAGAAAAAAAGTTTCAGGGTAACTTTTTCCTATGGTGCTCTTGGAAAAGGGCAGTTCTGTTATACTATGGGTCCAGAAACAATTCTGATACAAACTCTTGTTCATAGTGAGCCTTTTATTGCACATACCACTCAAGAAGAAAGTCCAAACTGCTCTTTACTATGTCCCAAACGTGTCCTTTTAATCCCTGTTCTTTACCAAAAGCAGTAAAAATATCATAAAAATAAAAATGGTATCAGCAGTAAAAGTAGCAGAACTAATAGCAAGAACAATAGCCTAACGTCTCATTTGCTTTGGGCTTTCTTGATGCTAGGAATCTTTCAAAATGACTTCTGTGACGTGTCCCATTTCCTTCTTACACACAATGCTGCACCTTTCCAGCTGGAATTGCCTTGCACCCGCACCTGCGTTGGTCTAAATTCCACCGCCTCTGAAGTCTTCTCTTGAATTGCTTCTCCATGAAGCCCCCCTTGACTCACCTCTCCTTTGAGTGCACCTGCCTTCTTGTCACTTAATCCAGCTGTCTTCAACTGCTATTTCAATATGTGTCCGGGAGATGTAAAATAGCCATTAAGCTCCTCGAGTGATTTTTGTTTCCTATTCGCTCCAGAAACCAGCACCATGCTGGGCATCCTCAATAAGCATTTACTACATTAATGAAGTGTGGTGCTCTGTTGCTATCAACTGCCCATGTTTTCGCAGAAATCTTGCTTTCTCAGTAACAGAGGTGGGGCTCTTGTTAACCATGACTCCACAGGGTAGCCCCTGCCTGTCTCTCCACCCACTGTACTTGCCAGGCAAGGTCCTTCTCGGCATGAACATTCAAATCATCCTTATCCCATTTCAAAGCCAATGCGACAAAAGTAAGTTATGGGTCCAGTGGGTGGGGTATAGAATTAGTTGTGGTGCCGTAGACTAGTACCTAGTACCTGATTTAGCCCTGGGAATCCGTACCCACCATGTTGTAGCCTTACTACTGTCAGTGGTCTCGTGCAGTCTGCATGCCTGGGCTTCTGATAAAGTAGCAGAACTAATAGCAAGAACTAATAGGTGTTTCCTACGTAGCACTTGGGTTCTCTTCTGAACCCCAAAGCTCTCTTGGCAGGAGACAAGACATCCCTGCCTGGATCTGGTTAACTTTCTCTTCGACAGGCTTAGTGCCTTTTCCTCCTCCCATTTCCACCCCCAATTTCTAGTCCCCACTTCCCACTGCTCTGACCTACTCTGCTATTTAAGTATGTCCTCGGATATAGGCAGGAAGGTCAGCAGCGAGTTCACCACCCCCTTCTTCTATTGTGAGTTTCACGTGATCGAACCTATGTGGTTCTGGGTTTCAAGGTTCCCAGCTCAAGCCCTGGTTTCCTTCATAGTTTCCAATTTCAATTTCCGATCCAGTTCACTTCCTCAATTCCTAGCCCCAGCACCAAATTCTACCAGAAAATTCCCAAGGAGGGTGGGACCTGGCTAATCAGAAAGTGAAGAGAGGATGTGACTACAAACCTGCCCAAGTGGAAGACAAAGGTGAAACTTAATTTTAGCCTTTCATTTTGCCCGTGAATGTGCTAGCAGTGTATCCTGTATCTCTAATTCTTTTTTTTTTAAAGATTTTATTTATTTATTGACAGACAGAGATCACAAGGAGGCAGAGAGGCAGGCAGAGAGAGAGGAGGAAGCAGGCTCCCTGCTGAGCAGAGAGCCTGATGCAGGGCTCTATCCCAGGACCCTGGGATCATGACCTGAGCCGAAGGCAGAGGCTTTAACCCACTGAGCCACCCAGGCGCTCCTGTATCTCTAATTCTTAATGATGAGAAAATTAATTCAAAGTAACTAGGAGAGAACCCTGTCTGAATTAGTAAATTGGTGAAATTATAAAATAATGCAAATGAGCTCATTTTTATTACTCTCAGGTGAGGGAAGAAACTTGAACCAAGATTGCTAAATATTACCTAATGACGATCTTTTATTGAATCTCCTTCAGTGGGAAGCTACAAATGATATGCGATTAGCCTAACTATTGTTTATATGTAAATGGTTGCTTCTAAGTGCTTGAGGGTGATAAGACAGTTTTTTCCCTTTGTTAGTGCAGCCTCCTGCCTACTGTCTGTTCATTTTCTTAACACACCTTTCATCCTTTAATATAACAAAAGCAAATTCTTGTTGGATTCCTGTCCCACTTATCTCACGGGGAGGCTTTAGCAAGAGCTCAATTGAAAAAGCTTATGTAGCCTGCTTGTTTTCGGTATATTTTGGTTGACAACTCACTTCTAACAACTTGATCTACTTACTGAGTACCAATATTTTCACCTCCAGCGACTGTCATTTCAGTTCCTCTTTGCCCACTTTTCTGAACTCTCCTCTCGTTCCAGCTCACCTTTTATGGGCCTGTTTGTCTCTTTCCTGTCTTGGGCCCCAGGATAGTGTCAGTGATGCCCTTCCCGGAATCCAGGAGCCCTGAGTCCCTGGCCTCCTCATGTTATCTCCTGCCCATTACAAAAGGACCTAGCATTCACATCATGCCTTTGTTTATGCCTTCTGGGGAGTTTCACTAAGTATGTTCATTTTCAGTACATTCATGCGGTTGAATATGTGGTTGTTCATAAGGAAATGACTACTAGTTTTGCTTGGTTAAATAATTATTAAAGGTCTGTTATTTACTACCTGTTCCTGCTGTGCAGACCTAGCACTCCACTTTCCACTCCCTCACTGGGTAAGTTCTATCATGTCCAATTTTACTTTGTGTCATTGAGAAAGGCACAGATGTTGCTGGGTTGGCTCTACAGGGACCTCGGTCAATTCTCGAGCTGGTTTTTGAGAAAGGGAAACTTGCTCAACTAAATTTCTCTTTGCATTACTAATACATCTCAGGGCAGGAAACATAATCTTAGTTAATTCCAAGTGAACTCAGAATTAGTTTTTCAGCTGATAAAGGGTTTGCCCATTTTCTGACTCAAGGAAGGTATCTAAGCTCTAGGGATGGTGTCTCTTGTGCATTCACATGTGTGCGATGGGGGATAAGGGAGGGGGTCCAACTTGGGGAGATACCCAGGCAAGTTGGTGTCAGCCAGAAAAGTGTTGTCTGGCCTTCAGAAGTGGTTGTCCTTGTTCCAGACCCTTGTCTGGATCCCCCTCTGGCTCAGGTCAGGACCACACTGCCTTCTGAGGCAGAGTACTTTTGTCAAATTTCTTGCAGCCACACGGGTGTTCACACCCCTCTTTTCTTATCTCAATCCTGGCTAAATTTTTGTGTCCTTACTGGGAATGAAAAGTTCAACTGCCTCCCTCCCAGCTCTGGGCTGTGAGAAACAGGTATTGTCTCTGCCCCTCTCTCTACCCACATGGAGATCATATCTGTAAAACTTCTACCTCACAATAGCCTGGGAAACCCCCAAGGGACTACCATTCCCCCCTTCCTGCACAGTAAGTGGACTTCAGTCCCCTTTTAATACTCTGCTCTCAGACTAAGTGGGTGTTCTCTCTTCCTTTTTTGGTGCAGGCCTTTGGAGGGGCCAACACAATACCCTCTCATCAGTGTCTAGGCTTCCTCACCTTCTGTCCCACTGCTGCACCGTCCTCTGTGCCAGCTCCCTCGGCCTTTCTTTATCAAGGGGGAACTGGTTGCACTGTGTTCTTCCAAACTTATTATTCCAAGCTTTCTGCTCAGGTTGCTCAAAAGACACTCCTCTTGCCAGGGAAAAAGCCATTTCTTTTCAAGGCTCTTAAGATACCCTCCTTGCAGCCTTCCTTTTTTTTTTTTTTTTTCTTTTCAGTATCCCAGAATTCATTGTTTATGCACCACACCCAGTGCTCCATGTAATACATGCCCTCCTTAATACCCAGCACCAGGATCACCCATCCCCCCTCCCCCCTCCTCTCCAAAACCCTCAGTTAGTTCCTCAGAGTCCACAGTCTCTCATGGTTTATCTCCCCTTCCATTTTCCCCCAACTCCCTTCTTCTCTCCTTCTCCCCATGTCCTCTGTGTCATTCCTTATGCTTCACAAATAAGCAAAACCATATGATAATTGACTCTCTCTGCTTGACTTATTTCACTCAGCATAATCTCTTCCAGTCCCGTCCATGTTGATACAAAAGTTGGGTATTCATCCTTTCTGATGGAGGCATAATACTCCATAGTATATATAGACCACATCTTCCTTATTCATTTGTCTATTGAAGGGCATCTCAGCTCTTTCCACAGTTGGTGATGTGGCCATTGTTGCTATGAACGTTGGGATATATATTGTACTTCTTTTCACTACATCTGTATCTTTGGGGTAAATACCCAGTAGTGGAATTGCAGGGTCTTAGGGTAACTATATTTTTAATTTCTTAAGGAATCTCCACACTGTTTTCCAAAGTGGCTGCACCAACTTATATTCCCACCAACAGTGTAAGGGGGTTCCCTTTTCTCCACGTCCTCTCCAATGCTTGTTGTTTCCTGTCCTTGTTAATTTTGGCCATTCTAACTTATTTAAGGTGGTATCTCAATGTGGTTTTAATTTGAATCTCCCTGATGGCTAATGATGATGAACATTTTTTGATGTGTCTGTTAGCCATTGTATGTCTTCTTTGGAGAAGTGTCTGTTCATGTCTTCTGCCTATTTTTTGATGTGATTATCTGTTTTGTGTGTGTTGAATTTGAGGAATTCTTTATAGATGTTGGATATTAGCCCTTTGTCTATAGTGTCATTTGCAAATATCTTCTCCCATTCCGTGGGTTGCCTCTTTGTTTTGTTGACTGTTTCCTTTGCTGTGCAGAAGCTTTTGATCTTGATAAAGTCCCCAAAATTCATTTTTGCTTTTGTTTCCTTTGCCTTTGAAGACATGTCTTGAAAGAAGTTGCTGTGGCCAATGTCGGAGAAGTTACTGCCTATGTTCTTTAGGATTTTGACATTCCTGCCTCACATTGAGGTCTTTTATCCATTTCGAGTTTTATTGTTGTGTATGGTGTAAGAGAATGGTCAAGTTTCATTCTTCTACACATAACTGTCCAATTTTCCCAGAACCATTAATTAAAGAGACTGTCTTTTTTCCACTGGATATTTTTTCTTGCTTTGTCAAAGATTGTTTGACCATAGAGTTGAGGGTCCATATTTGGGCTCTCTACTCTGTTCCACTCATCTATGTGTCTGTTTTTGTGCTAGTACCATGCTGTCTTGGGGATCACAGCTTTGTAGTGAAGTCTGAAATCAGGCAACGTGATGCCTCCAGTTTTGTTTTTCTTTAGCAATTTGAGGTCTCTTCTGGTTCCATACAAATTTTAGGATTGTTTGTTCCAGCTCTTTGAAAAATGCTGATGGAATTTTGATCGGGACAGCACTGAAAGCATAGATTTCTCTAGGCAATAAACATTTTAATAATGTTTATTCTTCCGATCTGTGAGCATGAATACCCAACTTTTGTATCAACATGGACAGGACTGGAAGAGATTATGCTGAGTGAAATAAGTCAAGCACAAAGAGTCAATTATCATATGGTTTCATTTACTTATGGAGCATAAAAATAACATGGAGGACATTGGGAGATGGAGAGGAGAAATGAGTTGGGGGAAGTCAGAGGGGGAGACAAACCATGATAGACTGTGGACTCTGAGAAACAAACTGAGGGCTTTAGAGGGGGAGGGAGTGGGATGGTTGAGTGAGCCTGGTGGTGGGTATTATGAGAGCATGTATTGCATGGAGCACTGGGTGTGGTGCATAAACAATGAATTTTGAAACACTAAAAAGAAATAAAATAAAATAAAATGGAAAAAATGTTTAAAAAGAAAGAAAAGACATGTCAGATCATTGTTCCATAACTGAACTTAGCTTTTCTCTGGACCTCTCAGTCCACCTGCTAGCAGAAACAGCTTGGTCATTCCTAGGTAAACTCGGACCCTCAGATCTTCCCCATCATTTTAGTGAGATACGGCATCTATAGCCAGATTGTTGGGGTCAGCTCCCAGGGCCACACTACCTAACTCTGTGACTTTGAGCAATTCCCTTCTACCTCTGCCATGGTTTCCATGTCCAAGAAATAATACTAATAATTAAATGTCCTTCTGAGCATTGTTGTGACAAGTTAAGTGAAGGAATTCTTGTGACATCTTTATGAATGGCAATTGGTCTACAGTGTTCAATAATCATTAGTTGTTAGATCCCCAGGAACTAATTGTTTCACTCTTTGAAAGATGAGGAACCACCATTATCCATACTTCTGAATATTCTAAAAGACATCGCTGCATTTGAAGCTCTTTGGGACAGTTTTAATATACATTAAGTCCTCACATGGTGGTGGTGAATCAAGCTGTTTCTTTTCTTTCAATTAGACCATGAAAACTGTAGAGTAAGATATTTAAAGAAGATTTCATTTCTTACTTTATCATCTTGATATAATGTCTAATTTTTATCTATGCAAGCTTGATGACCCACTGCAAGAAGGGCTATTTACAATGATGGGAAATTATGCCCTATCGAAAAAATCTGGGCCACAAGATAGCAAAAGCATGCACACTCATGATGAAATCATTAAGAAGGAATCATCAGTGTTCTTTTTTTTTTTCCTCCTAATCTAGGCAATATTGCTGACTGCCTAAAAATGATAGATCTCTTATACTTGTCAGCACTTTATAGTCAATAGCATAATTTCACATGATTTCATTTGACCCTCTAGGAGGGTTTAAAATATCATATATTTTAACCAGATGTGAACATGAAATCTGAGAAAAGTTAAAGGTGTGAACTTCCTAATGAAATAGAAAGAAGAAAAAAGAAATAAGATTCTACCACTGATTTTAGTCAGGATAGGGTGGGTTCCACAGCAGTAAAAACTAAACTCTGAATATTGGTGGTTTTACATATCAGAAGTATATTTCTCTCACACATCCCAGTTGCAAGAAGGTCAACTTGTAACTCTGCTTTCTAGAACAAAATGGTTTCAAAAGGAGCAGGCGTTGGCCTTGTCTTATCTGCTTTGGCTTGAACTGATATATGACTTGACTCGATTCCATTGGCAAGAATGAATTAGGTGATGAGCATGGGAAATGTAGCTTCACTGAATGAACATCCCCAGTGTGGGGAACATAGTGTACTGCTTTAAAGCTTGGCTTGATTTTCACCTTCTACAGGCTGAAACCCAAAGTCTTCAGCCTGGCCTAATTATGTTCATGACCCCAATGTGTTATATAACATACACACATGAACACACACACAGAGACACAGACACACAGTCGACTTCAATCATGGAAAGGTAACTCTAGATCCCAATTCCCTAGCATAGTGTCTGACACAGAGTCCAAACTCTGATAAAGGGTCAAAAAATATTTTGTTTAATGAACGAGCATATCAAGCATATCTGTGTCATAAGTTTATTCCTAAGGTCTCAGTAAATTAATGTGAACATATTCGAGTGGATGGAATCTTTTTTTTTTTTTAAGATTTTATTTATTTATTTGACAGACAGAGATCACAAGTAGGCAAAAAGGCAGGCAGAGAGAGAGAGAAGAGGAAGCAGGCTTCCTGCTGAGCTGAGAGCCCAATGCAGGGCTCAATCCCAAGACTCTGGGATCATGACCTGAGCTGAAGGCAGAGGCTTTAACCCACTGAGCCACCCAAGCGCCCTGAGTGGATGGAATCTTAATCCTTATTCTACAAGCCATTGGGATTGAATTTTAAAGGTACCATAATTTGGGGGAATTCCTAACACCACAGCAAGGCCATAGAGCAGGGGAGGGTGTGTAAAGAGATCTTTAGACCTGAAGCAAACAACAGCCAAGGTCTGGTGATACCCCTTTCTAGGCAGCTAGTTCTGGTCCATATCTGAGGCCTGGAAACCATTCACCTCTGAACCCCAAGACATCAGGCAGGTATTAGGAAAGGGCACAATGTTAACATTCATGTACCTGCACTCCTTTTATGTGTCCTGACACCTGATTATAGAAGGTCAGCTAGAGAGATCTTCTGTAAGATACAGAGGGCAAAGGGCACCATCTGTGGACAATAGAACCTAATGCAATGGGCTGAATGATTCAGCCTTGTCTACTAGAATGTCAGTCAAGCAACCACACGATTCCTGTCTGCTGCCTCTGGACACTGCAAGCAGAAAATGTGTCTGTCCTGTGAACAGTGAGACTATAGCTGCTTCTCAGGAGAAGACCTTATACTAGGTACTAGGAAACCAAGAAGGATGCATCACTGTCTGGATGGGCTGGAAAACTAAAGCTTTAATTCAAAAATATTACTAAAGTGGCTTCAGCCTTTTCAATTCTTAATACCTATAGGTAAACAAAAATATTTCTCACTCAATTTAAATTTTAAAATGCAAATATCATGTCTAAGAATAAGTAAAAGGTGTAATTGTAATAATGCAGAATACAATTTTTTAAATTATATTCTTTCCCTCCCCATATGTTATGCACCCTTTTACCCTATCACGTTGAGAATCACAGATTGGCTTGACCAGGTATTACCTTAGGCACTGCGGGATCAGAGATGGAAGAAAGAGGTACCTTGACTTTAGACGGCTCTGTTTAATGGGAAACCAGACATTTAGTCAATAATTATAACGGAAAAGGATATAGTCACTTAGAAAAGGGAAGAAGGGTGCCTGGGTGGCTCAGTTGGTTATGTGTCTGACTCTTGGTTTGGACTCAGGTCATAATCCTGAGACAGAGCAAGCATCCGTCTGCCCCTCCCACACTCATGCACATGTTCACTATCTATCTCTCTCAAATAAATAAATAAAATCTTTTTAAAAAAATAGAGTTAGGTTTAAAAAAAAAAAAAGACCCAAGGGAATCATTAGACTAAACAATATGGATTTTTTTCTTATAGGCAAGAAGATCTTTAAAGTTTCATTAACAAAAATGTTAACAGTGAAAACTGATTTTAGAGAGGTTGATCAGGCTGCAGGGTTGCAGGGAGGGGACTCTGGAAAAGGAGAGTCAGTTCTGATGCCTGAAGGAGAGGTGTTGGTGCTCAGGCAAGGATTGTCTTGTCTGAGAGTGGAAAGAAAGCTCATGTGTCAGGTCACATGCAGGTTTCAGGGAATCAGAGAGGGTTAACTTAGGCAGAGAAGGCAGAGATGACATGAGATGAAAAGGCAAAGGAAATTGAATAGCCATAACAATTCTGAAAAAGAATAAAGTCAGAGTACTCATTCATGTTACCTGACTTACAGATTTACTGTAATGTTACAGTAAGGTATTGAGGGAACGCTAAACATACAGAAATGGAAAAGAAACAGGCCCACACATATATAGTCAATTAATTTTTGACAAAGGTAAAACAGAAATTGAACGAAGGAAGCAAAAATAGTGCTGGAACAAATAGATAGCTACATGTAAGAAGTGAACCCCTACCCAAACATTATACCCTATAAAACTTAACCCCAAGTGGATCATATACCTAAGTGTAAAACCTAAAATAAAACACCTTAAAGAAAATCTAGGAGAAAACTTTTGTGAGCTTGGATTAGGCAAAGATTTCTTACATACAAAACTAAAATACAATCCATTAAAGAAAAATTTGATAAATTGGGCTATTTTGTAATTAAGAACTTCTTTTGTTTTTTTTTTTAAAGATTTTATTTATTTATTTGACACAGAGAGAGAGAGATCTCAAGTAGGCAGAGAGGCAGGCAGAGAGTCAAGGGTAAGCAGGCTCCCCGCTGAGCAGAGAGCCCAACACGGGGCTCGATTCGAGGACCCTGAGATCATGACTTGAGCCGAAAGCAGAGGCCCAACCCACTGAGCCACCCTGGAGCCCCTAATTAAGAACTTCTATAATTTAAAAGATGTTATTAAGAGATTTTTTTTAAAAAGGCTAATTGCATACTAGGAATAAATATCTATAAAATATATACAGATCTAATAGGTAATTTTATCCAGAGCATATAAAAATTTTCTAAAGCTCAAAAAGCAGAAAAAAAAACCCTTGATTTTTTAAAAAGTAGGAAAAGTTTTAGGGGTGCCTGGGTGCCTCAGTTGGTTAAGCCTTCGACTCTTGATTTTCTCTCAGGTCATGATCTCAGGTCCTGAGATAGAGCCCCATATTGGGCTCCAACCCTAGGACTCTCTCTGGCTGCCTCTCCCACACCCCTCCTCACACAGTTTCTCTCTCTCTCTCTCTCTTCTCTCTCTCTCTGTCTCTCTCTCAAGCAGGTTAAAATAAAATAAAATGTAGCTAAATTTTGAACAGACATCCCACCAAAGAAAATACATAGATGATAAATAAGGACATGAAAAGATGTTCAGCCTCCTTAGTCATCAGGGAAATACAGAATAAAACTACAATGAAATACCACCACACACTTATTAGAAGGGCTAAAATAAAAATATACTGACTGTGTCAAGCACTGTCAATAATGGGAAGCAATTAGAAGCATCCTACATTCCTGATGGCAAAACGGTAGACATTTTGGAAAACATTTTGCCCTTTTCTTATAAAGTTAAACATACATTTATTGTACAACCCCCAACTCCTACTCCTGGGCATTTATTTACCCAAGGGAAGTAAAATGTACATCTACACAAGAGCCTATATATCAATAGTGAGACTGCTTTCATTTGAAAATGCCAAAAAGCAGAAACAAACCAATCATCCTGCAGGTGGAGAATGGAGAAGCAAGCTGTAATACACCCATTCAATGGAACATCCCCTAGTAATAACAAGAAAAAAACTGAGAGATACACAAGGCAACATGAGGCACGTCAAAAACATTATGCTAAGTGAAAGGAAGTCAAACTTAAAATGCTACATACTGTCATGATTTCATTTATGTGACATCGTTGTGAAGATAAAACTCTAAGGACAGAAAACAAATCAGTGGTTGCCATGGGCTGGGGGTGGACCAGTACCTGACTACAAAGCGCACGGGGGAGTCTTTGTGTATGATGGTACTGTTCTAGATCTCCAGTGTAATGATGGTTACATTTGTCAAAACTCACAGAACTGTACACTAAAAGGCTGAGTTTTCTTCTGTAAAAATTATACCTTAATAAAAAATTCATTATCTAGACATTTATATTGTGAATTTAATTTTCAACAAAATGTGTTTCATTTAAAAATCATAAATCTCCAAGTGACAGCATAATGGACGTAGAGCTGAAGCCCCAGGAGCACCTGAAATGGGATATGGATTTAGAAGATTCCTACCGAATCAAGGGTTCAAGATGGATGAGCCTCCAAAAGCAGCAAATATGGATCAAAATGGACGGAAAGATGGAGGCCCCATGTCACACGGGGTGTTTGCTCAAATGTCATCTTCTTTGACTTGTATGACATCATAGGACACATCTGTGCCTTGTCTCTCTGTCTCATAGTGTCTAGAAACTATGCTTCACGAGGACCAGAACTCCACCTGGTTTCACCATTGTGTCTCCAGTGCCAACAACCATGCTAGCCTTGATTAGACCCTCAGAGAGTCTTGAAGAGTGAATAGACCCTACTATGGACTTAGATAAGCGTAAATATTGACAAAGAGTTCAGGGCACAGCTCTATGAATATTTCCCTAGGTTTCTCTTTATTCTACTTTACAAGTAGACATCAACCATTAGCCATTTAGCATGAATCTTAACAATATATAGCTAATAGAGCTGAGGAATGAAGACGTTGCTTCCAAATTTTGGAGAACATCAACAGATGGGAAAGGAGGCATTGGATGTGCCTGGAGGAGATGAAGATGAACAGATGCTGAATGGGCAGTGCTGTTTGGCTGATCCCATAGCTGATCTCAACCCCCTCTCACTTCCCCAGCTAAATACTCCCTACCCTAGTCTCCCCTGCAGTTCATAGTAGATCAGTTTGGGAAACTTAATTGGAAACCTGTGAGATTTCTGATAAAATTTCTCCTTGTCTAGTAAAAGGAGAAAGATATGGCTGGCATTTTATTTTCCCCTTCAGTCTTCCTTGAATCCTGGCACAGTGCATGGAGCTGCAGCAGCCACTTTGTGACCACAAGAGAAATCCCAGGGCAAATTAGATAAGTCAAAGACAGCAGTCACCTACCTTCAGATTTCTTCTTATATGAAAAACAAAAACAAAAACACTCATTATTTGTTTAAGCCCCTGTTAAGTGGGTTTTCTTTTATTTTTGAGCTGAACACTTTCCTAGTAGATTTTTTTTTAAAGGTGCAAAAATCACATGTTTAGACTTCTGAAGCCAAGGCCTTAAAAGTGCGCCACAGAAAATCAAATAAACATTTCAGGGACGCCTGGGTGGCTCAATTGGTTAAGCAGCTGCCTTCAGCTAAGGTCATGATCCCAGCGTCCTGGGATCGAGTCCCACATTGGGCTCCTTGCTCCGCAGGGAGCCTGCTTCTCCCTCTGACTCTGCCTTCCACTCTGTCTGCCTGTGCTCGCTCTCACTCTCTCTCTCTCTTACAAATAAATAAATAAAATCTTTTAAAAATAAATAAATAAATAAATAAATAAATAGACATTTCATTTTCTTTTATTCTACATTTGGGTGGTACAGGGCTGGCTATGCTCAGGTTCCTCATCCTGCTATTAAAGAGGCCCTGAATAGAGTTTTATAAACATTGATTCAGACTGGATTATATGTTTCTGAGTAAGAAAAATCTCTCCTCTTTCCCAAAGGAAAAAACCTTCAATTTTTCCAAATGATTCTCCACATTTCAAATAATGACAGTACCTAGGTAATTTTATGAAAAAAGCGAAAAACACTTTTTAAAAATATTAGATTAAAAAACTACCCAAAACATTAGGTCACTTTCTCATAATGACTCAATAGGAGGATTTTCCATTGTTCTTCCTGAAGTAAAAGGATGTGATTCTTTTTTTTTTTTTTTTAAAGATTTTATTTATTTATTTGACAGACAGAGACCACAAGTAAGCAGAGAGGCAGGCAGAGAGAGAGGAGGAAGCAGGCTCCTTGTTGAGCAGAGAACCCGATGTGGGGCTCGATCCCAGGATGCTGGGATCATGACCTGAGCCGAAGGCAGAGGCTTTAACCCACTGAGCCACCCAGGCGCCCCAAAAGGATGTGATTCTTGACACTTAAAGACAACCGAGGAAAGTGTGAGGCATGGGCTCTGGAACCTAAAACCAATTCCATATTGTGCAGTTCTGAACCCCTCACATGCCTGCTCTGGCCTCAGGCAGCTCTGCCCGGGGAGCCTAGAAATGAGGTAAGGAAGGAGTGAGTTCTCACGTGGAAAATGGATTTGGGGGAAGAAAAGAAGAAGGTAGTCGTGGAGGAATTCTACTCATGAATCTCCTGTCAGCATCCCCTCAAGCTGACAGTAAGTGAACAGTGAGTGAGGGCTGATGGATTTCCTCCTGAAGACCAGCCTCCCACACTCTCTACCACCCAGATTCTCCTTCCCTCACACTGTCCACTCTCCCAGATTCTCCCCCAACCCACACTCTCCATTCTTCCACTATCCACACTCCCAGATTCTCCACTCTCTCACATTCTCCACTCACCCACTCTCCACCCTCCCAGATTCTCCACTCACCCAAGGTTCTCCACTCACCCAGATTCTCCATTCTCCCCAATTCTCTGCTATCCAGATTCTCCACCCAGATTTTCCAGTCTCCAACACTCTACCCACCCAGATTCTCCACTCTTTCTCACTCTCCACTTTCCCAGATTCTCCACTCTTCCAAATACTCCATTCCCCCAGGTTGTCCCCTGCCACACTCTCTACTCTCCAACTTGCCACTCTCCCAAATTCTCCACCCACCTACGCACTCTCTTCTCTCCCAGATTCTCCTCTCTCTCAGATTCTCCACGACCACCCCCCAGATTCTCCACCCACCCAGATTCTCCACCCTCCCACACTCTCTGCCCACCCAGATTATTCTCCCTTTGCCGCAGTAAAGTAAAGCAGAAACTTCCAGAGATTCCTCCCCCATTTCTGTTCTATTTTTGGAAGGAAAGAGACAGTTCTTCCAAGATAGAAATAGGTGGTTGGAGAGGAATAAGAAGGAAGCATAACCTTGACACAAACAAGAGCCCGGTCCCACACTCTTAAGAGCTACTTCTTTCCCTTTGCTGTCTTCTCTTCCTGCTCTCATCCCTGCCTCCCCAGGCATTCATCATGGACCTTGCATGCTCTGCTTTAAAAAAAAATTTTTTCTCCCTCTTTTCCCTAATCCTCCTTCTATCTAAAAACATTTTTTCCTCAACAAGCAGATTCCAAGTATCCACATAAAAGCCTTTCAGAGTGAAGGAATTCTTCCCCTGGGGTGTCTCTCCCTTCAGCCCCCTTAAACTTCCAACGCTGTTTGCATTTTAAAGAGGATTTTGCTTAATTTAAACAAACCCCTACTCTCCAGAGCTCCCTGAGTAGAGAAAGTGAAGATCACGGGGTCTAGAGGAGTGCGAGGGTTCCTTGAAGAAGCAGCAGCAAGGAGGAAGAGGATTCCCCTTAATTCCTCTTCTTCCAGCTCCCAAAGGCATTTGCCCAGCTCCTCTGTGGGCTGGAGCCCTGATTCACCCAAGCCTGCATCTCCAATGTTCCACGCTCCGCATCTGATCAGGGATCTCCCTAAGGCACTTAGAATTCCATTCACGTACAGATATTGAACCGAAGTCTTTGCACAAGGACCATTATTCACAACTCATAATTTAATAAAAAAATGAAATGGAATATTGTTAGGGCCCAAATGCAAGTTTCCTTCCTTTCATCTAGCATTGTGGACTATTGCCCTTGGCAACACATAGCAATCTATGCAAATTGAAGGTACTCTTTCAACTGAGGATAAATTTGATTTTATTTCCAATGTACTTCGTTCCTTTTGAGGATATATATATATACATTTTTTTTTGTTTTGTTTTGTTTTCTACTTAGGTTGTATAAAAATGCAAAAGGTATTCAAGAATACAGAAACTACGTCCCCCCAAAAACCTAGAATAATCTATTAAATGCTAACTGCTAAGCACTTTGTCTTCTCCATCAATTATTTTATTTACTCCTTTATTACTCAGGTTAACCTAAATCATGTCATGGTAACAAATAACCAGCTATTATCAGAAAGTTGAAAGTACAATATTTATTTCCTGTCATGCCATGTGTTTATTATAAGTTAACAAGGGGCCTCTGCTTATTGTAGTCCCTCAGGGGCATAGGCTGATATTAAGGCTGCCTTAGTATCAGGACTAGAAGACAGGCAGAGAGACAGACAGAAAAAGGGTTCACCCTTTTCTTTTAGCTTCTGCGTAGAAGGGACACACTTCACTTCTGCTCCTGATTCACTGGCTAAAGTAAGTTCATGGTCAGATCTGACATCAATGGAACACAGAAATAACAGCCTCCTCCTGAGAAAGTCAGGGGCTATTGGAGAATTATGAATGCCACTCCTGCAACTCTGAAACAGGCATTATCATCCTTGATTTACAGAGAGAAAGGTGAGACGCATAGAAGCCAAGTTCACACAATAGTTGATTGTCCAGAAATGTGAACCCAGCCATCTGGTTCAGAAGCACATGCATTCTCCACCGTAACAGAACTCCCTAAAGATGTTCCACAGAACTCAAACAATGTAAGTTGCTAAGTGTGTAAAAAAGAACTATGATCAAAAAAGTGTAGAAAAGAGCACATACGATATTCATCATATATAGTGTATTAGCCTATTTAAGTTTCTGAAAAGTCTTACCGTAAAAAAAAAAAAAAAAAAAAAAACCAAACTTATCTGACCATAGTACATCAGGATGTTACCTCTAATAATATGCCATGGAGACAGTGGTCCCTGGAACACACCTCAGAAAACGCCACATAGTATTCTTTTCCTGCGGAACCTGTGCAGTAACCCAGCAGAACCTCCTTTTGGGGCCGATGATACCCAAAAAGGTAAAGTGATCTTCCCAAAGTCAGACAGGCTAGTAAATGGTAGAGACAGGACAGAGCTGTAGTCTCTAGATACCTAAGTTAGGGCTCCTGGTCGGCCTGTGGAAGCATCATGAAAATACAAACTGGAAAGCACTAGTCAAATTTAAGATAGCATCATTCCTAATGCTAAGCACTACTGAAATATATAAAATATTTGAATAAATGAAAAAACATGGTGCTTCAGAATAGGGAGATCAAATATTGTGAAGATGTCACTTCCTTCCAAATTATCTTATGATGTTTAAAACCATTTTAGTCAAAACTTCAATGTGATTGTTTTATTGTGACAAAATAATTCAAAACTCATAAAAAAAACAGGTGAGAAAAACTAAGAGATTTTAATATAAATGCTAATGAGGAAAGGGATTTTTCCCTATCAGCTTTTAATAAATATAAGTCTGCATTAAGCAAAAACATTTCAGAATTAGCACGATACTTGACAGATCAATAATAACAAATGGTCTGCCCTGAAAATAAAATTCTTGTGCATAAATGAACTTAATACTACAAAGAAACTGCAAAAATCAGTAAGAAGGAATGTGTATTTGGGCAATAAAAGTAGAGGATGGGTGTTTGGGTGATGATTCTTAGATCAGGTAAGGTTGTAAAATCAATTTCAGTTGGATTTCGGAAATAAGTTTTTATAAAATAGCTAGAAAAAAGTATAACTATCAGACTGATTTTGAGATGAGTAAAAACTTTCAGAGTTTAAAAATAAAAATTCAAAAAAAATTTAAAAATTTAAAAAATTAAAATTCAAAGGAAAACAAAAACTAAGAAAATTATTGGCAATAAAACTAAATATATGTAGTATTATAGCTAGTAATGATATATATAATAATTGTATGACAAGAGTAACATGATTAAATCCATTAGTATATAATGAGCTCCTAGAAGAAAAAAAAAGATGTTTTTGATGGAAAAATGGGCAAAGAAAATAAAAATAATTTTAGATTAAATGCAGAGTTAAAAGAATATATCAAAATATTTTTGCCAGTGGTCTGAATGATACAACCTTAACAATGAGACCTATCCAACTGGCAAAGATTCAAGAAAAATATGAAAAGCATGTGACATTTCTGTAACACTGTCAGTAAATCAGGACAATTAAGCTAACTTTTCAGGAGAACCATTTCGTGATATACACTCAAGCCTAAACAATGTATTTGCACTTGGATTTAGTTAATTCTCCTTGCAGAATTATAAGAATACTAAAGAATTCTAAAGAATTCTTAAGAATAAGAATTGGATGAGATGGGCACCTGGGTGGCTCAGTCAGTTAAGTGTCTGCCTTCGGCTCATGTCATAATCACAGGGTGCTGGGATCGAGCCCCGTGTCAGGCTCTTTGCTCAGCAGGGAGCCTGCTTCTCTCTCTCTCTTTTTGCCAGCTGCTCCCCCTTGCTTGTGCTCTTCTATCTTTCTGTCAAATAAATAAAATCTTTTTTGAAGAGTTTGTTTTTAAAAAATATTTATTCACTTGAGAGAGAGATACAGAAAGAGAGAGAGAATGAGCAGGGAGAAAAACAGAGGGAGAGGGAGAAACAGGCTCCCCACTGAGCCAGGAGCCCAACCTGGGGCTTCATCCCAGGACCCCATGAGCATTACCCGAACTAAAGGCAGATGTTTAACCATCTGAGCCACTCAGGTGCCCCAAATAAATAAAATCTTAAAAAAAAAAAAAAAAAGAAAAGAAAGAAGAAGAAGAAGAAAGTCTGAGACATGGTCTTAAGTGTCAGCTTATTTTATTCCATAGGTCTTGGACAATAGAAGAGGAAAATATGATAGAATCACAGGATGAAATATTAAGGAATATTATGCACCTATAACAATCATTGCTCTTCATTTAATGCTAAAGATTTTTTAAAATCATGATAAGCTGCATATATAACACATTCTAAGTTTTATATGCTATATTGATATATACTCAGAAAATATGGAAGGAAATATACCAAAATGGGAAAGTGAAACATTCTCTCTGGAAGGTGGGGTTTTGTCTTTGTTCTTTTTCAGTATGTAACTTAATTTTTGACCATGAACACAGACTACTTTTATTAGCAGAAATAATTAAGTAATCCTATAAAGTACACCATGCAGATTTTCACATATTTTTTGCTCATTGCATTTCCATAAGAGCAAATGAAAGCATCAATTTTTTTTTGCAGAGAAACCTTAAGGAAGGTTCTAAAAGGCATCTGAAAGCAAGACACCTTTGTGACAACAACACATGCCAAACAGAGGGAAGAGGGAGTATGCCAAAATGAAGGAGGAGGAGTTCCAGAGAATGTCCTGGCCCCTGAGGCTCACACATGGAAAGGTCTGGGGAGCTGCCAGTGTCTCTCTAGTAATGACCTGGGTGTAGAGGAGAGGGATGTGGTCTTTAAAGAATTATGGTTACCCACATCCAGAGCCACAGCTCGATTCAGGAATTTAGTGAACTCTCCCATTTCTTTATTTCTCCATTTTCCCATATCACTCTCCTCATAATTTTTCACCACTCCAGCCTCCAATTGAGATTTTGATAGTGATTTTTGACTTGTGCAGTGACCTGTGAGTTATCTGTTCCTTTGAAAATCGACTTTTCCAATCATTTGCATCATTTCTCTATCATCATTGGGATGGGTTGAACCGCAAAACGTGTTTAGACTCCCATAGCGAGTGGAGAATAGTAGTAAGGTGGCTTAGACAGAGGCAGGCACCAGCCTAGAGGACCAGTCTCTCTGAGACAGGTCCCTGTTGGGGTAACTGAAGCTCCTGAGTATAGGCCCAAGGTGTTGTGGTCAACCCCATCAAAATCCAAGAGGCTCAGGTGGGAATGATGCCTGCTGCTAGGTGGGTGGTTGCCTCTCTAGGTCTCAGATAGGCTCCCATGGAATGACTGATGAGACGTAGAGAGATTAGTGTGCTACCCTGGGCAGGGGATCCTTGCAAGACTCAGAGTAAATGTAGAAATGCAGGCAAGGGAACCAAAGGACAAATGGAAACCAAGGCAGACCACCAGCTGTATGAGTTGGGTACAGACAAACAATTAGCCATTTATAACCTTCTGGCCAACCACCCAACTTTAGTCCCCAGAAAATAAAATCACCCAGAGTTCAAGATGATCTACCTGGAATCTTTGTACTTAGCACCTCTCATGCCCCTTCCCGCTACCCATTCTCATCGCTTCCATATCCTGTCTTCATGTCTGCTTCTGTTGTTCTTCATTTGTTTGACTCCTCCTGGGTTCTTTTGGCTACTTGATTGTGAATCTCCCAGATGAATTGCAAAGTACAGATTGAAAGTATCAGAGTCTGTACTGCAGTGGGCTCTCAGGGAGAAAGATTCCTTGGAAACTTTCCCCATTTATTAGTACCCTCAGAACATAAAACAGATTCCTGGAGGTTTTTGTTTGTTTGTTTGTTTGTTTGTTTGTTTTAAGAATTTATTTATTTATTCATTTATTTGAGAGAGAGAGAGATGGAGAGAACATGCACACACGTGAGCAGGAGGAAGATCAGAGGGAGAGAGAAAGAGAGAGAGAATCTCAAGCAGACTCCACTTTGAGCATGGAGCCCCTCTTGGGACCCAATCCCACCACCCTGAGATCATGATCTGAGCCAAAACTAAGAGTCAGTTGCTTAACTGACTGAGCTACCCAGGCATCCCCTGGAGGCTTATTTTTTTAATTATGTGAATCACAGGGAAGAATTGTTTTTTTTTGGTATTTTTATTATGTAGTAATTATTTAGTTTCTACTATGTGTAGAGATTTGGACCTAATTTATCCAAATGTTAGTTTTCTATTTCAAAGGTCTAGAGCTCAAATAGCAATTTAAATGTTAATTTCAGCTCTTGGTACATAGCAGGAGTTTCATTCATTTGTTCAACAAACATTATTTACTACCTGAACTTGCAGCCCAGTGAGTTTTCAGATGATTTCTAGTATCTGTGATCTGGTATATTATGGGAATTCAGATGGAATTCCAGAATTTTTTTTAATATTTTATTTATTTATTTGACAGAAAGAGATCACAATTAGGTAAAGAGGCAGGCAGAGAGAAAAGGGGAAGCAGGCCCCTGCTGAGCACAGACACCCCCTTCCCAATGCAGGGCTCCATCCCAGGACCCTGAGACCATAACCTAAGCTGAAGGCAGAGGCTTAACCCTTGTAGTCACCCAGGTGCCCTGGAATTCCAGAATTTAATTGCCCCAAAATGTCCAATACACCTTATTTGTGATTGATCTAGAAGTTCTCTTATGATCTGGGAATGAATCACAAGAAGGGACTCACATTGAAATGAATATGGGGCGCTGGTGTTTCTGCTGTGGGTGAAATTCAAGGATTCACTGGAAACCAAAAAGCTGAATCAGACAGTCCCATCTAAAGGCAGTCCCATGCACCAAACCCTGATTGAAATGAAAACAATTAGGTACTGGGAAATTAACTTTGGGAATTAAACATGAAATATAACCCATGGCAGTTAATGATAAAATACTCCAGACCAATAAGTAACCCTTCCTCGTCAGAGTAGAAAGAGCTGATGCAGTTATTTAATGTGTCCTAGAGGCTAACTTGAGATATAAATGTTAGGCTGTGAATAATTTCCCTGTGCAGTCCCAATTTGAAGGAGATAAAATTGTGGTCTTCTGTCACTTGTGATGGTGGTGTTGAGTGGTAGGGCAAAGACAGTTGAAGAAATGAAGGTAACTAGAGAAGGTTCCAGATGGAGAATTCCTTTCTTCTCTTGGTAGCAAGTTCTCCAAACTCAGAACAGCGACCTAAGATGGACCTTGCCCATTTGAAATAGTTGGTTTTCGGGACACAGGTCTGATTTCTCATTACTAAGCCTTTCATTGCTCTGTGACCACACTTAACGTTCCCGAGTGGCCCCCATCTGTCCTCACTAACCTGAAAGTTCTCAACCTCTGCCTTCACTTATATTATTGCCAGCCATCCTACTCTTTCCTTGGCTACTCCTATTCATTTTTTCAGACTCAATTCATATATTAATTTCTTCAAGATACACCTTTTGACCAACCATGGCCAGTCTTTCCTAAAGTTCTACTGCATGTCCCTTTTTGGAATTCTACAAAATCTCCATTATAGTAGCTCACAGTAATTTTTTTTTCTACATTTATTTCTCCACCATTAGACCATGAGCTCCTTGTCTTAGCCTTCCTTCTATCCCCAAACTATGTTGAACTTTAGAACTAGATTATCAACAAATGCTTGTTGAACTTGATTATACAGAATGCAGCAAGTATGTGTGTATTTACAACAACATGATTTCGAGGACAGTTTTCCACTTCTGGTCTGAGTATCATTTCTATACCAAGATAGATAGATAGAGAGAAATAGATTGATGGATGACAAGGTTCTCCCCTCAGGGCAAATGCCTTTCCCCCAGATATACTACATAGAGTTCACAGAATGACTCTTGGTCCATAACCCTTTGGGACTGCCGTGGTCCACAAGCATGCTGTTAACTTCAACAAACCCAGGCTGTGACAATACCGCCCATCCCATTCACATTCTCGTTCAAGCAGGAGACCCCCCTCAATGTGTCCCACCAGCCCCTAGTCAGAGATTGAAACCTACATCCCTGCCCTGGGCCCCTGTTAAAGGGGTATGAAAAGCCTTAGAGAAAATTTGAAACTTAAATTAACATCCAGACTTACATGTAGCTTTATATAATTTTCTCATTTTTTGCAATAGTAATTATTTTAGAAGTCTTGTTAGATGTTTTTTTCATACTTGGTAACTAAGTACTAGAAATGAAGGCTATCCTAATCCTAGATGGGATAATCCTAGATGGAATTCTCGTAGTTTTAGGTAAAATAGTTTGAAAAGGTGAATGCAGATAGATGATTTGATGGTAGTGATTGAACTGTATTTGCATGGGCATCTCTCAGATGGTTAGTGGGAAATTGCAGATTTTCAAAGGGGGCATCATTAGGAGGAGGGGGTGGTGGGGAAGAAGCTAAGGTGTGTTCTCTGCAACAAACCCAGACTTCCCTCTGAGCCTTCTAGCCAACCATTCCCTGGCAGCGTCTCTGAAGCAGCAGGTGGGGTGAGACACGGGGAGTAGTTGGTACAAACTCCCGAGGGAGAGGTTCCCAACTGTGCAAAAGTAGTTGCTGCCTAGGAGTTTCTAGATCCCCTCAATGGATCTCATTCCCCAGGTCTAATTAGGCACCTTCAGGCGTCCAAAGCTTTGTAGTCTGTTCCTACCTGCCTCACTTTGAATTCTGTGTTCCCTGCATTGAGTGGTGATTCATCCTCAGTGGAATTAAACATCTTCAGATCTTTGCTTTGGATATCTGCAGCCCACCTAAGCAAATTAATAGAGCTTTGAGCAGCCTCAGAGCCTGTGTGCTGTGAATGACAGGTAGCATATGAGTCTCAGTGACAGAAGAGCAGAGTTTCTTTCCTGCTGCTCCTTGAGAACTGAGGCTGAATCATAACCTTTCCGAGATTTCATTTCCTCTCTTGGGAACTAAGATATATTTGCTCCTTCCTGTGTTTGAGAGATTCATCTTCAACATCACAAAATAACAATAATCATAAAATGAGCCATGAAAATGTAAGTGGTACAGAAGGTTCTGTGATTCCTGGGACAGATGATGCAGCTGCATCTTGTGAGATATTTATGACGACGGTTGGGTGGGAGTCATGCTCTGCTCCAGGGTCCGTCCATTCAAACATGTACTGAGCATCGACCTTACACACTCAGTTCTGCCAGACACAGTCATGAAACTGACCCAGCCCCAGAAACCCAGCTACGGACAAGTTTTGGGTCAGAGGGAAATGAATGAAAATTGAAAATAAATGAGTCAATTTCACCAATCCTGGCCCCAAATTGGAACAGAAAACCTCTATAGTAAGTTGGGGATGAACTTTACAATCCAGGAAAGCTATGTTCACATCCCAGCGACATCACTTATGAGCTGGGTATTCCATGAGCCCTATTTTCTTACTTACAAAATGGAGGACAGTGACATCTCATTGGTCAGTCTGTGAAATCCATGAGCAATATGTAAAGCTTCTCAAATGTTTGGTCCATGACAATCAATCAAGAACAAACATTTATTAAGCATCTACTATATGTGACAAACTAAGTAAGTCAGGTGCCTAGATTAATGTGATTCACTCCTATAAAATTAGTTCCCACTCACCCTATAATTATTAATGATACTTTACACTTTTAATTCCAGTTTCCAGGACTCCCCTGGAAAAGAGAATTACCATTCCTTGAATTTGGATAAATCTTGTTTTTGTCTCCAGACGAGTCTGACATAACCAGCACCAAAAATAGTGTCCCCCAACTAAATGTCTGGCATTTTCCTGATATAACTCCCATTTCAGATAACCTGTTCTATGATACTTACAAGTAACCTTTCACTTGTCATTAACTGTATATCCACCCAACATACATTTATTGAACTGTAGATACATATACATATACATATACATATACATATACATATACATATACATATACATATATTGCTGCCCGAGATATAGATATGTATCTGTGTATACATCCAACAGATATATTTATTAAGCACTTTCGATGGGGAAGATGGAATTCCACCCTGGAGTGGTGCCCTAGACTTAATGCCCACCCTCAAAGGCATCCTTTTGGCCCTGGAAGCCTATCCCATGGGGTGAAACCCCAAATACCAACCCTGTGGCAACACCAGCATTATTCAGGGGATGCTGTAATTCATCCTTCTAAATCCCAGGTCTTCATTTTCTGGACTGCAGAGAGATAATGTCACAGCATGGCCTCATCAGAAAACCAATTAGTCATGCCTAAAATCATGTAAGTGAGTTGAAAGTGCTGTAGTCTTTAGTCACTGAAAAATTTCAAACTCACCCATTACTTGTATTCAGTATTGAGCATCTGGCTGGAATTTTGCCTCACATGACCACTAGGGGGCATTTGATTCCCAACTATATTTCTCCAATAGGTTTGAGACCCGTGTTGGGACACCATCCCTACCTGGCTGGGTGAAGGAATCCGGGGTGGAGGGCCTGTTAGACTTGGGTGAAATTCCAACAGACTGGAATTGAAAGTAGGATGAACAGAGTGAATTCAAACATCTTCCTGAAAAGGCTGTGAGTTACTTATAAAACATTCCTCAAACCTGTACGTAGTCCATGAAACTTAGGAAGGAGAAAAAATAGTTTTTATTGTGTATATACTATGCATTGGGCACTGAGCTCGGAGTCTGCATTTTCATTGTTTTTTCTATGCATCACAAATGTTCTGCAGCAGATTTTTTTTTCAATTTATTTATTTTCAGAAAAACAGTATTCATTATTTTTTCACCACACCCAGTGCTCCATGCAATCCATGCCCTCTATAATACCCACCACCTGGTACCCCAACCTCCCACCCCCCCTCCGCCACTTCAAACACCTCAGATTGTTTTTCAGAATCCATAGTCTCTCATGATTCTCTTCCCTCCTAATTTACCCCAACTCCCTTCTCCTCTCTAACACCCCTTGTCCTCCATGATATTTGTTATGCTCCACAAATAAGTGAAACCATATGATAATTGACTCTCTCTGCTTGACTTATTTCACTCAGCATAATCTCTTCCAGTCCCGTCCATGTTGCTACAAAAGTTGGGTATTCATCCTTTCTGATGGAGGCATAATACTCCATAGTGTATATGGACCACATCTTCCTTATCCATTCATCCGTTGAAGGGCATCTTGGTTCTTTCCATAGTTTGGCGACCATGGCCATTGCTGCTATAAACATTGGGGTACAGATGGCCCTTCTTTTCACGACATCTGTATCTTTGGGGTAAATACCCAGGAGTGCAATGGCAGGGTCATAGGGAAGTTCTATTTTTAATTTCTTGAGGAATCTCCACACTGTTCTCCAAAGAGGCTGCACCAACTTGCATTCCCACCAACAGTGGAAGAGGGTTCCCCTTTCTCCACATCCTCTCCAACACATGTTGTTTCCTGTTTTGTTAATTTTGGCCTTTCTAACTGGTGTAAGGTGATATCCCAATGAGGTTTTAATTTGAATCTCCCTGAGGGCTAATGATGATGAACATTTTTTCATGTGTTTCATAGCCATTTGTATGTCTTGATTGGAGAAGTGTCTGTTCATATCTTCTTCCCATTTTTTGATATGTTTGCCTGTTTCGTGTGTGTTGAGTTTGAGGAGTTCATTATAGATCCTGGATATCAATCTTTTGTCTGTACTGTCATTTGCAAATATCTTCTCCCATTCCGTGGGTTGCCTCTTTGTTTTTTTGACTGTTTCCTTTGCTGTGCAGAAGCTTTTGATCTTGATGAAGTCCCAAAAGTTCATTTTCGCTTTTGTTTCCTTTGCCTTTGGAGACATATCTTGAAAGAAGTTGCTGTGGCTGATATCGAAGAGGTTACTGCCTATGTTCTCCTCTAGGATTCTGATGGATTCCTGTCTCACGTTGAGGTCTTTTATCCATTTTGAGTTTATCTTTGTGAACGGTGTAAGAGAATGGTCGAATTTCATTCTTCTACATATAGCTGCCCAGTTTTCCCAGCACCATTTATTGAAGAGACTGTCTTTTTTCCACTGTATATTTTTTCCTGTTTTGCCGAAGATTAATTGACCATAGAGTTGAGGGTCCATATCTGGGCTCTCTACTCTGTTCCACTGGTCTATGTGTATGTTTTTATGCCAGTACCATGCTGTCTTGGTGATCACAGCTTTGTAATAAAGCTTGAAATCAGGTAACGTGATGCCCCCAGCTTTATTTTTGTTTTTCAACATTTCCTTAGCGATTCGGGGTCTCTTCTGATTCCATACAAATTTTAGGATTATTTCTGCAGCAGATTTTATTTCTATCTTCATCTTATAAGTGAAAAAATAGACTAAGAAATGTTACCACTTACCTATGTATTACACATCTAGGGAGTAGCAAAGAGTCTGATCCCAAGTCAGGCTTTTCTACAAATCACTCACCTGATTGTAATACTCAAATGCGTCTGAACTTGCTTCCTCAATTCCCATTGTTACAATTTTCTAAATCCTCATATTACCCTGGGGATTTGTGTGTGTCTGTGTGTTTGTGCGTGCATGGGTAAGAATGCTATGAATAAATGATCCTACAAGTAAGTGTTTGCATATTTAATGCCCCTTGTACTACTCAATGAAACATGATTTAAACTTGGCCAAGTATAATTTATATACTCTACATGTACTGCTAACACCTTAAACTATAGACAATTAATTGATGGTGAATGAATTAATAAACAAGTGAATAAACATGGCTCTTAGGAAGACGCCAGAAAGCAAGAAGGGAGTGGGGAGATTCTTGCATCTGGAAGTTTCCTGAAGACTCTGAGGGGAGATTGTCTTCAAATAGAGAACTCTAAAGCAGGAACAGGGACCCTAATTTCACAGGACCTGCTCAGTTTGTCCGATAGATACCATCCAGTCCCAAGGAGAATAGACTCTGACCTGTTTACAGAGAGCCGTGGTTCTACCAGCCCAAAGCACAGTGACCACAAGCTTCTAAGAAAAAAGGCTCAGCCAAGCCAGCACCAACTATGCCAGCCCTCCTGAAGCCCGACTTCCAACTCACGGATCTATCTAACCAGGATAATTTAATTTGCAGTGTTTGTCACTGTGCTCCCTGTGGAGCCAATCTGAGCTCCAGGCCTACTCCGAAGATACTGCATGCCTGGCTCAGAATTGTGCCACATGAAGACAAGGAACACAGCTGTCCCATGACCTGTGAGAGGCCAGAGGTATCCTCCATTACAGAGGAACTTGATTTCTGGAATTCTGCACTTCGATGCCAGCCGCATGAGCACCAATGTGCCATGTGAAAAGCAAACCGTTTACCCACTTCAGTGTTGTTTTTCTGGCAATGAGGCTTCACTCTACTTACCACAGGCAGTTAGTTATGTGAGGAAAGGAGAGCATGAGGAGACAAACATTCTGGAAAAAATTCTAGTTCAAATTTTTAAATCTCCTCCTCCTCCCAGTTCTCATCCAGAAGGCCTTCAGGGTATAATTTTAGTTGAAAAAAGTTCTGTGTCAGAAGGAGAAAATAGGGAGGTTTGACCTCACATGTTGCAAAATTGAAGGAATTTCTGTCAGGTATAGAGTAGGTAAGACAGTTCTGAGGGCAGAGCGGAGAGACTCATTTACTCTCTCCTCTGAAGTAAGAGTCTCTTCCTGGAGGAGCAGTAAGCTGAGGCCAACCACAGCAGATTCTATTACAGGAGGCTGAGGTGGGGCAGATTTCTGTGGGAAGTCACCGAATACCACAGATTCCATGGAGGAGACACGGCCACCTGCTTTCATCCAGCTAAGAGACACAGGCAGCAGAGCAGAGCCGTAGGTGGTGCTGGTGAAGACAGTCTCAGTAAGGGAAACAGCCCTGTATCCACCACCTTCCTGACATCCCACCGTCCCCAGAGTAGCCTGCCTCCTTCTCCTTCCGCCCACTCACCATGGAGATCTGGATTTCGATCTGACAAAGAAACATCACCAATATTCTAATGTTTCCCTTTCTTCTTCTTCTGATACTGAAAGAGTTCAATGGAAATCAACTCAGTACGGACGAGGTGTGGAAACAACACTCACAACACCATTACCCAGGCTGAAAAAGTGGCCTGGACGTGACAGTGTGTTCTCTAATTTGAAAAAAGACATTAAGGCATTGAAATGTTTCTCCCCATGAAACAAATTTCCTGAAAGCAAGAGGAGAAGATCTTGGGCAGTCTCTCATTTGTATTCTCAGCAGGGCTTGACAGGAATTTGTGTGCCCATATCTGCCACACCACCTGCTCTAGGGGCTCCTTATCTTTTCCTGACCTGTAAACACTCCCAGGACCCCGGGCACCTCCCAGATAGCGCACTATATACTGGGGACATAAGTGCCCCCTCCCCAACACTGGCCCCTAATTGGATCAGCCATCAGCATCCCAGTGTCAGTTGAGTCCTTCTGCTAACAGATGTCTAAGCCCCCTTATGTTGGTCCACAGGTTGCCCTAAAGTTTTAAAAGGCAAGTTCAAATCACTTATTCATGCTCTACCATCTACACACCAGCTGCTGAAAGAGAAACATCGTTCTGACACTTCAAAGGCCTCCCTTGCTGTTATCTGTTCCTGACAACAGTCAGTCTATCTCGAAGGAGAGAATTCTCTTATTAAAACCACTCCCTCACTCCCCTCAGACCAGCCCTTTTCATAACAGTTTCCATTCTTGATGCTTTCTCAATGCCACCCATATCTAGACTGCTGGAGAAATGGATCTTCCAGAAGAAGGTGACTCCTCTGGTCAAAAAAGGACCAGAGAAAAAGTATAGAACCTGGCACTGAGCAAAGAGTGTTCTCCAAATGGGACATGAGTAAGCGTGCTGGAGGTATCGGCGCCTGTGCCTTTCAAGGGAGTGGAGGTCATCAACCCTGTGGGCCTCCCACTCCAGTCATACACCTTGCCCCCCAACACTACCACAGTGCCCCCTAACTCCAACCATCTGTAGTTTCAAGGCTCTGAGCTCTTCCCAGGGCCACAGGAATCCACCTGTAAATCTGAGAGGGAGAACCAGAATATCAGTGTTATAAACTACAGGGCTCACGGAGAAGCTCGCTCCAGTCTGGACTTCTGGAAAGGATAGGGCTGGAGGAGAAACCATGAGAAACTGCTCGAGTCCTGGAGCCTGGCAGACCAGGTTTGGGTTTCCGCCTGGCAGGGCCACAAAAGCCCAGGGATGCTTGGGGAGGATAGTGGCTTCAAGAATGGAGCTGACTCAGTACGCACTCACCAGCTCCCCCCACCCCTCAGTCTAGAAGCTTCCCCATATTGTCAACATATTTTGTTTTAGCAAATCTAATCCATTTGTTCTAACTGAACTATTTCACTGCACTGTATGAAAGTATCACCTTTTGTTTGGCCATTTCTCTCGCTGACTGAGAAAAACAATACACACAATATATACAGAGTATAGTAAATACCAAATTGCTAATCACACACTCACAATACTCTTTATTTCTATGCGTGCGTGTGTGTGTATGTGTATACACACAGGTATCCAGCTATAAAGTATTTTTCCAAGGACTGGAAAGATAATGTAATCAAAATAGTTACCTTCTGGGAGAAGGAAGTTGATTAAGACAGAGAGTAGTGACAAAGGGGCTTTGAGCTTTATCTGCATTGTTACAGGTTGTTTTTTATTTTTGTTTTTGTTTTTGTTTTAAGTAATCTCTACACCCAAAATGGGGCTTGAACTCAAGAGTCACTTGCTCTACCAACTGAGTCAGCTAGGACCCCCTGAATTGTTACAGGTTTTAGAGAAGAATTCGTGTATCTGTTATTGCATAACTTAAAATTAATTTAATATAAGAAAAAGTGCTACTGTGATGTCTCAGATATTTAGAGAGTATATTAAGATTCTCCACAGAAAACATAGTCAGTAGAAATATAGAGACAGAGACAAAGAGAGGGAGACAGAGAGAGAGAGAGATTAATTTTAAGAAAGTTGCTCAAGTGATTTTGGGACTGGCAAGTCTGAAATTCACAAAGGAGCAGCCTGCTGGAAATTCAAGCATGATTCCCATGTTCCTCAAGGAATTCTTGCTGGGAAACCTCAGCTTTTGCTCTTAAGGCTTCCAACTCATTGGATGAGTCCCACCCATAGTATTGAGGGTTACCTGGTATACTTAAACTGAAGTCGAATGTAGATATTAGTCACATCTGCAAAATACCTTCAGAGTAATATCTTACACTCCTATTTGGCCAAGTAAGTAGTCATTATCCCTTAGCTAAGTTGACACGTGAAATGTTACCCTCACAACGGGCCCCTCTTATCTCCACCAAGTAAGAGAAGCACTTCACATGCCAACATTAGACTTGTGCATTCTTACCAGCATTCTGCCCAGACTGTTTAGGCTACTGTGTTTTGGCTTTTTTTTTCAAGCTTGCCTCCAGATCTCCTGATCCCAAGCTCTTCATGGCCATGGCCTTGCTCTGCTTTTTTCCTTTGTCCAGCCTGTCCTAGCACCCTGGGCCTCTGCCCATGGATTTTAAACAGAGGGAAATCTCCATTTGAAGAAATTGTGGAAAACTTCTCACAAAGGACTTGGCATTTTAAATGAGTAGCATTCTTGCTTTTTTCCCCCCTCATTATTTACTATTTATGTATTACTCAGTGAAACTTTAGTATTACTATGTTATAAAATTCTGTCAAAATAAAAAGAATAGGATAACCCATAATCATATTACCCTAAAATAACCAATCTTAGCACTTTAGTATACTTCAGTCTTTCTCTACTTGTATTAATTTTGCAGTTATAATCATACCTAATACACAATTTTAACTTGTTTTTTCACTTACTGTTATAGTATAAGCATGCTTAATGTTGCTACATAATCTTCATGGTTGCTATTGTTAATAGCCACATAATAGTTCACTGAATTGAAGTGCTTTATTTACTTAACTATCTTGTTATCTTTTTTTTTAAAAGATTTTATTTATTTATTGGACAGACAGAGATCACAAGTAGGCAGAGAGGCAGGCGAGAGAGAAGAAAGGGAAACAAGCTTCCTGCTGAGAAGAGAGCCCGATGTGGGGCTCAATCCCAGGACCCTGGGATCATGACCTGAGGCGAAGGCAGAGGCTTTAACCCACTGAGCCACCCAGATGCCCCAACTATCTTGTTATCTTTAAGCAATTTCCAATTTATTCTTATGATAAATATCCACATCTTTGCTACTCTAGTATTCTTTTTCACACCCTGAATTCTTTCCTGTAGTCTTAAACAACTGCTTGGCCAAAGAATATAGGTACATTCTTTTGTCCCTTGACATATATTTCCAAATAGATCTTTTTTAAAGGTTGCATCAATTTACACTGCCATGATTGTCTCTGTTCTCTTAAGAGTAGAGCTTTGAGAGGTAAGGATTTGAGACTAGGAGAAAGACATTCCAGTAGTGAAGACTGAGCCTGGTGTTTTGTAAAGTACCCTGGTTCTCACCAGGACACTGGTTTTGTGTTGCTTTTATTCTCACAGACTGAGCAGCTGATAACTCTATGGGTCCTGTTTGTTTTCACCATTGTCGGAAACTCCATGGTGCTCTTCTCTACGTGGAGGAGGAAGAGGAAGTCAAGAATGACTTTCTTTGTGACTCAGCTGGCTATCACAGGTGAGTAACTATGCAAGTGGGAGAGAATAAGCTGTGTGCAAAATTCCTGTGGCTCCTCGCTTTCAATTATTTTACCAATAGAAATAGCATACTATCAAGTCCAAAAGGCATCAGCGAGTTTGAGAGTAATTTCTATAGGATCCCATATATGGAGCTTTTTTTTTTTCAGCAAGTTTAACACATTTACATATCCATAAGATTCCATTATAAAAATAACTCTCTATATAGCACACTTAAAAATGCTATTTTCAGTGCCACCAAGAGCTGCTCTAGTGTTCTACCCTTCCTCTACACAACAGCTTCTACAGTTCACTGAGGTGAAAGTACGATATTACACCATGCTATGAGCTTAAAGAATACATCCCAGCAAATGGACCAGAATTACCTCTATTCAATAATAAATGTGAAGTCTCAAGTATTTTGCAGATTTAAGGCTGTGGACATTGTTTTTGAAATACAAGTGATATGTAATACCACTGGTGGGCATGATATAAGGACCTAAGATAATATCAGGGATCAAGATGCTTAAATGTGGATTTGGGGAATGTCCAGTACAGTTGAAGTGTGAATGCATCACACTTAGAGAGGGAATGGTGAAATATTCTCAAGTTTAAAAATGATCTGTGAAATAAAAACTCTCACAGAGATGGGTAGAGCCCAAATTGGTAAAGGTCATGTTCAAGAGGAAAACACAATCTCGGGGCACCTGGATGGCTCAGTAGGTTGAGCATCCAACTCTTGATTTTGGCTCAGGTCATGATCTCAGGGTCCTAGGATCGAACCCCACACTGGGCTCCCTGCTCAGTGGGGAGCCTTCTTCTCCCTCTCCCTTTGCTGCTCTGCCTGCTGTGCTCTCTTGCTTTCTCTGTCAAACAAATAAATAAAATCTTTTTTTAAAAAGATAAAAAATAATAAAACAAGGAAACACAAACCAAAAGTCAGCTGAGGAAGCTATGTATGTATATCATATGTATATCAGAAATCCAGATATTCACGGTTCTTCTTAAAGCACTGGTGCCCATTTGGTTTAGAAGGGAGAAAAATAAAGACAGGAGGATTCTAGTGCTAATAGTGTTCTTTTTGTTGTTGTTGATGGTAATTACATGGATGTGTTCCCTTTGTGATAATTCACCAAATTATATGCTCATGATTTGTGTACTTTATGTAGTTTATGTCAATAAAAAGGTTTATTTACAAAACACAGCACCTCAATTTGAAGTAGAACTGCCAACTCAAATGCCTTCAGGAGTAACTGTGTGAAAGAACCCAGGGAAAGGACAGGTGAAGATGGACCCCCAGGGCAAGTAGAGGAAGCATACCCCACCAACAGGCATTCAAACTCAATTGTTGTTAACATTATGCTGATCAAAAAAACCACACAAGCAAGACAGATTTGGCCTAAGGGCCCCTGATTTATAGCTGCTGATATATAAAATCTTAAAGTCAAAATTCTGAAAAACTTATGCTATGATAAAATTCTAGTCCACCCCATGTTATGAATCCCACTCTCAATATGTGAAGGGAGGGGCACCTGGGTGGCTCAGTTGGTTAATCATCTGCCTTTGATTCAGGTCATGACCCCAGGGTCCGGGTATCATGCCCCACATCTGGCTCCCTGCCTAGCTGGGGGTCGGCTTCTCCTTCTCCCCCTCCCCCTAACATGTTTGTATGCCTGAGTGCGCGCGCACGTGCGCTCTCTCTCTCAAATAAATAAATAAATAAAATCTTTAGAAAATATATGTGATGGGAATAGTAAGCTTTTGGGGTGTAGTTGGGGAGAGTGAGAGCAAGGGTAGGGAGCTTGTCATTTATAATGGTTTAAAAAAATTGCATGTTTTTCAATGTTTTAAAATGCATTGCCTTGAGAAAAAAAAAAGATGTTATGTTAGGGCTTTCTTCTCCAGTTTTCTTTATTGTAATTTGAGAATTATAGACCATTATATTGTACTATTAAAACCAAAAAATTAAAACATTATATGCCTCAGGAGCAACAATAACGCAATGAAAATATAAAGGAAATTTCCTAATGGTATCAAGCCCAACCCATATAACCCAGTCTACGTGATTATCAGATGCCCACTAAGATTAAGGAGAAAAGTCAAGAGCAGCACATCCTCGTATCTGCTTATCATTAAAATTCCTCCATCAGAGAAGTATGTCTCAGGCTTCTTGATATGAGGGAAAATCACTGACAAGACACTGGGGCCCTATCAGGGTGATATTAAAACAGAGGCTGCTGGCTTAAACTCAGCATGAATGAGTTGTTCTCACATAAAGATGCTGCTATTATTAGTGTGTCCCTGTGATACCAAGACATTTGCATAAATACAGCTATAATTTTATAGGTGTTTTTCTCTTGGCATCATATCTTAGTCTGCTCAGTGCGCCATAACAAAATACCACAGACTGGGGGGCTTAACACACATTTATATCCCAGAGCTCGGGAGGCTGGGAATGTGAGATGGGGCGCCAGCGGGGTCAGCTTCTGGTGAGATCACTCTTCCTGCCTTGCAGAGGGCTGCCTTCTCGCTCTGTCCTCAGATGGAGAGAGAGAAAGCAAGTTCTCTAGTGTCTCCTAATAAAGCTGTTAATCCTGTCTGATCATCCACTTCCATAAAGGCCCTATCTGCACATATAGTCACTTTGGGAGTTGGGGCTTTAACATGACGAATTTTGGTGAGACACAAATATGCAGGTAATAACAGATGGGAAAATCTAGGTGCATCAGAAGATTACAAGTGATTTGAGGGAAGAACATAGTATGTGGGGTTGGAGGACCTAGATGAAAGAAATGAGAGGTAGCCATAAACAAGAGTTTGGACGCCTTGCTAAGATGTTCAGCAAATCCTTGAGCACATCCTCTGTGGTGCTAGTTTGGTTCAGGCCACCATTGCCCTTTAGTAGTTTACGGTGAAAATCCCAATGTATAAGAATGAGAATTGCAATACTAACCCATGGCCAGGTATTGCTGGTAACATGGGAACACAGTAAAGCAAGGAAGTTGAATTTCTTGTCATGAGGATGACACAAGTGTTGGACCACTATGACTAAAGAGACTATGACTAAAGAAAGAAATGAAAACAGGCAAGTGGGAAAAAAAGAAAGATGTTGGAGAGTCAAGGAATGAGAGTTACCACACAGTGGTAAGGTGGGTTTAGTGATGGTTGCCGAATAAAAGAGCTGGAAAGAAGGGAGTATGTGTTCAACACCCCAAGATATTCTCAGGTGAATGTTGCAGAGACTGTGCAACTAACTCAGTGTGCCCCTAGTAACAAGGAGCCAAAGTAGAGTCACATGGAAAGTCGTTAGTAAACAGGGTCTCCATAGTGGAAACTAAATTCTATTAAATGCTTATCATATATCAGGCTCTGTGCTAAATGCTTTGTGTAGATTTTTTTATTTAATCCTCACAATAGTCCTATGACTTAACCCTGCCCTAATCTAACCCTTTTTACAGACATGAAAATTAAGGTTCAAAGAGATTCAGACCTTGCCCTAGGTCATACAGTAAAGGGGTAGACCAGATATTCAAACCGAGGCAGGTTTTTTTGTTTTTTTTTTGTTTTTTTGTTTTTTCCCAGTCATGAGCTTTTAATTGTTACAGATCGGGTGTCCCTGAGGGACCTATGCGTGGGTGAGTGGTCTGCGGACAGACTGCAAGACCTCAGGACAATGTGAGTCCGATTAGATGGAGCAAATTTGAGAGCTTAGTCCCAGTGTATTTAATAAATGAGGGGAACTGATGGAGCAAGAGCATAGGAGTCACTAGAGGTAGGAGAATATAAGAGCTGAATACATGTTTCAATTTTGAAAGGGCTTGTGGTTCAGTTAAAAATATTTGTAGTTGGGGACGCCTGGGTGGCTCAGTGGGTTAGAACCTCTGCCTTCAACTCAGGTCATGATCCCAGAGTCCTGGGATTGAGCCCCGCATCAGGCTCTCTGCTCTGCAGGGGGCCTGCTTCCTCCTCTCTCTGTCTGCCTCTCTGCCTACTTATGATCTCTGTCAAATAAATAAATAAAATCTTTTAAAACAGTTTTTTGTACCAGCTGGCTGGATTTCTAGTCTGTATCGTGAGCCCTAGCATTGGTACTAGTCAAAACTGCCCATGCAGGCAGGATGGGGTGCCAGGAATCCTCCTGTCCCATTGCAATGCCTTGCAAGCCTGTTGATAATGCCTGAAATGTCTGTCACAATATAACCATTTCTTGGAGCTTGTTAAAATAAAAATACTCTGAAAACTTATCACACACTTCACTTTGCTTGTTCCTTCTCAGTATGGAATGAAAATCTGAGCGCTTGTAGAAGCGAAGGGTCTTGGGGGCCACGGATGACAAGGAGTGGGAAGGAGCCAGACACATTTCACTCATTTAAACCTGTCTACTTCAAATCCTTTGCGGAGCCAGAGCGTTGGTGGTATAGTGGTTAGCATAGCTGCCTTTCAGATCCTTTGCGGAACCTCAGGATTTACATAAAGGCAAGCCAAACGTCATGGTTCCAAAGTTTAGGAAGGGCTAGATCATTTTAACCAACATTCTGAGTGGAGATTTATGGTCTTTTCAAAGCATATTCTATCAGCCACTGTATTAAAATCCCTCTTCAAGTACATAAAACTTGCCACAAACTCACCTCTTTGGATGAACATTTTGCTTTACCATTGTTTCAGGTTATCCAGACTTGAGTATGAATCTCAACACTTGCATGGCCTAGCTCTGAGCCTTTGGAAAAGACAATTTGTCTGAATATCAGTTTCCTAACCCAAAAAGTGGGGATGCTTCTCAGAGCTGTGGAGAGCAGTAAATGAGATAAAATCAATGAAGTGCTTAATACAGTATGAGGCACATAGTAATTGCTCAATAAACACTAGCTGTCAATGCTACCACTATGGCTGTTTCATTCACTGAAATGAAATGAAGGAACTGATTAATTTAAAATCATTTGAGTCACTTGCAAAAGAACAAAAAGTTCTCCAAAAGACCTTAAGTTCACTGCAAACCCTCAGCTGCTCTTTTATTCAGGACAGTGTTCTTAGCTCAAGTGTGTTCTGGGTCCCAAGTGTTGCTTTGAAGGATGACCAAATATTTTCATATAAGCATATTTTTAATCATCAGCTTCAACTGACATCATCAGTGCCACAAATATTTGGAAAACTAAATTCTGAAATGTTTCACCTGGCGTTTTTTTGAGGGAGAAAAATATGTGCTAACAGTTATTACTGGGAAAGGCAATATGAATGCCCTTTATTAAATAATTTCCATCAGGAAATATTGAGGTTGAGGTTGAGAATAGCCTTCTACTTATAGACCAGTAGCTTTGAGTGATTCTTTGAGGAACATTCTGATTTCTATTTGGTCTTTTATTTCTTTAGTGAGTAAGCCAGTGGAAATTAGATTCAGTTGCACATCCATAAAATCCAGATAATGGTGGTCTAAGTTTATAAGGATTTGTTTTTCCTTATGTAAAGAATTCTCAAAGCAGGTAGTCCGGGGCTCCTATTGTGTTTGCTTATCACTGGGGAACCATATTCCATCCTCAAGAACTTCCATCCTCAAGGTCAGTTCATCGTATGGAAGGTTCTTGGTTCAAAATGGCTGCCAGAACTCCTGCCCATCATGCCCAAATTCTAGTCAATAGGAAGGAAGGGGAAGGAAAGACAAGAGAAGCCCATGCCAGCTATCTGTCCTCCTCCTAACTAACCTTCCTAGAATTCCCACCCATTAATTTTTGCTTGTGTTTCATTAGCCATCTCTAACTGAAGAAAAAGCAGGGAAATGTTTTTCTTTATTTCTAACCTGGGTTCTTTCGCCAGAAGAAACCCGGAGTTCTTTTCCTGAGGCAGAATGAGTAGCAGTCTCCGGCATATCTTGTTTTCCATACTTCAATTTCCATAGAGAACTGAGAAATTTAAACAATGAATCTGTTTGACTAACTATTCCCCTCCTTTGAGAATGCTTCCTCCAGAGGGTCATGGGGTCTTCTGACTTTTTATCTTGGCACACTTTGTCCCATTAATTAGATAAACTCCTTTTGTTCACTGTTTACATCCCTCCACCAGAGTTTTGGCTGTTATAGCAATCCTGCAATGACTATCCTTACTATTAAATCTCATGAGCATTTATTTATTTAGGATTGTTTATAGAAGTGGGCTTACTGCATTAAAGAAACTTCTGTGGCTTTCAAATTTGCTGATGTCCTTTTAGGTCCCCCAGGACTAAAAGACGATGGGAAATGTCATGAGACAAAAGCTCTAGATGCCACCAGCATAGATCCACACTGATCCTTATTTTAAAAGGTCCCTGAAAACAAAAGCTTTGCTGGCTTATAAGAGTTAGTCATAACAAGTTCCTTGAGGGCAGGGGTTCTCTCTGTTCACCTCTTATACTTATACACCTATTCAGGTATAGTTTGCTTATTTAAAAAAGAAAATTTTAAATTTTCTTTTACTAGTACCTTTATCTGTGTGTCTGTCTTCATATGTTTTAAGGTTAAAACCTTAGCCAGTGTATTGGAGAAGAAAACTAATTTATCTCTTTCTTCCATAATGACTACAGCAGCACTCATATATTTGTGAAAACAAAGAATACATCATTTACCAGGGCATTTGAATGGAGCAAGTGTTTTAATTTTGCATCTGTGTTTTTTTTTAATTGGAGTATAAGAGTATTCTCTCTTATATCTTATTATGTACATCATAATGATTTGATATTTTTACACATTACAAAATGGTCCCCACTGTACATCTGGTTATCAACTGTCACCATACAAAGTTATTACAACATTATTGATTATATTCCTTATGCTATACTTTACATCCCTATGACTTCTTTATTTTAAAACTGGAAGTTTGTACCTCTTAATCCCCTTCACCTATTTTGCCAACCCCTAACTCCTCCCCACTGTGGCAACTGACAGTTTGTTTCTGGTATGTATGAGTCTGTTTCTATTTTGTTTTGTTTGTTTTGTTTTATTAGATTCCACATGTAAGTGAAATAATTGAGGTATTTATCTTTTTGCCTGATTTCTTTCACTTAGCAAAATACCCTCTAGGTTCATCCATGTTCATTTTTTTTTTTTTTTTATGGCCGAGTAATTTTCGTGTGTGTGTGTGTGTGTGTGTGTGTGTGTGTGATCTTTATCCATTCATCCATCAATGGACACTTGGGTTGGGTTGCTTCCATGATCTGGCTACTGAAAATAATGCTGTAAAAAAACATAGAGGTGTACATATTTTCTCAAATTAGGGTTTTCATACTCTTTGGGTGATTCCCAGTACTGGAATTCCTGGATCTTATGGAAATTCTGTTTGACATTTTTGAGGAACCTCCATACTGTCTACACAGTGGCTGTACCAGTCTGCACCCCCATCAACAATGCACAAGGGTTCCCTTTTCTCTACATCCTCACGAACACTTATTTTTTTGTCTTTTTGATAATAGCCAGTCTGACAGGTGTGAAGTGATACCTCTTTGTGGTTTTGACTTGCATTTCCCTGATGATGAGTGATGTTGAGCATCTTTTCATGTGCCTGTTGGCCATCTGGATGTCTTCTTTGAAAAATATCTATTCATGTCCTCTGTCATTTTCTCATTGGGTCGTTTGTATGTTTTGATGTTAAATGGTGGAAGTTCGCCATATATTTTGCATAGTAACTGTCTATCAGATATATCAATTGTGAATATCTTCTTCCATTCAGTGGATTGCCTTTGTTTTGTTAGTGGCTTCCTTTGCTGTGCAAAAGCTTTCCAGCTTGACGTATTTCTGTTTTATTTTAGTGTTTGTTACTCTTGCTTGAGAATACTGGTCCAAAAAAATCTTGCTAAGACTGATGTCAAAGAGCTTCCTGCTTATATTTTCTTCTAAAAGTTTTATGGTTTGTCTTACATTCAAGTTTTTAATCCATTTTGAATTTATTTTTATATATGGTATAAGATAGTGGAAAGTTTCATTCTTTTGCACATAGCTGTCCAGTTTTCCCAGCACTATTCACTGAAGAGACTGCCTGTTGCCCATTGCTTATTCTCACCTTCTTTATCATGGGTTAATGGACCCTACATACATGGTGGGGGTGTTATTTCTGGGCTCTCAATACTAGTACCTTTATCTGTGTGTCTGTCTTCATATGTTTTAACTTACTTCTCCACATTTCTGAGCCCTTCCAAAAAAGTCTTAACTAATTCTTCTCTATATATTCCATTAGGATTTTTGATTATAAGATTAGTCTTAAGAATGGAAGGAAACTAGAAGATATTGAAGCTGCTATTTTGGCACATTCTGCAATTTTTAGTACTTCCATTCTAACAATTTTCTGGATGAATTTAATGACTGTTTATATTTTATGAGCTAAAGTGCCAATTAAAATTTATTAGTCATTTATCATCTTCAAGACTGACTTGTCTGTTTTATTCAAATGCAATAAAGAAGAAGGAGCCAATGAGAATAACTCCCGTTGAGTGTTCAACAAAGGAAAAATAGAAAACATATTTTTTGGCACACATTCAGAAAACTTCCCTTTTCTGATTGGACCAAATCTTCTCGTATTAGTAAAGAAAATTCACTTTATCTCAAAGCACTTTTTGGAGAGCAATTTACTGATGAACTAAGGAATTCTCGACCTTCAAAACTCTCCTGTTAATTATCTGACAACAGAAAAAATTGAGAGTTTCAGCAAGAGAGGTGAGATCAGGAGTGTTGAGTTGTCCCAGGCCAAATATGGAACTTGCCACAACTTTCTTATGCTCCTTTCCTTCAGTCTTTTTCTGGGTTTGTGAGTTGCATACTTAATTCATTTATTTATTTTAGTTCTGCTAATTGTTTACTTTAAAATTTTTTTTTCAACTTCATTGATATAAAATTGACATATGTGTAAGCTTAAGGTGGACAAAGTAATGATATAGTATATGTATGTATTGCAGAATGATTACCACAATAAATTTCATTAACATTCAGCACCTCATACAGTTACAATTTGCCTGCCCTAAGAACTTTCAAAAATCTACATATATACATATACAGGAATCATTCGTTAATGAACACAGTTTGTTTCCATGTTTTGGCTATTGTATATAACGCTGTCATGAGTGTGGGGGTAAAGATATCTTTTGAAGATAGAGATTTCATTTCCTTTGAATATATACCCAGGAGTGGAATTACTGGATCATAGAGTTGCTCTCTTTTTAATTTTTTGAGGAATCGCCATAGTGCTTCCCAGAGTGGCTGCACCAATTAGCATTCCCACCAACAGTGTACAGGGATTCTCTTTTCTCATATCCCTACCAGCACTTGTTATCTCTTCTCTTTTTTTTGATAATAGCCATTTTAACATATGTGAGGGGGGATCTCATTGTGGTGTGAGTTTCCCTGATAATCAGTGATGTCGAATACCTTTTCATGAACCTATTGGCCACCTCAATAAATTCTTTGAAAAAAATAGCTCTTCAGGTCTTAGGTCCATTATTTAAGTGGATTATTTCTTTTTGGCTATTGAATTGTATGATATTAATATATTTGGGATTTCTGTTTGGACTTGATCCCCAATAGTCAAGCTTTGCAGATTTCTCCAGTAATCTTTTTTCCCCCACTAGAGAAACTGAGGCATTGGTCTGACACCATGCCTGCCTGGGTGAGGGGTGATGCAGTCAGGATACAGCTACTCCTCTTACCTTTCTGATGCAGTCCTTCTTGGTTCCTGTGGTTCAGCCGAGGGCTACATGATCTTGTCTTGTCTATGGTCTTACTAGTTGGTCTTGTGAGGGGGCAATCAGGAATGATGTGTGTTGCCTTCTTGATGACATTACTTGTAATACTCATTCATAATGAAAACATTAGCAATATGAATTTTTTCTGTATTCATAAATATATATATATGATACAATTTACTGGGTTGGTTTTTTTTTAAGATTTAATGTATTTATTTGACAGAGAGAGAGATCACAAGTAGGCAGAGAGATAGGGGGAAGCAGGCTCCCTGCTGAGCAGAGAGCCCGATGTGGGGCTCCATCCCAGGACCCTGGGATCATGACCTGAGCTGAAGACAGAGGCTTAACCCATTGAGCCATCCAGGCGCCCCTTCTTTAACATTTCGTAAATCATATTGAATGTTATGGCCTTGCAGTCAAAGAACATTTTCGGAAGGATTCCTGCTTTTTGCAATTTATTAAGGGTATTTTTGAGGTCTCACATGTAATCACTTACTTTGAAAAATAGTTAATGGGGACACCTGTGTAGCTCAGCATCTGCCTTTGTCTCAGGTTATGATCCCAGGGTCCCGGGGATCGAGCCCCACCTCCTACTCTCTGCTCAATGGGAAGCCTGCTTCTCCCTCTCCCACTCCCCCTGCTTTGTTCCCTCTCTTGCTGTGTCTTTCTCTGTCAAATAAATAAATAAAATCTTTTAAAAAATATATTTAGTGGATATTTTAAAAGAAGATATAAGAATTAATGTGGGAATAAGAAAAAGCCACCCAAATGACAACAAGCAACAATTGTTTATTCAGAGCTGGCTGTAACAGGGGAGTCCACCACCATCATTTCTGTTGGCAGCCTCTCAGAGATGGACAGGACGGCAGGAAAGTTTTATAATATAAAACAGGGAAGCCCCATAGGAGGCTACTGGCAAGGGAAGCCATAGGCAGGCTAACTAGAAGCATGCCGTCCTCTGTGGTTAACTGTGAGGATTTGACTTTCTCTGCTTGGTCCTAAGTTGGAAACAGGGTCAAAAATTAGAACAGTTGTCAGTTACCAATCAAGTCCTGGCTACTTGGAGTGGATTACTACCGTAGGTATTGTTTGGACTTGTGGTTGCTACAGGTCATATGTTGGTTTCCTAGGCTGGTTGTTGCAGGTTGTGAGTCAGAATTCTATTTTTATATATAGTCTGATCATTGTCCATTTGTAAATTCATTCCCTACTTTGTGCTTACTTTTTTGAATTTGCCTTATTAATTATAGTCTTCAAATATTCTCTATTTTTATGTATTTCTTGCCTATTTGATACATCATGGGTGACTAAAAGTGCTGTTACAGACTTTCATACTTTCTCTCATTTTCTCACAGTATTTTTTAATCAGTATTTATTTTATAAATTTCAACATTTCATTATTTGGATCCTAAAGGCTCCTGACTAGTGTATCTTTAATACAGGTTTGTGTGCTGAATGTTACACACACTTAATCCTTCTAGTTTCATTTATCCACTTATTTCTAAATTTTATTTATGTGATATTAAGACTAAGTTCATCTATTTTATTTTTATTGCATTTATTTGCCAAACACTAGACCAAGTATTTTAATAGAAAGTTATATTAAAAATATTTTATGGTCTTTGTCTTCTGCTTTATGTCAATGCTTGCAATAATTATCAACAAGTACTTCTGTGTTGGACTGTTCCATGCTCACCAGCAGTTGGCTTCCTCATTCTTGATTCCTCTGTTTGGTACAGATCACAACTACACAACTCACAACTACAGCTCTGAACTACCCTGTGAGGTAATTCCTTCTCCTTTCCAGATTGGTGTGTGGATAGGTGTCTCATTTATGACATTTATGAAAAAGTCTTTCTCTTGTCTCCACAATAATGACAATATAGTTGGGTGTAGAAATCTTGAATTCACAACTCAGATCTCCATAGATGTTGCTCCATTGACTCTTGGCACTTTATGCTACTTAAATCAACCAGAGTTTTCTTCTTTTATAGGTTATCAAATTTTTGTTTGTTTCTAGATTTTTTTCTTTGTGGTTTCATACCTTTAACAGTTTATATCTATTTATTGGGCTGTTTGATCAGTTCTCCTCTTTGCCAAGTAAGCTCTTTTGATCTGCAGATTAAAGCGACTTCTTAGCTCATTTTGTTTATGCCTGAATATTGATCATCTTCCATTTGTTCTGATCTTTTGTTCAGGAACATTAATTATCCATATGTCTGTAACCATGGCTTTTCTTTCTCATCATTAAAATCTTGGTCCTATTTCTTTACATTGGGAAGGATTATTTAAGCTTTTCCTAATCACTGATTTGATTTAGATTCCATTATTTGCAGAATTACCTCTACTTTTCATCATTTTTAAAGTCTCTTGAAGGGGCGCCTGGATGGCTCAGTGGGTTAAGCCTCTGCCTTTGACTCAGGTCATCATCTCAGGGTCCTGGGATTGAGCCCCACATCCGGCTCTCTGTTCAGCAGAGAGCCTGCTTCCCCCTTTCTCTCTGCCTGCTTGTGATCTCTCTCTCCATCAAATAAATAAACAAAATTGAAAAAAAAAAAGTGCTAAACCGGGCACTCACGTTGTTTTGGGGCACCTGGGTGGCTCAGTGGGTTAACGCCTCTGCCTCCTGCTCAGGTTTTGATCCCAGGGTCCTGGAATCAAGCCCCACATCAGGCTCTCTGCTCAGCAGGGAGCCTGCCTCCACCTCTCTCTCTGCCTACTTGTGATCTCTGTCTGTCAAATAAATAAATAAAATCTTTTAAAAACTAAAAATAAAAATAAAGTCTCTTGAAAGTTGCTTTTCCAGTGATTAGTTTCAAAATATCTATTTTTATATTACCTAGTGCTTTTCATTTCTGTCAATTTCTCAGTATTTCCTTTTTTGCAACTTATCTAATGTCTTATTGGTTCCTCCTTCACCTTTTATACCACATCATCAAAGTGTTCCTAAAATGCAAATGAGCACAAAACACACTGCTTAAAATTGAAGTGTTCCCTGAACTAAAGTTTTTTTTAATGTTAAGATTTTTTTTCCCCTGACATTTGTGTGCTTTTTTCTACTTACTTAATGCCACAAAAATCTCTCTACTATATGACTCACTCATTCCACCAAAAGTTGACTAATTGGCTAACATCTGAATAAATACACATGCTTTTCATTTAGATAATTCCTACAATCGCCATGCAATATCATCATTGTTCCCTACTCCGAAAAGAAAAGGTCTGTATTTATAAAGAGAATCAGTTTCTCTTAAGCAGGAAACGAAGGTATTGTCCTTTCACTCCACGAATAATTTAACTAAAAAGAATAAACTCTTCTCCTAGGAATACTTTTTTTTTTTTTTTGGATTTCTTTTTGTTCCCTGCCTTCACACCATCATTAACACACTGTGTGACCTGGGAGATGCACTTACCCTCACTAAGTCTTTGTGTCTCTGTTTCTAAAAATGAAGAGGTTAGCTGGTTGATCTTAAGAGGCTAAAGTGATCTGGTTGTAATCATCCTTTGCCTCTAATCAAAAATTCCCAATTGTACAAATTGAGAGGAATTTTTATATCTTTAGATAAGTTGTTTAATAACCAAACAGCTTGTGTTTTAATGAGAGCTGACACCTTTATGAATTAACTCTGTTGGTAATATGTAGCTTCTGGCTCATAGAAGGAATATGACCCATGGAATATAGTTAGACGGTGGACTCATTCCCCTGTTGCTCGCTGCCTCACTGGGCTTTCCAGGTCAACATTCTAGAAACCCATACATGGCTGTTTATTTATTCCTTTCTTTAGTTATCCAGTAAGTATTATTAAGCACTGACGCTGATGAGGCATGGTTCTAGGTACCAAAGGTACAGTGAGTGGTATATTTGGTTATAAGTGAGAGTCCAAACAATAACGTAAGAAAGGAGACAATTTTGCTTTTGTCCTGCAAAGTTCAGTGGCAGAATATCCCTGGGCTTGGTTTGCTCTAGCAATTCAGCAATGTCACCGAGGACCCTGTCTCTGATATGGTAGAAGGCCTCACCCCCTAAGCTTTGTTCCTTATCTTGGTTATGGGATGCTGTCATAGTCTGCTGAGGCTGCCATAAATACCGCAGAGTGGGTGGCTTAAACAACAGAAATTTATTTTCTCACAGTTCTGGAGGCTGGAATTTCAGGAGGAAAGTGTGGGCAAGTTTGGTTTCTTCCGAGGCCTCTCTCCTTGGCTTGTAGATGGCTGTCTTCTTCCTTTGTCCTCACATGGTCTTTCCTCTGTGTGTGTGAATGTCTGCGCCCTAATCTCCTTTTCTTATAAGGTTACAAGTCATATGACTTAGGCCCCACCCATATGACCTTGTTTTACCTTAATTACTTTTTTAAAAGCCCTATTTTCTCATATTCTGAGGAACAGGGAGTTAGGACTTCAACAAGTAAATCTGGGGGGACACAATTCAATCCACAGCAGATGTCCCCTAATGACTCCTGGGGAACATTGGTCCTCAGGCATTGAGAAAAACTATGACTTCCAGAAGCTTTCTTAGAAGTATAGGAAGGCACTCTTCCCAGCAGTGCTTGTCAACCCTCTTCATGCACCTCCCTGACCTAACTTGAGCTTTATGCTCATATTTGAACTAATTGATGTGAACAAGATTTGCATATACACTGAGGAGCTTACACTGAAGTCAAATGCCTTACTCCTAGAGATTCACTTTTCCCCAAAACACATGGGCCGAGCAGATGGGATGGATACTTGAGTTAAAAGGTGGGGTGTTTACCGAAAGAAGGAGAAGTAGATGTTGGGGAGCATAGCCTGCTTACAAACAGTAAGGGGGTTGAAAAAACGGGGAGTCGCAAACTTCATGAGCTTCTAGTTAACGGAAGAGAAAGGGATATTTTTCTCTAGGCTCAGGAGTAGGGTAGCTGGGCAGTTCGGATTCCAGAACATGGCAGAATATACTCTGCCCAAGAGCTGGGAGCCTTCTGAATATCTTTGAAGATTCAAAACATTATAACACTGCTAGAGGAAAATAATATTTATAAGATTATAAAGTAAGCTTTTCCATTCAACTCAGGAGAAACAACGCAGATCAAATAAAATGCAATCATTTCTGTCTCCCTGATAATTATGTAGATAGGTGAGTGGTGATCAATAACCTTCAGGGTGTTAACAAATATCATCCCTTTGAACTTACACCAGCCTTGTGAGATAAATATTCCCATTTTCCAGAGAGGATAATGAGGTTCAGAGAGGGTAGGCAGCCTGTCAAAAATCCTTGAGTGCCTTTGGCACTCCGCCATGTGAGGGATGCAAGCATGAGGAACCTGGAGTCACAGGTTGTCACTTTCTTTTAAAAGGGCCTGAGAGCCCCCAAGCATCTCTTCAGGGAGTCCTTGTGGTCATACTTGGAGGAGACCCTGGAGTAAAGTGACTTAATATATAGACAGGTAACCCAGCTCTATCCTGTGGAACTGTGTCCTTGGCTCAGCGTTTACTGGCTCCATCCCTTATGAACTCTGCCCCAAACTCAACATTAAGAATTAATTGTTGCTTGTCCCTAATCTTAATCATTAAGGAAACTTATACAACTTTCTGTGAATTTCATTTCCCTTTTCTTTGGCTTACTGTTTCTTGGTAGTTAAGAATGCAGTCAATGTTATACAGACAGAGGTTTGGTGTGATCTCCAATTGACTTCTTCCTCCACAACAAGCTCATTGTGTCCTGAACACCCACCGTGTTTGTACAGTTTAGCCATTGTCTGAAAACTTGAGGAATCAATGCCTGTGTCTAAAATGCATTCTCACACTTTTCAGGCCAATACAAACACAGTACTCCAGACCTCTACACCCAACTTCTTCCTTGATATTCCTTAAAACGGCCCTTCTTCCTGCGCAGCTTTCCCTGTCAGTGATGCCAACACATCTTTGCAGAATCCTAGAGCAAACACGAAGGAATGCTAGGGTCTCTCCTACTATCACACCACACATGCAATTCCTTGTGAAATCATCTGACTTAAAAAAAACAAAAAGCAAAAAACAAACCAGAAACAAAACATTTGCTATCCAACCAGTGAGGGAACAGAGCTTCCCATTTAATAATCAAATTTACTAAACCAATCCCTGATGGGAAAAGGCAGGGTCTTCTAGACTCACTGAAATACTTACTATAGCTTAACCAGTGATATTAAATCCTCGAAACATGTAAAACAATAATAAAGTACATAATAATGCATGTATGGATATATAGATATATATATTTTATATAGATATGTATACTTATACATTAGATGCATATATTATGTAATATATATCCATATCTATATGTAACTGCATATATAATATATACAGATGATATATAGTATACAGATATACTTTGTAATATAACCAGATATGTATTATATTGTATATTATATATACAGATATGTTATATACCCGTATCTGCATATACACATTAATTTATCCATATCTGTGTACATATATATATGCACACAGATATAGATATACAAAGAGACTAAATCTGAAATGTGTTAATAAAATGATGATGAATTTTTAATGAAATAATGAAATGATGATACTACTGGCCAGGAGAGAAATGAATCAGGTCACTAGTGTGGTGTTCTGTCCTTTGAATCAAAGATGCGTCATCACGCCTCACCATGATTACATATCCATTCAGTCAATGGAAACTCATCGAGCATCTGTTATGTACCAGGCTGTGCTAAGTGCCAGGGTGGACGAGTGAGCAAGCGAGGGGGGCACTTGGCCCTGTGGAGCAGCAGGATGGAGTGGATGCAGATATTAAACCCACACTAGTCAAGGAGGCTGGCGACGGGGCGCGGGGCGGGGGGGCTCTCCAAGACCAGCTGCCAGCTCTTGCTCTGATGGGATGATCGTGAAGCTACCGTGGGATGACAGCTTCTGCGGCTCGAATGGGCTTTTAGAGAGAACTGAGGTTTTTTTGTGGTGGCTATAGATCAGAAGCCCAATTTCTGCACCTGCTGAACTGAGGACTAATCCACACCGTGTGGCAAATTCCCCCTGAGAAGACCACCCTCCAAACCTCCTGGGGACGAGCAGCGTCCTCCTCAGAGACACCTTTCTGCTTGCTACATACCCTCCTTTCAGGAGAAACTTTTTCAAAGGCTTTCTTTCCTTTGTCCACTTACATATTTCTTATCTCTTCACATTCTCCCATCTAAACCTTCCCCCAAATAAGTTTGTCTGGACCTACCTTGAGTTCGTTTGGCCGGATTGTCTGTTGTTAATTGTCACCACTGCCTCTCTCTCGGCTTTCTATGGCATCGCAGGGGAGAGGCCTCCCAGAATCCTTCCCGCCGTTTGCTCCCAGGTCAGATCCTGCCACCGAGGAGCACACACGCAGGAGATCTGGAACAGAGAGACAAAGGGGAGACGGTTCCTGCACCAGCAGCGAGTATGACAGAGCATGAACGAGCAGATGGCAAGCATGAGAGTAGTGTCAGTGTTTTCTAAGCTAATTCTTGGAAGTCACCTGATTTCTTCATGCTTACAAAGATTGGTGAAGTTTGCAGAGACTCCACGTGACTTCCCGCAGACCACCTGTTTGGGTGCTACATGCAGCTAAGGCCATCCGAAGTCAGTGTCTAGCCATTCAGGTGCTTTTTCATTTTATGAACTTGAGCCAAAGCTTCCCTGAACCCTCTTATGTCTCTAGTTCTCCGTATCCAAAACCCTTCCCACTTGGGATTCCTAGAAAGGCTACTTTCTGACTGAACCTGACAAATCTGGTAGGTTTGTGGGGGAAGGATGATTTCCACTTCTTTTGGTGCTCTCTGCCAGAGCCTGACACTATACAAGGACCTCCCTTCAGGGAAAGGAGAGAAAGCAAAGAAAGGAAGGGCAGAAATCCACTCTTTGTGAATTACCTATTTCTAGACTCTACTCTGAGTGTCTAAACAGCCCTCTGCACTTTCTATCTTGGAGTCTCAAAAGGCCATGAATAATCAGAAACTTGAAAAGAAGTCCTTTAGCCAATGAGAGAAAGACTTTCTGCTTGACCTGATACTAGATGATTGAGAAGCTCTCCTTGGTCTGTGCCCTGATTCAGTTGGTAAGTACTAATTTGGGACCTACTGTGCACAAGGCCCACTGCTAGACCTGGTGGAGAAGAGCGGCATTAGTAGGAAATAGTCTTTCACTGGGGGACTTCTGTGTAGCAGGGAGAAGTCAAAGTTATTAATTGAAATGACACCAGGCAGAGGAAACTGTCATAAAAAAAATTACATAAAAGCAAGAGCTAAGAGGTTTTCAAAGAAGCTGAAATTATATTCTCATAAGAGAAATCAGAATTCTTCCTTTCTGGAAGAGATAGATCTTAAACGATGGTTAGGTTTCCCAAAGAGATAAGCCAGGAGCTGTGCTGGCCTAGAAAACAGGCTAGCAAAAGGTATTTGTTGTTCTCAGAATATGGCCAATCGGCTTGCTGGGCTAGAAAATAGGAACTCCATAAAGGAAGGAGGAGGGTGATAAATATAAGCATGAGAAACACCTCTTATGTCCAAGGCGAGGGGTTTTCAGTCATCCTGTAAGTAGGAATCAAGTCCAAGAACAGTTAAAAATAAATAAATAAATAAATAACCCTAAACACTAATATCCAGGCCCCCCACACGAAAGATTCCGATTCAACTGATCTGGGGCCAAAGTGAGATATTGGTATTTTTTCCAAAGTTCCCCAGATGATTCTAATATGCAGCCGGGGTTGACAACTACTAAGACAATGTGCCTGAAATGCCCAGCACAGAGCCTATTCAAGCAACATTAGCTTTTGTTCTCCACCATCATTGTGTGGGAGATCTGAGACCTGGGCCCAGTTTGCTGGAGGAGCATGGTTTTCGCTGCCCCACAGCTGCCTTAAAGGGTGGGTAAGACCACAAAGCAAGCTTTGTCTGACTGTACCTTTCAGTCAACAGAGGCTTTGCAAAAACACGGGTGCTCTGGCCTACTCCAACCAATCAAATCAACATCTCTAGGGTGGGGCCCAGGCAACAGTATGCTCCTCGTTAATTATTCCACGAACATCTGCCACGTGATCTGATCTCTATTTCCCCATTAAAACTGATTTGTTGGCTCTTTCAGTTTTCGCAGCATGCCTTGTATCAATGCGGCTTGTTTATATGATCTCTCTCGCTGTATCGTGAACCACCGGAGATCAAAGATGGTGTTTTGTTTCATTTTGTTTTTTATACAATCTCTTTCCCTTTGCACTCAGCACCCAGCAGAGTTTTAACATATGGTATATATTTAAGTAATATTAATTTAACTAACTGTCTGAAGCCACAGATACCCTTCTGAAACTCCCTGACTTCTCCATTCTACTCTCCCCTTTACATTACTCGCAGTGTTTTCTTTGGTTGTTATTCTGCTTTATGTGCTTTCTTCACATTGTAGCCAGAGTGATCTTTTCAAAGCTCAAATCCATTACTGAAGCTGTCTGGTGGATGTAATAATATATGCGCCTGCGTGTTGGTTATAACGTTCAATCTCTTTTTGTGTGTACAAGAAGGTCTCCACCATTGATAAAACGTCCTCAATGACTTGAGAATGCACCCCAAGTGAAAAACCACCGCCCCCGGGATGGGTTGGGACTGGGGGCCAGAGGGTGAGACATTGGGGCACTGGGGCATCACTGAAGGCTTTGAGCAGAGGAGCGACTTAAACAGAAATGTGTTTAAGTGTCGAAGCCAAAATACAGCGTGAGGATAGAAGAAGGAGACTTAATTACTTCTGAGAGAGTCCTTTATTCATTTCTCAAAGGACTATATAATCATCTCAGTTCTGTTTCCAGTTTCCTTCCTTCCATAATTATTTTTTTCTCCGTTCACTTGCCCTGATAGCCTTATACTCATTTGAGTTTCTGTCAAAGGGTCACATTTCAGTATATTAATTCTCTTGCTGAATGTTACAGCTTGAATTCCCATCTGCTAGTCTTATTAAAATCTAAATGGGGGGAAAAAAAAACCCTCTACATTATCTAGGAGATCCATGTGAGCAGCCTGGCCCCATTAGCCGTCGTCTGCCGTGGAGACGGATCGCGGGGAGGCATGATTTTAAGGACACAGCTCTCTGGTGCTTGTTACAAAGCACACAGACTGGCCAGAGAGGAAGCTGCCCTGATCAGTAGTTACATCACCCCCCACCAAACAAATAGAATTGTGGGACAATAGAAAACCACTGTGAATTTAATAACCTACGACAGAGAACTCCATTTTTTTTTTTCTGAATGAATTAGCATCTTTTAAAAGAGTTAGCCCATTTGTGGTTTCACTAGCATAGTCTTGTGATGGGCCAAATGCCTAAAAATCTTTGAGAGACAAAGATAAAGAAATCAGTCTATAGTGTCGGATGTGGCTGCCTCTGGGATTCCTCCTTCACAGCCCATCCTTACCCCGTCTCCAAATGACAACTGAAAATGTATATTAAAACAATTAATGATTCCACTCAAAGGCAGCAAGAGAAATCTCCAGGGGTCAGACATGAAGGGTAAATGCTTAGGCTGGAAAACTCTGGGAGCTGGAGCCGGGCAGAACACAGTGCGGAGCAATGGCCACGGTCACCAAACTGTGGAAAGAACCAAGATGCCCTTCAATGGACGAATGGATAAGGAAGATGTGGTCCATATACACTATGGAGTATCATGCCTCCATCAGAAAGGATGAATACCCAACTTTTGTAGCAACATGGTCGGGACTGGAAGAGATTATGCTGAGTGAAATAAGTCAAGCAGAGAGAGTCAATTATCATATGGTTTCACTTATTTGTGGAGCATAACAAATAGCATGGAGGACAAGCGGAGATGGAGAGGAGAAGGGAGTTGAGGGAAATTGGAAGGGGAGGTGAACCATGAGAGACTATGGACTCTGAAAAACAATCTGAGGGTTTTGAAGGGGCCGGGGGGTGGGAGGTTGGGGGAACCAGGTGGTAGGTATTAGAGAGGGCATGGATTGCATGGAGCACTTGGTATGGTGCAAAAACAATGAATACTGTTACGTTGAAAAGAAAAAAAAAAAAAAAGGAACACAGTGCAGATCCAGAGGTGATGTTTAAGAGCTGTGTTTTCACATCTCTGGGGGCGGGGGCGTGGGGGGGACGGTTGTTAAGGCTCCAGTAGTAAGCGCAGACCTAGGCTCCCTGAATAAAGCCTGGAGCTGGGGAGACTCTGTACCATCCATGACTGGGAAATGGAAAATTTCCCTGCTGTCTGGGAAGCCAATCATCTGTCTCGGGCCTTATCCCAGGCCCCTCCAGATACAGGAACACCTCAAGAAACAGGATTTCAAACAACCGTGCACACTGGACACCATCATTTAACAAGTGTCTCCTGTTCTGGTCACTGTTTGTTGTGCAACAAACAATCCCACCCAAACGTAAGTGGCTTAAAATATCAGTTTGTTGCCCCTCATGTGTCTTGGGAGGATGGTCGGGAAATCAAGCAGGGCCCAGTGCAGTTGTTTGTCTTTGTTCCACGAGGTCTGGGACTCAGGTGGGAATGGCGTGAATGGTATGGCTGGCGTATTGATGCTGGCTGGCCCCTGGGAAATTGTCAAGAACTGTTAGGCAGGTTCCCCGGATCCTCCTTTAAAGCCTCACTGAAGGCGGGCAGAGGGTTCCAGGAGCACCTGGTAGAAATTGCAAGAGTTCACATGGCCCAGGCTGAGAATTTACAAAGTCTCACTTCTGCCACATCCCATTGGTCAGGCATGAGTCATAGCCCAGCCAGGATTCAAAAGGAGGGCACCGCATGTGAATAACATGAAACAGGGCTCAGGAGCTAGGAGGGGAGCATCTTTGAAGCGGCTGGAAGTAGGCAATGTGCCATACTTGGTTATGGTAGTAGGAACCTCGTGTAAAAGCCAAATAGACACATGGGTTCAGAATAAGACAACTCCATAGGGCCCTTCAGAAGTGACCATAAAAATTGCCCATAAGACCTCTGTACATTAACGCACCCACCAAACTCTCTTAGAGATCCCAAGGGTGATAGGAAAGTGAACTTAGAGGTAGAGGGCCACTTAGCAGAGCTGGGATGTGATTGCCAAGGCTGACAAAGGGGAAGTCCACAGGGTTCCCCACCCAAGACCCAGTCAGTCATTCCTGACCAGCCTTGGGAAAGAAGCAGAGCTGGGGGTCATGGCTAGATGGGTAGGTGGGCTACCCAGTGACCTATGCATCAAGGAATGCCATGGAGACCTAGAGCCAAATGAACAATGATGAGCTCTTATTCTGAAGGACATAAGCCCACAGGCATGTCCATAAGAAATTGTACCAGGACCACAAACCTCTCATCTCAAGCAAGCAGGAGTGATCTCTGAAAAGAAGCTCCAGGCTGGTACAATTCACAGTGAAGATGTGTGCTCTGATTAACACAAATGACAAGTCCCATTGTGCTCCTTCTATCTGGAGGAAGATTAATTGAGGACACCTGATGTGAGAGAGCGAGAGGAGTCTGGCTGTCACGGCAGACATTCTGCATTGTGACAGGTTCCCCTCTGCCTGGCCAATGCTTCAGAAGAGAGCAGAGACAGAATGGGCTCATAATTAGGGCTGCTAGAAAGACAGCAAAGAAAGAAGACCCAACTCAATAAAATCAAGAAACTCAGGCATATAAAGTCAATGCTGTCCTAAGCCAGTGCTGCTCTTGGGTTAAGCAAATGAGAATATGGTTCCAGAAAGTCCTTCTCCCCCCAAAATGTTCTTTTTGAACCTATCAGGCCTAACTGGATTATATAGGCACCCATGTACTGAAGTTTGGTTTTTGTTAAAGAGTTTATTTATTCATTTGACACAGAGAGAGAGAGAGAGATCACATGTAGGCAGAGAAACAGGCAGAGAGAGAGAGAGAGAGAGAGAGAGTGGAAGAAGCAGGCTCCCTGCTGAGCAGAAAGCCCAGTGTGGGGCTCAATCCCAGGACCCTCAGGACCCTGAGATCATGACCTGAGCCGAAGGCAGATGCTTAACCCACTGAGCCACCCAGGTGCCCCCATACTGAAGTATATAAGAGAGTCAGAAAACCCTCATATCACTGGGGGCTCCACCAAGGAATTGTCAGTCGGCCCTACAGAACATTCTTTGCAACCCTATCTTACACATTGGCAGAAGCAATGTAATATGTTCACTATATTCCATTTCCTGTCTGTCCTTTCTGGATGGAGTCATGTGATTTGCTCAAGCCAATGAGGTGTGAATGGAAGTGTCATGTCACTCCCAGGCGGAAGCCACAAATAAACCCTTGATTACCCTGTCCGCCCCTCCACGTTCAGTAATGAGTGTGAAGGCCATATGTTGAGATGTTGGGTTCTTTCTAGCATGAGCCTCTGACTCTCTGCAGTCCTGCAGACAGCATTGGCCTCAACTATGCTATTAGTCCAGAGACCTGCTGGGGTCACCAGGAGCATCCTGGTGCTGGGACCTCTGCTTGGCACCTGGGTGCAAAAACTCCATACTTAGCTTGGAGGGATGCTAGTGGAAGTAGCTCCAGGATGAGAAGAGAGTTGAGTGAAGCCACAGTTAGAATGAAGGGGGCACTGGTTAAATCCAGAGAAGGAAGCACAGAAAACCTAGAAGCAGCGCGGATAGTGTGGGCGGCCTCCAGAGTTGCGGTACCAGGACATGGTGCAAATTCTGCTTGGGACTGAGCTGTTAAGCACGCAACTATTAATCTTTACTTGAAAAGAAGAGAACGTACAACTGGCAGCAGGTTCCAAAGGCAGTCCTGGTCCAAATACTGACTCTCCTGCTTTCTATTAGGAAGTCTTCCAAGACAATTTACTTCTCTCTGAAAGCAGCTTAGGTGAGGGGGAGATGGAGGAGAGAATGAAAAGCCAGAGGATCTGAGAAGTAGTGGAGAAGGCAAAGGAGCCAAATGTGAACCCGGGGAGGTACCATTTGGTGCAGAACTTCTACTCTTGCTCTGAACTGGCCATGCCCCAAGGGGAGGCGTACCCTCAAAAGCCCGGCGGGGTTTTCGGGGTCTCACCGTAGGAAGAGACTACTTTCACACCCTGGATTGCAGAGTGTATATAGTAATCTGAAGAGCTCATTAGACACAAAATGATACAGTCCTACTTTGAGTCCAGGTTTTTCGGACCTCCAAGCCCAGGCTTTTTCCCAGTCCTGCTGGCCCGGTGAGGTGTCCAGGGTCGGCAGGGAGCAGAAAGAGGTGGAAGACGGAGTTTGCTCTTTGAGTATATCCAGAGCCCACAGCATGTGATAAGGATGCTAGGGGAAGATGAGCGCTGAATACCTAGTAAGCGCATGGGGGGCTGCATTATGCGATGAGAGGAAAATGGGCGGTCACACGGCTGGGCATCAGAGGGCTGGAGTGAGAGTAAGTGCTCTCAGATCACATGTGCTGGGCAGGCAAACGCCCCCTGCCCCATGTCTGCTTCTCTCAGGGGAGAGAGGGCAGGGAAGCTGTTTCCTCTCCTTTCATTTCCATGCTGATGCTTGGCATAATTTGCTGCAAAGATGTTTCCTCTCTCATGACTTAGTGAGGAGAATGGAGTCAGATGGTTAGCATGCTAGATTGTTCAGAGCTATGTGGAAGCAGCAGGTGACCTAGAAAAGATTGGTCCTGGGAGAAAAGGATAAGGCGCCTTCCCTGGATAATGATTACATTCTGTCTCTGTGCGCTGTTAAGTTTCTGCAATATTATGAGAAACAAGAAAGGGATTTTTCATACAGCTAGCACCATACTACATAAATATATATTTCGTACCTGGTTCTTTAATGAGGATTTAAAATGTACTGTCATACGGCTGTCAGAGCATGTTTCTAAATCACATTGTTTCCAGTCTCTTCTGCCAAAAATCTAGATGGACTTGCAGTTCGGGACTGTGCCGGTTTCACTGCCCTCCCTGCAATCTGTCCTCTCTCCTCACTTCAGAAATATGGGGAAAAGTGAAAACTCCCCTTGCTATTAAAAATTACCCGTGACAGACAATCCAATGTCAGAGTTAGAGAGGAACTGATACGACTGATTAGGTAGATGGGGTTGCATGGCAAAACACAGAGCCAGGGAACCCTCGGGACCGTGCCTAGATTTGTTTTGCAAAACCAGACTGACAACAAATGCAAGGCAGAGGGATGATCTGTGGCCTGCTGTGACCCACTGGACAAGGAGAAGCTTGTCCTCGGATACTGCCAGGCTGTGAGGCAAGCGCAACGAACTCATGACACCATTAACCACTTTCTAGGAAGAATTATGAGTCCCAGAGGGGAAATGGGCAGAATATAGGAACAGACTCAGGGTATTAGGTGATGGGTAGTCCTACAAGCAAAAAGCTGAGTGTGTGAGTTGAGAGAAGTCCTCTGGTGATAGTGCCATGTTGGGAGTTGTGGGTGGTTTGTGTGTGTGGTGTGTGTGTGTACCTCACTCATTAAGAGTCCCAAGGATCCAGGCAATTGAAGGGGAGGGAAGATTTCCCTTAGACAAATAGCCATCAGAAACATGGTATTGGCTTGGAGCGAGGCACACTGACCGGGTCTCCCGGTGCATTTCGGGAAGGGGTATTATTCACCAGAGGCCGAACAGAGCAGGAGCAAGAGTAATTTATCCACCCTATCTGCTTCTAATCATCCAATCTGAAAAGCAATTGGATGTTTTCCTGAAAACAATAATAAAGCCATCAAATAATTTAGAACTATAGACGTGTAGTTTATACCAAGACGAAGGAAACAACATCCAGAAGGCTCAGAAGAAAAAGAAAAAGATATGTCTGGAAAATTTATACCTCAGCGGATAGAAAAAAAATACATTTCAAGGAAATGTTTTGGTGTCATTTAAAGATATGAGAAGGCATAAGTAGGAACAGTGTCATAAGCAGGACACGTAAAGGAAAGAAGCCCTGGCAGGCAGGGAACCATCAACCAACACTTGAGGCAACAACCAAAAACGGCCCAATTCATGGTGCAGAAAATCCCATCCACTGATGGAAGGAAAATTTGAGAAACCTTTCCAGAATGATGAGGAAAAAGATAAGGAAATCTAAACAAAATAAAAGGAGGTAAGAGTGGGAGAGAACAAAGAGTATTCTTGAAAGAGAAACAAGAATAAATGAAAGAAAAGCAGAAGCAAGCCTGTAATGGAAGAAATTCTCCCTGAGCTTAAAGAAAAGGGGAGAGAGAGGTTTGTGTGAGCAGGTTCCAGGGACTTGTCATTTCTAGACACAGTCATTGAAAGTTCAGACCTGCCACCCCACGTCTACCATCATCGAGTCACATCTTAGCAAAGCGTTTTTATGCATTTGCTCAACAAATATTTATTTTATGTGAAGGTACTACAATTTAAAAAGGTTAAAGGAAATTCCTCAAATTTTAGGGAGAACAAATTGTTGACTAGTAATACCCACAGTGACTTTCAATTTCTTTGCAAAACCAAACATCAGGACACTTTGAGAAGACATGTAAAGTCTTAAGGGAAAAGCTCGTGGCCCAAGAATTTCAGAAGCTGCCAAGTTACCTTTTGTGTGTGAAGATAACAAAACGATGAATGCAGATAAGCAGTGGTTTAGAAACCACGGCATTATTATAGAATGTTTAAAAATAAACTTAAAGGCATTCCACAACCAGGAAAGTGTCAGAGCAAAATTAAAGACCTAAATTGAGGAAGTCATGGTATAGAGTACTGAAATTATTAAAATACAAATAATCATAAATAATTAGTACATGTTGTTATAAACTAAAACAGTATTAAATATTATATTTTTAAAAGAATATATGTGTGTGTGTATATATATATATATATATTATTAAGTTAAGGTTATGTGTGTGTATATATATATATTAAAATTTTCCAAGAAATTATTTAAGGTTGGGTGTAATGGCTCTAAACCAAGATACAGTTTACAGTGTCATAAAGTGAGAAATATTAGAAGAACAGTGATGTCATTGGTTGTAGAAACAATAATTTATACCTTTAATGAACTACAAAAGAATAATGTAGATAAAAGTTATTTATAGGTTAATAAGCTGTGAAATGCAAAAAAAAAAAAAGGAGGACAAGTTAAAACCCAATATTTATAGTATAATTCTTTGAAAAAAAATTAACTTATGCAAATAAACAGAAAATAAAATCTAAACATCTCGGGCGCCTGGGTGGCTCAGTTGGTTGGACGACTGCCTTCAGCTCAGGTCACGATCCTGGAGTCCCAGGATCGAGTCCCACATCAGGCTCCCAGCTCCATGGGGAGTCTGCTTCTCCCTCTGACCTTCTCCTCGCTCATGTTCTCTCTCACTGTCTCTCTCTCAAATAAATAAATACAATCTTAAAAATAAATAAATAAATAAAATCTTTGAAAAAAATCTAAACATCTCTGCAGCTAAATTTTAATTGTTGTTATATCTGGGTGGAAAGATTTTACATGCTTGTTATTTTCTGGTTTATGTTGGTTTGTTTTTGGCTTCTCTGGTTTTCTAGTTCTTTTCTGCAAGTTACATGTAAGAGATTTAAACAAGGCTGTGACGTATTCGCTTTTCAAGGGTGGAGACAGACTTGAGGGCCAGGATGAGAGACGCAGTAGCTGAAGCCAGTCAGGTGGGAGGTGGTGGACGCCCAAAGCCAGGCAGTGAGCGGCAGGGCAAAGGGACAAAAGTGACAGGCTTGAGTCACTCCAAGGACAAGGGACCAATGAGGCTGGAGACTGGGTACATAAGGGAGTGAAGCAGCAGATAATCACTGTACAGTGCAGCAAGAAATCCCATCTCCTCTGAGGTTTAAAGAATAAGGAAGAGTCAGCCAGATGGAGAGGAGGGGAAGACCATTGGAGCCAGAAGTGTGGGTCCGGCTATTGGACCTGTCTCCCGTGGGCTTTCCCAGCCAAACTGCAAACATACTCACCAAATCTGAGTGAACATTTTCAAAGGGAGCGGAAACCACTCCTCCCTCCAGAACCCCTGAGCACCTTAAGTCAGAATGAATTCATCCATCTTGACCGAAGCAATCCCCCAGGGGATGCTGCCCAAGGCTGCTTTGCAGAACGGGTTATTCTCTGCTGAGTGCCTCATTTACTCCTGAATGGAGAACTCCTGGGAATCCTGCATCAGCCAAGCACAGCACAGTTTCTATTTCTAGGAAATAGTAACACATTTGACCCCAATGACTTACAATAGCAGAGCAATGTCCCATCGCCCAGTAATCATCACTGTGACCTTCCCTGGGGCTGAAGTGTCCTTTCCACAGGACCCGCTCCAAAATACCATTCAGCAGATTCGAGGTCCTGTCAGAATGTGAAGATTCATCACACTGACAGGCCCTCCCTTAGGACCCCAAGAGCCTAAGGGTTTGAACAAAGCATCCTTTATATAGAGAATGAAGGGGGTGCAAATTTCTAAATGGCCCAAAATAAAACGGTCTTTAATTATCTCTCTCTCTTTAGCAGACATTTTAAGTAGGAATGGGTCACTGGAATTTCCATTTCAAATCTTCACTGAAATTCTTTATCAAAAGGTTTCTTTTTTCACTTGATCTACTCAACATTTCTTACCAGCTACAGTTTATAACAATAATAACAGTAATAAAATAGTATGAATGTTTGTAGTTTGCCAAATATATCTCCTTTTGTCTTTTCAACAATCACTCGAAGAAGATAACCTAATTTCTATAGCTGTCAGAGAGAAAACTTACCCACTTGGTTGAACCAAAACCAATTTGCCTCCCACACGAAGGAGTTAGACTTGTATTTTAAAGAATATGCCATTATCAAGAAAGCCCCATTATACTTTGACTTTGACTTTTGCCCTCAAAGTCACCTAGACCTGAATTACTAGCTTGTTTCTCCAAAAACAATTAAAGTTGACTTTCTTTTCATCTCCCCCTGGAACTGGATCTGGAAGAAAATGGTATAGCTAGCATAAAGGAAAACCTCTAGTGTAGCCATATTGTCACAGAAACAGATTCAGAAAAATAAACCCGAGAACTCTAGAGAAGGAAAGCATATTATATAAGTTTTCCCTAGAGTTTGGCAGCCTTTGTTCATGGTTGGATATAAACTCATTCAGTTCTACCCAAAAGCCCACACGACTTCACTTCCTGGCATCTGTTCTCTGTTCCCAGGAGCTGGAAGATTATTTCTTCTGATAAAGTGTAAAACGTTTGCAGCAATAAGGTGTGCTCAGAAAGGGAGAGAAAGCAGACAGCATGATTCAACAGGTCTGGGTAGGACCCAGGGAGCTGGATTTTTTTTTTTTTTAACAACTCCCTCAATGTTAATCTTATCCAAGTGATTTTGGGGCACTATTTGAGAATCTCTGAGTGTGATATTTGATGGTGGTATGCACCTTGTGGTTAGGAACTTGGAATAAGTTTCTCAGGGTCAAGTCCCAGCTCTATGTCTCACAACCGGGTGAATGTGGCAAGTCAATTAACTAAGTCAGTTAATTCTCAAATTTCCTGTTTATTAATGGGATAATCACATGTGAAAATTAATGAGATAGTATATATATACAAAGTGCTTAGCGCAGGTATCTGGATTACAGTAGGCAATTGATAAATTGGAGTAATTATTAAATTATCACTGTAGTATGTGAAACCATTAAACAGTACTGTAGTATGCTTGTAGTATGTCTGACACATACGGGATTGGATGAGAGAATGACTAATGATAGTAGACAGCAAGTGTCACCAAACTACCAAATGGATGATACATTCAAAATCCATTTTAGAAAGGAATAAAAAGAGCCACGCCAGGGTGACTCAGCCATTCCGTGTCTGCCTTCTGCTCAGGTCATAATGCCAGGGTCCTGGGATCAAGCCCCACATGGGGCTCCCTGCTTGGTGGGAAGCCTGCTTCTCCCTCTCCCACTCCTCCTGCTTGTGTTCTTTCTCTCGCTGTCTCTGTGACAAATAAATAAATAAAATCTTTCTTTAAAAAAGGAATAAAAATAAAAGGAAGGGGAGCTCTGGAACCTAGCTTGCCAATTGCCACAAGGTGACTACCAACATGATTTTCATAACTCTTCCTGAAACTACTCATATTGCAAAAAAAAGAAAGCACTTACAAGACTAAAACTTAGTAATTAAGACACTAAAGCCAAGGGGTGCCTGGGTGGCTCAGTGGATTAAGCCTCTACCTTCGGCTCAGGTCATGATCCCAGGGTCCTGGGATGGAGCCCTACATCGGGCTCTCTGCTTAGCGGGGAGCCTGTTTCCTCCTTTCTCTCTGCCTGCCTCTCTGTCTACTTGTGATCTCTGCCTGTCAAATGAATAAATAAAATCTTAAAAAAAAAAAAAGACACTAAAGCCAAAAGAGAATGTCACCACGAATGTCATAATTACACTTTTAAAGAATTTACTATGTCCCCTCAACAACACCAAATCCTCTATTGGGATTGGCTCATTCTATCTTGATAGCCACCTTAGGTAAGTGTTGGTTTTGTCTTTCTCTGTGATGGAGGATACTGAGGACAGAGAGATGAAGTTCAGCAAGGCTACACACACCCTAGAGAATGGGACCTGGTTCTATGCAGGTTAAGACATCTCAAATCCTGTGCTCATAATCAGAACCCTTGTAGTAGGGTCCCCAGAATGAGGACAAAACCCACTGGGGAGGTGGTTTCCTACACTACACCAGCTAACTGTCATCACCAGCTTGTTAATAAAAAGGAAGGTGATCAAAGAGAAGACGAGCTACAGACTGGGAGAAGATACTTGCAAAAGACATATTCTTATAAAGGCCGATCAATTAAAATATTCAAAGAACACTTTTAAGTCAACAATAAGAAAACAACCTGATTTTTAAAAAGGTTTTATTTATTTATTTGACAGACAGACACACAGTGAGAGAGGGAATACAAGCAGGGGGGATGGGAGAAGAAGCAGCTGGCCTCCCAGGGAGAAAGGAGCCCGATGCAGGACTCGATCCCAGAACTCTGGGATCACGACCTGAGCTGAAGGCAGACACTCAAAGACAGACATCTCACTAAAGAAGATATATTAAGGGTAAATAAGCATCAGAAAAATGCCCCCCATCATGCAGCATTAGGGAATTGCAAATGAAAACAGCAATGAGTTACCACAGTATTCCTTTCAGAATGGCCAGCATCTAGAACACTGACAACACCAAATGCTGGTGAGGATGTGGAGCAACAGGAACTCTCATTCATGGCTGGTGGGAATGCAAAACAGTACAGCCGATGTGGAAGACAGTTTGGCAATTTCTTACAAAACTCAATATACTCTTAACCTCACAGTCCAGCAATTGCACGTCTTGGTATTTACTGAAAGGAGCTGAAAATTTATGTCCACAGAAAAACCTGCACATGGATTATTATAGCATCTTTATTCATATCGTCAAACCTTGGAGGTTTGTCCTTCAGGAGGATCTGAATGGATGAACCAACTATGGTGAATCCATACAATGAAATATTATTCTGTGCTAAAAAAAAAAAAAAATGAGTTATCAAGCCGTGAAAAGACATAGAGAGAATAAATGCATACTACTAAGTGAAAGAAGCCAATCTGAAAAGACAACATAGTGTGTGATTCCAACTATATGACATTCTGGGAAAGATAAAATTATTCTAAAATTGCTCCACTTAAAAATTGAACTAGAAACAGTACAAAGATCGATGGTTGCCAGGAGTGAGGGGAAAAGGAGGGATGGACAGACAGGGTACAGAGGATTTGGGGGGCAGTAAAACCATCCTGTGTGTCATTGCAAAGTCGATAAAGGTCATTATAAACATTTATCAAAACCAGAGAATGTCTAACATCCAGAGTGACCCTAATGTAAATGATGAACTTTGGGTGATAACATAATAATGTGTCAATGAAAGTTCATGGGTTGTGACCAGAGCACCACTCGGGGGGCAGGGTGTTATCAGTGGGGGAGGCTGTGATGTGCGGGAGCAGGGCGTGTCTGGAAACCCTATATCTTCCTCTCAATTTTGTAATGAACCTAAAGCTGCTCTTAAAAAAAATGAAATATTTTTTTTTAAAGAAATGGATACCAATCTTCAAACACATCAATGAATTGTAAAAACATAGATAAACAGTGATCTCCAAGGAGGCAAGAGTCATGTTTATTTTGTTTGCTTTATTCTTAACTTATTTTGAAATAAGAATACATTTGAAGGAAGCTGCAAAAACAGTAGAGAAAGATCCTCTGTACCTTTCATCTAGTTTCCCCAGTGGTTTTTGCATCACATTCTGCATAACTTTAATATAACATCAAAATCAGGACACTGATGTGGGTAAAATGCCGGGGGTGGGGGGAGTGCTGTACTTTACTTCATGTGTAGATCTGTATAACCACCTGTGCCCACCCAGTATCTTTTTATTTTTAAGATTTTATTTATTTATTTGGCAGACGGAGATCACAAGTAGGCAGAGAGGCAGGCAGAGAGAGAGGAGGAAGCAGGCTCACTGCTGAGCAGAGAACCCAATGCGGGGCTCGATCCCAGGACCCTGGGATCAGGACCTGAGCCAAAGGCAGAGGCTTAACCCAGTGAGCCACCCAGGTGCCCCACCCACCTAGTATCTTGTTCAAGTGCGGACTAAGATACTCAGTAAGGCTATGAAATAACTCAATGAATGAACATACAGCAGGTAGCTGGATGGCTGGCTGAATCTGTGACATAATGAATAGCACATAGTTCTTATAGTATAAGCTCAGATGATCTCACAAACCATTTTTATTTTTATAAAGTCTGGATTGGGAGCACCTCACCACACTCCTAAAGAGTCCTCCCTTTCAATTCAAGTTGGCCAATTGAACCTACATGAGCTGACCTGCCCTCCCCAAACACATTCTCCATGAAATAATATAACAAAGATATAGGAGGAAAGATAAAAACTATGTCCCTGGTGATAGGAAAGGGTGCTTATTCATGCAGTTCAAAAAAAAGGAAAAGACTTTCTTACTAGTTTCAGAGCCGGTGACATGGCAAGCCAGCATTGTGAGAAAACAGAAATGTGCCTTTGAAGCAAGTGAAGGGGAGACCCATCAAGACTCCATTCTCAATCCCAGAACTCAGAAAACCAAGAGCTACAATTAAAGGATATTCTGGGCATAAGTCACGGAAGCAATGCACCAGAGCCAGTCACAGAGCGACCTCCCAGTCCATCCTGGGTGAAGGAGGCATGCTGGTGGTGGATTGTGCTGGGCTAAGGGTGTAGGAGTGGGGCGGCCATGGCTAAGAGCCAGTTCTCACCCCAGGGGTGTGATGCTAACTCGGGTAATATGGCAGGGAGGGCCTCAGCCCCTGACAAGGCTCAAAAGCTGGAGGTGGGGCTAGTACTTTTGCTTTTGTCTCTAAAAAGAACTGGATCTTGATCTGGCTAAATGGAAGTAGAGAATATTCTGCCTCAGCTAGTGTCTGCTCACCTGAGGGTTTTCAGCAACGACCCAAGGATTTTAACAAGTATAATATCATCAGTGAAAGAGATAAGCTCCATTCCAAGGCTGGTGTTAGGAAAGGGCCTCAGGAAGGACCGTTCTGCTAGGCCTGAGACCCTGACAGCCATGGGCCCTGAGTGTCTTCTCACAGGAAAGCCCACTGGCCCAGAGATGGTGGTGACTGGCCACAGTCTCTGTGGGCCTCTTCCTACACAAAAGGGAAATAGGAGCAAAGAGAGAAAATAAAATGTCTGTAAATTCTTCATTATAGTCCTTTTTTGTTCAGAAGACAATTTTGCTTGCTTTTTAATATTGCTGTTAAGTGCAAGATAGAAACTTGTTTGTTCTTCTGTCTCCCGAGAGAAAAATGAAAGTGAGATTCTATTTCACAGTGTGATCATAGTTTCTGACCTAAAGAAATTGATCAGGGTGTCCAAGAGCCTCCCACCAACCCTTGGCAAGAACTGTCACCCATTTCCCTCCTCAGAGGTTCAGCTCTAAGTACAACCCTTCTGAGCACAGCGTCCTCTCCCAGAGAGCCTTGTCAGCCCCTGGGGTCCAGTCCCTACAAGAATCCCATCCTGCTGAGGGCTATGGCAGTACAAGTCATCTCTGGAGACTGCTTTCTCTTACACTTAAGAGGGAATAAAAGAGAAGCAAAACCTATTGATTGATCTCTGTTTTCCTCTTGTTTCGTGAAATTTCCATCTCCTTGTGAATAAAAGAGTCAAAATGTGCTCCACCCAAGAGAAGAGATATATTCCTGGACTTTGCAAGATTTTTTTTTTTAAAGTTTTTATTTATTTATTTGACAGACAGAGATCACAAGTAGCAGAGAGGGGAGGGGAAGCAGGATCCCTGCAGAGCAGAGATTCTGATGCAGGCCTGCGGGGCTCGATCCAGGATCCCAGGATCCTGGGATCATGACCTGAGCCAAAGGCAGAGGCTTTAATCCACTGAGCCACCCAGGTGCCCCGGAACTTTGCAAGATTTAAACATCTTGAAAATATACACTAACCTCTGATAGAAGAATCAATGAACACATACAAAGATTCTGCAGTTCACAAGGAAACTCTCTAAGGAATTGAGTTAATACAATCCAATAAGAAAACAATTTAATAAAAGATGTGAGTGAAAAAAAATGAGCAAAATTATCAGTTTGCAAATGATGTGACCATCTAAGAAGAAAATGCCAGATTGTTTGGAAAACCCATTGGGCCTAATAAGAGATTTAATTAAAGTAGCTGATTATAAAACCAACAAATATAAAAAGCAATTAGCTTTCCTATATACTAGCAATAACCTATTAGAAAATTTAATAAAAAACTACAGATTAAATTTTCATAGAGCAATCAAAACACAAAGTGCATGTGAATCCACTTTGAAATAAATATGGTGATTTACATGAACAGTTAACTAAGTGACATTAAGAGAATTTAAGAATTGAAAATTCATTCAATGTTCCTGGTCAAAAGATACCAGCATGTAAAAACTCCAGTTATCCCCAAATCGAAATTTTTAGTTTCATGAAATTCAGATGAAGACTCCAACTGGATTTTTTAATTTAAAACCAGCACATAGTATTTTAAAGCACATCTGGAAACATGTACTTCTGATATGTTCCATGGAATTTTCTGTAAGGGAAACAGTAAGCAGAGTGTAGCTGCTCATCTTAAAACAAGTCTATGTTGGCTCAAGATCTGAAAGTGAAGGAACAGAATGAAAGGCCAGAAGCAAAGCAAATATGTGTCAGACTCTAAGATATAAGAAAAGTATTTTTGAAATGAGTAGGGGATGGGGGTAGGTGGTTGAATAAACAGAGACCGATTGATCGATGCTCTTCTTGCTTTCAGGCACATACTTAGCTCCATGCTGCCTACAGCCCTTGAGTTTTTTTTTTTTTTCAATTTATTAGTAAAAATTTATTATTTTACTAACAAATAACAAGTATAGCACAAATTATCAAGTTAACCTAACTGACATTCTCAGAACGTTCTATCCACCAGCAGCAGAATACCCAATCAAATCTTCGTGAGACTCACCAAGATCGAACATACACTGATCAATGGAAGATGTTACCATGAACTTAAAATAACTCAGAACATACAGCGTATCTATTCTGAACACAACAAAATTAGAGAATTAATAATAGCAAACTAGCTGGGCTATTTCCAATTGCCTGCAGGCTTTGTGCTTGCTCTTCCCTCTGACTTGAACTGTCTTCTGCCAAAGCTATTCCTGGTCTCTGCTCAGTGTTCCCTCTTCAGAGAGGCCTTCCTTGGCCTCCCTAAGTCAAAAAAACAGCATCCTGTAGAGGCTTTGAGGGATTTCCAGGAGTGATCAATGAAAAAGATATGACCACAGGGTGGCAGTAATGCGCACAAGCTTTAATTAGGTGCTACTTTGACACGTTTCTAGGTGAGGAAGTCCTTCGGGCAACAGGACCCAGAGGCTATGGTGCAAGGGTCAAGGTTCAGGAGGACAGGAGGGCAAGCGGGGAGTAGAATCGAGAAGGTTGATGTGTCTAGATGATGCCACTCAGCAGCACTGCAGGGAGCCCCAAAGCTGACAGCATCAGCTTGAGATCTACATAGCCCCAGAGTGCTGATTTATGGCTAGTATTTATGGCTAGTTGGACAGGGTTTTGGGGTTTACAAAGCAGGCAGCCTTTCAATAGCTAAAAATCTGTCTGTTGGGGCTATATGAGCTAACAGATCTCTGCTTGCCGTGAGCAAAGAAGCAAGCTAGGAGCCAATGCACAGAGGCCATCTCTGGCTTACTTCTACGACACTCCCATCCCCCTCTCTGGCTCCTCACCCCTTTCATATTTTATTATAACGCCTATCACTCTGTAACATTACAATTCTATAGTTATTTGGGTGTTGTGTTTATTATGTTTTTCTCATTAGAATATTAATTCTATGAAGACAGGAATGGTATCATCTTTGTTCACTGCTGTTTCACCAGTGTTAAAAGGAATTGGTATTCACCCCAAAGATACAGATGTCGTGAAAAGAAGGGCCATCTGTACCCCAATGTTTATAGCAGCAATGGCCACGGTCACCAAACTGTGGAAAGAACCAAGATGCCCTTCAACGGATGAATAGATAAGGAAGGAAGAGAGGACAGGTTTACTTTAAAGGAAAGAGGTTTACTTAAATAAGCAATAAAGTAAGTTAAAGTCTCCAATATAAACATGAAATTTTTTCAGAAAAAAAATTTGAACAATTAGGGTGAGGAAGGATTTTGCTAAATGTGACATCAACTTGTGAAGAAAGACTAACAGGTTTGACCAAAATATTATAAAACACAAAAATTTAAGTTGTAAAATGAAAATTAAAAAAAAAAAACTGCAAACTAATTAGAATAGTTACAATATGAGTAGTATTTGCATACCTGATAACAAGTTAATACACTCACCAAATGAAGACTTCTGACAAATCGATAAGATGATAAATACTTAAGATAAGGAAATAAGCACAAATATGTGAACAGGTAAAATAAAAAAGGAAATTCAGGGGTACCTGGGTGGCTCAGTGGGTTAATCCTCTGCCTTCGGCTCAGGTCATTATCTCAGGGTCCTGGGATCGAGCCCCACATTGGGCTCTCTGCTCAGTGGGGAGCCTGCTTCACCCTCTCTCTCCCCCTGCCTCTCTGTCTACTTGTGATCTCTCTCTCTCTCTGTCAAATAAATAAATTTTAAAAATATATTTTAAGGGGCCCCCGGGTGGCTCAGCAGGTTAAAGCCTCTGCCTTCGGCTCAGGTCATGATCCCAGGGTCCTGGGATCGAGCCCCACATCGGGCTCTCTCTCTGCTCAGCAGGGAGCCTGCTTCCCTTCCTTTCTCTCTGCCTGCCTCTCTGCCCACCTGTGATCTCTGTCAAATAAATAAAGAAAATCTTTAAGTATATATATATTTTTTTATAAAAGGAAATATAATTTACTAGTAATCCTATTTTAAATGGTTAATGTTGCCACTAACTAAATAAATGCAAATAAGAATAACAACGAGCTGCCATGTTTTCCTACTAAGAAAAGAAAGCAGGTTTCAAGAAGTTGGTAGGGCATCAGGCCAGTTCTTAACAAAGTCTGAAATGGTATCAACAAAATGTTATGAAGTATTTATTTCTGAGTCATATTTAGCTATTTGGTACTTTATAATTTTTTAGAGATAACATATTATGTATGTGATAAAAATTAATTATACATGAAAACTACATAGTAAACCTTGGCTCCTAGGATGGGACAGTCCTGGAAAATAATGCCTCAGTATTGGGAATTGCCTAGGTCTGTTGCATCTGTTAATAGCATGGAGGAGAGTGTGATTTTTCTCTCCTTAGGATGAAGGCCAGTGGGTGAGGGCTCATACTGCACAGACGGATCTTGAAGTCCCACTAGAGGTTTCCAGGTAATCAGTGGAGGAAGGAATTACAGAACAGAATGTGCAAAGGGATAGATAGGGGTGCAAGACGGGATGTGGCACAGTAGTGTCGTTACACAAACAAATGACACTTTTGGCTTCTCACTTTCCAGAATTCGTATGTTTACACTAAAAGTTCATCATATAAGAAGGCTCAGGTTAAAGAATGACAGGTTATGGGTAACAGACAGAATTTTCAAAAATTTGCAAAGCAATGTCGTTAAAAAAAAATGAGCGATTTTCTCTACCCTCTCCCACTGGGAAGTGCTAGGGCCAGTCTTGGGTGTATCTCCCAGGAAAGAGACCCAACTTCTCCAGTTGTTCACCTTTCTTATTCATCAAGGGATAGGGCAAGTTTATCAGTGGTGGGGAAGGGAGTGGTGGAGGCAAGAAAGGGACTGCCTGGGCATTAGGCAGGGTGGCTTAGATGCAGGTTGTTTACAGTAGTTGTCTAGGAAAGCCAGCTGACTGCTTGAGAACCAAGAAGTTACGGACAAGGAGAGCTCCATCTCCGGACATGCGAAAAACCCGACTGTCTCTCCTGGCTCACCATGCAGGGAACCAAGTGAGAATTCCAAGGATGGCTTTTGAACTATTCTGTTCATCCATACCAGAATTCTAGGGTGGCTTTTAGACCATTCAGGTATCCATACTAGAGGTCCATGACGTTTTAGCAATTTAAATTTTACCTAAACTGGATGTAACTCATGTACAATTTAAGGTTATTGTGCAAAATACATCACTCAACTAGTGAATGAGATGAGCTGACCACCCAGAAGTCACTTATTACTAAATATCTTTTTGTGTATTTATCCACAAATATACATGCACACTTCTACAATGAGGCTGTTATTTTGTAAAGAGTGGGCACAAAAAGGGTATTAACTGGCACTGTTTGTGGTGGCTATGAAGAGTGAGAGTTTATTAGTTCTTGGACAGAAGAAAAGAAGTTGTGACAAAGAGAAATATGAACTCATCTATTTGTTAAAGTTTGAATGACAAAGAGAAATATGAACTCATCTATTTGTTAAAGTTTGAATGACAATGAGCATGGCATTTAGAAAGAAGTAAAGGCGATTCATGAATCTGTCTTCATGATTGCCACAACCAATTCAAAATTTGCTCTTCCAGTTGGAGATACCATAAATGAATGATCAAATGATGGTGAGCTTACAGTGTTAGCAGGTGTCTGATTCTTTACAGGAGCCCATGCACAGCGAAAGTACCAAGGCTTTGATGGCATGTGGAGAAAGATAAAAATTGGTTGGAAATTTTAGGAAATATTTTTTCCCTTGTAGAATTTAGGTTAATGGGGCTTTATGAGGAGAGGACTTCTTAGTCACACCACTGTACAAATGCGGACTCTACTGGAATGCCTAACTCATTCATCATTCTTGGTCTGTATTACTATAGATGAAATGCAACATTGTATGGAGGTTATTTTCGTGACAAAATGTACTGTACTTGTACTTACTATTTAAATTACTATTTCTACATGTAGAGAGTCATTGAAGTCATAAACTTTTTAAGTCTCCTATACACATGTGTGGAAAGAAATTACACGACATCCAAGAAAATAGAGCATCACAACAGTCTTAAGATATTTCTCTTATGAATACCAAAGACTGCTTTGGTACTGCTATAGGATAAACTGGGCGGGGAAGGGCATAAGAATTGATACTGAGGAGATGGGGGTGGAGAGCCCACCATGAGGTTGTGTTTCCAGCCATGCATTTGAGTTAGGCTCACAAAGGGTCACAATCATGAAAGCGACAGAATCAGACAGGTTGTCCTAGAAACCCATTCCCCCAAAAGATTTCCCAGAAAGTGGAGTGGAGGACAGATTGGGAAGGAACCAGACTGGAGGAGTCAACACAACAATTTAGGAGAATATTATCATAATCCTAAAAAGGTGATGAAGATCTCAAATTAGTCTTAAACCCAGTGGTTCTCGACCCTGGCTGGATAGTAGAGTCGTTGGGGAGATCTTGAGACTGTGGATTTCTGGATACCATTCCACATCAATTACATCAGAATCTCTGGGAGTAACACCTGGGTATCAGTATTCTTTAAAGCTCCCCAGATGATTCTGATGCAAGATGAGAGGTGGGGATTTTGCTATTTAAACCAAGCAATGGCAGTAGATGTGGATGAATTAAAAAAACACTCAAGACTTAGAATTTGATGATGCCTGATAGAAATGGAAGAACAGGAAGTATCTAACTTCAAGATGTAGGTCTTGGACAGTCTGGGGGATAGGATGGCACTTACTAAAGGGGAAAATATGGCGAACCTTCTTAAAGTTAAATACATTTCAAGCTTTGAATATACCACAACTGATAATCTCTTCAAAACCTAGCCTGTCCTACAAATCTATGCTCGCAAAAATCCCATGCTCGCAAAAGCCACAAGAGAAAATGACTTGACTATAGAAGCATGTTCTCGAGGGAGATCTGAAAATTGAAATAGCAACATTTTATCATGTGGATTTTGCTTCCACCAGAGACGAGATTTATCATTTCTTTTCTTTAAGACTGTGGTGGAGCATCTCCTCAGAGGACAGTGTTTCTCAACAAATTGGTCAAAAATGGTCATGAAGTTTCATACCAATTATCAGGTTTCACCCTTCTTGAAAACCAATGACCAGTTGCAAGTGTGTTCTCTTTCATCTCCTACTGGCCTTACCGGTTTTCTATTGTTTTTCTCTCCCCATTTAATGGTTGTATTTTTTCTCTTAGGCAGGATCTCTTGAAAAGGGACTGCAACAGCACTAAGCTTATCCTAATAGTTAATCACTATGGCCATGGGGTAGACTATTCTGATTGGTCAGGCCTGGCTCATGAGTCCACCCTTGATGGGAGGAATAGGGTCAACACCACCTAAATCACATGCATTAAGACCTTATTGGGGAAAGGATCATTGAGATACTGTCATCAGCAGAAATATATGTAGGGTAAGCAAAAACAAGAGGTGACCAGCAAAACTTCAGTGAGTTTCTAATTTTCCATTCCCTTGAGCCTCACCAATGTCCTGTGAACACCAGGAATAGTCCATAGGTTACTATGTTCCCTTCCCAAGCTCCATGCATAGCTGTGCTTAGGGACAGAGATGGCTATGCTTCATGGGGAGGCCCTGGAGGCTTCAGAGAAAAAAACAACCCTAAAGGAAAAAGCTAAAATGAGGGCCAACTTGCACCATTCACAGCAGGGCCAACACTCTCATTTCTTATCTCAGAGCCTTATTCCTCTCTTCTATATGTTGACTTTGATAAATGAATAAATGAATGAATAAATAGACGAATGAATAAGTAAATATATATTTGGGTCCCCTGCATATGTTCCCCACAACTGCCATGCCAGCCTTCCTTCTTTCCTCCAAAAAATAAATTGGGTGATTATTGGACTGTAAGAGCTGAAAAAGTGGGAGTTCTTAACCTCAGGCTCTTGAGAAAACAAAATGGATCTTGTGAAAAGTAATGCTTAATGAGTTAATTTCCAAAAGCCTGAAACAGAGCTTTAAAAATGTTCTTTTTTAAAAAAAAAATAGCAGTGAAAGTTTTGATAATCTACCCTGGGGAAGTCATCTAAAACTGCTGATGAAGCTTTCTGCAAAGAGATTTTATCACAGGGCTATTTATAACAGCAGAAAATTGTAAACAACTTAAATGTTCAACAATGAAGGAACAGTTAAAAAACATATGCTACATCCCCTCAAAGAATGTAATGTACCATTAAAAGTGATGTTAATAATAAACCTGTAATAGTATCAAAAAAATCTCATAAAGTAAATGAAAAATGAGAAAAAGGATTGTACATGCACAGTGGACGTTAGCTATATAAAGAGGTAACTCCCTGCACTGAAAAAAAGAATACAGAAAATGTTGGTTTTCGTGATGATAAAACACTTGATTCTTCTTCTCTCCCAACGTTACATCCATATTTATGGAAAACATAACCGATGTTCAATTCTCAGACACATTGATCTGCCTGTCAGCAGAATTTGACAGAGCTGATCACTTCCCACACCCTGAAATACATTCCAAACCTGCCTTTTGGAACACCATACTTTCCTGATTTTTATCTCACCCCTCTGGTTCTTCCTTCCCTGTCTCCTTTCCCGGTTTCTCATCTTCTCCCTGATCTCTTAGTTTGGGATGTCCCAGAACTTGGTCCTCATACCATTACACTTTCCTGGCCACACCCACTGTTTTAGTGATCTCATATAGCAGCATGACTTTACACATCACCTATATGCCAGTAATTTTCCCATTATATATATAGATCAGACCTCACTCTTAAATTCTAGACTTGAACATGAAACCCTACTACACATTGCCACAGGAAGACATCTCAAATAATCCCTTATTCAGAGCTGAATTTCTGATCCTCTCTCCCAAAACCTTCTCCACTTGGACCCTGTCCCATCTGTACTGGTCCAGATTTTGTCAATAAATCAAAGTCAATCTATTATAAGATAAAGAAATGTGGTCGTTAAATGGGTGCTTTCTCAAGTGTGAGCAGAGTTGGAAGAATGAAGACCAAGAAGCCAGAAGGTGAAGGGAAGACCCCCCAAAAATAAAAATTAAAAAGTCATTCTTAAATATTCTCTGGAGAACTGCAGCAATTCTGAGGTTCTATGGCAAGGCTCCTACCAACTGTCTCAACCTCAGAAGCAAAACAGTCCCTTCCAAGAAGCCCGAGATACCAATGACTCTTACAGCTGCCGATACATGTACTTTCTATGACCTACTAATAGAATGTTCTCTCCTCACTTTTGCTTCTCAGATTTCTTATTGAAAAACTCTAACCTGGAACAACACAGGAAAAGAGAAACTAGAAAACATGGTTCCTAGAGAAGTGTGGAATCTAGAAGATGTGATAGCATTTCAATTCATGGCAAGGCCATTCTTAGCGTTCCTCAGGACAAAATCCTCAAAGATATGTTTGGCTCTTGTTTTCACACCCTATTTCCAGTCTATCAGGAGATCCAGTTGTCTCAACCTCCAAAATATCCAATAATGGCCATTGGAGTGTAAGCTCCATTAAAGCAAGATTTGTATCTGTTTTATTCACTTTGCTTAGAAGAGTATCTGGCACTTAGTGGGCCATTTAATAAATATTTATTGAATGAGTAAACTACTAATCACACACCAGCTCTCTTTTGGTTAATATTTGCTTGGATTTTTCCCCCAATTCTTTTAGTTTCCTTCTATTTGTGTCTTTGAAACTAAAGTGGGTGTCTTTTTTTTTTTTTAAGATTTTATTTATTTATTTATTTGACAGAGAGAGAGAGCTCATAAGTAGGAAGAGAGGTAGGCGGGGGGTGGGGGAGCAGGATCCCTGCTGAGCAGAGAGCCCGATGTGGGGCTCGATCCCAGCACCCCAGGATCATGACCTGAGCTAAAGGCAGAGGCTTAATCCACTGAGCCACCCAGGTGCCCGAAGTGAGGGTCTTTTAAACAACATATAACTGGATAATGATTTTTATCAATTCTCTATTTTTTGATTACTTAAATATAAACATAATTGCATTTATATCTAAAGTAATTACTAAGACAGGAAGATTTACTTCTGTCATTTTGCTATTTGTTTTCTGTTTATAGATTTTTTGTCCCTGGATTCTTTAATTACTGCTTCCTTGTAGGAATAATTGATTTTTTTTTCCCCTAGTGTATAGTTTTTCTAATTTCTTATTTCCCTGGGGGTTTTTCTTTCTTTCTTTCTTTCTTTTTCCTTAGAGGTTATCCAGGAGATTACAATTAACATCTTAACTTTAACTGTCATAGTTTATACAATCAAGTTTGAAAATTAATACCAACTTAGTTTCAACTATATATAAAAACTTAGTGCCTTTATAACTTCATCCTTTTTTTCTGTTGCTAGTCATTAATTACATCTTTATATGTTATGTGTCCATTCACATAAATTTATCATTATTGCTTTATACAGTTGTCTCTTGAATCATATTGAACAGGAGTATCCAGGTAGCTCAGTTGGTTAACCATCCAACTCTTGATTTCACCTCACATCATATCTCATGGTCCTGAGACCTGGCCCTGGGTCAGGCTCTAAGCTGGGCACAGAACCTGCTTAAAATTTTCTCTCTCTTTCTCCCTCTCCCTCTGCCTCTCCCCACAATTTGCATACTCATGCTCTCTCGCTCTCTCTCTCTTTCTCTAAAACAAACAGACAAGTAAATAATTGTAGTGAACAAAAAAAGAAGAATTACAAACCTAAAGTGCAAAAACACTAGCTTTTGTATTTACCCTTGCTTTGAGCTCTACTGTTGTTCTTTGTTTTTTTTTTCACATGGCTTCTAGTCACTGTTTAGTGGCCTTTCATTTCAGCCTAAAGGACTCCCTTTAATGTTTCTCCTAGGGCATGTCCACTGCTGAGGTACTTCATTTTTCATCGGGCAATATCTTCACTTCTCATTCTTTTTTAAAAGGCAGTTTTGGGGGCGCCTGGGAGGCTCAGTGTGTTAAAGCCTCTGCCTTCAGCTCAGGCCATGATCTCGGGGTCCTGGGATCGAGCCCCACATCTGGCTCTCTGCTCAGCAGGGAGCCTGCTTCCCTTCCTCTCTCTCTGCCTGCCTCTCTACCTACTTGTGATCTCTATCAAATAAATAAATAAAATCTTTTTTTTTAAAAAAAAGGCAGTTTTATTGGATATAAAACTTGATTAGCAATTTTTTCCTTTTAGCCCTTTAAATATGTCATCTCACCACCTTCTGACCTCCATAATTTCAGTAAAGAAATATGCTGTTGGTCTTATGGAGAATCCCTGGTATATGTCGAGTCACTTCTCTTCCACTGCTTTCAAGATTCTGTCTTTCTCTCTGGCTTTCGACAGTTTGCTATTGTGACTTCCTCAGCATCCCTATAAGTTTACCCTGACTGGAGTTCACTGGGTTTCTTGTATGTATAGAGTCATGTGTTCCTTCAAATGGGGGAGAAGTTGGGTCATTATTTCCTCATATTCTTTCTGCCCTTCCCTGTCTCTCTCCCCCCTCAAGACTCTCAGACGTGAAAGCTTTTATAAGGTGCTTCCCAGACTTGTCTGAGAATTCATACAGCCCTGAGCATGTGTGTGAGCACCTATACCCATGGGAGCTTTTGAAAGCCTTTAGTTCCCCAAGCATCTTCTTTTCCAACCTCAATTTTCCCAGGCTTTCTGATTTATCTATTGCTTGTCCCTATTATTATTCCTTGCTCCATATGACTGTATTCAATACCTATGTCTTTAAATGTCTTCAGCAAGTGCCACTCAGGAAGCTCTTCAGGCCTGGAAACACTCCAAGTGAGGTGAAATGAAGGCAAGCTTTGTACCTGTGTTAAGGAGAGCTGCCAGACAAGTCAAAACACAACCATAGCTCTTTGAAAACAAGATTCATATTGCTCCCTGTGGTCCCAGCAACCCGAACCAGTGTCTTTATGGCCACTGCTGATCTGAGGAGTTGGGCATATCAAGCAGGCAATTTCAAAATGCCATAGCACTCTCTCACCACAATGCAGCAATTTCTTAGGCTTTCCCCTAGTTGTTGTAAGTTGTTGTTGTTGTTGTTGTTGTTGTTGTTGTTTTGACTATATTTCAGAGTTCTTTGAAAGTTGGTTCTGAGATTTCTGTTAGGTTATGAGTTTTTAGAGTGATGGAACCATGGCCTTCCCTATTCTGCTACTTTCAGTAATAACACCTGCACCATTTCCTAGCTTCTTAAGTTAGATACTCAGATAATTTCTTTTTATACTTTCTTCTTTTCTAAAATAAGCACTTAGGGATTACAAGTATTTCCCAAAGAGGCTTTCATTTCCTCTCACAATTTCTGACAGATATTAGTTTCATTACTATCTCATTATGATTAATCAATCTATAATTTCTATTATGGTTTCTTCTTGGACAAATTGTTATTTTGAAGTCTGTTTCTTAATTTCAAAAATGTCAGGCTTGTCTGGTTATGTCTTTTTTATTGTTAGCTTGATGTCTTATATGCTTTAGATTTTTTGAAATTGGATGAAACTTGACACATGGTCTAATGCCTAACAATTATAGAAAGTGCTATGCACCTTTGAAAATGTGTGTTTTCTAGATTTGAGGAGCATTACCTATATATATATATTTATATCAGGTCAAGGTTGCTTATCATGTAGCTCAGATCTTTTTCTATCCTTAGTGATTTTTTTATCTACTTGATCTATAAATATCCAAAAGAAGTTGCTAAACTGTGCAGGTATATTGCTCTATGTCTCCCTATAGTTCTGTTATTTTTTACTTTATTTTTTCTAACAGGTTTGGAATTGCTACATCTTCCCAGTGAATTAAACTTTTAATCAATATTCAGTAACTCTCTTTATCTTCAGTAATGCTTTTAGCTTTTAAGATTTTATCTTGTATTGACGTAGCTATAGCATCTTTGTTTTAGTTAATATTTGTCTGACATATTCTTTTTTTAAAAATGCTTTGTACTTTTATGTTGTAGATACTTCTTTTTCTTCTTTTCTTAGAGCAAGTATTCATGGGCCTAGTGCTGCATGCAGTTTGACTGCCTGCTACAAATGGGCAGGAGTCCTCAGGATAAGAGGACAAGGAAGAGCAGAGGAGAGGGTAGGAGTCCTGAGGCTGGGTGACCCTCCTGGAAAATGGCGAGGGTTCAACAAATGTTCATTGAATCATCAAAGTGAATGCTGATGGCCAGCTCTTCTTCCTGGACTCAGATAAAGTCTCCCCATGACATTTTTGTGTTTGACTCTCTGGGAGTTCCATTAAGAAACCCTGGTCCCCGAGGCCTTCTGTTCATAATGACCACTCTGTTTTGTTGGTGGTTCACAAACACAAACTCTTTCCTCTTCCTAAATTTACATGCTGTCTGAAAACTGTGTGGGATATTTAACACCCAGGCATTGTCAGTTTTCTTATGTCTGAGGACTGGCATCCTTCAATTATAGTAAATTCATAGTCACTGTCTCTTTGAAGAATGCCTCATTTCCATTCTCTTGACCATCTTCTGGAATTCCAATGAGATTTTCATTGGACTTGCTCATTCTATTCACTATGTGCCTGAAATTATCTTTGATCTGCCTCCTTGTCTCTATTGCCTTCAGGGTAATTTCTTCAGACCTATCTTCAAGCTTACAATTCTCTTTTCATCTGGTTCCAATCTTCTATTTAGCATGTTTATTGAGATTTTAATTTGAATTAGCACATAATTTTTCTTCATTTCTAAAAGTTCAGTTTTATTCTTCTTTTAATATATTTGCTCAGTTTTAGTTGTCTTTTAATCTCATCAAATTTAGAATCCCCTGCCTTATTTTGTTTTTAAAAACTATATAATATTATTTATCTGATGTTTCTAACATATGAAATCTTCATACACCTGTTTCTTTGTGTACAGAATGTACACAGATGTTTGTTTGCAAAGACAAATTTTCGAAAGGCCATAGCACACTCATGAGAGAACAAAAGTAAAAAAGGCAAATAAAGTCCTACTATTACTATGAAAATGGTTTTGACCTGATAGATCAAGGGTCTCAGGGACCCTTGGGGGTATCCTCAGATCACACTTTGAGAATCTCTTTCCCAAAGTTTCCATTGATATAAGGAATTATTTTTCTCCTGTGCATCCAGAATTACCCTGGGGAATTTCCCTTGGCAACTTTGGGAAGCTATCAACCTTGGGAACACTGAGAAAATGAAAATTCTAATCATTTTCCTTAAGGCTTCATTTTCTCTGGAGCTCTGTTTGAGAATGACTGCAAGCAAGTTTTAAAAATCGAATGCACTGTATGGTGTTTTTGCTTCTCAACCGATGTGCTCTTCCCCCTCTCCTCTTTAGCATTCTTATCACTCCATAATCCCCCATTTGGACAACTGTGTCATGAGGCTTTTACTGCCATAATGAAGGTTTATTAAAGGAACATGAAAACAAAAAATCGTCTCCTTCTTGGGTTTTGAATTTCAAGTGATTTGGAAGACAAGCTGAAAAGCTAGGCTCCCTAGATCCAGAAATCGGAAAGGCAAGGGGGCATGTGCAGGACACCGTCGAGCCATCAGGTCATTGCTCAGAAGGAGAGCTTGAGTCTGGAGCCACTCCAGAGCAAACATTAGGGGGACACGGGAGGAGAGCTACAAGTCAGAGAAATTTAAGAGCAAGGGGATCTGTGACCCACTTTCTCAAGAGAGAGTCCAGGGAGTGAGTGAGACACTGGGTTCCCCCCTCCACCCGGCACTGAGAATGAGAACAAGCGTCTGTGTGGGTGTGTAGGCAGAGAGCCTGAAATAGCCACAGGCGGTCGGCAGAGACTGCCCTGCATCCTGGTGCAGGGAAGGGGGAATATATTCTGAGCAACAGGAGAAGAGAGCCTGTGGCCGGAAGGGGCTGCACGGTGGGGACCAGGCAGGCATCCCTTGGATCTGCTGACAACCAAAGGAGAGATGGGATTGGGCACTTCTTAGTAGATGCCAGTGAGGATAAGGGAAGATACCTAGGACCAGACACGCTGCGTGCACACACGCACAGACACGTACGCACACACATGCACACACAGGACTTGATGCTGCCTACGTTTTCCAGAACTTAATAAAGAGGACTACAGAGACAAGGGAAGAGTAAACACTTAATTGACTGCAATTAAGTTTTCGACATCCAACAGAGTCGGAGTTCATACTAGCAATTAATTTCAGGTTTAGAAGATGAAGAATGTTATTTTTCTTGTACACTGCAAACAAAAATGTAACCAGTCCTCTGGCTCCGGGATCCCTTAGCTGCTGTGGTGACAGGTGGGAGGAGGTGAAGAGGGCAAGGAGGGAGGGGGATGCGGAGACTGCGGTCCGCTGCTTCCCGGCTCGGGGGTCGCATCACCAATGAGGTTCATCGGGGCTCTAGGCATGTTTACTACTCAGCAAGGCTGTCAGCCAGAGAACGTAATTGATGTGCACAGAGCCGGCCTGTTGCAAGCTCATGGTGCAAGGGCCTCTAATTCAGGGAAAGGGAATTGGGCCTCTGCCAGTCATGTACCTTTTATGCTTTCATGTGGACATCAGTCAGACCCTGGTTTCCATCTGACAAACCAGGAAAAATAAAACTGTCAGAATCCAGGCACGCTCTTTATTGGGACTGTTAGCTTGGTAATGGAAGGGAATGTTATTGCTCGAGGCATTTGCATAATATCTATTGATCAAGCCTCCCCACGCTCCTGTTCTTCATGCTGGGTTCTGGCAGCGAGGGAGGACTGTTCCTCAACGTCGCAGCTTCTTCACACTCAGGCCAGGCCACTGTCACGAACACAGTTCAAGAATAGGGCCGCAGCTCCCCGTTTGAACCCAAAGAGAGGCAGCCTCAGCCTGGGGCAGCCGCGTGAGACTGCGAGTTGAGGCAGCTGAGTTTTATTTACAGCTCTGCCACTACCGTGCTGTGTGACCTTGGGCAAGCTGCCAGCCCATTCTGTTCCTGTCTGCATTCTACACTGCCTAGAATCCCTCCATTAACGAGTCCCTCCTGGGCCGAGGTTTGATGCCCCCATTAAAATGAACATGCTGTTGAGAGAATAAGTGGCTTCAGCCATTAGCCCTGGAGAATTAGTTGTCAGTTAGATTTGTTTGCAACTGAGAGGGCCGTTTTTGGTGGGCTGAAGTGGGGAGGTGGGGGGAAGAGCACTAACTGGAGGTTGGGACTCTCTTGCCCTGGAGCGGGGTGGGGGACATAGAGAAGGATCCCTGTGAGTCATTATAGAATGAATCATAGACTCAGGTCCGGGAGACATAGCTTGGGTCATTGCACCCATCTTTCCACTGTGCCTGAATCCCTGTCAAATGCACAGAGGATCTTTGCATAATCCCCTCTAGTAATGGGGATAAACTGCTTGAAAGCTGCAAGATATTACTGAGAAAAGGCCCTTAGCCAGCCACATATTAATCTTAAACCTAATGCTTTTCCCAGGTGACAGCCCTTAAAGGAATGCATGACAGACACACACTAAGGTCAAGATTGTGACCTTGAATCTTTTCTCCTAGATTACTTATGTCCTCTCCTTCCTCTGCAATGTGTGCACTCCAACAAAGCTGGGCCCCCTTATGGCAAGTCTCAGCCTGATGCCCTGTTCCAAAGAAACACCCAACTTCAGTCTTAAGGAGAACTCTCAGAGGAAATGGCATTTATCGGTGGGGATAAATTTCAGGAAACCCAGCAAAATGTCTGAAAATTCCTCTCTACTCATCCACTTAGCTTTCCCAAAGTCTCTCTCAGTTGCTCAGAATCTCTTCATTCTCCAACTCCTAGACTCTCTCTTTCCAAAATTTCTTCCTAAATGTTCCAAGGAAAGCGGGAAAGGAATAGAAAGGGAAGTCAGGAAAAGAAAGAAAGGAAAAGCTTACATTATTGAGAGCTGTCATGGTTCAAACACTTATAACATCGAATCTTGACAAAGTAAGTAGGTATACTAGTCTCAATTTTATAAGGCAGCAACAATGACCCAAGATGTCTAGGTAAGTTTCCCAAGGTCACAGAGCAATTAAGCGGCAAAACAGTGGATTCAGATAGTGACTATATCACAGGCCAAACCTAATCACACTCAAAATAACTCACATCCTCCTGACTGCTGGAGAGCCAAGCCCTGAGGACCCAGCCAGGGAGTGTTGAGTAAGGAGGAAAGTACAGAAAGGACAAGATGCTAATCTTGTCCTTGTACAGAAAGGTCGAAGCTGCTAATTCGACCCGGATTATGAAAACTGCTCCAGTTGAAGTTCAGTTTCATCTCTTTAGGTTGTTTTTTAGGGGCACCTGGGTGGTCAGTCAGTTATGGGCATGACTCCTGATTTCAGCTCAGGTCATGACCTCCCGGCAGTGAGGTCCAACCCCATGTCTGGCTCTGTGCTGGGCATGGAGGTTGCTTAAGATTAACTATTTCCCTCTCTCTCTGCCCCTCCCCTCACTTGCACACGAGCGCGTGCGTGCGCCCGCGCGCACACACACACACAATCAAAGAAGAAGTTGGGGAGAGGAGAAGGAGAAGAAGGTTTCCTTTATATTCCAAGTCTGATGAGAAGTTTGCATCCTAAAAATGGAAATTTGTTGAATGTGTAAAATGTAGGCCCTCCATTAAATCTTTTAAGAAGATTTTTCCTCTGCTTCCCCTTAATCTTTTGTTTCTATCTAATTTTAGTGTCTAGAACTCGGCTAGGGGAACAGAGCAGGCTGTTATGAGCCTTTTCCTGGTCTACTTGGAAAGATTAGTAAATACAATGACACACAAGATGATGAATGACAACAGGTGTTTCATACTCCCATGCCTTCACACGTACTGCTCTCTTGCTCTGATCTCTCTAGCAAAACGCTGCTCTTTCTTCAAGATACAAAGCTCCAGGGGCACCTCTGTGAAGCCTGCCTTGTCCTCTTGGTTCCTACCCTAGCGGATTTGATCAGTCACCCCATCCTTTCTACAGACACCATGCAATAAATTATTTCACATCCTCCCTTTGCCACTAGAATGTGAACGAGTTGAGGACAGGAATGGAGTTTGCTTCCTTGTGGTATTTCTAGGACAGGGCATGGTATCTGAAGCCCAGTAGGCAGCAATCAATAAGTTCAGACCGATGATCACTTAAGGCCTAGATGAAGTGACCCAAATCAGAGTCCTTCGGGGAAGCAAGGTGGGAACTTCATGGAGAGGTAGAACTTGCAGTGGGTCTTAAAAGATGAATTACAGTTGAGGTTTCTGATGCTGCCAAAACTATAGGAGAAAGTCACCAGCAAGGGGGACAAGACAGAATAAAAGGTCAGAAATGCAAGGATGCCTTCCCATGGCTTCCTGGTGACCCTGATTTCAAATAACCCATCCTGTTTTCAGACATTGTTACAGCTTCGGAACGAGGAATACGGTTTCGCAAGAAAAGAGGGATGTTATTCTGTCGCAAACCAGGCCCAGTGCTCATCATGAACAGACTTAGGACCAGGGCTGCCTAAAGGGATACCTAGATTTTCAAACACAAAGAAGGTATGAGGTGACGAAATCTGGGTCCCAACTCAACACCAGGAAGAAGGTCCAGCCATCTTGAAGCCCTGAAATTTGCTTTGACAGTTCAACAAACACTGGCAGAAATCTTGCCAGGTCCAGGAAGATTACCCAGCATCCAGCCTCCCTCCCACCTCCTCTACTCTTTCTTCCTTCTCCTGAGATCTGCCTTTATAACAGATTGTCGGCTGGACCTAGGTCTAGGCCCATCAAAACTTGCTTTCAGGGTTTTTAGGACAGTGAAAATACTTGATATGATAATAGCTGTGAGGATGGTTACATTTTATTATACATTCACCCAAACCTCTAGGATGTACAACACCAAGAGAAAACCCTAATGTTCACTGTGGACTTTGGGGGATTATGATGTGTCGGTGTAGGTTTGTTAATTGCAACAAATGCACCACCCCATGGGGACTGAGAATGAGGGAGGCTGTGGTTGCAAGGGGGGTGCAGGAAGTGGATGGGAACTCAAGTCCTTCTGCTCAATCTTATTGTGACCCTAAAATTTGTACTTTTGCTTGATTTTATTGTGACCCTAAAACTGCTCTAAAAATAAGGGTATTATAAAACAAAACAAAAACTTCCTCTCCGGATGTAAGAAGAAAGAAAGAAAGAACCAAAATATACCCATGCAGACGTGTTCTTGCATGTTCAGCGACCAGCGCTGGATATTCTGTTTGACGGTAACTACGGCTGCTTCCGAGGAAGGAACTGAGTGAGTGGGAGTTAAGAGTAGGCGGAGGGTGCCTTTCTTATTTTCAGATTTTATTCTTTATATTGAAATACGAAATCTAATCCTGTGCACACATTATAAATATCAGATTAACGAACGTTCACAAACTGAATTCCACCAACATAACCAGCACCCAAATCAAGAAACAGAGTACCACTGGCTTTTCCCAAACCCCCTCCACCAACCTGTAGTCCTCACCCCTCACCTCCATGGAGGGAAGTCCCAGAGGCCAAGATGACCTTCACCTGATTTTATACTTTACCTGCATGGAGCCTTATGAAGCCTTATGGTATGTGCTTTTTATGTCTGGCTTCTTCTTCTTTTTTTTTTTTTTTTTAAGATTTTATTTATTTATTTAACAGAGTAAGCACAAGCAGGGGGGGGGGCGGCAGGTAGAGGAAGAGGGAGAAGCAGGCTGGGACTGTTTCTTTGCGGGACTCGATCCCAGGACCCTGGGATCATGACCTGAGCCAAAGGCAGCAACCTAACCGACTGAGCCACCCAGGCGCCCCTATGTCTTGATCCTTTTTCACACAGTGCTCTGCTCAAGAGATCTGTCAACATTGTTACACTTATTGTAGATCCATCACACTCTTATCTGAATGGCTGCACCGTGTGCATATAGTACAGTGCACTGCATTCTACCAGGAACAAGCATGTGGGTACTTTCTAGTTTACAGTTATTACGAATAGTATTGCCTTGAACATTACAGGACACTTCGTTTTGTGAGACATTTATTTTTGTTATTTGTCCTGCTTGAATCGCATATTGTGTGCTTGTGTTACTTTAAAAAAAAAAAAAAAAAAAGTTTGTAAAACACCTTCCAGGGCATTTTCATTGAGATCAGAAAATGAGCTTCTTCCATCCTGACAAATAGGCAAGCAAAATAATAATAATAATAGTTAATATTTAAGGAATACTCACTCAGCTAACTCTTTGCAAAACAAACAAACAAATGAACACAAAACTCTTTGCATATAGTTTCTCATGTAATCCTACCAACTGCCTGAGCTATAAGACACTTGCTCTCCTCCCATTTTAGACCCGTGGAACCTGACTCCGAGAGTGGTTAAGTGCCTTGCCCCAAACCAGAGAGCCAGTCATTGGAGAGGCAGGTGCAAAGCAGGGGCCTGCCTCCAGAGCTTGCCCTGTCAGCCTCCAAGTCCTCTGTGTCTGAGTCCGCAGCCTGGGCATGGGGGCAGGGCTGGGACTCAGGAAACTGTCAGATGGGGGGCGGGGTTCTCTGACTGCAGCAGCACACAGTGGCAACCCAGCCCAGCCCAGCCCAGCCCAGCCAAGTGTTCTTTCTCCCCCTTCAGGTCCTCATTAATCAAGTGCTTTGAACATGAAAGAGAGTGAGATTGGATTTTTGTTAAGATGGAAGAATCTGTTCCCATCTGGTAACCATCACAACTCTCCGATGTCAGCCAGTGGGGAGGACTTCAGTGCAACCTACGTGGCAGTTTGATAATTCCCCAAGGATACCGAAAGATCTGGCAAAGTCACAAGCAGTCTAGATCCACCAGCACTTGGGCGTAATGACAGGAGCTGGGGTCTCAGGTCTAGAGAAGGGTCAGCTAGCTTTTTCTAAACCCTTTTAGCTTCGGGAGCTCCCTGAGCTCCATCAGCGAGCTCTGCTGGTGTAGCAGGAAAGCAGCCATGGGCAGTGTGGGAGCACATGGGCCTGGCTGCCTTCCAATACACATGTGGATCCTGGAATTGGAGTTTCATGTAATTTTCCTGTGCCACAAACCATTTTCCTTCTTGTCATTTCGTTCGATCATTATAATGTTTTAAAGGCCATTCTTAGTTTGAAAGCTGTACAAAAATAAGAGACTAGATAACCTGGGTCGGAGTCCTGGCTCTTGGGTTTATCATGTGTGTGCCTTTCAACACATTACTTACATTCTCTTGGCTTCATTTCTCTCTTGGGGAACTGAGCGGAGCAGGTGGCGTGCATTCAAGGCCTCCCTTGTGACTTGCACTGACACGTGTGCTTTCTGTGCCTTGCTTAATTTAGTCCTCATAATGACCACAAGATGCAGGAATTATACTGTTGCCTTTTGGGGGAAGTTATGGTGATGGAAAGAGGTTACCTGTAGATTATGCCTGACCTGATCTCTCCTGTTTGTGGAGGTTAATCCTTGTCACATGCAGAAGTCTCACGTTGGTTCGGTGATAGTGTTCCTGCTTCTCTAAGATTCTGTGATTTTTCTGAGTGTCTGTGGTTATACTTCACCTTAGATTGAATGATTTCATCTAATTAGAATTCTTCGATTCAATTAGTAATACATAAACGTCCAATTTACGCTCCAGATTTCACTAAACCAAAGTTGAATGCGAACTCTGAACAGTCACTAATTCTATTGATGTGTACACTGGCGAGCCTGGCTCAGATACGCTCGTGCAAATGCTGCATTAAATGAATGAACGCATGTTAAATAGCCCCATGCAATGCCTGGCACAAAGGTCGTCAGCCAAAATTTGTCTCTGCCCTCCTTACTGGCAAGATCAGACTCAGAGAGCTATTTTTTGGGAAAGGTGAGCATCCCCTGGAAAGATGAGGCCAAGGCCTTACAAGATACACTGGAACAAAGAAGCCTCTTCCAAGGGTCCAGTGCTCTGAAACCCAGTGTGCTCTCTTGTTTCCAGACTGATCCCTGGATCTGCTTTCATCAATCACCTACTAGGCAGGGTGTGGCTTAGTTCCACTCTGCTATTTTAGGACCCAACTGTGGCCCAAAATCCAGCTTCCTTCTGACCCTGTGATCGGCTTCTGCTACCCCACTCTGCTTGCCTGATCCTATCTTCTGTCCTCTGAGCTTTGGCTCCATCCCCCGACCCCCACCACTCCTGACTCATCACAGACAACTCCACTTTGCCTTAATATATCAGGCAGCAGTTCAGACTCTTTTAGGTAGCTCTGACCTTGAACACCTCACCTTGCTTTATAAGTGATCTCCCCCTGGAGGAAGTCCTGGGGCATTTAGAAAGGTTTGGGCATTTGGAATTATCACAGTCTGGGGATGTCACATTTCCTGCATTGCACAGCACAGTCTAACCCAACAAAGATTTGCCCCATAAACAGTACCTCTGCCAACAAATAATGGTTCTAGCTCTGAACCATTCATCACAACTACTATTTCTATTCTCTCGAGTACTGGCTTGGTTATATTCACCTTGTAAACCAATCAGTTAATTTAATCAACACTGTTTTCTTAGTGGATGACAAATGTATTAAATTAACACAAATTAATGAGCATGCACTGTAGAAAATAAGATAGACAGTCATTACTGTAGATCTAGTTAAACAAAGCCTGAACCTCCTATTTATCAATTTTTTCAGACAACTATTTTCTAGAAAATTGGGTAGGAGTTTGGGACTGGGCTGGCAGCTAAGATCTTAGATTATGCAAAGAGGCAGCCTTTAAAGACTATCCCTAGACAATCAATGGTCATGTATCCCTTCCTGCCCTACCTCTTGTAGCAAGTTGGGTTCTTTAGAAGACAGATGCTGAACAAAATAAGGCTTGCAAAAATGGATGGGGGAAACGTAATGTGTAAGAAAAGAAAAAAGAAGAAGCAAGATTGGGCTGGAGGACCAGTCAGAACACAATGGCGGTCTTACAGTTTCTGCTAGCTCATTATAAGATTTTCATGCTAGATGGAAATAAATGACTAGACCCTTCTACCCACACCTTGCTCAATCATTGGCAGGACTTGTACTACAAACAGTATGATCTCAACTAGGAAGCTGGGGTAGGCCCTGAGAAGTCTAACAGTGGGAGGATGCCAGCAAACCACACTTCTCACAGCTGCGCAGGAAGGTCTTTCTTCAAGAGAGATCTGAGCAGCCTTCTGTGTCTGCCTCACGTCCATATGTATAAGCCTGTGCCCTTTTGCAGCAGGATGAAATGAGAACCAACTATTTCTTGTTGCAATCTCCTACTTGCATGCCAACCTACAACTCAGCTGTCTTTGGGCAAGAACTGCAAAGAAAAAAGAAAAGACATTCAAAGAATCCATCTCTTAGATAACTGCAAATGGAACTTTTCTCTCCTTCACTTGCACTTTTAAAAATCCAAGACCATTGATGGGATTGATGAAAGGTCATTCTTACTAGGAAAAAAACCTCTCATTAAAGGAGGAGACAAGTTGTCCATATCTTACACTTTTATACTCAGAGTCATGTACTGCCATGCCTCAAGAAATTTCTCTGTAAAGAATAGTAAGGAGGAGAAATAGTAGTCACTCGATGCTTTATTTTCCCTCACTTCAAGGAAACATATGCTTTTGCTGAACCTGATATTTACACATATAAGAATTCTTCACCATCCAGCAATAACCAATGACCCATGCTAGCCAGTTTGGCCTCATGTAATGGGATTCTTGGCTTTTGCACCCAAGGAAGCAGAGAATAGGTTTTAGGAGGATTGGGGTTCCATTAATTATATACATGATTTTTATTTGTTTAGTGGACCAATAGAAAAAGAGAGACATTAGTGGCATTTATGACTTATTAAGACTAGATGAAAACCTCGGAAAGAGCTTTTTGTGAAGAGAGTGGTCTAATGAGAATGGATGTAATGGTTATTTACCTAATTGAGCAGTAATGACTGAGGTGCAGGCCACTTTCCCAGGATTAATAAAGAGCTGGGGAGTTGACAGTTTGGGCCATTAAGCTCAGCCAGTACTTAATCTTGGCAAAGGGAATGGTGCCAGGGTCATATTAGTATTATAAAATGAGAATGAAACTTAGAGAAAGAACTTACTTTTTTGAGAAATGATTTTAATTGGCAGTTAAGCACCTGACATCAGATTGGGCAATGCAAGTTTCATCATGAAACAAATTTTCACATAAAGTCTTCAAATCTTATTCCAAAGAAAGAGGGGGCTAAGAGAGAGACAATGACCCTTAGCAATATCAAAAATATTTTCATGCACAACCACAAGCAAACAATTATCACCTCCCTTGGTTTAAAAATAAAACAAATAATACTAAAGACATGGAGTTGAGCTGGAAGCATTGTATACCCTGGAGATTCCCTATCGACATTACCATCCACAGTGTCCTCCAGGAAAACCAGGGTGCCTCTCATCCATAACACCATAGTTGAAGCTAAGACGTTGTCAAATATGTCGAAGTCTTTTGAAATTGTTGGTATTCAGTGATCCCCTTAACCAGTGTGACAAATGTTCACATGTTACTCACTTGTCAAGAAAAGTTACTCGGTTTACTAAGTATTCGTTATTCCCATAGTTCTGTTCTGGGTGGGAAAGTATGAACATCAGCCGAGAGCAAGTAGGAATCTAAGAAATGGTGCTTCATCTTGTTCTCTATGTGAGGTGAATCTTACAAGACTGGCCTCGAATTTTTGAGGACTTTAAAAATCTGTTTAGTTCGCCAACATTTCCTTCTTTATCTTGAAAGCACTGAGTGTCTTACAAGACATCTTGAAAAAGGTCGAGGCTCTAAACATGAGTAAGGCACAGCCACTGCTAACCAGGAGCTTACAATCTAGCAGAGATCTCAGAGTCTAGAGCACTGTTCTAGAAATCGGCATAGGGATAGGGATACCTGAGTGGCTCAGTCAGCTAAGCGTCTGACTCTTGATTTCACCGTAGGTCATGATCTCAAGGACAGGAGATCCAGCCTTGAGTTGGGATCTGCACTAGGCATGAAGCCTGCTTAAGTTTTTTTCTATCCCTCTATCTTTCTTTCTCTCCTTCTCTTAAAAAAAAAAAAATTTAAATTTACAAAAAAAGAAAGAAAGAAAGAAAGAAAGAAAGAAAGAAAGAAAGAAAGAAAGAAAGAAAGAAAGAAAGAAATCTGCTTGGGGATCAAAATTTCCAATCATATCCCTCCTTCCATCATCTTGACTCTATATTCATTACCTTAATTTTCTCTAAAGGATACAGTTAATGGGGTTGAGTCTTCTCTGTGAAACCCCCTCTGCTGAAGCAGCTGAGCCAACAACAGCGGGAACAATGTCGTCATTCATTTCAAGGAAAGTTACCAAGCCCTTACCATGTAATAAGATGTTAGGGTGTAAGACATGACAGTGCATAAATAAATAATCTTTATACTCTCATAATACAGCAGAATCAGAGAGAAATAAAAAGAATACATGTGTTAATGTGTTATAGGTGCTTTGATAGCAAGGCAGGGAGATGTCCAGAGAAGGCAATCAGCCAATCCCAGTAGTCAAAAAGGCTTCAAAAAGAAGGTGACCCTTATTAAACCTGGTGGAGTTAGGATATCTACCTTTAGGTAGAGGCGCGTAAAGAAACTACCAAGTCAAGGGGCAACATAAAGAAAGGGGCTGACAGAGTGAACAACCAGGAATGGTCAAAGAACACTAAAGGATTCCCATAGAAGGCCTCTTGGCTCCATCTTCTTCATGCCTTGATGGGCTGACCAACGCTCCATTCTTCCTTCTAATACCCTGACTAACTAGCACCCATGTCTAGCAGGATAGTTCCTAAAAAGTCATCCATTTCTGCTCCCACCTCTTGGGTTATATGAGTCTCAGGTGTTTGTTCCCAAAGCAGCCTATGCCAGTTTTACTCATTATTAAAATGATATAATTAACATAAACTATGTTGAAGAGTTGTTGTTTCTGTGAAAATTAAATTGGATACTTTGGAAAGACTTGACTTTTTTTTCCTGAGTCACTAAAAGAAGCAATAGAATTAAGCACAGGGTATGTAACTATAAAAGAATGAAAGAGGATTATAAAAATCCCTACAATGAGATTCTGCCTCAAATTGCTTTGCTGGTATCTCAAGTTCTCACTCCAATTTAAAGAAAACAAAACTGGAAATCATAAAAGATGCATTATGGATATATTTTATGCACACAAAAGCAAGATGATGCATAAAATCAAATAAAAGTCTTGGCCCTACATTAAAGAAATGATAAATGCATGCACATTAATGTTTTATATTCAAATGTTTTAAGAAGGTTTTGTGTGTGTGCTTCCTTTTTTTAACCAACGTTGTGATCAATTAACCAGCTGTCAGTATTAATGTGCTGGTTGAAAGGGTTTCTCTTATGGTATGAATTTACCATAGGACAAGAAAAGATCAGACCTAAGAGGCAGACAGAAAGGCTCCAAACGCCACAATTTGTAGCTTATTCTGTAGATCAGGGGTTGGCAAGATATAGACCTCAGTCCAAACCCAGGCTGTAGCTTATTTTTATAAAGTATTATTGGGACATAGCTGTATTCATTCAGTTAAAGGGTTGTCTATGGCTTTTTCCACTACGCAATGGTGGAGTTAAGAAGGAGTTCTTACCAAGACGGTGTGCAAGTATACATGAAGGGTTAGTTTCTGCCTTCAGGAAAGGCATGAAGTCATGCCCTTCTGCTCAGTCGTCTCTCTCGACAAACACCTTAGGCCACTGTGGTATCACATACTGTTACCCCAGAACACAGGGAAAGACATAGAGACAGCCAGTAAGAAGGCCTCCAACTCTTGGGGATGAGGGCATAAAACAGCTGGCCCAAGTTACAATACGAATTCCATTGAGAGTCACCCACCACTAGAGGAAGGGTATAAAAGTCTCTCCCACACAAGACCCACCACAGATCTAAGGCAGAAGTTCAAGTGCCATGGTGGGAAAGGAACTGGGACCCTGAGAAGCTCCCAAGCCCAAGACCCTGGTGCACAGGTTGATAAGACCAAGGCTGAGTCAGACAAAGGAGAGGCTTCCGACCTCCAGCTTAGCAAGCCCTGAGCAACAAGCAGAAGCCATGTTCATGAACACAGGTGCAGAGGAAAGTAGAGACCGGAGCACTAAAACCCTCCCCACCCCATCTCCCACCCTGAAAGTACCCCAAAAGGAATGTGAAGTGTAGGGGCTATGGATGATCATAGCAACAACATTGTTAACTAGTAGGAAGATGCAAAATGGAAGCCAGGACAAGAGACCACAACACACCTAGCCCAATGACTAAAATAAAACATACTGACCATACCAGGTGCTAACAAGGAGAGAATGTATCTCTCAGACATTTATTTTTGGTATCATCACTCTGGAAAACTGTCTGGTAGTTTCTCGTGAAGTTCAACGTATACTCATCCTGTGGCCCAGTAGTCTTACTCCTGGGTATTTACCCTAGGGAAATGAGAACTTCCATTCACATAAAATCTTATACATGAATATTCATAGCAGCTTTGTCTGGAATTGCCAAAGACTGGGAACAAGCCAAATCTAGAGAGCTTATCCTCCTGTATTCTCAAGAGCTACCACACCTACTACGAACACCCAAGCCAGGACTTCTCCCTCTGTCTCACACTTAAAACACCAAGTCCTCCTTATTTTACCTTATAAAGTATATCTCAGATCTGCACCCTTCTCTCTTTTCCAATTTCTATTTGACATACAACAGGTACCACTTATCTCTTTCCCATACTTCTGCATGGTTTCCTAACAAGCATAGTGTAATTTAGCATTGGACCTCCCAAATAGATCCCTCAATGGTGACTAAAGAAATCTATTTGAAACAGGTGTTTGCCCCACATCAACATTCAATAGCTCCCACAGTACACAGGAAAAAGCACAGCTCCTTTAACTGGCACATGAGACCCTAAAAGGACCAACTCTTGTCTTCCCAGCTCCATACCTTGGCCTTGGAAGCTCCAACTTCAGACTTCAGCAATCCCAAATTGATGTTGTTTTACACTGTAACTCTTCATGCAGTCAGCCCTGCCTAGAATCAGTGTCTTTCACCTGGTTTCCCCTGACCCATCCTTACTGACCCTTTAGGGTTCAGCTCAGCTGTCCCCTCATTCCTTTTTTTAAAAATTTATTTATTTGACAGAGATCAAAAGTAGGCAGAAAGGGCAGGCAGAGAGAGAGAGAGGGAGAGGAAGCAGGCTCCCCACTGAGCAGAGAGCCCGATGTGGGACTTGATCCCAGGACCCCGAGATCATGATCTGAGCAGAAGGCAGAGGCTTAATCCACTGAGCCACCTAGGTGCCTCTGTCCTCTCATTCTTGACTTCTTCCCACTCCACCCATATCCATGCTCCAACGGGGAACCCACACTCAGATTTCTGAGAGACCATCAAAGAAGCCATAAAACCCGCAGGGAGCCTGTTTTGGGTTTTCTGAGTATTGCAGTTTCCTAGGATCTCTCACGGAAGAAATGGGGAGAAGCAGGAGTAATAGCATGGAAGTGATTAAGCCTTTGAAGTGTACCCTTTGTTCCCAGGCTCCTGTTAATTACCATTTAAGAAAGGTTTATTTGTAATGTATTCAATTACTTAGGTAACGAAATAGCTTTTTACTGATCAGTTAGAGCAGCATTTGCTTAATAGCCACAAAGGCTGGGCCCGAGTTTCATTGATAGTCTACTCCCAGATCTGGGCTTATCCCAGACTGAGCTGGGTGGTGGAGGGAGTCTTACCGGAGTACATTATAACTGTTAATATAATCACTTAGATTTAGAGAAACGGTGTAAGTTTAGGGATTTTCCTCATTATTCTTTAAAGAATAAGTACAACAAAGGAGAAGAGCCAAGGAACTCCAATGTCTATTTTATTCATTCTTCCAGTCGATTCCTGAGAGGAAATGCTTCATGAGATTTCTACTGATCAGGTTTCTTCTCACAATTCCCAACACCCTACTCAAATCTGACCTCCTCGGCACTTCTCTGACTACCCAGGACTGCTATAAGATTTCTCTACTCTCCGACATTTTTGCTGTGTTTCCCATGGAGCTTTGCCAGTGGTCTAATGGTTATCTACAGAGAAACAAAAAGGAAGAGACAGAGGAGCATAAGACTGGGAGGGCCAAAGCCATTTTGTTGTAGCCCCTACCATGTGAATGGTCAAGGGAAGCTCCTGGAAAAGGGGACATGTCAGCTAGATATTGAAAGATAAATAAAAATTCAACAGACTGATATATGGACTGAGGCATATATCAGTGACTCTTTTTTTTTTTTTTTTTTTTTTCAAAAAGAGGGAATTCATATCTGAAAACACGAATGTGTCATCTGGGGTCTTCAATACAAAAATGCCATGGGGGTATCTGACAAAAGGTAGGCAAGGCCAGATCCTAGAAGGTTTTAGGTTAAGCTGGGCACTTATCCTGTTTATGGTGAAGATCCAGAAGAGGAAGACTTACCATCACAGTTCTCTAAAGGAATAAAGGAAAATTCTATGGGTGGAGGGGCCCTATAAACAGAGAGAGGCAAAACAAAAATCAGGGCAGCCAGGACAGGGAGTGAGGGGAATGGGAGGAAGAATCACGCCTATATATTGAGGTTTCAGGACTATATGAGAACAGATAGAACAAGAATTAGAAAGGAAGATAAGAAAGGGAAAGGAAAGAAAAGAAAAAAAAAATAATAAAAACACAGGCACTGTGGTGAAGACTGTGGACATAGTCATCCAAGTCTGGGTTACAAGGCTGGCTTTCCCTCTAATTTGTCATAAAACATTCAGAAAGATTCTAATCACACTTAGTTGCCAATCTATAAAACAGGAAACATACCTCACAGTTTTTAGTTAGATTAAAAAGTCTTAAGATACTTTAAATACTTAAAATATTAACAAGGATATAATGACTGCTTGGTAACATTCCTTAAGATCACACTCAGTTGTACAGAAACCTGGATTAAGAGTGGTAATTCTTCAAACAGCGAAGTCAACTCTACTTAGGTAAGATGTCACCATGAGGGACAGCTGGGTGACAGGTATGTGAAAACTCTGTGCCATTTCTGCAACTTCTCATGAGCCTTTAATGATGTCTAAATAAAAGTTTAATTTTTACAAAGCCATAAATACTTTTGACAAACCACAGTGACAATTTATTGGATAAATAGTCTCTGAGAACCTATTTATATCCTACCTACTCTGGACGATGGTTTCCCTTTGTTTCTCATTCTCCAGGGTTCAGAGATATCATTTACCAAGTAACAGTGTCATTTCAGTTTTCATTACCCCCCCCTTTTTTTTTAAAGATTGTATTTATTTATTTGACACAGAGAAAGAGAGCATAAGCAGGCAGAGTGGCAGGCAGAGGTAGAGAGAGAAGCAGGCTCTCCGCCAAGCAAGGAGCCCAATGCTGGACTCAATTCCAGGACCATGATCCCTGGGATCATGACCGGAGCCAAAGGCAGCCATTTAACCGACTGAGCCACCCAAGGCGTCCCTTCATTACTCCTCTTAAACAGAAACACAGCAATAAAAATAAACTATTGGAAATGGAATTATGAGTGGCCTACTATAAAACTGGAGTTTCTTTTGCTGTTTAGCTGTTCAGCTGAGAGCCTGAATCCAACCAAACACATACCCTTTACTTCTAAGGTTCTGCCCAGTCCTCTAAGTAGAGTTGCACAGAAACCACAGTCCTCTCCCATAAAGGCTAGTAGTGAATCTCAACAAAGGCAGGATTTGAATTTTGATCTGAGCAATTTACTAGAAAGTACAGTTCATTTGTCATCCAAGACAGAGTTGCTAGCTTTGTCTTTGTGCCACCTGAAGCCAGGGTGCTTATCTCCATGACAAGAATAAAGATTCAATTTCAGTCCCTATCACCCTCCCACCACAGCAGAACAGGGCACCCAAGAGCCTGAATAATCTGTCAGACTCTGCTGAGGGGATGCTGCAGTATACCTGGCATCCCTAGCCCCATTCACTAATTACTGCTGTCAATCCTAACTTGAGAAGTAAATTGCCTGTGTTCTACCCATACTCTTCCCTGTCTTCATTGTATAAATCCAGCTCTGCTGAGATCACAACCAATGACTTTGGCCACAGTGGTGACTTCTCATCTAGACTGCTAGTCCCTGCACAAAGGAGTCCTTGTGGCAGCAGCCATCACTTTTAGTTCAAAGGGACTCTTGCTATGTCCCGTGGCAAGTTTGCACTTCCTTTTGGGACTAGGACCTCCAGCCTGCAGAGTAGAGAGGTACACAAAGTGTCCCAGGGGTTCTTTGGGAGTGATGTCTCGTGAAGCCATTTCTGTCTCTACCCTTTGGTTATCAGATGTATGTCAGCCTCCTATTAGTAAACACAGCATGATAAAGAAAGCCCTGATTTTATGCATACGCAGCATTTTGAAGGATGGCATTCCATCCTTTCAGAGTGCCGTTAGGATGGCACTTTATCTATGCCTTTAGCAGACCACCCAGGTCTCCAAGAAGAGTTGGAGAGTATACTATATGATATAAACTAAGGATTCTATGATCAGTGGTTCAAGCCTATATCTGCTTCACTATGAAATGGATCTCCTGATCAGATATTATGTTGTTTGGCATGCCGTTCCAATTGAGCAATCAGAAATCCTCTAGGGATTGGTGAATGGTGCTGACTACAACTCAGAGGTCAGGGAAGCAAGCTCATATTCAGAGTAGGTATACACGGGGAAGATGGAGAGCTTTCCCTTGCAGTATTGAAAGGACCCAGTGTAGTCAACTTTTGACAAGGTAACAAATTGGTCTTCTTAAGAAGTAGTGCCATATTGGGGCTCAGTGTTGGTCTCCGTTATTGGTAATTCCAAGACAGTCAAATACAACAATAGCTAAATTGACCATGATAAGGGGTAATTCATCATGTTGTCCAAATGTGTAGTCTTACTCCCTGCCACTATTCTGAGGAGCCTAATATGGAGTTATTCCAACTACCAAGTATGCCAATACAAATTAAACCCCCAGGGATGTGGGAAGTGAGCAATGAAAGGTCTGAAGATCTACTGAACCATTCTACTTAAACTAGAATTCTATTTGTTACCTGGCCTCATGAGATTCCATGCTTGTAGTGGGGCCATAATGAGACTTCAGTTTGCCAAGTGTCAGGTTAACATAGACCCTGTGTCTAATAGTCCTCAAAATGTCTGTATATTCTTCTTTCCCCAGTGCACAGCCATTCAAATAAATGGCCATAAGTCCCTTTGGGGAAGGACTAGGAGAATTATTACAGTTCATACTTACTATAGTTCTATAAGACCTGGTTTTATCACCCCCTCTCTACTGCCTTATAGTAGGAGGCCACCACTGAGCTTCTTTATAATGCTGGTTCCTCTCACCATTACTTTATTCAGGAATGGTGTGTCTTCTGAGCCCTTTCATGCAACATCATTCTCTGGTGGATCTTCTTGCTTCCCATAATATGTCCATTACACCATGACCTTTTTGTTCTTTTTTTATACTGTCTTCCAGGGCAACTCAGACATTTCCATTTTGCCTAAGAAGGACCAACACTTCCTCCAGACTTCTAAGTTACTCTATCAAAGAGTTTGCCTTGCCTCTTGGGTCCTTGATAGAGTGTTATATCCCATTTCCAAGAAAGTGACCCTAAGTCAATGAATTCTGGCCTGTCCTGTCTTAAGTCCCATCCCTGTCCAACAATCAGCAGAGAATCCCTCCAACACTGTTTTGAGAAAAATTTTGAATCACATGATCAATTAGTGATAGCAGTCATGGAGAGGTGAGAGGGAGCTTTAAGACATATGGTATACTTTTGCATTTCTGATGTAAACATCTGCTCAACTTACAACCTGTAAGTATAGAAATGAGTAAGGACAACCACAGGAGCATAAAGTCTCTGACCTTGGTCTCAAATCTTGGCCTCAGTTCCTCTGTAGTTTAATCAATGAAGTTAATTAAAGTGATAGATCATGCACTTGACTTTTTCTAGGAACTGGTGTTGAAGGGGGAAAGGAGAAGGAAGAAAAGGAACCTGGGGTGGGGGGTGGGGGGAGTTGTTGATGATAGGGAGGTAATAAGAAGTCGACACTGTAAAGTAACAGATAGAAGAAAGGGACTTTGAGGGACTTCTTGAAGATAAATAATTTCCTTTTCTCAATTTTGTCCTTATTGATCCTCACACAGTCCTTGTTTGGGTAGAGATCTAAACCCCCTTAAAACTCCTCTTCTGGGACTTAAAATGTCAACTGCGTGGTTACCAAAGTCATTTTAGTTATTACCAAAATCCTTCCAAGGTGGCTCCATCTAAGTGGTAACAAGCTCCAATAAGTAAAATCAATGGACTCCTGTCTTGCTTTACTTTTCCTTAATGGCCATCTGATAAACTGGGGCAGGAGGAGGGGATATCTCCCCAGGAATTCATTTCTACTGTGGCAAGGCTGGGAATTTGAAAGAGATTCAAATTAACCACTGTGTGTTTTTGTTAGACTCCTTCACAGGTCTGATAAACATCTTGACAGACATCATTTGGAGATTCACCGGAGACTTTCTGGCACCTGATCTCGTCTGCCGAGTGGTTCGTTATTTGCAGGTATGTCGCGCCTTACGAATGTGATGAAACAAACTGACACCAAGATTAGGTCTTGGATTCTTCATAAGGAAAATAATATAGAACCCAGCACTTCTACCCAATAAACTTCTCGCTTCTTCTAGTTGGAAGGACAAGAATAATTTGTAAGATTTTGGGGTTTTTGCTAAAATAATAAACATACAGATAAAACATAAGTAGCATTAGTAAGAATATAAGTGTTCACATTTCAAGTATTAAGTAAAATTTTGGAGTCAACATGAAGGTCTTTGACATATTCTGGCTGTCTTGGTCCACTCAGGCTGCTGTAACAAAAATGCCGCACAATAGGTAGCTTAGAAACAACAAATATTTATTTCTCACACTTCTGGAGGCTGGAAGTTCAAGTTCACTGTGCCAGAAATTGTCAGACCAAGTGCCTTCTTGCAGGTTGCAGGCTCCAGATTATGACACATGGCAGAAGGAGCAAGGGAGCTCTATGGAGCCTCTTTTGTAAGAGCACTAATCCCATTCATGAGGGCTCCACTCTCATAACCTAATCATCTCCCAACAGCCTACCCCTAACACCATCACAATGGGCATTAAGATTCCAACATGTGAATTTTGGAGGGACACAAACATTCAGAGTATATGTAGCACTGTCTAAACAATCTTCAGAAAATTTCAGTTTTCTTTTCTTTCTTTCCTTTTTTTTGCCATTTTCCCCCACTCAAATTAACACAACACGGGCTACTGTTCTTTTTGAAAAACATTGACAGATTGTTAGAAAGTAGGTATTATCTCTGGTTATTTTAACTTGTATTTCTTGTATTACCACCGAATTGGACTTTTTAAAATATCTACTGGCATTTGAATTTCTTCTTCTTCAAAGTATCTGTTATTCTTTTTCAATTTTTTTTATAACTGGGATAGTTGTTTTTTTCTCAGTTATTGATAATATCTATTTTCAGATTAAAGACATTTACACTTTGCCTGTTGAATATGCTTCAAAGTAAAAATTATAAATGCAAATATATATACATAAAATATATGGTATAAAATATTACATATGTATCATTTACATATATTAGTAATATATTATATATGTATATAATATGGATTAAGGCACATCAATTAATTATAGAAAGAATGAACTGTTTCATAACTGGTATTAGGATTGAGGTGCTGCTTCAGAGCTGTTAACAATTATTTTTCATTAATATATTTCTATTTTTATGCCCATACTTCAGGTCTAAATTACTGTAGCTTTATAAAGCACAGTGCATTTCTGGGAAAACTTACCCTATAAGATTCCATTTGTTAGTAGAGTTTTGTAGAATCTTTGCAACTATATTCATCCATGATTTTAATTTGTTCTATCATTTTTAGACCTTGGAAATGGAGTTACTTCATCTCCAGAAAATGGACAGAGAATAGTTACAATTAAAAATCTTTTGTGCTCTGAACATAATCTTGAAAGTTTGGTAGATGTGAAAGAGCCCTGATTACTATCTGGAACTGGCATTTTTTCAGAGATAATTTTTTAAAACACATTTTAATTTATTATTTAAAAAATTTGCTTCCTTTTAGGTAGATGTTATCAATTGCTTATTCTAGCAATTGCTGAGAAATAAATTATGCCAGTTCTGTGTTAGAAGCAGGGATATGGTTGAGCTAAATAGCTATCAGTTGAAATAAACTAAACTATCAATCAAATTGACCTAATTGGCATTTATACAACACTTCATCCAACAAAACAGAATGCTTATTCTTATCAAAATCACAGGGAACATTCACCAAGAGAAATTACATACCACCATAAAACACACTTTAACAATGTAAAAGAGTGGAAATAGCACAAAGTATGCTCTCAGACCCAACTAGAATTAAACTAAAAATGTATAACAGAAAGATAGCTGGCCAGTCTCAATGTTTTTGGAGATGAAACAACATGCTTCTAAGTAACATGTGGGTCAAAAAAATGAAAATACAATTTATCATAATTTGTAGGACAGTAAAAACAGTGCTTCTGAAGAAACATAGCATTTAATTTCTTGTTTTAAAAAAGAAAAAAAGATCTAAAATTAATAACAAAGCTTCCCCCTTAGGAAACCAGAGAAAGCAGACCAATGTAAACCTAAAGCAAGCAGAATGTTTTAAATGATAAAAATTAGAACAAATTACTAAATGAAAACAGTAATTCAATTGTGAAAAATCAATGAAACTATAAACTGGTTCTTCAAAGAGATAATAAAACTGGTAAACTTCTTGTCAGGCCAAAGAAGAGTAGAAAAGGGATGACACAAATTACTGATATCAAAAATGAAAGAGGGGTCATTATTACTGATCTGATAATAAAATAATAATAAAGGAATTTATGAAATACAAGTTTGATAAATTACTTGAAATGGACCAAATCCTTGAAAGACACAATCTGCCAAAACTCACACAAAGAAAAAATATATTACCTGAATAGGTCTGTATCTATGAAAAAGATTTAATTGATATTTTATAATCTTCTAAGAAAGAAAGCACCAGGTCCAAATGGGTTTACCGGTGAATTCTACCAAACATTAAAGGAAGAAATTATACTAACTAGTTTCTTTTTTTTTTTTTAAGATTTTATTTATTTATCAGAGTGAGAGAGTACATGAGTTGAGAGGGTATAGGGAGAAGGGCAGGAGGAGAGGGAGCAGCAGACTTGCTCCTGAGGAGAGTCTGATACAAGGCTCAATCCTAGGACCTTGAGATCATGGCCTGAGCTGAAGGCAGACTTATAACCTACAAAGCCATCCAGGCTCCTCTACTAATAAGTTTCTAATTTTTCTAGAACATAAAAGCAAAGGGAACATTTCTTAACTCACTCTGTGAGTCCAGCATTACTCTAACACCAAAACCAGACAAAGGCATTATAGGAAAGTAAAACTATACACCAATATCTCTCATGAACATAGATATAAAAATTATCAACAAATATTAGTAAATTGAATGAAAATACTTATAAAAAGAATTACATACCATGACCAAATGGAATTCATTCCAGGTATGCAAGGTTCACCATTCAAAAGTCAATTAATGTAATTCATTAAATCAAAAAGTTGAAGTGAACAAAAAATGTATATAACCATTTTAATAGACACAGAAAAAGCATTTGCTAAAATCCAATATCCATTCACAGTAAAAAGTCTCCACAAACTTTTCATAGAAGGCAATTTCCTCAGTTGGTAGCTACAAAAAGCTACTGCTAACCTCATACTCAACGGTGAGAGACTGGATGTATTTTTCCTAAGATAGGGAACAAGGTAAGGATGTTCCCTCCCATTACTCCCATTAGGATCATACTGGAAATCCCACCTAACTCAACAGGACAAAACAAGGAAATAAAAGGTATACAGATTGGGAAAGATGAAATACCTGTTCACAGATGAAAAAAACAAAACAAAACAAAATATAGAAAATCTGTGGGCTTATTAAGTGAAAATAAAAATAAAAAGGTTGAAGACTACAATATGCTTTTATATACTAGGAATGAAAAATTTGAATTTAAAATTTAAGAAGCAATAACCATTTATGTTAGCACAAAAAATATGAAAGACTTAGGTATAAACCTAACAAAATATGTGCAAGATCAGTATGAAGGAAACTATAAAACTCTGGTGGGAGGAATCAAAGAATATCAAAGTATAAAGATAGGTATTCTATGTTAGGAAAATGCACTATAGTTAAGATATCAATTTTGTTCAAAACAACTTATAAATTCAATGCAATCCGAGTCAAAATCCCAGCAGGTTATTTTATAGATACAGACAAACAAAGTTTCTGTGGACAGGTTAAAGACACAGACAAGCCAGTACAATACTGAGGAAGAACACAGTTGGAGGAGCTACTATCTGATTTCAGACTTACAAAAATGCTACAGCTACATCAAGACACCATGATATTGGCAAAAATAATCAAGAAATAGATCAATGGAACAGAATAGAGACCCCAGAAACAAATGCACACTAAAAGTCAACTGATCTTTGACAAAGGAGCAAAGACAATTCAGTGGAGAAAAGATAGCCTTGCCAAGAAATACTGCTGGAGTCATTGGTATCCAATTAAATAATATTAATGATCATGATGATGATCTGACTAAAGACTTTATACCTTTCACAAAAACTAATTCAGTATGGATCATAGACGTGAATGAAACATGCAAGGCTATAAAACTACTAGAAGATAACATAAGAGAGAATCTAGGGGACTTTGGGTTTCTCAATGGCTTTTTAGATATAACACCAAAAGCACCATCCATGAAAGAAAAAAATGAAAAGTTGGATTTTATGAAAATTTAAAACATCTCTGCAAAAGACACTGTTAAGAGACAGAAAAGACAAGGCACAGAATGGCAAAAAAAAAAAAATGTTTGCAAAACATATACTTGATAAAGGATTTGTATCCAAAATATACAAAGAGCTCTTAAAACTCAACCCACTTAAAAATGAGCAAAAGATCTGAACAGACACTTCTCCAAAGAAGATAGAACGATAACAAACAAGCATATGAAAAGAAGCTCACCACTATATAGCATTAGGGAATCCCAAATTAGAACAAGATAGCATTAACATAGCTATTAGAATGACTATAGTCCAAAAAACTGATGATGCAAAATGCTAATGCTGTTTGCAGGAATGCAAAATGATATATCCATTTGGAAAGCTATTTTGGCAGTTCAATTTTATAAAAATAAAATTCTATAAAAACAAAATTGAACATACTCTTATCATACAATATAGCAATTACACTCCTAGGTATATAAACAATGAGTTGACAACTTACATTCACACAAAAACTTACACAAGAATGTTTATAGCAATGTTATTCAGAATTGTCAAAAATCAGAAGCAAGATGTTCCTCAAAAGCTGAATGGATGAGAAAAAAATGGCTACATGAGTATGATTACAACCATATGACCTTCTGGAAAAGGGAAACGATGAAGACCATAAAAAGATCAGTGGTTCCTAGGGACTTGGAAGGATTGAATAGGTAAAGCACAGAGGATTTCTAGAATAGTAAAACTTTTCTGTATGAATGGTGGATACATGATATCATGCATTTATCAAAAACCCACAGAATTATAAAACATAAAGAATAAGGCTTTATATAAAACATTGATTTGGGTAATAATGTGTTGATATCAGTTCATCAGTTTTAACAAATGGATGCTAATAATAGGGAAGGATGTTAATAATAGGGAAGGATGTTAATAATAGGGAAAACTGGGGGAGAGGAGGGTGGGACATCTCTGTACTATCTGCTCTATTTTTACTGTAAAACTAAAATTGCTGTAATAAATAAAGTATATTAATTTTTTAAGTCCAGGGATCCTCCTGTACATGGATCCAATCTGGTATTTTTCTAAATAAAATTTTTCTAAGTTTGCTGCATTCAAGTCTCACTTCTCTGGAAGATTTTCCTTAGTTTTATATTTCCTAGGTCATTTTTGTCAGAATTGAGGGGTGGGGTAGTGCGAATTCAGACATATGTCCTCAAGCTGCCATCTGTTCTCCAAATGGTATCCCATATGTTGTTGATGTGTAGAATTTTCATTGTTGACATTTATGAATTGACTATAATTGTACTTTGATTTCCTTCTTGACTCAAGTTAATTACAAGGGTGTTTAAATTTCCAAGTGGTATTTTAAAAAAAAATAACATGGTACTAATTTCAGCTTTTATTGCTTGTTGTTTTAAATATGCAAATTATATAAGTTGTATAATTTTTGGAATCTATTGAGGGATTTTTTTCTTGGTAGTTTAGTTTAGGACCAGTTTTGAAATGGTTGCCTAGATATTTTACAATAATGTGTATTATTTTTAAAGTGTGTTTAATTTTTCCATGTATTATTATGTTTTATTCTTTTAAATCTTTAAACATTTTAGTTATACATATTTAGTATTATGTTGCTTGTCACATATAAGTTTATTAATATTCTATCACCATTTTGTATTGTATTTTTTTTAATAAAAAGAATCCATTTTTCTCATGTAGTGCGATTTGCTTTGAATTTAATTTTTCTGTTAGCAGTATTGTATTAAATGCCTTCTTTTGGTTTTAGTTGTTCTGTATGCCTTTGGTCATTGTTGTATTTTTTAAACTTTGATAATCATTTGGTTTCAGAGGTTTGTTTTCAACACACTAAGCAGATTTGGGGAAGGATTTTGTACATAGTCTTTGTTTTAGTCAAGGAGGTCAAACCATTTATATTTATTGAGACAAACGGTGTTTGGTATTATTTAAATCACCTCATTTTAATCTTTTTGGTTAATTTTTTTTCCTATTTACATGTTTTTTCTTTTCTATTTGGTTATTAATTGTGTTAGGCTGAAAGATGCCCTCCACCAAAATCCAAATCCTAATTCCTAAAATGTATGTATATTACCTTCTATGGCAAATAGGGACTTTACAGATGTAATTAAATGGGGAGATTATTCTGGATTATTTTAATGAGTCTAAATGTAATCATATATATTCTTTATAAAAGGGAGGCAGAGGGAGATTTGAAAGTCAGAAGAGGCATTATAACCACAGACCCAAGATGTAATTGGTATAACCACAAATCAAAAAGTGCTGGCTGTCACCTGAAGCTGAAAGAGGCAAGGGAGGAAACACCCCCCACCAGAGCCTTTGGAGGGAGGCTGGCCTTGCTAACACTTTGACTTTGAACTAGTATACTATAAGTGATTTTACACTTCTGGTCTCTAGAAATGTAAGAGAATAAATTTTTGTTGGTCTAAACCACAGGTTAGTGGCAATTTGTTACAGTAACCATAAGAAGTTAATAAATTATTTTTCTCCATTTTTATTTCACTATCATAGCTTATCTTTAATTTTTAAACTGAGTATGTCTCTATCAAAGTAAAAAACAAAAGCGATGCCTAAAATGTCCAAATGGAAAGATATAACATGATTCCTTTCCTTATAATCTCTTCTCAACTCCCCAGATTTTTCCCTGGAATGTTTCCTAAATAAATTCATAGTTATTTTGTAAACAGGTTGTGGGAATTTTTGGACTCATTGCTTACCATAGCTGCTATTATTCAATCCTGTCCCTCTTATAGAGTCTTAATTTTGAAACAATGCTCAATCAGCAGAAATATTTCCTCACAGAAGATTTTGCAGGAGATTATGTGATGTTATGCTTTCTTCTTTCTTATACATATAAGTAAATTATTCTGTGCCTTGGCACAGAAATGATATTTACAAAATTCTTGGATCATAATTTTTCTTTCAAAATTCTGAACATGTTTTATGCTATTTTTCTGGCATTTTATTTTTGTAAAAAAGAGGCACGACAATTTGAAATGCATTTCTTTTATGTAACCTTTAGGGTTTTTTTTTTACCCTGCCTAGATGTTTGAAGACCCTTGAAATTAACTACTGTTTTTGACTGTATCTCAAAATACATCTCTTTTTGTTAATGCTGGCACTCTCTTTTGTGAACTTTTCTCTTGCTCCAGATTCTGAACTTGTGTCAGCTACCTCACTCAACACAGCCAAAAATGGCTGAGATTCTTGTGACCTTCTTACCACAACATTCTGCTCCACAAAGTTCTGCCCCTGGGGACATTTTTTCCCCCATCCTCCTGAAATGCCACCTCCTGAGCTGTGTGTGGCCAGCTATAACAATTCTGAATTCTTGGATCACACATAGAAATCCCAGTTTTCTCTAAGAAGACAGTTGTCTAATTTTTTTTGGTTAAACTTGGACATGATTCTTCCCTCCATCCATATAGCACCTTTTTAGCAAGAGGAGACTCTCTTCTTACATCCCTCAGGAGAACCTTCAATCACTAATGAGACCTCAAAACCCCCTCCCTATAGCACCTTCCACAATGGTAGTACTGGGATGCATTTGTGGTAGTGTTTTAGGTAAAAATAATAAAGAACAACAATATTGTTTATTTTTAGTTGAGTGAGGGAAAGAACAGTAAGGTATAAATTCAGACAAAAGTTATTACCAAAGTCATGGTATTTTTCTTTCATTTTAGAAGAGATTCAGACACTCACCCTTAGACTTTGGTCTTTGACTTACCCTTCCCCACTCTGGAATTGGTCCAAAGATTACAAAACAGAGATATGGCTGGACTTTTGGTAGAAATGAGGCTCAACGTTACGCAAAAACTTTCCACTTTGATCATCCTTTCAGAGATATTTCACTTAATTATATTTTGATTATGCTCCTCTCATAAAGAAGTTAACCTCTTATATCCCAATTTCCTTCTCTGCAAACTCTACAAATAACACTATACTTAGGATAATTAAAGGGCCTGAGCAAAGTTGGTAAGAGATGGGGTGGGAAGGGGGAAGAGGGGACCCAAGGACTGACCCTAATGAACAGCTCTGCTAAAGAAGTGGAGGAGGAAGTAAGTTCTGAGACTGTTAACACAGATGATGATAAATGATTCTAAATAGCACATGGGCTCCCAGAAACCAGATCCCATCCATTGTCTTTCAACAACTCACAACTGATAAAACCCAAATGAATGTTTCTTTCTAATTATTCTGGAGTGTCAAGTATGGCAGAGAAAATTAGTTTAGCTTTATAAGTCAACTACAAACAAATGTACCATGCAAATGTCAAGAAAGACTGATCCTGAGATGTGGTGTCTCCAAGAAGTCATGTGAATGAATGAACAAGGGTGAGCTTAGAAGCATTCTCACTGGTCACCATTAGCAATGGCAAGTCCAATTCCAAAACAGCAATCTACTTCTAGACATAGGGAGTCAGTCATTTCTCTCCCTAGCCCAAACTTCATCCCTCCTTAACTTCAGTGCACAGGTTTCTAAATAGCACAAAATACTCCTCTATGATATGCATTCTCTCACTTTTGTGAAGTCACATACCTCCTCTTGTTTCTCTCTTCAGGTTGTGCTACTCTATGCTTCTACCTATGTGCTGGTGTCCCTCAGCATAGACAGATACCATGCCATCGTCTACCCCATGAAGTTCCTGCAAGGAGGTAAGTTGGCTTAGCTAAAGTCTATCCTGTAAGAAACCATCCTTGGGTGAGGGTAGGTTTATTTCCACTAATGTTATCCTCCTAAATAATGGTTTTCTTATTCCCACTCTCTTCTTTTCTTTCTTTCCACTTCATGGGTCTGATGGTCCAAAAAGATGTAGAATTAGAAGCAGAATGCCTAGGAAAAGTGGATACTATTTGGATACTATGTATCTACTATGTAGATAGTACCCATGGATGGTCAACAAGCACTTTGTCTTCCTTACTTCCAAACCATAGAGATAATTGGAAAGATGTTTTTAATTGACAGTTACTGGCTAGTAAAATTCTCCTTGATCCAGCGATAGTGCGGAAGCCCCAGAAGAAGAAAACAGATGGGTCAGAGGGAAGGTTTAAACCACACAACTCACAATACCCACAGATGACAGTACAGTAATATGGTGTTAAGAGTGCTTCCTAAATAGATTGTGTAAAGGCCAAAGCATGAAGGACTCAAGGAAACCAGTAGGTTGATTTCTGGAACACAAGGAGGAGGGTCCATCACTGCATGTTTACGTTCCCTCTGTCTTCCCCCTTCCCAGTGGGGCAACAGAGATAGGGGGCTCTTCCTCCTAGTAGTGGGGATGCTGGATTTGAAGAGACAGGGTGGGGTCCTAGGAAGAAATGACTCCTTGGAGGGATGGTTGGTACCTAGTCACAAGACTAATTGTCCATTACTCTGCCCATGGGCAGAGCCCAGTTTCCTCCAGGACCCCTGAAAGCAAGTAAGAACACAATGTTGATTGACCTGTACCACACTCTCCCAGGAAGCCTGTAAAACCTTATAAAATAAAGAACTAATATGAAATCTTGACTACAGAGATGAAGTGCAATCAAATATCATACAAAATGAGACAAAAACAAAACTGTAGAAAATAGATAATAGTTCAAAATACCATTCTGAGGCATTCACAACTAAGAAAGTAAAATTAGCAGAACAAGCAGAACTTTAGAATAAATAGAATTAATGTCATCAGATACTAGTGAATATTTCAGAGAAAAATGGCATAGATCCTTTAAATGATAAGTTAACAACATCTAGTTAAAACAAAATGTGCAGTCCTTTGACCTTGAAGTTCTACTTCTCCGTATCTTCTCTGGACAAACACTTACATTCATGCCTGTATGTACATGTGTTGTTTATTGTAGCTTTGCTTAGAACAGCAGGGATTCCTTCAGTGGAGGAATGTAGATGTTTCAGTAGCTTAGATTTATTGATTGCATACCAGATGCATTCATGATTATATAAGTTCTTTAGCCATGTTAAGTACTTTAATTCTTACAACATCTCTATGTGATAGGTCCCATTATTATCTGAATCCTACAGTTTGGACAATTATAATTTAGGGAGTTAAAGTAACTTGCCCAAATCACACAGCTGGTAGGTGCAGGGCAAGACTTGAACCCAAGATGGCCTGGGTGTAATTCAGGTATTTTGACTACCGCATATCCTGCTTCTCAATGAGGAAGTGGGATAGCCACAGACAGTAAAAAAAGAAAAAGTAATAAACAAATGCTTGCAAGGGCACACATCAACTAGTCCTCACTTTTGGCAATGGGATTTCAACTAGCTATAGTGACCACAGGGACTTACGTACAAGAAGGTAGACTGATATGTTGTGCACAATTAAAACTATTTTAAAAATAGAATTTATACCTGTTTATTGTAGGCTTTTCTTAAGGTTGGGGTGTGTGTGTGTGTGTGTGTGTGTGTGTGAAGTATGTGACCAGCACCAAGCTTTCTGGGCACTTTCTTTGCCTCAGTGGTTGTGATAAAGGAGGAAGCAGGGAGTGGGATGAAGGGAAATGGGAGAGACACTTCATGATGTAAACAAAGGTATGATATACTTATTCATTCACCTATTTAGTTATGCCCAGCAAGCCCCAGGAAGGATTGAGTGGGGGCATACAAAAACACATACACCAGAGTATTTCAAGGTACAGAAATATGAGTATTAGGGAAATTAAGTATAAGGAAACATGAGGGGTGTCCTGAGATATTTGCCAGAGGTGGAGGCTTAGGGAATCCATAGCCAGAAGGGAAACACTACTCATCTCACAATACTCATTGGGTTAAAAAAAAAATCAACTCTTTAGCTCATGGAAAATAGGACTAGTTCTAGGAGACACTGCAATATTCTAAACAGTGTCCTAAATTACAGAAAAGGCAGCAATGAATATTATAGCATTCTTTTAAAGATGTAAAGCAATTTATTTCCTCACTACAAAATTAATAGAGGTTTGGTGGAGGGCACTTGGAAAATAATCATCTTCAATAGCTTTGGGGAAAGGTGAAAACTTAGAAATAGACATTATCCATTTTTTTCCCTTCCTCTCTGGCCAATCCCACTGAAGTCACAGAGGAAGCAGAAATAAAGGGGATGTACAGCTGGGAGGGAGCCAAGGAAAGAAGGCTTCAAATAACAGAACCTCATGGAATTCCCAGCACACAGGGATCTGATGAAAAATGGATGCCACACTCGCCCAGAAAGGCTGCATGGCGATGTAGGAGTTTTGGGGTGATGTGGTAGGTGAGAACAGGGAACCCTGTTGGGCTCACTTGGTATGACTTGGTGTTACAGTTCCTCAGAATTTAAGGGCAGCATTGAGGGGCTGGGCTAAGGGTTCATGTGATTGAACAAAGAGGGGGCAGCCAAAAGAGATTCCCCACCAGGCAGCACAGCTTCTTCACCCAGAACTGAGCAGGCAAAAGTCACAGAGTGTCCCTCATGACTGAGCAGACACCAGGTGATGGCGACTAAACCAATGGAAGAAGAGGAGAAAGGGAGGCCTTCCCCTTATTCTTACTGGTCTTGTTCACTGCTTTTTACTAAAGTGGTGGTTTCCTCAGCCAGGAACTCCAAAGAAACTGACATTTTAAGCCTCTTTAGGATAAATAAGTACAAGAATAATTAGGAAAACATCTATTCATAATGAAGAGAAATACATACTTCAGGATACTAAAGCATAATATAAAACTTTGATAATTTAAGAAATATGATACTGAAACCAGAATAATGTACATACGGCATATGGAATATCAAATCAGTTAGAAAAGAATGACTTAGTCAGTATATGGCATTAGGATAGTTGTCTAGCCATTTAAAAAATATTAGACTGCCATCTGTCACAGTGAATTACAAAGTAAATGCCAGTTGGATGGAAAAAGTAAAAATTTTAAACTTGAAAAGGTACAGGTAAAACTTTTTATTTTTGGTGAGGGAAAGATCTTTCTGGGAATAACACCAAAAGCAGAAACAATAAGGGAAATAAATGTAGTTTAAACTACACCAAAACTAGGGTGCCTGGGTGGCTCAGTGGGTTAAAGCCTCTGCCTTCGACTTGGGTCATGATCCCAGGGTCCTGGGATCAAGCCCCACGTAGGGCTCTCTGCTCAGCAGGGAGCCTGCTTCTCCCTCTCCCTCTGCCTGCCTCTCTGCCTACTTGTGATTGGTCTGTCAAATAAATAAACAAAATCTTTAAAAAAAATAAAAATAAAAAATAAACTACACCAAAACTTTAAAACTCTTTACACAAATAATAAACATCGTATGCATACCTAAGCAGAATAACAAATAAAAAATATTTGTATACAACAGGCAAAGGGATAATGTCCTTCTTCTAAAGAACTCTGGCAAAGAAATAAGAACATACCAATTGAAAAAGCAGACAAAGTACATGAACAAATTATTAAGAAACAAAAAAAATAATAATAAATGGACGATATATAGAAATGTTCCTTTTGATCACTAACTGAAGAACTGCAAGATTAGACATTTGGATATGAAATCTTATCAATGAGATAACAAGAGTAAGAGGAAGAATCCTCTCAGTGTTGGGAGAATATACAGAAATAGGCATGTCTGTACACTTCCAATCGGAGCCATAAGTTGTAGACACTTTTGGAAGAAATTGAATAATATTTGCCAAAATCAGTTTCTCAGAGTTTATCCTAAGGCAACAGCACCATAAAGAGAATACACATAAATTGTTTGCAATAAAATAATTGGAAACAATTTAAATAATAATAGGTTATCAATAAAATAGGAGTTTAGTGTAGTGATGGGAAAAAATTTATATCAGTGCTTTTCAAATTACACTTCACACACTGGCCCTGGAGGACTCATTTTGTAGACCTGCTCTAGAACAGGTCTGGAAGCTTCTGGCTGTCACGCAACCTCAGCCTGAGCCAACCAGGCATCCTGCACTGGGCTCGAGATAAAATTATATTTGATGAAAAGCTTTTATTGCCTAAAGAAGTCTGAATGCCGCTTGTATAGATGCAGACATGAAAAAACGTCATAAAATTTTTTGACAAAGACTTTCTTGACATGAAGATATGGTCATAAAAATTTTTTTCTGAGAAAAAAAACAGATTGAAAACTAGCATGTACATTATGTTCACATTTTTATATGTGTAATCTACGTATTACATATGAACACATTATCAAAATTTGGGCTGGCTATTTCCGGTACTTTCCACCAGGGATTTTTTTGCCTTCTTTTTGTTGATATTTCCCTACTGGTATTTGTGTAATTATCATGGGTAGCTTTCATTATTAAAAACAAAGAAGATCTATGGGATGCATGAAAGAGAGGACTAAGACAAAAGTACAGAATTAGGGGGAAGGGAGTCAAGATGGCAGAGGAGTAGCAGACTGAGATGACATCAGGTTGCAGGAGTTCAGCTAGATAGTTATCAAACCATTTCGAACACCTACAAACCCAACAGGAGATCAAAGAGAAGAAGAGCAGCAATTCTAGAAACAGGAAATCAACCACTTTCTGAAAGGTAGGACGTGTGGAGAAGTGAATCCAAAGCAAAGGGAAGATAGATGGCGGGGAGTGGGGCGGGCTCCTGGCAAGCAGTCAAGCAACAGAGCACAAAATTCAAACTTTTAAAAGTCTGCTCCACTGAGGGACAATTCTCCAGAGGCTAAGCGGGGGTGGAGCCCTCGCTGGGACAGTGTGGTCTCAGGTCCTGCGGGGTCACAGAAGGATCGGGGGTGTCTGAGTGTAGCAGAGCTCACAGGTATCCCCATAGTTGGGGAAGCCAACTACAGAGACAGAGCCAAGAAGTGCGTTCTCAGCTCAAGATTACCCTAAACTGTGATCTGTGGCATAGTCGGGCCACTGCTACTTGAGCAGGGACACCAAAAGTGGCAGATCTAGGAAGATTCAACTTCCTTCCCTGGGGGCAGGAATCTGCTGGGTTTAGAGACTCCAAATGGGACTGTGTGTCAGAGACAGAAATGCTCAGTAACAGGCCAGGTGAGCTCGGAGCACGGCCGGAGACCAGGGAGACGGTAGTGATTGACTGCTTTTCTCCAAGGGCACACTGAGATGTGGGACCCCTGAGCTCTGGGCTCTTTTGTACTGGAGACTGGGAGGCCGCTATTTTCATTCCCGTCTTCCAGAGCTCTTCGGAAAGCATTCAGGGAACAAAAGCTCCCAAGAATAAACCTTATTTAGCCTGGCCCCTGGCAAGGGCAGTCCAATTCCACCTTGGGCAAAGACATTTGAGAATCACTACAACAGGCCTCTCCCTCAGAAGATCAGCAAGAACATCCAGCCAAGACCAAGCTCACTGATCAAGGGGAACGGCAGAATTCAGAGGAGGGAAAAGCAAAGCATGGAATTCATGTCTTTCTCCCCATGATTCTTTAGTCTTGCAAAGTTAATTAAATTTTTTTAATTTTATTTTTTTCTTATTCTAATGTTTTAACTTTTCCTATTTCCTCTTTTAACATTTTTTAACTAGTTTACTTAAAAATAACTTCCTAAAAAAAATCTTTTAAAATCTTCATTATTATACTCATATTTATCCTTCATTGTATCTGACTTTATTTTTGTATACATATAGGGTTTTTTCCTTCTAAAAATATTTTTTGGGATACAATTTCTTCTAATAGATTAAAATATGCCCTAAATCTAGCACAGGGCTTTGTTCTAGTCTCCACTCTGAGCAAATTCTCTCCACTTCCTTTTCTTTTTTTTCCAATCAACTTATCAATTACTTTTTTTAGAATTTTTAAACAATTTTCATCCTTAGTCATCCCTTTATCATGTTTACCCTTATTTTTGTATATATATAAATATTTCTTTCTTTAAAAAATTTTGGGAGGTAGTTTCTTCTAAGAGACCAAAATACACCTTAAATCAAGTGGGTGGCTCTGTTCTATTTACCAGTCTAATTTATATATATATATTAATAGTTACCCTGAATGTAAATGGGCTAAATGCCACAATCAAAAGACACAGGGTATCAGAATGGATTAAAAAAAAAACAAACCCATCAATATGCTGTATAAAAGAAACTCACTTTAGACCCAAAGACACCTACAGATTTAAAATGAGGGGGTGGAAAACAATTTACCATGGTAATGGACATCCAAAGAAAACTGGGGTGGCAATCCTTATAAATTAGATTTGAAGCCAAAGACTATGATAAGAGATGAGGAAGGACACGACATCATACTCAAAGTGTCTGTCCAACAAGAAGATCTAAAAATTTTAAATACCTATGCCCCTAACTTGGGAGCAGCCAACTATATAAACCAATTAATAACAAATTCAAAGAAACATATTGACAATAATACAATAATAGTAGGGGACTTTAACATCCCCCTCAATGAAATGGACAGATCATCCAAACAAAAGATCAACAAGGAAATAAAGGCTTTAAATGACACACTGGACCAGATGGACATCACAGATATATTCAGAACATTTCATCCCAAAGCAACAGAATACACATTCTTCTCTAGTGCACATGGAACATTCTCCAGAATACATCATATCCTGGGTCACAAATCAGGTTTCAACTGGTACCAAAAGATTGGGATCATTCCCTGCATATTTTCAGAACAAAATGCTCTGAAGCTACAACTCAATCACAAGAGGAAAGTTGGAAAGAACCCAAATACATGGAGGCTAAAGAGCATCCTACTAAATAATGAATGGGTCAATCCAGAAATTAAATAAGAATTGAAAAAAATCATGGAAATAAATGATAATGAAAATGTAACAGTTCAAAATCTGTGGGACACAGCAAAGGCAGTCCTGAGAGGAAAATATATAGCAATACAAGCCTTTCTCAAGTAACAAGAAAGGTCTCAAGTACACAACTTAACCCTACACCTAAAAGAGCTGGAGAAAGAACAGTAAAGAAGCCTTAAACCTAGCAGAGAAGAGAAATAACAAAGATCAGAGCAGAAATCAATGAAACCAAAAGAACAGTAGAACAAATCAACAAAACTAGGAACTAGTTCATTGAATTAATAAGATTGATAGAATTAATAAGATTGATAAGCCCTTGGCCAGACTTACCAAAAGGAAAAGAGAAAGGACCAACTAAATAAAACCATAAATGAAAGAGGAGAGATCACAAGCAACACCAAAGAAATACAATTATAAGAACATATTATGAGCAACTATATTCCAGCAAATTTGACAATCTGGAAGAAATGGATGCATTCCTAGAGACATATAAACTACCACAACTGAACCAGGAAGAAATAGAAAACCTGCACAGACCCATAACCAGTAAGGAGATTGAAGCAGTCATCAAAAATTTCCCAACAGTTCTACTGAGGGACATCACTCCAGAGGCTAAACTGGGGTGAAGCCCACGTGGGGTCAGCGTGGCCTCAGGTCCCACAGGGTCACAGAAGGATCGGGGGTGTCTGAGTGTCGCAGAGCTTGCAGGTATTAGAACAAGGAAGCTGGCTACAGAGACAGAGCCGAGGAGTGAGCTCACAGCTCGGGGTTACCTTGAACTGGTCGCAGGCTCGGTGAGCTCAGAGCGCGGCCGAAGGTCAGGCAGACGGGAGTAACTGGGCGCTGTTCTCTGAGGGCGCACTGAGGGGGGCCCCAAGCTCTCGGCTCCTCTGGGCCGGATACCAGGAGGCCGCCATTTTCATTGCTGTCCTCCGGAACTGGAACTCTACGGAAAGCGCTCAGGGAACAAAAGCTCCTGAAAGCGAACCTGAGTGGATTACTCAGCCCAGCCCCTGGTAAGGGCGGTGCAATTCCGCCTGGGGCAAAGACACTTGAGAATCACTACAACAGGCCCCTCCCCCAGAAGATCAACAAGAAATCCAGCCAGGACAAAGTTCACCTACCAAGGAGTGCAGTTTCAATACCAAGGAGAGCAGCTGAATGCCAGAGGAGGAGAAAGCAAAGCACGGAACTCATGGCTTTCTCCCCATGATTCTTTAGTCTTGCAGTTAATTTAATTTTTTCTTCTTTTTCAATTTTTTTTCTCTTCTTCTGCTAAATTTTTTTTAACTTTTACCCTTTTCTTTTTTAACGTTTTTAAACTAGTTTATCTAACATATATATGTATAGTTTCTTTTTTATATTTTTTCTTTATTCATTTTCTCTTTTTAATTGTTTCTTTTCTTTTTCTCTTTCTTTCTGAGCCTCTTTTTGCCCCCTTTCTCCCCCCTCACGATTTGGGATCTCTTCTGATTTGGTTAAAGCATATTTTCCTGGGGTTGTTGCCACCCTTTTAGTATTTTACTTGCTCCTTCATATACTCTTATCTGGACAAAATGACAAGGCGGAAAAATTCACCACAAAAAAAAAAAAAAAAAAAAAAACAAGAGGCAGTACTGAAGGCTAGGGACCTAATCAACACAGACATTGGTAATATGTCAGATCTAGAGTTCAGAATGACGATTCTCAAGGTTCTAGCCGGGCTCGAAAAAGGCATGGAAGATATTAGGGAAACCCTCTCAGGAGATATAAAAACCCTTTCTGGAGAAATGAAAGAACTAAAATCTAACCAAGTTGAAATTTAAAAAAAGCTATTAATGTGGTGCAATAAAAAATGGAGGCTCTCACTGCTAGGATAAATGAGGCAGAAGAAAGAATTAGCAATATAAAAAAAAAAAAAGAATTAGCAATATAGAAGACCAAATGACAGAGAATAAAGAAGCTGAGCAAAAGAGGGACAAACAGCTACTGAACCACAAAGGGAGAATTTGAGAGATAAGTGACACCATAAGATGAAACAACATTAGAATAATTGGGATTCCAGAAGAAGAAGAGAGAGAGAGGGGAGCAGAAGGTATATTGGAGAGAATTATTGGAGAGAATTTCCCCAATATGGCAAAGGGAACAAGCATCAAAATCCAGGAGGCCTCCTGAGATCCCTGGTTCTCCTAACATCTCCAAAGTGGATGCTTCTCAACTTGCCTTCTGAGCACTTCAAGTCCTGAAGGTGGTATAGACATTTTCCTACTTCCCTGGACCACTTCCAACCCTTCCATTATTTCCCGTGCACTGATCTATTCCTTTGATGCTCGTGCTATCAAACCAGATTACCTGTTCCCTCTCTGTCTTTACCACATGGCCATGCCCCTCACCCACCAAAGATGTGATCACTATTCTCCAGTGATCACATCTTTGTGATCTCTCATACTATCCCCATCTTGAATGTCTTTGATATCTATCTACATGGATAAACCATCCAACTTCTTTTCTTTGAGCAGAAAAGCAAGCCAAGATCCTCATCATGATTGCCTGGAGCCTTTCTTTCCTTTTCTCCATTCCCACCCTGATAATATTTGGGAAAAGGAAACTCTCTAATGGCGAAGTGCAGTGCTGGGCGCTATGGCCGGATGACTCCTACTGGACCCCGTACATGACCATTGTGGCCTTCCTGGTGTACTTCATCCCCCTGGCAATTATCAGGTAAGAGACCAACAGGCCAGACCCCAATAGAGGCTTTCCTGGTTCGCCAACTCCTGCTCTTCTCTCCCCACAAGGCCCGTCATTGGTCCTAGTGTTCTTGAGGGAAGTGGCCAAACCTCAAGATTTCATCTAAAGCTACTTTGTGTTAAGCCCAACTTCTCCAAAGTAGTGTAAGGAGGGGAGAACTAATATTTTCTGAGTATGTATTATGGAATAGACATAACTAATAGTGACCGCATATGGGATTCCATCCCATAGCTAACATAAATCCCAACTCAATCAAATAATTACATTTAGTCCCCTTTTTATGTATGGTAAAACTCAGGTTCAGAGAGGTTAAGTAACCTTCCCAATATCACACAGGATTTAAAAAGGTTTTTCTGAGTTTATACCCTATTCTTTCTCCTATTTCATATAGTCTTTCAAATATAAGGCATAGTACCAATTTCAGAGATCTTACGTTATCATTGAAAAGATAGGCAAACCTTAAGCAAAACTGAGCAAAAAAAAAAAAAAGGCAATACACACAAAAAATATGCTAGAAAGTGCATGCAGTGAGGTCAAGTAATGACAAGAAACACTTCTTGGAAGTGACAATTGGAGGAGAGAAGAATTCAGATAAGAGAAGGGAAAGGTGGGAGGGAAGCAGGTTTTCTGGGAACTGGGGGTCCAAGTCAAGTGCAGCGACAGGGAAAGGACAGGCAGGCATGTCAGTGGGAGAGAGAAGAAGTTGGCAATAAGCTCCTTCTGGTGGGGTAAGATTCAATTATAAAGGGCCTTAACAACCAAGTCATAGGATGCTCCCTCTGTCCCATAGCCAATGATGGCCACAGATGGTCTTTCAGCAGAGAAGACCACAACTGCTTGGAGAGTCAGGGTGTCGCTTGTCATGTGGCAGGACCACCTCTGACAGCATGACTCTAAAGGCCTGGGTGGGGTCAGGGATTGAGGGAGATACTGGCACGTTGAAGGTTTGCTTGGCCAGGCTGATCCTACACCAAGCCGGTCATGGTGTGCCCCATAATCTGTCCTGTATGAAGGAACCAGCCTTTGGTTTCAGATCATATAAATACTGCTGTGATAAAAATCTTTGTACTTAAATTTATTCATGAGTCTCTGATTATTCCTTCAGAACTTATTCTACTGGAATTGCTAGATCAAAGATGATGCTCATTTTAAAACTTTCAATGCATATTCATAAACTGCCCTACAGGAAAGGTGTATTCCTGCCAACAGCAAAAAAAAAAAAAAAAAAAAAGAGCTCTGAGTTTTCTTCCCCTGACCCAATGGAAGATGCTATCGTTTATGAAATCTCCATCCAACATAGAGGTTTCAAAAAAATATCTCATTGTTTTCATATGCATTTCTTTGATGAAGTGTTAAGTGTATGAAATATGTTTCGAGTTTTTTCTGATATTATGGGACTCCTGCATTCTTGCTCTTTATTCATCTGTAGTTGCATAAAATACCATAGCTGGAAGAATGTGATCCATCACATAGGCCAGCCCCTGAATTTTTCACAAAAGTAGGCCTAAGGCTAAAAAGCGCAAAATGACTTGCTCTCCATCAGAGGTCGAGCTGGGCAGGGGAGGGATCCCATAGCCAGTGCCGCAGCCTTGCTGAGACTGGAGATTGTCAGTCATCTCTGCTGACTTGACAAATTGACGCCTACGTGATTTCCATGTACTGCCTCCTCTCCACTGAGTTGAATTTGGGAGGAATCTTGGAGGAAAGATGAAGGTTATTTAGACAAGCAGTCAAAGTTAAGTCATAGCATCGTTGAAAGTGGCACGTGGAGGAGGAAGGTGGCTCGTCGCAGGGGTAAGCCTCTGGGGGGAAGCACCTCCTGCCGTCCGTCACAGGCAACTGACGCATCGATTTCAGTGGACAGTGTTTGTCCTTATTCTCTCCTGATTGATTTCCCATCAGCTCGTGAAATCAGTCCAAACACCTGCTCAGGCTGGTGGATACAGTATGTCCACCCCAATGTTTCCAATGCGCTGTCTGACCAGATCTGTCATGTGGCTCTTTCCCCATCCATAATCATTCCCCATCAATTCAAGCTGCTCCTTCCCATCAGGACCTCTCAGACCTGCCTACAGCCCGACTTGTGTGTTCTTGTAGTGCCCTTAGAAAAAGCCAAGTACAATACGACGATGAAAGGGATGACTTCAAAAGCAAGTTGCACTCAGCCTTCAACAAAGCACAGCCTCCTTAAATCCCGCCCTGTGCTCCTTGCTCCTAGCTGTGGTAGAATGACGAAGATTCAGAGTGACCTCCCACAACCTCGAGCTTCCCTGAAGCGTTTCCTATCTGCTCAGTCATGACCTTCAGTCCTCTGTGGTCAGACTCCTCTTGCAGAAGAAAGAGCTTCTGTCTGGGGAATATGGCACCCTCCAGCCCTCTCAGCTCCTCCTCCTTCTTGACCCAAGACCAGGCCCAGATGGAATCTTGTGAAGAATTTGTTTTCCAGCTAGCTCCTGGAATAACTTGCTACAATTTATATCTCTCAGAGTTAAAGTTCATCTTTTTTTTTTCTTTCTTAACCACATTTTGGACCCTTGAGCTCGATCCTGTTGCTTATAGTCCTTTTAGATAAACTCTTAATTCCAAGCTTAAGTAGACAAAGGAAACAACTCAAATTAGATGTCTATTCACTTTCTTAACTATGCCTAATGCTTTGTTTTTCTTCAGGCAGGATACGTGTGTATATATATATATATTTTTTTTTCCTTACCAAATTGATAAGCAAAAAGTACATATAAAGTTGTTTTAATTCTTTTCATTACAGATGAGGCTGAAAAATTTTAAATGTACATTATCATTTTAGTTTTTTAGATAAATTGCATATTCATATTCTTTTACCCATTTTTCTCAATTTTATTTTCTCTCTTCTTTATTTTTAAAGATACTCTATATATAAGAAACTTTTCCTGTTTTTATATGTTGAGGCAATCCCCTAGTTCGTCACTTGCCTTTTTGTTTTGAATATGGCTTTTTTTTGCTTTCTTTTTTTTTTTTTTTTTTTGCTCTCAGTTAATAAGACTGGCATAACTGTGAAAAAGGGAGACAGCATGAATATCAAAAATTAGAAATGAGAAAGTCAGATTCTTTAAGAAGTTAAAAGAACCATAAGAAAGCATTATGCAAAACTTTGCACAAATGCATGTGGAAATACTAAGGAAATGTATAAGACTTCTCTGTTATACACAGACCTTTCACGTTGAAATGTGTTCACACCTACTCATGTCTTTCTTTACATATTGCCTCCCATTTCTTTCTTAGGAAATCGTCCCTTGCACATGCTTATTTCTACTTTGATTTAACTTTTTAATGATTTATTATTTTATTTTATTATTTTAAAGATTTCATTTATTTGACAGATAGAGATCACAGGTAGGCTGAGAGGCAGGCAGAAAGAGAGAGAGAAGGAAGCAGGCTCCCTGCTAAGCAGAGAGCCCGATGTGGGGCTCAATCCCAGGACCCTGGGATCATAACCTGAGCCGAAGGCAGAGGCTTAACCCACTGAGCCACCCAGGTGCCCCAGTGATTTATTATTTTAGTTACTAGAACATAATTTCAGTGTTGGCAATACATTAAAAATGTCACTTCAAAAAAAAAGACATTTATTTTAGAAGGAGAGCATGAGCAGGAGGAGTAAAGGGAGAGGGAGAGAAAATCCCAAGCAGACTCTGTGCCCCTAAAACTTTTACTTTAAAAAAAATTTGATTTGGGGCACTGGGTGGCCCAGTTGGTAAGTGTTCCACTCTTGGTCTGGCTCAGGTCATGATGTCAGGGTCCTGGGATCGAGTCCCACAATGGCTCTGCACTCAGTGTTGCTTGGGATTCTCTTTCCCTCTCCCTCTACTCCTCTCATTCATGTGCTCTCTCTCTCAAATAAATAAATATTTTTAAAAATTTTGATTTGATTTGCCAAGTCCCCAATACCATTTACTTTCAATGTTATATATGAATTAGAGATTTAACTTAAATTTACTTTTTTAAGGCCAGGTCCTTTGTCCCAACACCATTTACTGAATAACCTATCTTTTCGACGTAGTATGAAGTGGCAATTCTATCATATGTATATTTATATTTTAAACACTCTCATTGTTTCTGAACTTGTCAGTCTCTTCATTGCACTTTTATTTTCTTTCTTTCTCTATCTTGAGTGGTAGTCTTTAGACGATCGCTTTTTTCTTTTTGTATATGTTGCAAACCTGTCCCTAGTTTGTCACTCGCTTCTTCATTTTGAATATAGTTTTATTTTCAGTTAAGAGGTATTCCATAATGAAGAAAGCAGAGACTTGCACAAATAACTAAGCTGGGGGCTTTTCTGCCACCAATACCATATTGTTTAAATTATTATAGCTTTATATACATTTAATACCTATATAAGTGTTTTCTCTTTCTCGAAGGTCCCTGGCTCTTTCCGGGGAGCTACTGATGCTCTCTCCTTCACCCACTACTGTAGCCATAACAAACAGGGACGCCCCTCCCTCTTTTCACCCCTCTACCATTATGCACATCATTCCTTATGCCTGTGCACTCCTCCACACCCACCCTGCCTTGCGGCTCTGTTTCTGGAAACCCAGGTCACATTCTTCACATCTTACTCCACATACCAACTCCACATGGAGTGGCCACTGCAGGTCCCCGGCCAAGTAGTGCCTTGGGTGTTCACCCATAACCTCCAAACTCCGCTCGTGCCTGCTGCCATGAAGACTTTGTGGTAGTGTCACCCCTGCTTGCTTGTGTGATGTATCTCTTGAGTACAGAACTTTGTCTCTTTATTTCTTAATTCCAAATCCAGTACCTAATGCTCACTCTATAAATGTGGGAGTAAATGTACAATGCAGGCCTGACCGATAATGTGAACCAATCCCAGGGCAGAGGTACTATGACACTCTGATACACACACACCTGAGATGGAAATTTCTAGCTGTTTAGTACCTAGGTCAGTTTCTGGCAGATGGTAGATCCTCCATGTATGTGAAAGGGAAGAAGGAAGGAAGAAAGGGAAAAAGCGAGAGAGGATGAAAGACAGAAAGGGAGGGAAGGAGAGAGGAAAAAAGAGTTGCATTATCTGGGGCAAACTCTCATGAGAGCTGTGTATGAATAAAGATTTAGCTCTTCTGTCATTAATTAAATCAGGCTCCCAGCTCTTGAAACCATAGTGACTGACAATAAAGGCAATACATTGTTTTTCTGGGTCAACACAACTCCCATTATTTCAAAATTTACTTGACATAACTGTCTAACTGCTGCTGGGTAGGTTATTAGCCCTGGTGTAATTGCTTTACTTTAGCAGTGGTTATTTTCTTGTAACTTAATTGATTTCTCATTCTTCTATCATTTTTATCTCTGTGACATAAAGAAAGAGGCATAAAAGATCCATGGCCAACAATTGCAAAGGAATAAGTGGAAAAAAAGCACATTTGTCATGGAGCATTGATTCGTGTTATATGAAAAAAAGATCCATTTATTTTGCTTGGAGAATGGAGATCCGACTATGGGAAAGTCCCATGCTAAGTTTGGCATAGCCCAGTAGAGTTTAAGGCCATGGTGTGTGAAAGGCCCCAGGGATCTGGCTAGCACTGTCCCTGGGCATGAGGTCCAAGGTCAAGAAGAATGACCCATCATATTATTAAAGGAAGTGACATACCATATGGTGTTGCCTGAGGGGTGGCAAGAGTTACCTTTTGAAAAGCCATTCTCATTAATTTGCTGGGTCAGGGTAGACGTTTGTGATTGGATTTCCAGTATCCAATTGGATACTGGATTGGATAATTCCAGTATCCATTCCACAATAAGCCACTCATGGCAGCCCTTCCCCTCAGTATGTGAATGGTTTGGAAATGGCCACGTGACCAATTCGAGCCAATGAGATGTGAGGGAACATCTTCTGAAGAGCTTTTGGAAAAGATTTCCCCATTCTTAGGAAACAAGTCCAGGAGAGGATGGCTTCTCATCTTCTGGATTCTGCTTCTGTATACAGGTGTCCAGGATTGACAGCTGGAACTGCTGCAGTTGACTCAGGGAGACACCTACACTGAAAAGAAAAGAGAAAAGTCAGATTTCTGAAACTCAGCTTTGACCCTTTGAAGTTGCAATTATGGGAGATAAGAAATATTCCAACTGTTTAGAACAATTTGAGTCGGGAGTTTTCTATAAGTTGCTATAAAAAGTATCCTAACTGATACCCAACAGTCCAAACCTGTTGTTTCCAGACATCAGTAAATTCATCTGAATTACCTAAGTCATCAGAATGAACTCTTCTAGGACCATTAGGAAATCTCAGTTATTTCAGTGGCACCAAGTGAGTTAGCCAAGGCATCCCTTTGACTTTCTCTGTCTGGGAGCCCATTAAACATGGTACCAAAGGGCTGTATATATCAGGACTCTCATGTAATTTTTTAGTTTCTTAAGTATCAAGCTGTTTTTACAAGTTAGTTTTGCCTTCATGTCTCCCAAAACCCAACTACATACAGAGATACTGTTGAGTCCCTGACACTTTACCTTTTGCCATATATTCATTATTTCTAGAAATAGCTGTAGGGCACCCACCCTCTGGGAGACCTGGACCTGGTAAGGGGGATACAGAAATGACTAGACACACATGCTGTCTGAATTTAAGAATATTCCTGTAACAGAGAAGACAGCCAATTAAGGAAGGGGTTACAACACTGTGATGAGTGGTAGTAGAGTAAATAGAGAGCCCTAGGGGATCCACAGCAGGGATGCTAACCTGGTCTAGGAATCAAAGAAGGCATTTAGGAAATAACTAGAACCATATATAGCATATGTAACCCAATACAGCCCCCAGAGGAACTTGTGCACCCTCCTTCACAAAGTTGTTAACAGGGGTGCCTGGGTGGCTCAGTGGATTAAAGCCTCTGCCTTTGTCTCAGTTCATGATCTCAGGGTCCTGGGATCGAGCCCCACGTCGGGTTCTCTGCTCAGCGGGGAGCCTACTTCGCCCCCCTCTCTTTCTCTGTCTGCCTCTCTGTCTGTCAAATAAATAAACTAAATCCTAAAAAAAAAAACCAATCTTGTTAACAAGTCGGTTTACAGCCCTTGAAATCAGAGGATCTATCCTCTAGCTGTGTAAACTCAGACAAGCCACTGAATCTCTCAAAACTGAAGTCTGACCCCCACAACCAATCAAGGTCCTTATTATATACTCTTGTTTCACCCTCCATTTTATCTTCAGAGCGTTTTGCCTCTTTATAAGCATATATTAATGTGTCCTCATTGTATTACTACCTATTGCCACGAATGTATTCTGTATTGCCACATTGTAGTGTAAGCTCTATGAGGGCTAGGAATCTGTATTTTCTACCAGAGTATTCACCATGACTTAACAGGTGCCTGGGACAAAGTGAGTCCTCAAATACCTAAAATGAAATGAATTAATTAATGAGAGAGACATTTTTGACTAGCAAGTACCCTTAATGCCCCTGCTAGGAGAAGAGAAAAAAGGGCCTTGTTCAGTGAAACACCAACTCCCCCTACCTGTCTTCCCTATGCTTGACCTCTAAGGAGACCTTCAGGGCATAACTGGACACAATCCTCGAACCCCAAATGGGAAGCAGAGATGGAGACTTAGATCCCCACTGGCTATGAATGTCTATGGCTCCAAGACTGTAACCCATGAAGTCCCCAGTCCTGTGCTGAATCCTGCAGGGGTGGGGCACTTACCGTCTGAGGGAATACTGTCTGTTGTGTCCCACAGGAAGGGCAAAGGTTTTGTTCTCTTCCCTGGACACTTCTTACACATTATCCAGAATCAGGACTAAGGAACCAGGTACAAGCATCCTCCTAAGGCAGTCCTACAAGGTCTTTCTCTGGCTTCGGCTCTCATGCAACCCCCATCACGAGCTGCCTCTACAAAGGAAATGAGAGAAAATGGGTCTGTGTCTAGAGAGTGTCCCATAAAATCAAGAACTCAGGCAGCCAGTTACAGATAAGGGATACTTTCTTCGATCGGGATGATCTTTCAGTATTCAGATTTGTCAGAAACTTGAAGAAACCTGCACTTGTTGGGAGAGTGGAAATAGATTGAAGACGTGGAAGAAGTTAAACCAAAACAGTAGAGATGTTTCTGTTTTTGAAAATCTGTTTTGAACTCTGTTTCTGAGAATGGGCTATGGATAGATTTGCTGATCTTTAGGACATGATCCTCATAGACAAAAGACTCCACGAAAACTGTGTTAGACCAGCATGGAGGCCCTAAGGAAGGGAGAGCCAGTTATCATTGAGGAACAGGGACAGCTCAGAAAGGTTTCACAGCTATGTGATATATGGAGAATGGGCTTAAAAATGCATTTCAGCAAGAAAGCAAAGCAAGCACAGAGAGATAGAAGGCACTGGAACTCAGATTTACCCAAAGTCAGCTGCATATGAAGCATGGGGTTGGGGTCAGTTTTGTCAGCTCGCTCCTGTTGGGCACTCCTGTTGCTGATTTTGAGAAAGGTCATCAAGAGACAGTGGGGTGGAGGGAAGAAGGATGATGATGGTAAAGGTGAGGAAGACAGAGGGAGATTGTGGGAGGCTTTGGATGCCCTGTGTAAGAGCCTGGATGTCATCTTGTAGGTAAGTGGAGAGACACTGGGGCAGTTTTAAGCCAGAGATGACTCTGGGTCCTAGAGCGCCACCTTGAGGGACGCGCCGGCATTCAAGATGGTAGCTGAGCAGAGATGTTAGAAGATCACAATAATCAGGCAAGAGGTCATAAGGGGTGCTTGTTTCAGGAGCGCACATACTGAAATTGGAACCATACAGAAATTAGTCTGTCCCCATATGAAGATGCCATGAACGTTCATGAAGCCTTCCTTTTAATGGGTACAGAGCTTCAGTTGGGGAAGATGAAAAATTCTGGAGATGGATAGTGGGGACTGTTATACAACAGTGTGAATGTACTTCATGCTGCCAAACCATGCAGTTAAAATTGGTTAAAATGGTAAAGTTTTTATGTTTATTTAACACAATAAAAATAAAACGTAAAAATATTTGGGAGAAAAAAAGAGATTGTAAGGATCTAGACTGATGCTGAGGAGCACAAATGGAGAAGAAGGAACAAATCATGGAGGCATGGGGACGTTTTGAAGGGACAGACCACAGAACTTGCTGATGAAAGGAACAACGAAGAAGAAGGAGACGAACATAATTCAGAGATTTCTCTGATACATAACTGCTCCGCTTTGAGCAATGGCCTGATTTGTCATAAAGGGGCACCCTACAAATTAGGAGTTGCTTTCCACTTGCCCGAAGGGTCCTTAGGAGATGAGGCAGAGATGACTTAGGCCCAAACCCCTAACACATAAGACCTTCCTCAATTATCCATTGTGTATATGGCTCGTGGCCAATAAATATTTGAATTGTTGATTGATTTAGCTCTGGGGTTGCAACTGTAATACATAATTAATGTTCCGTGGTGGTTGTAACCTTTCCTTGTATTTCATTTATGTGGGGGAAAAGTTTCTCTGCTATAACAAATGTCCAACTTAAGGTAAAGAATAGACTCACAAGTAGTTTTTCCTCATTTCTTCTATAATGTAGACACACAAGTTCCAGAAAAATCCCTGGGCAGGTATATGAGAAGGACTGGGGATGTTCCAAAAGGGCTCCAAGCACACCTGGAGCATTCAGAGGAGTTCACTTAGCAATAATGGGAAAAACAAAAAGGAGCAGAAGGTTTTTAACACGGTCATTAATTAAGTTATATTCTAAAGATCATTAAAAACAATAGCGCTTTGTCAGCCACTGCAGACCAGAGTTCTGATTTTATTTTAACCAGTAAATCTCAGGAGAGAAATGTGTGGCATTCTAAAGTAAAGCAATGCTTTGTCCCAGAGTTTTTAGTTCAAGTTCTTAACATATTGGAAGCATCAAACAACTGATCAAAGGGAACAAAAGATACAAAATTTCCTGATGCTTTTGAGTCATTAATATTTTGTTTTCCTGTTAGGCATAAATTATTTCATGCTACAGTAGGAGTGATAGTATGTGAAAAATGGGGAAGAAAAAGGGGAATGAAAATGACATTTATTGAGTCTCTGCTAATTTCCAAGTGCTGTGCTTGGCATTTTCAATGTTGTCACATTCGATCCATCCCCAAAAAAGTGTTTGTGTTATTAATTCCATTTTAGTGTCAACAGAGGCCCAGTGCCTTAGTCTGTTCAGGCTTCTGTAACAAAATATTACAGATTGGGTGGTTTGTAAACAACAGAACTTCAGTTCTTGCAGTGTTAGAGGCTGGAAGTCCAAGAACAGGGCGCCTGCATGGTCAGAGTGTGGTGACAGCTCTCTTCTGAGCAGCAGACTTCCCCTGGGTCCTCACATGGTAGAGGAGGCTAGGGAGCTCTGTGGGGTGTCTTTTATAAGAGCACTAACTCCATTCATCAGGGCTGTATCACGACCTAATCACCCATAGGTTCCACCTCCTACTACTATCACCACGGTCATTAGCATTTCAACATGTAAACTTAGGGGTGGAGATGCAGCAAACATTCAACCTGTGTCAGCCAGTAGATTGCTTATCTATTGCTGGGTAACAAATTATCCTGAAGCCATGACTTAAAACAACATATGTTTATTATCTCCCGTGTTGTGTGTCCGGAGTCAGACATGGCTTAATGGGGCATGGCTCACCTCCGCGGAAGCAAGGCAACCATCAAGGTGTCTGCCAGGGCTGGGCTATCACCAGAGGATCAATGGGGAAGGGTCTTCTTTCAGGCTCCTGTGGGTTCTTGGCAGAATTAATTTTCTGGGGCTGTAGGACTCATGGCAGCAACAGAGAGAGGCGCAAGCAAGGCAAGCATAAATCTTACACGATCCCAGACATTTATCACCTTCAGCCCAATGCTTGAATTAGAAGCAAGTCACAGTTCCCCCAGTTAAGGGAAGGGGATCTCACAAAGGCATGCATACCAGAGGCAGGAGTCATGGGGCCACATTAAAGAGTTATACATTATTATACAACCAGCAAGTAGTAGAGCTAGATACAAATACAAATCTTTCTGATCCCAAACCCTGAGTCTGGATTCTAATCTCAGCTCTACCTCTAACCATCTGAGTTATCTTGGAGGAACCATTTTACTTCACCATGTTCTATCCTCTTCAGGTAAAAAAAAAAAAAAAGAAGTGGTAGCTGTGACATGCAGGGATTCTATAATCAGCCAGGATAGGGACCAGGCGTGGTTTAGAGCACCCTCCCTCCTTACCTCACACTCAGAGAACTGGAGTGGTCTTTCTGTGTCCTGACAGTAGGAACCCACCAGCCATGTTAATATTACCTCTGGTCCTTTCCACAGTGTCATCTATGCCATTGTGATCCGAACCATTTGGATGAAAAGCAAAGCCCATGAGACAGTGATCTCCAACTGCTCAGGTAAGTGTCTAACTGGCATTACCTGGCTCTTAAATAATTTCCCTTCTTCAGTGGTTTTTGTCTAGCAAATAAGAGCTCAGGCTTTGCCTGAATTCAACCAGCCTGCACTCTTCCATCAGGACCCAGCCAGCTGGTCAGACCCAACAAAGCCTCTCCTGGTAGGTGCTGTCCCCTCCATGTGGCCTCCCTGAAGACTCAAGAAGGAAGAGGAGACTTTGGGTGCCAGGATCCAAAGGTCACCCTGGTTACTTAGGCCTGGCAAAGAGAACACCATGGAGGACACTGGGGTTTACAGAGGTCTGTCCAAGGAGCACACATTCAGTGATGCATGGGCATAGACATTTCTACTTGACTTGAATTTACAGATGGAGAAAATGGCTGTCCATCCACAGAACAGTCCTGGACCCTAAGCCAGGCAACGCATGGTCAGTGCTTTCCCAACACACCATCTCACCCCAGAATGAGCCCGAGAGCACCCACTATAGCCCTTCCCCAAATTCGGCATCAGTAAACCTTAGTGCAGAGCCCCTCCCACACTGCGGGCACTGGGACCTGGAGGCCTACCCTGCCACCCAGTCCAATGCTGCCACACCTGCCGGAGACCAACCCGGAGAGAACACAGTGACCCACGTGCCAGAAAGAGAGGGCAGAGGGCTCCTGGCTTTCTATTTATTATAATGCCACTAGTTCTCTGCTCGGACTCCCTACCTCCTCCCGTTCCTGGTATCTGCATGCACACATGCACTCTTTCACAGTCTCTCACATGCACACTTACACACACACCTATACACATACACAAACACCCGCACGCCCTCACATGAGGACAGCAGGCTATAATGCGGATGCCCGGCAAACAAAAGGGCTGGTTTCTGTTTCAGGTGTGCCACTGAGAGCTGGGCCACCTTGCAAAGTCATTTAACCTCTCTGGCCTTCACGAGGTTAAAATAAGGAGACAGCCTAAATGGTCTCGGCACCCTCTTCTTTTCAAACTGTGAGCGAACACCTTTACCAGACCAAGACCTTGCTCATTTTCCTCCCTCTTGAAGCTACTTCTCCCATGTGATGGAGGGAAGGTCTTAAGGATTCCCAAGCGGGCACTAATCATCTGTGTCCCTTCTCTAGGTAAATCGGGAGAGACGTGTAAGGCTGGGTGTTCTTATCTGAATTCAGTTCAGTTCTGCTGTGTCCGCCACAGGTCAGCAGTAGTACCAAGGCCTGGGGATGCCAAATGAATCCATAGCATGGTTTCAGACTAGAGGAAGCCTCTAGGCCCCCACGTGGGGTCTCAGCTCTGGCTGTCCAAGAGTACTGCCTGGGGAGATTCTCAAATGCACCAAATACCAGGAGACCGCTGACTGAGAGGTTCTGATTCACTCCGCTTGGAGTGAGGTCTGGCATCGTTACTTTGGAAAAGCTCTTTGGATGATTTTAATGTGCACCCAGGTTTGGCAACCTCTCGTCCAGCGGGAGGCACAGTTAGAGGCTGCTGACTCCCACCGTGATTGACAAGAGCAACCCCGAGGTGTGTGCAGGCTGCTTGGAAATGTGCCACCCATGAAACACCTATCATTCAACTTGTGACCCCTTCTGGGCTCCGTGCAGGTCCTCCACACAGACTCCCTCCCTCCAGTCTAGTCTCTGCACCCTGGTTTTTCTAGAAGAACAAGAGCAAGCAGAAAGAATGAACACAAATGCATTCATTTTATTCATCATCAGGGGCTCTGGCTAAACGTCAGCATATTTGTCTGAAAAAAAAAATGGAGGAAGACATCCTTCTTCTATCAGGCATCAAATAGATACATTAAATACTAAAATTGTTGAAATAGGGTATCTCTATCAAAGAATTACAAGAAGAATAGAATAGAACAGAAACTCTAAAGGAAACCTTGGGAATTTAGGGGAGGATAAAGTGTTTCGAATTGATAGCGTAGTAGAGATCATTCAGTAATTAGTGTTGTTGAGTTTATTTAGAAATAAATAGAGCTATAGTCCTACCTCATTGCCACAAGGAAATAAACTTTTTTTAGTGATTTAAGTGAAAGAGAGGGAAAGGAAAGAAAACATAAGAATCATTGTTTATAATCAGGAAAAAATGGGAAAAGTTCTGCATACCTGTAATGAGGGATCGAGTATAATTATATAGACAAGGAAATGTGACAGCTGTAAAAAGTATTATGTAGTATACTCATTGCAATAAAAAGATGTTTATTATGTCTTAAACTAATAAGGAAAAAGTTAAATGATATCACTTTTATAAATATACAAATACATAATAAGTATTAGAATATGCATGTGCATATACAGATGATAGCACGCTGGATAGATAGATAGATAGATAGATAGATATAGAGATATATCTTAAACTGATACATCCCTAAACATTCAAAACTTATATTTTCAGGGAATGGGTAATGACCAAGATAAGATGTGTTCTGATACATAGGTAGGATCTAGAAGCTACAAGGCATAAGGAAGTTCCCAGAGGTTGATATAACAGATAACAAAAAATGCCTCTTCCTGCCCACAGATGTCTCCCTGCTGAGTTTTCTGTGATACCTGAAATTCAAACCAATGGAATCAGTCCTTTTTCACCAAGATACTGTCTCTAGGAGAGCCTAGGAGTAGTGCATTTGTAACCTGGATTGAGTAATGTGCACTATACAAGCATATACTGATGAAACTGTCACTTAGACTACACGACCCCTGATTTGATGGTGGACAGATCAAGTGTGGTGGGACCAGCGGGTTTGGGAAGGTCCAGAGCAATGGGTGTGAAGGGGAAAAAAATAAAAAGGGGGCGTCTGCATCTGTTCAGGCTGACATAACAAAGTGCCATAGACTGAGTGGCTTCAACAACAGAAATTTATTTTATCACAGTTCTAGAGGCTGGGAAGTCCAACATCAAGGTGCTGGTTGATTCTATTCCTGGTGAAAGTGCTGTTCTTGGCTTGTAGATGGCTGCCCCTTCCCTCTTGTTGTGTCCTCATATGGGGGTGAGGGGAGATTGAGAGAGAAAGAGCACAGGCTCTGGTGTCTATTCTTATAAGGGCACTAATTCCATCATGAGGGCTCCATGCCCATGACCTCGTCTAACTCTGGTCACCTCCCACAGTTCCCATCTCTAAAGACCATCACATTGGGGATTAGGACTTCAACATATGCATTAGGGGAGAACACAAACCCATAGTCCATACAGAGGCAGAATCAGGGGGAAAAAAAAAAAAAAAAGACCCTGAAGAAATAATTGAAGTCCAACCAAATGAGAATAGACAAACGTTGTTTATCCAGAGCTCACAAAAGAGGCATTGCAAGGGAGTCAGGCACCATGCCTTCTGTTTTGGCAGAGACTCAAAAGCAAGCATAGGAGTGGGAAGGCTTTATAGTGGAAAAAGGGAAGAATTCAGATGTGCCCTGGCTGGTGGCTGGTGGCTGTTTGCCTGGGAAGCTGCAGGCAGGCCAGATAGAAGCATGGAATCCCATGTGGTTGGTGGAGGGTATATACTTGGCTAGCTCTGGTTGGGTTTAAGTTGAAAGTGGAGACAAAAACTAAAGAAGCTGTCAGTCATTAATTGAGTGTTGACCATTTGGGGTAGATTGTTATGGGTCTTACAGGACAGGGGGAGAGAGATACAGGTCAGACTGGCTACACGTTTGACCTACACATGGTAGCTTGGCCTTCTGGTCTGGTCACTTTAGGTAATGGGTTGGTTCCCTGGCCTGGTGGCTGCAGAGTGTGGGTCAGGAGTTCTGCTTCTATATATGGTCTGGCCACGAAGCATTTGTTTACATGGTCTATCAACACAAGCTGACAAGACAGAGGAACAGACAGAGCAGCTCCTGTCAGCCACTTCACTAAGTTCTTTCCATACTACATCTTCTTGAATCTGTGCATGACGCTGCAAGGCGCATTATTAATCTCTCTCTTACAAATGGAGGACAGCCCATACAATTGACCAGAAAGCCTATGTTTTCTCCCCAGTATCAGGCTGCCTCTCAGAAGGAAGGCCACTGCAGAAGGGGAGGTCGTACATGGCTGGGGGGAAAAAAAAAAAAAGAGTTCAAAGTGAAAAAAAAATTTTTTTGTTAAAAAACCCAAACCCTGGCTCTTTGGCATGGCTTCTCTTCCATCCCACTCCCTCCAGAGTTTAGCCTTCAGATTGCTATTCAGATCCCAGCCCCTGAAGTGTTTTGATTTGAAGTCTTTAAAATCTAAAAGGTGGCCACTACTGGTCAAGGGCCCGATTTTATCTCAGTAGGCTAAGGTCTTCCTGTACTTACAGATTTCAATCAGCTTCGTTTAAACCCCTGTCCTTTGCTTCTTTCCAGTTCCAGGAGGTTGGTATGTCCTGAGCTCCCTCCTGCCCAGAGCTGTCACATTCACCTGCCCACGGAGTGCTCTTCTGTTCCCTCTGCTCCTGGCCCAGCAAGCATGGGATCCACATCAGTTTCTTTGAGTTTATCACCCCCAAGAGTAAATAGAGCAAATGTTGCTGTAGGTCTGAGGGGATGAAAGTTTTCCACTTCCTATCAGCTGCCCCCCCCCTTTTCTAGCAGGCCTTTCACCACTGTGGTTGGGCTCTGTCTGTTTCCAGAGTCCCGTATATCTCCCTGCTACTAGATTTCCTAGTCCCTAAACTACTGGCTTAGCCCTGTCCTCCAGTCTCTGAAATAGTTCAAAGCCACATAGAGAGCAGTTTTCCCACTGGTATACAATATGCCATTATCCTCCCCAAAGTGGAAATGGCTGCAGTCAATTTTTATTCTTTAATACAAGTCAAAGTCTATTACCCCTATTTTTTTTTTCAGTTGTCCATATTAACACCAGTGAGCCTCTTCTGGAATGAGGGGCAGATAGTAGTGTCAAAAGCCCATATACTCTCTGTATCTGATTCATAAACGGAACTCACCTGATTTTCTATTTGTTATTACAGCTAGGCAGCTTATGGTGTTGCCTGGTAAATAGATCTCCAGTGGTGCTAGCATGCCAGGATTATTGCTCATCAACGAGGGGACATTGGCAATGATTAGTGTGAACAGAAGCATGCGGTGTAAATACAGGCTGCAACATTCAAGCTCTCGTTCTTTTATGAACCACTCTTCTTACCAGCAAAGAAGTCTATTTTCTCTCCCTCAAAGGTGGACAGAAAGAAAAGAAAAAGAACTATTTAACAAATGATCTAAATACTTTCCCACAAACAAGTATGGAAGGCAAGAGGTACTGGGGATGAGATTTTTCAATCTTGTAAGTTATCTTTCCTAAACAGGCGTGTTGTTGATGCCCAGGGGAATCTAATTCTGTAAAATAGAGCAGTTAACTGCATAGGGACAGGAGATGCAGGAAGTGCGGCCATAGGGTTTGCAAACCTATCTGTGTATGACTGCGTCTGTCCATTGTGGTTTAGGAGACGGGACAAGATCCATGCCACATCCAAATTGCAGGTTTCAAATCAAATGAGACAGAATGAGGTGGGGAAGAAAGCTTTGGATTGGGAACTGGGTTAGAGTCCTATTTTTCTAGCTAAATGATTTAAGATAAGTCCATTAGCTGCTCTCAGCACGTTTCTTCATCAGTAAACACAGGCAAAATGGCTTCTCTACATAGAATGACATTTAGTAAAAGACAAAGAACTTCATAAAAGACATAGATATAAATAAATGAAGCTTATAACAAGTTCATGGATAGTAAGATTCAATAGCTTGAAGATGTCAATTTTCCCAAACAATCTACAGATTAATGCAGTTCCTGTCAAAATTAAAATGGGACATTTTATTGAGCTTGACAAACCAATTTAAAATATATGCGGAAATTTCAAGAGCCAAGAATAGCCAAGAAGACACTCCTAGAGAACTAGAACAAAAGTAGGGGAGGTTAACTCTATTCAATATTAAAATCTATCATAAAGTCAGAGTGATTAATAGAGTATGGTATTGAGACAATACAATACACAAATAGAAAATGAAACAACCTCAAAACAGAACCTACATATATACAAAAACTTGATATATGTCAGAAGACCATAGAGAAAGAAATAAAACTGGTTCTTTACCTCAATTTATAAGCAAAAACAAATTCCAGGAGACTTGGAGACTGAAATTTTGTTAACTGCAAGCAGAGCAAAGAGCAATTTTATTTATGTAAAAAATGAATTTATTCATGAACAGCCGAGAAATTGCAATTCGGGACAAGCAAGCTGGGACGAACTTTAGGCAAGTCCAAAGAGACTAAGGGAAGGTGAGCTTTATTAGGTTTTAGGAGAAACTGGGGTAGGCTGTTCCGAACAAAAGGTCACTGGAGAACGAAGAGTTCCAGGTGGCGGCGGTTTCTTATTGGCAGCAGGTGGTGTGGTTGGTGCTTTGGTGCTGAGGAAGGCGGGATCTTCCTTACTTTTTCTTAAAGGCAAGAGACAAATTCTCCTGTAAAAAGCGCCCTCCCTTCTCCAAGTGGGTTTTCTGTTGGTTAGGCAGGCTGCCGGGAGTGGTACGTGCGTGTGAGCGCCCCCTTCAGGCCTTGCTGACTCCGTTTCCTTATGTTCACAACATATAAACCTTCTATATTTTTTTTGAAGATTTTATTTATTTATTTGTTTGTTTATTTATTTATTTATTTATTTGACAGAGAGACACAGCGAGAGAGGGAACACAAGCAGGGGGACTCGGAGAGGGAAAGCAGGCCTCCCGCCGAGCAGGGGTCAATCCTAGGACGCTTAGAGCACAAGAGCCAAGGCTGACGCCCAAAGGAGCCACGTGACTGAGCCTAGCAGGCGCCCCCATAGAAAACTTTTAAAAGAAAATGTATGGTGATACCTTTATGACATTGGGATAAGATATCCCAACGTCATATCCCAGTTAACATAAATTATGTTTTACCTGTCATATCCCAGTTAGCATAAATTATGTTGGACCTTCTTAAACAAGTTGAACATAGATCAACAAGATCCAACATAAACAAGATCCTACATAATTTATGTTAACTCAGAAATGATAGATAAATTTGGTTCTGTTAATATCTAAAAAGTCAAGTATAAAGTGGGAGAAGGTATTTGCAACACAGAGACCTGGGGAAAGATTAGTATTCAGAATATAGGAAGAACTCCTAAAAATCAATTTAAAAAAGAATTTTTTAAAAAGTTGAATAGAATAAGTAAGTCATGGAGATGAAAAGTACAGCATAGGGAATGTCATTAGTAATATTGTGATAGCCTCTTTGGAAAAGAGTGTGGAGATTCCTTAAGAAATTAAAAATAAGAGCGCCTGGGTGGCTCAGTGGGTTAAAGCCTCTGCCTTCGGCTCAGGTCATGATCCTAGGGTCCTGGGATCGAGCCCTGCATCGGGCTCTCTGCTCAGCAGGGAGCCTGCTTCCTCCTTCTCTCTGCCTGCTTCTCTGCCTACTTGTGATCCCTGTCTGTCTGATAAATAAATAAAATCTTTAAAAAAATTAAAAATAAAGCTACCTTATGACCTTGCAATTGCACTACTGGGTATTTACCCCAAAGATAGAGATGTAGTGAAAAGAAGGGTCATATGTACTCCAGAGCTCATAGCAGCAATAGCCATAGTCACCAAACGGTGGAAAGAGCCAAGATTCCCTTCCACAGACGAATGGATAAAAAAGATATGGTCCATATATACTATGGAGTATTATGCCTCCAACAGAAAGGATGAATACCCAATTTTTTGTATCAACATGGACGGGACTGGAGGAGATTATGCTGCGCGAAATAAGTCAAGTAGAGAAAGTCAATTATCATATGGTTTCACTTACTTGTGGAGCATAAGGAATAACACAGAGGACATTGGGAGATTGAGAGGAGAAGTGAGTTGGGGGAAATCAGAGGTGGAGGCAAACGATGAGAGACTGTGGACTCTGAGAAACAAACTGAGGGTTTTGGAGGGGAGCAGTTTGGGGGGTTGGGTGAGCCTGGTGGTGGGTATTATGGAATTAACATTCCGTATTGCATGGAGCACTGAGTGTGATGCATAAACAATGAATTTTAGAACACCGAAAAAAAATAAAATAAAACTTAAAAATAATAATAATAATGATATTGTGATAACATTGTATGGTGACAGACAGTGACCATACTTAGCATGGTGAGCACTAAGTAATGGATAGAATTGTTGAATAAATATGTTATTCACCTGAAACTACTATAAAAATGTATGCTGATTATGCTTCAATTTTAAAAAACATATACAACAACAACAAGAGATAAAAAGAAAAAAATGAGCAATACACAAACAGACATTTCACAGAAGGGACAAAAGGAATGGCCAAAACTAAGATTCTCAACCTCATTGATGATCAAGAAATTGCACATTTAAACCTCAGATGCAATTTTCTACCCACAGGATTAATAAAAATGTTAACATCTGATCTCTCAAAGTGTTGAAAAAGATATAGAGCTCACGGCTTATTTGGTAATATCATTCCTCAAATATGTAGAAGGCTTCTGATCCATTTGCTTTCAGTTTCATGTGCCAGTGACCATGTCCAAAAAGTCTTTCTTAATAGAATTCTCATATCCGACTTGTGTCTTTGCTTCCATGTACCATCCCTGTCTTTAACTTAATGGAGGCTAGGTTGAAGCCATCTAAAACACTAGTAGGGAGGCCACATCCTTAGTGTCATCTTTGCCTCAAGAATGATTCTGAATGGGTCTTTGTTGGTTAAAACCTCTCAAACTTAATTTGGGGACCAAGGTCAGCTCCACTGGTATAAGACTTGTACACTTAGAAGGTGTACACATTATAATGCTCCACTCACATTTTCAATTTGCACCAGGTCATGCAAAAGATGTATCTGTTAATATCAAGGGCCAAAAGCAATGCACACTTGCGGTTCCATGAGATCCCATATTTTAAGACTTTAAGTTCCTGTCAATTTTTTAATTTATTTATTTGACAACAGAAATCACAAGTAGGCAGAGAGGCAAGCAGAGAGACAGAGAGAGGAGGAAGCAGACTCCCTGCTAAGCAGAGAGCCCAATGCGGGACTTGATCCCAGGACCCTGAGCCAAAGGCAGAGGCTTAACCCACTGAGCCACCCAGGCACCCCATGTTCCTGTTATTTTTGTTCATAAACCAACCATCTCTTGTCTGAGCTCATCTCTTTTTTCTAATACCTTGCTAATCATAGTGGTAGCAATCAACACACACTATTAACATTCCACTTACCAACTGTGATTGTTAATTTTATGTTTCAACTTGAATGGGCTAAGGGATGCCAAGATAGCTGGCAAAACACTATTTCTGGGTGTGTCTGGAAGACATTTCTAGAAGCATTTGAATCCGTAGACTAAATAAAGGTGTTCTCACCAATGTGGTAGGCATCATCCAATCTGCTGAAGGCTGAATAGAACAAAAAGACAAAGGAAGGGTAAATTTGCTTGAGCTGGGACATCAATTTTCTCTTGCCCTTGGACATCAGCTCTCCTGTTCCTTGGGCCTCAGGCTAGGACCAGGATTTACACCATTGACTGCCTGAGTCTCCAGCCATTGTGTTCAGACTTACACAAACATCTTCCTTGGTTCTCATGATTTGTACTTAGACTTAATTATGCCACCAGCTTTCTTGGTTCTCCAGCTTATAAACAGCAAACTGTGGGACTTCCCAGCTTCCATAATTTTGTGAGTTAATTCCTATAATACATTTCCTTTTATGTATATTTCTACGTATTTCCTGTTAGTTCCATTTTCTGGAGAGCCCTGACTGCTGAGGCAGGCCTGTTCTATGGGCTCCAGGCTCAGTAGATATACAATTTGACTTCCCAGGCATCGTATGTGATGGTTCTATGAAATAGATCTCTAGTGTCCCAGCTTCCAATGTCAGTTTTCTTGTCACCTGCTGCCAGCCCACAGGCCAATGCATGTTTTAGATTTTTGTTATAATAGCATTGCATATGAGATACCAATTTCTGCTTAGTGTTCTGCTTAGTGTTAAGGAAACACTAGGTGCCCTAACAAAGAAACCCCCGAAGACAGTAGCTTAACAAAGGAGAACTTTGTTTCTTGTTTAATTAAAGTCCAATCAACAGTCAAAGTCAAAGGCTCCACATAGTCATTCAGGAACTCAAGCAGATGAAGATTCTGCCTCACTGAACAGATGGCTATAAGGTGTCTCTCTCAGCATTGACATCCTACTGTCAGGGGTAGGGACGCAAGAGAGAGGAGGATTACTTGGTGGTTTGTCTGAGCCAGGCCTGAGAATAGTGTTCATAGATTCTTCCCATATTCCCAGGCTTCCTGGTTCCCCCTAAACTGAGGAGCTGAGGAACAGAAAAGGCTGTGAGGTAGCTAAGTTAGGTCATACCTCCTCATATCTAGCTATGACCTCTGGTCTAAAAAAACAAAAACAAGGGAAAGTAGTGGTCAAAATTTAGTGTAAAAATGCACTAGAAATATTTAATCCTGAGGCTATATTTATAAATAAACAGGCCATCAATGATTGGAAATAAAAAATTTCAAATTTTAAGAATTTTACAATTTGGGCATGACTGTTAAAAACATTTACATTGTTAAAGCCAATCGGAAATACATAGACTTCCCAATGTGTGAAAAAAAAGCATTTGTTTTAAAACATCCCCAGGTAGATTTCCTTGTTACAAACCAATCTCCTGCCCTCATTGTAAGCCCAGAGATGGAACAATCCCTCCCGCCAGGAATAAATTCTGTCTCGTTTAAAAATCCCAAGATACCAATTGCTCCCCCTTCAGGCAGTCTGTTCAGGCAACAGTGGATTCCCAGTGGCTCTGCAAGGGTGGGGAAGGGGGGGGAGGTAAGGAGCAGGAAGTGGTCCCTTGGAGACTAGATGGACAGTGTGGGGGGGCCCCCCCAAAGATGCATCCAGGAACTGAGACTGCCTGGGGCAGGATGCAGCTTCCAGTCCCGAATCTCATGGACCAGCTGCCTCAAGGCGGCCCCAGCTATCAATGTGCAGAGATGGCTGGATTTCACCGTTTTTTGCTTTTAGCTCAGTGCCAAGGCCTGGGTGGAAATAATCCTTTTATCTTCCAATAAAGGAGAATTACTGGCATTTGGGAGCTCAGTTCTCTTTGAAGAGCCATCTTTAGAAGCTGGAGGCTTTGCATTTCCTCGAGTGGTCAGATTAAAGAAGGCTTTCACTGATCTCATTGGGAGATCGAAGGGCAGGGAGTTGATTATATTGTCACCCAGTTGCCCTGCGGAAAGTACCGCGAGGTTCCATTTTAAAAAGATTTCAGAGCACAAATGTCATTCTCAAGAACTTTTCTGAAAAACCAACCAAGTTTTCAGAACTGTATTGTTTCGGAGCCAGCTGTTAGGCCAGCCAATGGGGATATTTTGAATGGATATAATTTGGTCGGCTGTATTTCGGACTTGCCTCCCATGGGTAAAATCCTTCCGGGAGAACTTTTGGATGTATATAATTCCTATATCCAGATAACAACAGTGTATAATAGACTCTCTAAATGTAGTAATACTGTCTGTTCACTTCCATAAAGGGAGTTCATGTTCATCCTGAAATACTATTAAAACTTTATTCATTCCAATTAATAAGGGAATTGACATTCTCAGTATGGGGCTTGGCATCTTAAATACATTTTTTTTTTTTTTTAAATCTTCAAAACTCTGAGTTTGGTGCAGGGTGTCTGGGTGGCTCAGTCGGCTAAGCATCCAACTCTTGGCTATGATCTCAGGGCTGTGGGATAGATCGCGGGATCCAGCCCTGCATGGGGCTCTATGCCCAGCAGAGAGTCTGCTTGAAAGATTCCCTCCCTCTGCCCCTTTCAAAGAGCCTCTTGAGTTTGGTGTTTTATGCCTCATTTTTTAAATTGGGAGACTGAGGCTGGAAACAGTTTGTAGCTGCCTAAGGTCACACAGGTGGAGTTTGGTACAGCTGGAGGGTATATTCAGGTCTGACCTTGGAGCCCATATCCTTCCCAGGAGACCACCGTGGAAATCAGGGTTTTTTCACCTTGGCACTATTGGTGTTTGGGACTAGATAATTCTGTTTCACTGTCCTGTGCCTCTAAGGATGTTTAGCAGCATTCCTGGCCTCTCTACACTAGATGCCAATAGCAACCCCCCAGCACACTGAGACAACCCAAAATGTGTCCAGACATTGGCAAATGTAGCCCTCCGGGGCAATATCACCCACAGCTTAAAACCGCAGCTATAAATGCTTCTGAAGGGTTTTTGCTTCCTTATGCTACTGAAGTCCCGTGGTTCTGTGAAATGCACAGAATAATTCGAAACCCTAGTAGTACCTAAGAGTGGCCTTATAACGTATACATTAAGAAATAAAAAACCAGTTCTAATTAGCATTTCAGCTTATTGCACATAAACGTTTCTTCCTATTCTTCCTGATTACCGTTTGTCCTCTCCAGCGAGTACATGTTCACACTGGGAAAAGACTCAGAAGCTTCAGCGGTTGGCGGCTGCCTCCGAAATTCAGCCCAGACTCCCTGGGAGGACATTCTAGGTCTTTCCACTTCTGCCTCAGTTCTCCTCCCCACCCTGGAAACCAACGTCCTTTTTTAGGCTCCAGTCAAGTGAGTGACTCCCCCATGGTCCAGATACATCTGACATTTTCTGGTTTCCACGTCCTGGCTGAGGATGCTCCATCTGCTTTGCAAGTCTCTCCCAATCTCACTCCCACACAGCCCCACAGAGCTCCACCTCTGGATTCTCTCCATCTGCCCTGCAGCCTCCCTTGCAGGGCAGTGGGGGATGGCTCTCTCCCTCACAGCTGGTTTTCCTCTCTCTCTTCTCACCCAGCACAGTGTGCAACCTTTCCTGCCGGACTGGAACCTCCTAGAGAACAGGAACTCTATCTCAGCCTCTTCTGTTCAGTCTTGTCTCTTGGCAGACATGCCATGTTGGTTGGATTGGGCTGGATTAGACTGGAGAGGGTCTAGAATAATAGTGCCAAGGTAACTTTCAGATCAGTTTCCATAGGATTAAAATAAATCTCAAACGTGGAATCGGAACACTGTAGTGAGGACAACCTAGCACAGCAGCTGGCCTCTAGTGTACAACTCCATTCAACAGGTGCCCTGGTAGGCCTTTGACATGGACCACCACTAGGGTCCTGCTCATTGAGCTCCAGTCAGCAGCATCCGGCTAGCAGTGCATGGGATTAGCATCCCATTCATGCTTCCCTCACTGAGTGTGTGCTGGGGCAAGGTTGAGGGCATCCACAGGAAGGGCATCTTTTCCCAATTTTCACAAAGGCCCCATACTGCCTGATGGAAGCTCTGACAGTAAAAACACTTCTGCAGGGGTAGGGGACCCTGCGCCCAACATCTCCATTCCCAAATGTACCATCTTCACACCAATTTACTTCATACCAATTTACTTCTTTACTGAGAGCTATCCCTCTAAATTCTGTACACCCTAATCAACTTTTATTTTACCACTGCTTCTTAACTAGAGAGAGGTTTGTATTCATTGATTCAACAAATATTTATTAATCACTCATGAAGTTTAGAGGATACAGCAATGAAGAAAACATAATCCCTGCCTCCATCAAGCTTGGATACTAATAGATTCTTATATTTATCCTTCGTGTGCTTACCATCAAACAACAGCCCACATAGAATTAGATTATATATCCAGGATCCTACTTGAGACAGGTTTTTTTGTTTTGTTTTGTTTTGTTTTGTTTTGCTTTGTTTCTCATATCCCTGGTTTGAGGTTTGGTTGAGAGTGGATTTTCTGAGTTAGATGAACTAGTTAGTCTGGGGTAACCATTCTAAGAAAATGGCTTCACCCTAAGTTGCGGAAGTGACCAGATGGGTAGCTTAGCATCACCCCCTGGCTAATTCCAGGTCACAAGGCTAATTCCAGCTTTAGCTGACTCAGGGCATTCAGCCAAGACTCTGGAGAGAGTCTGGATGTCCCAGTGCATTTACATTTTATATTAAGCTGCAACCTGAGCTGTTACCAGCATCCAGCCCAAAGCCATCTTGACTCTGAAAATATCCAAGGGTGTCCTCCCGGGCAGGGGTGAACAGGATCTAAGTGGCCCCATGACAGCTGTGGAGCTGTGGATCTAACCTGTGATGTTCCTATTGGCACAAACACTACCCCGTTTCACCATTCCCCCTTCTGTATCTCCAGATGGAAAGCTGTGCACCAGTTACCACCGAGGGCTCCTCTCAAAGGCAAAAATCAAAGCCATCAAGTATAGCATTGTCATCATTCTGGGTAAGCAAAGTCCCTCCTTGTGTGTGAACATTCCAAAAGCAAGCTTGTCCCAGGAGTTGGGGGGGGGGGTGCGTTATGGGGTGGGCATCCCACAAGAAAGGAATGTGCCTGCAGGCACTCTACCTTTGAGTGGAGAAGAATGTGTGGAATTTAGCAGTCCATCCGTGTCTCCTTCAAGGGCAGACAGCGGTTCCCATCCTTCCCTTTTATGAATAGAGTTGTCCACCAAGACCATGGGGTAGATAATTGGGAGAAAGTTGATGAAGTCATAACAGGCTGAATGATGCCCAACATTCACCCAGGTGACCCAGCTGCCTTCTCTGAGACATATTCTCCCCTAAGGCTGAAGCTTAGGAGCAGAGAAAGCAGACGTGGCATTCCGTTTCTTCTGGATATTTAATTACAGGGTCACTACAAATCCCTCCCTCATGGCCTCATTACTCTCTCCCCGTTCTCTCTACTCCGAAGACCCATAACATCACTTCATCTTAGGAAAAATAGGTATTTCTAGAGCACATGATATGTGTCAGATTGGCGTAGATAGATTTGCTCTTCTCAACCCTTCAAAGCTTCCTCCCCCTTATGCTCCCTGAGCTAATGACCTCGCATCATATTTCACTAAGAAAACGTCCTATCGGAAGAGAACTCCCTCATGCTCCCACCTCCACATTCATCGACCTATCTGCCTTTCTACAGTGTGCTCGGTCTTTTCTCCTGTTTGTATGAATAAACTGGCACTGCTTCTTTCTAAGCCCAGAATGATTGCTGGAACTCCCCTTAACAGTGCAGGAGGGCCCTCAGTGAATCCTCAAAACAGACCCCTTCATCAGTCTCTCTTCTAGCACAACTCCTCCATGCTCGACCTCTCATTTTCTGGAGCCTGTTTCTATCTGCTTTCTCTCCAGTCACTCCTGAAACCACCTTCATCAATGTCATCACGACCTCTAAAAAGGCCAGTGTCGATTCCCAATCTTCATCTTGACTTGTAAGCAACGTGTAATCAATTTCTCTTTCTTAGAACACTTCCTTTGCTTAGAAATCCTATTTAAGATTTTTACTTGAGATCTTGATTTGTGTTTTTAGTAAGCTTGTCATAGTCAGCATGTCAAACCCAAAGTCTCGGCCTGTTCTCCTCCCCCGCACGAAGTAACTCCTCCCCGCGTTGTCCCTGTTTCAGTAAATGACACCATCTTTCACCCAATGTCTATACCAAAAGCTTAAGGGTCATCTATCTGTCTTTATTCTATTCCTTTGACATCCCACATAACTCATACAGTAGAAAGGCCTGAAGGTTCTACCTGCAAAATAGCTCCCAAACCAACCAGTCTTCACTATCTGTACAACTCCTGTCTTAGTCTAAGTTTCCACCACTTTCTGCTTAGAACATTATACCTATTCTTCTCTTTATTCCTTTTTTGCAAAACAGCCAATGTGATCTTTCATGACTATAAATCAGGTAACATCACTATCCTGCAAACCCACCTCTGGCTTCCCATTACTTTGGAAGAAAACCCTACAGTTCTACCACGTGTGATCTATCCCTCAGCCAGACCTCCAGCCTCTCCTCCCAGTGCTCTCCTCCATGTTCATTCTATCCTGGTTGCATTGGTCTTCTTGCTATTTCTTTAAAATGTCCACTTGTTTGCACCTGGGGAGACCACGTGCTGTTTCCAACACCTAAAATACTCTGTCACCGGATGGCCTGGCTCCCTCCTCACATCATTTGGTTTCCCAACAGTGCTCCCTCCTCAGCCAAGCCTCCTTCACAAATCTGAAATAGTCCTTCTCTAGTATTTGTCCCGCTGTATTTTTCTTCCTATTCCCACTTCTTTCTGAATATTATATCTATTGATCTGCTTATTGTCTGTTCCCCCTACTGGCTGAATTCCATGAGACCAATGACTTTTGGCTTTGCGCCGCTTGTACTGTTGTCACCAAAACCTGAAATGGAATCCCACATACACTAGGGGCTTCATTAATATCTGAGGGAAACACATGAATTAGGATATGCAAGAAGGAAAGTGATTTGTGTGATTTTCTTTTTATGTGGCTCCAGTCTTCCCCTTCCCCTCCGTACCCCACTTGCAGCTCCTGGGAGCCCTGAGAAAGCCTCACACTTCTCGTGTTAGCTGCATGTCACATCACCAAAACAGGCAATTTCACCTTTCCAAGACGCTGTTGCAAAATGCCAAACAGAGCAGGCGCAGTGGGACTCAGCCAGTAGAATAGAGGCCCAGAACAGCAGTGCGGGCAGAGCTGGGGCCAGAGCAGATACAAGCGCTGGGGTTCATAGTCAGTCCTTCCCCAGCAGCCAACCAAGTAGCACCAAGATTCTCTTGCCTTCTGAGACAGAAAAGAAAATACTCATCCCCTGGATGTTGAGTCCAGAGATAAATGTTAGACATGTGTTCCAGAGCCAACGTAATTATTTGTAATCAGGAACCATCTGCTAGGCCCTGGGGGTCCTTTCTTCGGAGAACAGAGAGGCCCCCAGACGGCCAGCCAGTGTTAACAGCCCGGACAGACCAAACCAGCCTTTCCTATAACAGATATTCTGTGATGCTCCTTTACCATCGTGCGATGAAATGCATAATTAACACTATCTACCTAAGATGTCTTCCAAGATCAATATGTAATAACACAAAGGAGGACTAGAGAGAAAATAACGTATAATAGAACAGCAGATTTCAACATGCAAATACTTGGCCACGGCTGCCCTAGAAGAAGAATGAAGTAGGCAGCTAGTTGTAGTAACAGGTACAAAGGAGAATCAGTACAGGTGTGTTTTCATGAAGATGTGAAAATAAAGCAGCATTGCTGTCAGGGACTTGATTTTTTGAGCAGGTAAATAAATCCTGCTGAAGTTCCAAATTAAAGAAAGTAATCTTTCCTCCCTCTGCAAAGGAATTACATTTCTGGAAAATTCATTATTTTTAAAAAAGACAGTTGTGTTCATATATAGAATAGAGTTAGGTTTCCAGACCGGGGTAATTATAAGCAGAGCTCCCAGCTACATAAATGTCCACTTGGGCCTTCAAAGGATGTATGGGACTGCCCCACACAGGAGGACCCGTATCCCTGGGCAAAGCAGATCTCCACCAACCCCACACACGTACCTACATAAACACACACATTTTTTTTTTTCAAAATGCCCCCCAAAGGCGATTTTGCTCCTTCGTACCCCAGAACCACTATTCTAAGCCAACACTAGGCTTACCAACTGGTGCCAAGAATGCTCCGTGGTCTTTGTGTTTCAATTGCTCCTCTTTAATCCATTGCCAAGGCCTGGGGAATAAAGACGCACCAGTCAGTTACAGAGGAAAGTTGGCCCCTGCGAGGAGATGGCAAAGGAAGCCTGACTTCTCTGAGAAGTCCTACGGGTGAGAAAGGGGGAGAGGGAGGCTGGAGAGGATGTAGCAAGAAAGCAGAAGAGGGCACATCCCTGTCTAGTCAGCCCCAAGACCGTCCACATTGTTGCATGTGGGTAATAGTCCAGTTCTCCAGAGATGGACATATATGTAAACATAATTATTATAAGGAATTGGCTCACATGATCACAGAGCTGAGAAATCCCAGGGTCTGCAGACCCCGGAGAGCCAATAGTGTAGTTCAGTCCGAGTGTGAAGGATGGCAGGAGAAGAACAGTGTCCCAGCTAGAAGGTAGTCCAGCAGACAGCATGAATCCTCTCTCCCTCAGCTTTTTGTTCTATTCAAGGCTTCTGGGGATTGAAGGGGGCCCACCCACATCGAAGAGGGTGGTCTTCTTTTCTTAGTCTACCGATTCAAATGTTCGTCTCATCCAGAAACACCCAGAAATCATGTTTCACCAAATACCGAGGCACCCCCTGACCCAGTCAAGGTGACCCATAAAATTCACTGTCAGACTCTGGATCTTTCCGTATACCACCCATTTCCCCTGAGGATTTGGAGACTAATAGAATCAGGGGCTCACACACATTGATTGACTTGGAGAGGGGTAGAGAGCAGCTCTTTTCTGGAGTGGCAGACTAACAAATGAAAAAGAAAATTAAGAACATGGGGATGAATCCAGACTATGCTTTGAAAATATTAGGCACCACCTTTCCCCCTGCCATACACCAAGACCAGGAGTCACTACTGGTCAGAATGCTTCCTGTTCTTCTGGGGTTTTTTCTCATAGAATCTCCAAAGAGTTTTGCTGGTTTTCCTTCCACACTATGTGGGATGAGAAGCTGAGGCCATGCCAAGCAGTTCCCGACCTTTCCACAAAGACTCACAACAGGGGTCAAATCAAACCCTCCGTTTACAAATTCACTCAACTCTAGCAACGTTATCTGTGGGACGTGTACACATCCATGTATATGTGTGCTTGCGTGTGAGTAAACATGACATGGATGTTGACACACAACAGTTCTGAGTATTTCTGAGAGATCGCAGATGCTAAGGAACCTGTTTGGAGCTCCACTTGGGGCCACCACTGAAAGCTACCCCCCAGCTGTGGTCAGCTATGGTGCTCATGGCTCTCTTTTCCCCAGCCTTCATCTGCTGTTGGAGTCCATACTTCTTCTTCGACATACTGGACAATTTTAGTCTTCTTCCAGACACCGAGGAACGCTTCTACGCCTCTGTGATCATTCAGAACCTCCCAGCCTTGAACAGTGCCATCAACCCACTCATCTACTGTGTCTTCAGCAGCTCTATCTTCTGTCCTTGCAGGTAAAAGGTCCTCCTGCTTGGGTCAGTGCAGAGAGCCACTGTACTTGGATTCTGACATGTGTCTTTTCTCTCAGTGCTCCCTGGCAGCTTGTAGATGAGATGCTTGAGGGTCAGAAAAGTCCTGTTTATGTACAAATTCAAACCCAGGTCCAGGTCATGGTCCTTGTTATTTCTTCTCTACCACCTCACCTGCGGTAGCAACCGTCTCACTCAGGTCATACATAGAACTTTTTGTTTGGAGCTTCCCAGCATGAATTTCCTCAGTACCATATGATGCTGTGAGAATAGCAGGACCCAAAGCATTATTACCATGTTATAGATTAACAAAGGAAGGCTCATGAAGGTGAGTGACATTATTGACTTTATATAAAAAATAAGGACCAACGCTGAAATTGGGTCCCTCCCACAACTACTCAGTCATTTTGCTGTTTTGCAACTGTTTTACTGCAGAAGCTGCAGGGAGTAGTAGAGAGATACGTAGGAGACAGAATAATAAAATGGTTTAAGGCTTGGGTTTGATGCCTGTGGCTGAGGTTTAAATTTGGCCGCTGCTGATTCATAGCTATGTGTTTACCTTGAGTGAGATATTTAACTTCCCTAAAACTCAGTGTCCTTGCCTTTAAAACAGGGCTAGTAGGGACGCCTGGGTGGCTCAGTTGGTTAAAACAGGGCTAGTAGCAGTTCCTACCCAGACTCTGGTGCTGACCCGTGGGAAGGAGTGCTGTGAAGTGTGGGCAAGGAAGGAGTGTGTGGGGGCTGGGGAGGGGGCCAGATAACACATGCAAACTGCTTACAACAGTGTTTGGTCCTCAGTACCTCCTCCATAACTATTATCCTTTAAGATCCTTGTTTCCCTTTCCATCAGGTCAAATTATTTTCCCTCCCTGATTTATTCTTTCACTAGGAAGCGAACATCAAGGGATTCCAGAATGACGTTCCGGGAGAGAACTCAGAGGCACGAGATGCAAATTCTACCCAAGCCAGAATTTATCTAGACTCTGAGGCAGTAGGATTGTGAGGCTGAGCCCCATCAGCAATTATGGGTCCCTGTCACCACCTTGGGCGTGTGGAGGGAGCCTGAGCGGACTTCTCCATCCTGCTCCTTCCATCACTTGGGAGATGCAGGAGGCAAGCAGCCTAGGAGTGTGTGTCTTCTCCATCAGCAAGCACTGGCCAATGTGAGGTCACCAACTATTCATGCCAGCCAGGAAAGATGCTTCCTCCTTCCCTGTGACTCTTGGCCCTCCTTCCCACTGGTCAGCACCAGAACCCAATGGACAGAGACATCTCTGGCCCAAGGTCCATTCTCGAGTAAGCGGAGGAGGCTAAAGTATGGTTTATGATTTGTCAAAAGAACTCAGTGCTTGCCCTCTAGAGGAAGGTTAAAACTGAGGGTTACTTTCTCTGATAGGAAATAATAATAATACTAAAACGTCATGGCCCCCAGATTTCCCATTTCTGAGAGTTGGGACCTGGGTTTCACAGATCTTTGAGGCTCCCGGACAGCTCCTCCCTTGGCATTCCACATTTGGGCGACTCTGGGCTCCAGTCCCCACCCTGCAGGGTCCCCTCTTCCCCCTCTGACTTCTCTGAACCCTCTCTTTAGTTGGGAACTGAACCCCTGTGGCTTTTCCAGGCACGATGTTCCTGCAAGCTCTCTATCCGTTATGCACGTTGCAGCCATTGTCTATCTAACACCTCGGCCAGAAAGTGCTGGTAGGGTTTATTTTGACAAGTCTGGAGTTTGGTATTTATAAGCCTAATCCAAGTGAAATATGACTAAATGTTTTCTAGTCAATTTTTGCCATCAGATTTTTTCATAAGTGGAAATGGCATAATTTAATTTGATTATATATACATCCCCACCCACGGCTCTGGAATGTGCGTGAGCTCCTTATTTTTAGCCTCACATACATTCTTGACATTAAAATCTCCTTGGCAAAATCCTCCTTCCCAGAATTATTCTGAGCTTAAGTCTTTTTTTTTTTTTTTTTTGGCCTACCGCTAGAGGAGTCATTAAAATGTGCAGTATATTTTAATAGCACTCCATTCCTCATTATGGTGTCAACCCAGAAACTGCATGTTTAAGGTCACAGTGGCATTTTTTCCACAAACTCTCTTATCAATTCTGTCTGTCCTTAGGGAAGGTATCTCTTTAGGCAGAAATCAGACTCCTCAGTCACCATCTCTCTGAGAATTATTCTCCGAATTGAGGAGACTGAATAATCTAGCTTTATGTCGACACAATAGTTTTGAAGGATGCCTCCCTTTCTGTCCGATCCGCTAAATATGAGCAACCCTGGACGTGTTGAGTGGTCGAGAAGTATTTTTCAACATCTCACTTTAAATCAAGATGTGCCGTAGAAGACCCACACAGAATCGTTGTTAAAATAGCTGCTTGCACGGAAGCCAATTAACAGAGCAAAACCTGGCAGGTGGCCTGGATGGCAGAACAGGAGGCCTGGGTTCTCCTGACAGATGCTTTCAATCTCTGTCAAGTTCTGGTCTGCGAGAGCCATTAATGCCCACCTCATCTATCAGTAGAGTCTGACAGCGAAGGAGAGAGGGGAGCGCGGGCCTTCGTGCTCTTCTGAAATGGAATGCAATTTTGTAGTTGCTCTAATGCTGTGCCTCTCCTTCCCTGGGAAGACTGGACATCAGGAAGATCATGGCTCACATTGCTGCAAGAGAAGCTGCCGCTGAAATGAAACTCGCTCGATAGTGGTGTGCATTCTGGAATCCTCATCTCCCCTGTATCTGCTAAGCTTGGGGAAATATGATTTAGACATTATGAGAACACCGGTAATTACTAGTCTTCTGACCTTGGGAGAAATCATTTAATGTCTTTGGGCGCCCACTGTCTTGTCTGTAAGATGAGAAAAGAGTAAGGTTGGAGTAGATGATCTTGTGGGTTCTTTATAGATAGAGTTCTGAGACCAAAATGGTTTATATGACACCCAGAGAGCCTGACCTTCTGAAATTCTTTCCCCAGGGGACCAATGACTTGGTGACTCAACACCGAGTCATTTGCCCTTTAGAAGGTGTAACTTCCCCATCTATCAGTACAAAGTCAGAGACACGTTTCCCAATCGAGAAATACAGTTTGTGCTCCTGGAGGAAATGAGAAGCTTAGTGCTGTGATGTCACTGTGGATAGCCGTGGATCCCCAAGTAGGGTCAGAGCAGTCAACAAGGCGCTGTGCAAAATAAAGATGCTTACTTCCTACACTGAGGCGTCACAGAGGTCTGTGGGTACAGCGGACACAGGTGAAAATTTAGGGTAACAAGAGTAGGTGTGCTTAATATATTTAGCCGTGCTATGGAAATAGGTGTGTCCACTTCACTGAACTAAATTAAACACAAATGGTAAAAACTTTTCTGTTTTCAGGGCTTGTGTGAAGCATAATTTCATTGAAGTTTAATTTCACCAAGCAACGTGTCCCACCATTTTTTTCTTTTTCTGGAACGTAGCAACACCTTTTTAATAGCTTTAATTTTAAATCAATCAGAAGAGAAAAAAGTGTCCATTTTATTTTTTTTTAATTTAAATACAATTAACCAACATGGAGTACATCTTTAGTTTTCGACATAATGTTCAATGATTCATTGCGTGTAACTCCCTGTGTTCATCACACATCATCCTTAATGCCCATCACCCAGTTAGCCCATCCCCACCCCCGGCTCCCTTTCTGGAACCCACTGTTTGTTTCCTAGAGTCAAGAGTCTTAACAAGGTTTGTCTCCCTTCTTAAAGCAAACAAACATGCAGCTTAAACCTTCTTCCCTCCCTTTTTTTGGACAACTTTGTACACACATACACAGAAATGACTTTGCTTTTTCCTTCTGCATGCTCCAAGAGCAAAGGGACCACAAGCCTGGGTCTGCTAAGGAAACAGAAATACAAAAACACTTACAGCAGGAAGTAAAGTGATTCGGTCCTTCTAGAATCGCCTTAGGTGAGCTACAGACCTGCAGGCACCCACAGTTCTTTTATCATCATCTGAATGCACCTCATTTGATATGTAGATCTCCCTGTGTTCCCTACTGCTTTCGATTGCATTTGATTAAAAGGAGATAGCCCCATTTAGGTGCCAGCCTCCTTGCCTTGGGAATCACGAAAAACCCATGCCTCATTGCTCCGCAATTGCATTTTTAAAACGCATTATCCACAACAGAGCTGGTCCAGTTAACATTTTAGAAGCGCAGCTCCCTGCTTGTAGAATGTTAATGTGCACAGTGGCTTGGCTTGTGTCATCTCATGGTTTTCGGACTGCTCAGGGACCCTCTAAGAGGCTCCCAGCCGGTGTGACTCAGTAGCACCGTTTCTACACACAAGAGCACATGTCCAGAGAAAACTAGATGTAGTGAAATTGATCAAAGGTCCTTGGATTACCTGGAATTAGAGAGGATATAGATTACCATCAGCCATCGATATACCCAGAATGCATGTGGTCCTCTCCAGAACGCATGTTGTAACCTAACAGAATCGAAGAAGTATATCACTTCTAAACTAAAAGAGGAGAAGGAAAACGGAATGATTAAATCGCTCGAGCTGGGACAAGTAAAGAGCAGAGGAAGATAATGGGGTTTTTTATCCAAATACATCAGTAAGTATAATAAATGTAAGCAGATTAAATGATCCAATTCATAATCAATGATCATCAGACTGGATTTAAAACAAACAAAAATCTGTCCTTTAAAAAGACATGCCTAAAACAAACAACGCAGGAAGTTTGGAAGTAAAAGAAGGAACCAAGGCATTCAATGCAAACGCTGTTGAAAGAATGCTGGGGGGACTATGTTAACAAAGGCTACATAGATTTTAAGGCATAAAGCATTAGTAGAGTTAAATAGGGACACTGCAAATGATCACTGTTTTCGTTCAATAGGATGATATAATAATTTTCAATTTCTGTGCACTTAACAGTGTGGTTTCTATTTGCAAAGTGGTCAGAGCGACAAAATAAATAGGCCAATCCATAGCCTCCTGGGGAACTTGATCACACTTAATTCCAGTAACTGAAGCAAAAATTAGAAATGATCTAGATGATTGGAACAATGTGAATAACACAGAAAGCGCTTCACCCTAACACCCCAGAAAAATCAGGCTTTGAAGCACAAGTGAAACAGTTAGTTACAAAAGTTGCCTGTATACCAGACCACAAAACAAGCTTCAAAACTTTTGAAAGACTGGGCTCATACAGTCAAGTTTCTCTGATCACAATGCAGTTATGCTAGAAAAATATCAAGAAAGTCGCCATTTATTTGGAAATACACTTCTTGGAACTTACAGTCAAAGAAGAAAGTATATGGAAATTAGAAAACAGTTGCACTAAGTGATCATGGACTCATATGTCAGGTGTGTGGGATACAGATAAAGTCATACTGGAAAGCGGAAAAATTTAAAGACAATGAACAAATCATCTATTTTGTGAAGTTAGAAAAAATCACCAAAACAAACCCAAAGGAAATCTTATCATAAATCTTATAAGTAAATAAATCTTATCTTATCATGGTCTCCAGGGTAGACAAATTAGCAAATGGAGCAAGAAAAGAGTCCAGAAGAAGATGCCTGCATTTGGAAAACTTGATTTATTTCAGAGGCAGTTCTGCAGAGGGATGGGGAAAGGGTGGTCTTTCTAATACATGACACCAGGACAGTTGGATGTTTACATGGGAGAAAACAGAAATGAAAGCCTAGTGGATTATATGCAAAAGTGATTCCAGATGGATTATGGATCTGATTGTGAAGACAAAACAACCTTAAGGAGATCATGTAGAAGAATATCTTTACGATCTATGAATAGGGAAATAGCTCTTAAACAAAACACACAAAAAAGACAACAACAACAATAAAAAAAAAAACAGTGCATAAAGGAAAAGATCAATACATTTGATTACTTAAAATTAGAAACGCTCTTCATCAAAAGCCATTACAGGATGGGTGAAAAGGCAAGCCGTTGAATGAGAGATGGTGTTTGTAACACACATAACTGAGCAAAAGCGAGTATTTAGAATATATAAAAACTCATGCTACTCATTAAGAAAAGACAATGGAAAAGATAATGGCAAGTGGGCAAGACTTGGCTTCAGGAAAGAGACAACCCAAACGTCCAGTACCTGTGTGATGTTCAATCCCATTAAAGGTCAGGAGAAGGTAAATTAAACCACAATGAGAAAATAATATGCACCCACCAGACAGGAAACATGTGTGACTTTGAGAAATATTGAGTACTGGTAAGGACACGGGGCATCTGAAATTCTCATTCTGTTCTGGTAGGTAAATAATTAGTGCAACCATTCTGGGAAAATATATGTACCTTTAACTAGTAAACTTTAGGATGCCTATACCCCATGACCTTGAAATTCCATTCCTGAGTACACACACCACAGAAGAGTGTAATTATAGCACCATGAGATGTGTGAAGGAGTATTCATAATAGCATTGATTGTAGGAACTCTGGTTGGAGGCAAAGCAAATGCCCACCAGTAGGAGAATAACGAAAGAGATGATGATGTAGTTCACACAGTAGGATACTTTACAGTAATAAAAATGAAAAAAAAAAACATAGTGGCTTACCGTAACATGAAAAAATGTTTCAAAACATAATATAAAAGTAAAGAAGATGGATACCCAATGATACTATATATAATTTGATTCATAAAATTCAAAGCCACCTGAAATTAATGTTTGGTAATGCACACATAGATGATACAATTCTTAAGCAAAGCAAGAAAACAACTTTTTATAAACGCTAAGACTGGGGCAACTTCGTGGGGGAAGGAAGCGCTACCTTTGAGAGGGGGCACGCAGAAGAGGCAAGGACCGGACTCTGTTTCTTGCTCTGGATGACGCTTTAGCTTCTAATTACTCATTAACCTATATATTTATACTTCAAGCACTTTTGTGAACGTGTGTCATATTTCACAATAAACAGAGTTTCCAAAACTGTCTTTCAAAAGCCTTCTAGAACAATCATTCTGGAAACAGTGTGGAGAAGGGAACCAGACTGGAAGAGGAGGTAGGGGATCAGTTGGGTCTCAGTTACACACAAGAAACAGCAGAAAGGGATGAAAGGAAACTCTTGGGTTCCTTCTCTGCATTCAGAGCCAACACGTATCATTAGCATCCAGTGATAGCTATACCAAGGCCAACATTGTTCAAAATCTGCAGAGATGTCTTGGCTCCTTCCATGAGCCTTGGGAGTCGATTCAACAGAAATCAATATTCGTCTTCTGTTCTCTTCCTGCCTGTCAAGGGGCCCTGGAGTCCTTAAGCTTCTCCCACTTCTGTATCCTTCCTGCAAGTCTCCTTTCTCTTCCTTGTCCCCATCCTTTCTGCCCTTCCTCATCCCTTAGAGCAGAGCAGGTGTCTGATACACCTGCTAAGATGTTATTCCCAGAGCAGAACTGGACGCAGCATTCCCTGGGAGGTTTACATGTAAGTAGGGAACAGTGGAGAAGGTGCTGCCCCAACCCCAAAGAACGAATCGCCACAGGTGTGTAATTCGGACCCACAATAGGTACCTGGGAGAAATATTTGGGGCAGCAACATGTAACTCACACATCCCCATAACTACGTGACTGGCTTTATGGAGGTTGATCAAATGGTCCCAAATCTACCTCACAGAATCACCCAAGGAATTAAAAAGAAAAAAAAAGGGGGAGGGATAGATTGCTAGATCTCCAGCCCTAGATTTTTTTTTTTAACGGGGTTCTGGGCAGAGCCCAGAAACTCCGTATGAATGGCAAGCAACTCAGGTGATTGTGTCAAGGAACTTTCTGTGCAGCTTTCCCGTGGGCCGGAAAAAAGCCCACGTGTGTTGCTTACCTCCATCAGGTTGCCCTGGGTGCGACCTGAGGACAAATGTGTTCTCCTCAGACCAAAGCTTCATCACCTTGCTGCCCTCCAGATATCTGGTAGGTCAACTCAAGATAGCTCTTATTTCTTCCTTCCACTCTGGATTAATGGCATTTTCCCCCCAAGATGATAGACTTAATCGAAATCAGTTCTGCACACATGTAGATACCCAAAAGAGAGTCAAGTGGACAAGGGTAGCCCTGTATTTTTTGAAGATTTTATTTATTTATTTTAATATCTTAATATTTGAGAAATATTGACTGGTAATAATACTGGTAAGGAGAGGTGTGAGGTGTCAGGGACAGAAGGAGAAGCAGACCCCCCGCTGAGCAGGGAGCCTGACTGACATACGACTCGATCCCAGAACCCTGAGATCATGACCTGAGCCGAAGGCAAAAGCTTATCTGACTGAGCCACACAGGCACCCAAGGATGGCCAAGTATTTATGTGACATCTGGACCCAAAAAAGAATGTCTCTGATGAGGTATTTTGGGGGTTCTAACAACATGTGGGTATGCTATCACATCAAAGCCCTCTAGAACAGCCTTTCTTAAACCTATTTATCTCAGGACCCCTTTATACTTGTTTATGTGGATTATACTCACTGATATTTACTACATTAAAAATTAAAAGTGAAAAATATTTAATATTTATGAATTCATTTACAAGTAACAATAACAAGCTCTTTCCATATTAACAAAGATATCTTTTATATGGAAAGTTCTTGCACCTTCCCTCCAAAAAATTAGCGAGAAGGGTGACATTGTTTTAACTTTTGCAAATCTCTTTAAGTTTGGCTTAACCGAAGACAGCTGGATTTTCAAATCTTCTGCATTCAATCTGTTGCAATATGTTGTTTTGATGGAAATGTATAAAGAAAATCAGGCTTCACACAAATATGTAGTTAGGAAAAAAAGGAGAATTTTAATCTGCTTCTGCACTCAATCTGTTGTGCTATTACATGCCACCGTAACCTCTGGAAAATTCTACCATACACATGAAAGAATGAAAATGAAAAAAGCAAATAGCATCCTAGTGCTGCAATGAAAATAGTTTTGACCTCACACACCACCCCCTGAAAGGTCTTCAAAGACACAGCCCTCCACTCTTCAGGATCTGGACCACACTTTGAGGACTGCTGACTTAAAAACAGCATTGGCTTGCTTACCAAGAGCTTTAGCCATTACCACTGTCTTGGACGCAAATCAGGAACAGCGTGAGGTGGGCAGAGGAAGGGCCCCTAGGTTTCTGTTTGCAAAGCTCCTTAAAGCACTAATTATAGGCAATTCTGATTGAGGCTCCCAGACCACACCAACCTGTCTCTGCTGGGGGCTGAGTTCATCGTTTTATAGCATGTCCAGGACTGGGGACCAGTGATTGCTTAGACTGAGGAACAGAATGACCAATATTCCCCTCAAAAGTGAGGGCCTTTATTGGGTTCTGAGTGTCAGCAACAACAAATAGCATTCCCCGTGTGCTCAGAGGAGCTTGCTAAGTAAGACCCCCCCCCAGACCACACTGTTTAGAATCGCAGGTGCTGATCCAGCAACCCTGGTCCCCCTTCACGGTTCTCTGTTATTCTTTGCACCTGTGTTTATCACTTTCCAATATACTATACGGTGTACTTATTGATTATGCTTATTGTTTATTGCCTGCATGTGCCCTGAGATAAGGAGCTAGTCTATTTTATTCCCTGCTGTATCCTCAGGACCAGAACACTGCCGTAGAGAGAGCGAGTGCCAATAAATGGCAGCTTTATGAATGAACTGGTAAGATTTACACATGGAGGGGTGGTGGAGAACCTTAGCTTCCTACAGGTAGGCTCCAACCATGAGAAGGGAAGGCTAAGCTGAGCATGGCCATTTTCTTCTCCCCAAATTCAAGATCCAGATTAGGCCATTCCAGTTTCCTTGGGTGATTGAAGGGCAAACAAAGATAAGTTAGGAATGTGACAACTCCATGTGAGAGGAAGCATCAGGAACAGAGAAGCGGCCACTGTGACTTTCCTCAACTGTTCGTTCTCAATCTGTGCTCACCTATGAAGCCATGGTTAGCGGAGTGCGGCCATACTCAGAGGGAGATCAGTTCTGCCGGGACCTTTCTGCTCCTCCTTCCTCAGGCATGCCCCCCCAGTGCCATCCACTGCATGGAGGCCCTTCATCTCCCTGCTGCTTCTTGGCTCTAAGCCCACCCATCGGCTCCATCCTTGATTCGGGGGCTGGGACTCTGCAGACTACATTTCCCAGACTCCTTTGACCGTTGGTTCCTGTTAGGTAGGGTCTGCCAAAGGGAGAGGGGAAGGAGAATAGAAGGAGGAACACAATCTGGGGAGAGGGAGGAGCTTTCTTCCTGTCCGAAGGACCAGTCTCGCCTTCTCCTCAGAGTCACCAACAACATCCAGGCTGTACCTCTCCTCAGTTGCCTGGAGCTTGGATCCTAGAATGACCTCCTAGGATGACTCTACCTCTTACATTTTGTTCCCCCAGTCTTAGGGATAGTAGCAGCTTCTTGTCATTACTCATCTCTCTACTCCTCCTCCTTTTTGCTCTCCCTGTCCTTTTGTCCTCCAACATTTGTGCACCCAGTTCGCTGCATTGAGTCCCCTCTATCTGAAATACATATGGCGGCTCTTCTCGCTTAACTGGATGGTCCCTGACTAGTTGTGCTCCTTTGTGGGTCCTCCTGGGACCACTGGTAGACAAGTTAGAATTGATCCCCAGAGGGCTTTTATGTGAGTCAGGAAATCTTCATTGATTAAATCTACTATGTTACTGGAAATTTATTCCCCATTCCCTTCCTCTTTACTAATTACATTTTTCCACATGGTTCAGTATAGCTAGAGTGACCACATGTCCAAATTCACCCGAAACGGTCCAGGTTTGTACCTGTTGTCATGGCTTAATTATTGATAGAGCCTCTTTTCTCTCTCAAAACCATCCTAGTTTGGGTGATAAATTATATGGGCACTCTAAATAGAGACCATTATATGTTCTGCAATGAAATCAAACGACATTAAAATACTTCAGCAATAAAATACAAATTAAAGCATGTTCCAAATTTGAATATCGACCCCTGCTCATCGTGAATTTTCTGGGAAGGAATTAAAGCTCAACGATTAAGTTAAAGTCCAAAGATATTAAAGTCCGAAGGACTTAAAGTCCAAAATCATATTCTCTTCCCCTTCTGATTTAAGGTTCAAAGGAAATTAAAGTCTAAATCTCCTCCTGATTTGTTATTCCACTCCTACGTTCTATTTCTCAGTGTTCCAAGGCCATGCACCAAATGTTGGAGTTGAGAGGTTCAAAAATAGCCTCTCTCTTCCTCATGAGAGCTTTGAGCAGATTATAAAATAAAACAAAGGATGACAGAAGGGAGGATAAAACACCCTTATTACAAATAAATGTAGCTTATACCTGCAGTCAAGAGAGCCTACTAATAATGAATCCTAGAATGAGACATCCTGGCTGTGGCATATACAGCTGCTCACCAGTATCTCTGCAGCCCTTTCCCTAGGCCCAGCTGCACTCTATATACTCAGCTTCTCTTCAAGACAACTCTGCTTAGATGAGTTTTGGCCAATGGATTGTGAGAAGGTCACACACATCCTCTTAGCACGATCCATAAATAATGCCCTTGAATTTTCTCCTGCTTTCCTTCCCACCCCCAACGGCAGACTGACTGGAGAGGACTCTGAGGGCATAGAAAAGGGAGAAGGTGCTCAATTTCCAGAAATTGCTTCTTCTAGCCCTTAGTGTGCCCTGCCTGATCTACCCATCCAGCTTCTGGAAGCATTGATCCGGGATGGGTTTTCCTATGGCAGGGAGTTAGCTGCTTCCATGAGACAGAGGAGCCTTCTGCACCCTGTGGACAGCCCAAGGCTGAGAGAAAGAGAGTGGGGCTGAGCCAGGTGTGCTTAGCACAGTCTTCCCAGGTTCAAACCAATCATGTTAAGATCCACCTGGTAGGAGGGAACCTCTTTCCAGAGGCTAAGATCATGACACCTCCATCTGGAAGTATGTGCCCACCAAAGATGTGTCTTCTTTTCTTGCACCTCTTGCTTTGATCACTGACATCATTCCTTTGCTCCCCATCCAGAGTCTATTAGCTCTTTCCCAAGATACACACTCCCACTGCAGCCTCGCTAGCAGGTGTGAAACAGAGGGCAACTGCCTTTGTTTCTCTCTTGAGATTGGCCCATGGGGGCCCCACCCAAATGCCCTCTGGGCAAAGTTAGATGAAAATTAAAGAAAAAAAAAAAAATGCTTCTTAAACCCCCCCACCCGCAACCTTCTCCAGATTCCAGGATCTGCAAAGGGTTATGCTCAGTAGATAAAACAGGAGATTGTTGGCTTTTTTTTTTTTTTTACCTCTATCTTTTAAGAATGGTGGCATTTGCTTACAAGTCACCAGCCTATTTCTGGGGAAAATTTGTGCTCTCAGCATTTCCAGAGTTCACCTTCCTTGGACCCACCTTTCTTCTGCCTTTGCTTGAAATGGAAAGAGAAAAGCTCAGATCCTCACCACTGCAAGAATATATCCTGGAGTGGGCCCACTTCAATGTACTTGCCCCACTCACAGTCCCTTCTGAGGGACACTGTCCTGCTTGGTACTTAATGTGTAGGCCAACATTTGGCCTAACACCATGTGACCTAGTACCTCCTGGCCAAAGCAGATTAGACCAATGGGGTTCCCAATCCATGGGGGTCATCTACAGACTGATCCACAAACTATGGCCAAGGGTCTAAGCCATTTGATAGGAATAAAAACCCAAAGTTCATGATATAGGATTCACACAAGAGAGGTCACAATGGACCATCTCAAGCCCATAAAACAATAAGACCATGAGTAAACAGAGGAAATTGACTGAGAAAAGACAATGAGACAGTTGTGTGGCGAAATGCAAATGGAGACAGGAGGATAGGGAGAAGGGAGGAGAGAGAGAGAGAGAAAACACAGTTTGGAGGGACCCATCCACAGAGATACCTTGGATCCTGACAGTTGTTCAGTTCTTTCCATGTCTAACCTTATAATAACCTCTTTTTTCCTGGACCTGACTTAAGCACATCACAGAGCCTTGTCTGACTAGAACAATTCATTTCTATAATTGTGTTATCAAACTGTGATGAGTGACTCGTAGAAAACTATGCTCATATGAGCTTTTTCCTCTTCCTTCCTACCTGTCAGATGCCTTGAGCTACAAACTTTGGGAAGAAGCTGTGAATAAATAATAGAGAGTTCGGCAAGATTGGCACTTTGGGAAGAAAGGAGAATAAGACAGGTGAATCTCTGTGATATTCTATAGGTTTCTATGAGGTTTGGAGCTTAGGATAAAAGTCACCCACAGAAAACAATCTATGCCAGGGGCACCTGAGTGGCTCAGTTGTTAAGTGTCTGCCTTCAGCTCAGATTGTGACCCCAGGGCCCTGGGATGGAGTCCCTCGTTGGGCTCCCAAGTCTGTTTCTCCCTCTCCCACTCACCCTGCTTGTCTTCTCTCTCTTGCTATCTCTCACTCTCTCTGTGTCAAATAAATAAATAAATAAATAAAATCCTTTAAAAAAAAAAAAAAAAAAAAGAAAGAAAGAAAAGAAAATAAAAAGTCCTGGCCAGACTGAAGAATTCTCCAGTTGAGGCCATGTGAGGAAATGATGAGTACTGGATAATAAATAAATAAATCAGCTGACTCTTTTTTTTTACTGCTGGGAAGGAGAGACCTAAATCGTGTCCTCACTGTCACCTTTCAACCCAGGACAGACGCTGGTCCCTTCCCACTATGCAATGCTGAGGCCAAGGTGAGACCCTTCTGAGTGACGGCAAAGAGGCTCTGAGTACAAGAGCCCAGAGACCAGAGTTGCAGTCACATGGAACCTAGAACCTCAATCCATTCTCAAGACCAACAGATGTCCCCAAGAAAAGGGGTGGTTGTCCTGACAGAGTCTTAGTGGACAAGCCTCCAAAGCAGGATGAATAGGAAGAGGGATGGGTGTAGAATTTAGCTCCATGCCATGCCCTGGAGGGAGTAGCAGAGTGACAGCTGGGAAGCTTGGGAGATTGGATCCCCACATGAGGCCAGAGATCCGGGCACTAGATGACTCACAGTGCACCTTCTGTCCCCATCTTCAGGAAAGGCTTGAGGCTATTTGGGGCCCCAAAGTCAGGGGCTAGAGGGTCAGAATATAGTCTTTGGGCCATGCCCACTTGCCGGTAACGTCACAGGTCCTATTAGAGAAACACATCCAAGTCCCCGTGACCCATAACCTGTTATAGCTACAGAGGAGGGTCATCTTTCTTCCTGGAGATTTCCCATTTATCACCCAAGGAGCAATAATGACTATTGATCTTGATCTGGAAATAAGAAAAGGGTCACTGGGAACATTAATGGAACGTCTTCAAGAAGCAGAATCTCTTAAGAAATTCTGAAGCCAGCCGCTTCCCACACTCAATGGCCTCCTTGTGGAATAGTGATCCCAGACTGCGTTCCAGGATGCATCCAAAACAGTCTCGCATTCACTTAAGAGAGTTCATTTATGAAAAGGAGGCACTCTGAAATCAGTGGAAGGAATAAACTAATGAGGCTCATCTACTCCAAATGCAGAAAGTTCAGGCAGTTTTCCTAAAAAAACTTCCGATCTTTAGAATTTGTAACACGGGAAGCTATAATATACTGAATTTTCTAAATCCTCACCAAAACAAAGAAGTTAGTGAGGAAATCAAATGAGAGGAAGCTAAAACTGACAGTTCAACTAGCCAACTAACCAAATCATCTGGTGCACACACTAGAATGTTATTAAATAAATCTCTGGTGAATTTCCTTTATTAAAGAGCAAGGAGTCAGAAGAAGAAAGGCAAATTTCAGAAGCCTGGGGCAGATGGGGGATGCCAGAAATGAAATGGAGAGGCGGTCTGTATCCCTTAACATCCTCTACAGGAGACCTGGGGATGGACCAGGCGGCTGCACCCCTCAACACCCACAGATGTCAGATGAACAATTAATTCTTGCTAGCTTTTAGGGGCAGGCTTCCATGAAAATGAGTCCCATGAGGACCATGGGAAGAAGACTGCCCATCTTGTCACCCTGCATGGTAGCAGACATATCTGTTGCTGAGTGACACCCTCCGGCAAATGCAAGGAAGAAAGTGTCCTCTTCAATGGGTGAAGGCAAAAATCAGACAGATGGAGACTGGACAATAAAACAATTCAAGGAAAACAATACAATAATTCAAGGGCAGAAAATATAGGCCCAGTCATTCACAGTGTTTGGAAGATATTCTTCTAAAATGCAAATTTGATGACATCAGATCCTGTTTAAAATCACTGCCTTTTCCCCCAGTCCCACACACCCTGCCTTAGGTCCGACCATAATGAACCAGGACTAGAATGACTGCCGTAGTATAACTGCCCACAGCCTTACCTTGCCCCCTCCCCCACATGCTGCTTTCTGGAATCACACTTTGAACCTTTCATAGGTTCAGAGGAGGGATGCCTCACAGATCTGTCAGGGCTGAGCGTATGGTGTATTCGTTGACAGGCAACAGGAAACAACATCTTTCTGAACCCGAACTCATGATTCGTGCCAAGTGCTGCGCTAGGTACTTTCTTATGCTTCATTTCATTTAATTTCATTGCCGCATCCCCTCCTGAGGCAAATGTCAGTATCTGCATTTTGCAGACAAGGAACATAAGACTCGGGAAAGGTACACAAAATGCCAAAGCCATGTACCCATAAGTGGGACATGGCTTCTGACCTTGGGCTCCCTGACATCCCGTCTCACGCTGTGGGCTGGCAGCAGCCTTTCCCTGCCCCTCCCTGTACTCCACTTGCTGTTGGCTCCTCCAAGCCCCGGTGCGACACTAATTCATACTGCCTCCCACAACCCATTCTTGATCTGCTACGGTCCACGAGCTAACCAACCAGTACCATCACCTTCTGTCCTACCCGTGCCCCCCCTTACCACCCCCCACTCATCCTCCCAGACCCCAGAGTTTACTACCACCTCAACCCCTTTTCCTGAGAAGAGATTAATAGACCCATGTCCCTGCCCTACAGTATTTCTGAGGAAGGAGGTGGGGCCCAGGCAGGGGCTGTGTGAACAATGGCTGTTATGATAGGACTTTTGGGGCTGGGCAAAGCGTGGCCCCTTACAATGCTTTGCATTTTGTTTCTTAATCATCCCCTGGCCTATCTAGCTGGCTCCCGCCCTTGAAATCCCATAATACCCAGGGATAAAGAGCCATTGTGCTTCTTCCCCAAACAGAACAAGGCTGTCATTCCAAATGCAGCTAGGATCCTGGCTTCACCCCATTACTCAACATTTCCAGAGCCGCTGTCCCCACTGTCCCTTAACTCGCCCCCAACAGAGTAGCCAGCGGTCGCCAGGAGCGGAGGCACCTCAGCTTGAGGTCTCTAGGCAGCCTGGCTCTTGATGCGCCTTGGAGAATGGCTTGTGCTTTTCCCTTCAGCTTGGGATTTCCAGAACAATCCAGGCTGGAGGACAGAATGGGAACAGAACGGCAGGGCCAGGTCTCAACTCCTTGTGATCTCATCCCTCAAACAGACCGACGAGCGGAGGGCAGCAATGATCTCTGAGGAAGTTCACCCTTAGGTGAACTTCAGTACATACAGGCAATTCCTGGGATTCTGTGGCAAGACAGGTTTGGATTCAGCCTGAGATTCTGCATAGGTCTGGGACCCCATTTCTACAGCAAGGCTGAGAAGCTTGCTGGAGTGAGTGGACATCTCAAGGTGTGTGTGTGTGACCCTGTGCGGGACCCTCTCAGTTGCCACTGGCAGGGATGTCAGCCGTTCTCAGAGCGGACGCCCGGATAGAGCAGCCCCGGTCAGCTGTGACTAAGGAGTAGAAGAGGATAAAAGAAATAATCACAGTCGCTCAAAGGGGAAGGGAGTGGGGAAGGCCCCCACAGTGGGATGAGTCAGAAGGTGAAAAACAAACAGGGCTCAGTCTGTGGTGTGAAGAGTTCCCCAAAGGAGTTACACACAGGAAGATTCAGGCCTTATCCATTTTGATGCATCTTCCTTCTTTCCCAGAGTGCTGCTTTCCGTGTCAACTCCAGGAGGCCGGCTCTGCCATTCCCTCCAGGAGAAAATCAGGGAGAAACTCGGTCACCGGCCTCCCACAAGCCGCAGGTGGCCTCATGCCTGGCGCCACTTCTGACGTCTACGACAGATCCTGGTCACTGGTGGCTCCGAAAATGGGTCACAGCAGGCCAGGCTGTGTCAGAATCACCAGGGAGGCTGGTCAAAATGCAGAGTTCTAAACCCAGACATTCTGACATGGTGGGGTATGGGAAAGAGCCCGAGGACCTACAAACACGGCTGAGCTCCCCAGGCGACAATGAAGCAAGCCAGACTGATTTCCACCACATACTACTACTACGGGACTGTTAAAAGGGATGTTAACAAAAGGCATTCAGACGCCAGGATTATAAATAGTATAACTCGACTTGTGTGTGTATATATCTATATATGCTTTGTAGTGTATAATAAATAGGATAACTCGAATTTTGAAAATACACGTATGTATTAGATGCATAGATACTAGGCAGTAGGATGACAGGCTCTTCTTTTTCTTTCTAGGTTTTCTCCAATCCACACGTATTTCTTTCACTAATGAATAGGTGTTTTTGTGAATGCTGGGGAGCAGATTATGACCTATGTGGTGTGGGTTTCCTAAAAATGAAATGCCTCCCAGAGAGGTGTGCTGTTCCTCCCTTCCTTCTGGAGAGAGTTCGCAGATGTCTGCGTCAATGTACTCTTATTGTCCTGACTGCCGGACAGCCTGGCCAGCTTCTGCAAATGAAGGAACACTCATTTCACTGCATTCAATAAATATATCAACTTTTTTGTTTTTAACAGAAGTGAAGGAGGAGGGCAGGGACCTGGGCTTGCGTTCAGGACCGGGCCCTCATCAGCAGGAGAGGGCAGGACTGAGCAGGGAAACCGGGGCTAACGTCAGCAGGGCAGTGCATGGGGGCAGCTGGGGCTGTGGGGGGCTCCCAGGTTCCCCTAGTCCTACCGATGCCAGAGCCCAGCTGTGCTAGAGCCGGCTCTGCTATTGTTCATACCGGGACAGGGTGGAAAGTGGGAGGATCTGGTTTGAGCCCAGCTTGACTACTTCCTGGCTGTGTGTAGTAACCGGTGCCCAAATGGAACACTTTTCCTCTCATTTTCCCACCTGCAAAAGGAGAATGGGAAAACCCACCTCAAAGTGCCGGTGCTGGTGATGATAACTTAGAAGAAGCCCCCTGTGGTATCTGGCACATAGATGGCCTTTGGGAATGCCCCTTCCCTGCCTTTGAGATGGGCTCATGTAGTGAGAGGGCAGGAAATGGCAGGTGGTGGGCACCAGGGGTTCCCTGGAAGAGCTTGGAAAGGGAAGGGCCCAACAAAGCCCAGCAAAAGGAGAAAGGGTTGCCCCATGGCAATCTTGCTGCAGCACCACTGTCCTGGGGAAGGCTCAGACAGCCCAGAGAGCTCCCCGAGAAGCCAGGGCATTGTAGAGGTCCTTTCCTCATCTCACTTCTGCTCTCACACCCAGAAGATGGCGGCGACCTGGGGCTCCCTTGTCCCTATGTGTCTGACAGATAGCACTGTTGTCTTGAAACAACAGGCAGCTGAGGTCGGGGAGGATTGAAGCAGTGCGCTTGCGTTCCAGTGCTGGTCTCACCACCTACAAGCTGAGCAAGGGGACTTTGTTGTTCTGTGCCTCCGTTTCCCCATTTGTAAAATGAGGTTAAATAGCACCTTCTCCAGAAGGCTGCCGGGTCCCTGACACAGAACTCAGTGGAGGCGCTCCGCAAAATATTTTCCTTTCTGACTCCTTTACCGGAAATATCTGCAGATTTGATTCCAGTTAAGTCTCTAGAGCATTAAATAATATCTCTTCCACTTATTCCTGAGGGGTATGGACACTCTTCACCATATAAGTATGAAATTCATGAGCCTTTCCATGGCCAAGAACTGGCCTTGTGAGGATCCTCACGGCCAAGTCCCTAGGCTCTGAGTCCACTGCCCAGGCAGCCTCTGCCCTTCCTCTCAGAAGATGGGGGAGGGGTCCCCTGATATCCTTTCTCTAACACAGGCACCCACCCCCATCCAGAGCATTTGGTTCTGGGGTCTGTTTCTATGTTAAAATATACACAGGATTTGTTTAAATCAAGTCTGATAAAACACACAAACACAGATATGACTGTCATGAAGGAGGAAGTCTATACCCACAGATCCCAAGAAACAGGAGACATGCCACACCATGCAGGACCACACTGAGAAGCAGCAGGGTCAGTCAGGAGGTGAACGAGAGGAGAGGGAAGAGCTTGGCCCAGCGTGTTTATGGGGGTTTTCCTGGGAAAGAAGGTGTGAGGCAGGTGAGTGCTCTGAACAGGTTAGGACTTGATAGTTGGAATAATTTCAGCAGGGTCTAGGCTATGGGAGTGGTCCCTAGTTGTCCTTAGAACGTGGCCGTGGAGTGATTCAGGGCAAGAGGAATACAGGCTTGGTCTGGAGTTCGACGAAGGTGATGATTAAGTGAGTGGGCACCAGATCTGTTGGTTTCTGTATCAAAGAGGCACTCTCGGGGGAAGTCATTTGCTATCTGGAGGAGTTAGCTAGCGCAGGGAGTGGCAGTTTCCCCAGAATAAGGCCCCAAATGCCACAGCATCAAGAATACAGATCATTTCAAAAATATAAGGAATACAGAAAAAATTTTAAATACAGCAAATCAACCCTTGAAAATGCCACTCGGGTCTTCAAAGGACACAGAACAAAATCGATTACAGGGTAAGAAGTCTTGTGTATTCCGGCCAATCTTATAAGGTGAACACAGACTTCCATGTTCCTCTACATCTCTGTTTACATGATGATTATCGTCATTTTAACACCAACTTTTACAAAGCACCTCCTCTTATATATTTTGCTTCATTTGATTTCCATAACCGTTCTATGAGAGAAGCATTTGGTGCCCATTTGATTCATAAAGTAACAATCTGCCGGGGTGTTTGGGAGTCAGGGGAGCGAAAAATGAGGGGCAAGCTAACATGCATGAAACTCCTCTAAAGGGTGGGGGGCATTATCCTCATTTTGAGGTGGGGGATTCAGAGGCTCAGAGAAGCAAAGTGGCCCTGTCGAAGCTGGAAGCTGATGTGTCCCTGGGTTAGGCTTTGAAACCGCATCGGTTTGATCTGAAGACCCATGTCGTTCCCACCATGTTCATGGATTTGGCCAATAGTGTTGAACTCCCATATGTTGCATACACTGTTCTAGATGCTGGAGATGCAAAACTAAGCAAAACTGACATGTTCCCTACTCTTGGGGAGCTTACAGAGTAGGGGGAAAGATATTAATCAGTTAATCACCAAAGAAAATATACAATTGGAATGGTGCTAAATGCTTGGAGAGAACACTTTTGTGGCACTGTGAAACCACATTCAAAATCCTGGCCACGATCAATTTTACCCACCATGAGGACGGGGCTGGGCACCGAAGCTGTTCCATTGTTGATAATAAGCCCCGCAGGGCACCTGGGGGCTGCAACTCTCCTCCAGAAAGACCACTGCCTTCTCCTCCAGGCTGACTGTCTTATGGCCACTCCAACCAGACTTCAACAATATCAGAAGCCAGAGCAGAGAAGAGACCCGAGAAAGCTTTCCTTCCTCAAGAAGGAGCGACAGTATTTGTTATTAACACCAAGATTCAAAGATTCTTCACTTCTCTTCTTCAATTGTGCCTGATGGGATGTGAAGGGAAGATTTTTATGAAAGGGGAAGTTGCTAGAAAATTCTCTGGCTCTTCAGAGGGAGCCACAGGAAGAGACCGATGTCCAGATACAGCCAGCGCTCAGTGTCACCACTGAGCCACCAAGTCAGCTCTCCCTGAAGCTGCCTACCTCACCACCTGTTTCCTGAGATAATAAAGTCCCTGTTTAAACCAGTTTGAGACGGGGGTTCTGTTTCTTACAGGCAAACATATTTTAACTGATGCATAAGAATGTTTTATTTTTAGCATCATGAAGATTATTTGCAACCTCACGGAAGCAAAGTTGTTGATGTCTTGTAACTGGATCAAAGGTATCTTTTTAAGTAAGTGTTTTATTGAAATGCAGCATCCATAAAAATGTATGCAAATCCTAGGTGTACAGTTTGATAAATTAATATACTGGGAACACACCCGTGCAGCCACCTGGGTTGGGCCTGGAAGAATGGGGAAAACATGGAGAAATGGCTTCTAATTTAGAATTAGAAGTTAGTATTAGAAATCACTATGTGCTTGTTGCCCTAGTTTGTCATTGTTTCTAGTCCCCCTCTGTCGGCAGAGCAAGGAAATACATGTTTTTTCCTAAGTTGCTCTTCACTGCGTGTTTGCTGCTTCTTGGATTCCTCCTCATTATACTCCTAATGGGCGTCTAACCTCCTGATTGTTGGGTCCATAAGCAGGAAGGATCCTAGTAGAACTCACATAATGAAATGGACATGCTTTCTTTATCTTAGTGACCCATGTTTAAAAAAAAAAAAAAAAAAAAAAAAGCCAGGTCCCCCTAGAGAAATGGCTAATTCTGGAACCAGAACAGACAATATACAAGATGAACCTAGAGCATCTTATACGCCAGAAATAAGTTTTAGGGAAGGAAAAACATCCCATAGTGATGGGGGCTGTGTTAATGGGAAACAAAAGCCAAAGGGAAGAGCCACTACAGCCAAGTGGAAACACTTTGAGCAACAAAATAAAAAGGGTTGAATCATAATCCATAGGACACAATAAATATCCATGAGTCATTACTCATAGAAAAATGATTCAATTAATCAACAGGAAAGGAGAGACAAATCTCCCATGCGGAAGAATTCTAAATAATGTATACAGATATCTCACCTTCAAGGGTGTGTAGTATAAGGCCCATCTCTTAACTGTGGGCTGCAGATGGTGATTTCCTTCCAGAGAGTAGGAAAAGGAGGCAAGAAGAGGAACTTTGCAGTAGAGAAAGCTGACCAACTACCTCAGCCAGGTGGTCAAGCCATAAATCATATCAGCATTCATAGCCATAATCAAATCGATAGCATGCACCCTTGATACAATGGAATGAGAATCCACTTTACCTCTGTGTCTTCCTTCAAAAATTTTGTAACTTCAGTGTAATCATAAGAAAACCATCAGACAAATCCTGATAGAAGGTATTCTGCAAAATACCTCCCCAGCACTCTTCAAAACTGTCAAGGTCATCGAAAGCAAGGAATGTCCCAGAAACTATTATAGCCAAGAGCAGGCAGGACAATGGTCGTAATTTCCTAGGGCTTCTGTAACAAATGACCCCAAAATGGGGAGGGGGTAAAACAACAAAAATTTCTTCTTTCACAGTTCTAGAGGCTGGTGGTCTGAAATCAAGGTGCTGGCAGAGCCATGCTTCCTCTGAAGATGCCAGGAAAGGATCCTTTCTTTCTTCTTCAAGCTTCCGGTAGCCCCAGGCATTTCTTGGCTTGTGGATGCATGGCTCCAATCTCTGCCTCTGCTGTCATATGGTCATCTTCTGCCCATGTGTCTACCTCCTCTCTTATGAGGACACCAGTGATATGGGATTAAGGGCCATCCCACTCCACTAGTAGACCTCATCTTAACTAATTACATCCACACCAACCCCATTCCCACGTAAGGTCACATTCACAGGTACCAGGGATTAGGACTTCAGTGTCTCTTTGAGGGATATAATTCAACCCATAACCATCCCCACTCCAGTTGTTAACCCCATTTTACAGATGAGAAGCCAGGGCTTGGCAGAGGAGAAGCAACTTGCTCAAGAGCATATGACTAGCAGAGAGCCAACGCCAGGGTTCTAACTCAAGTCTGCCTGGTTCTCAAGCTTGGGTTTCTGCACTACATTATACAGTCTTTTTCACACTAGACATACTTTCCTGCCTCTGCCCTCACTGTCCATCCTCTTTTAAGTTCCAAATTGAGGTCTAGGAAGGGGTAGTGATTTGCCCAATGTCATCACCGGGAAAAATACAGGCAACAAATTTTGAGATTGGGACTTTTAACTAATGTCTATAAATTCAAAAAAATGTTTATTAACAATCTGACTATTCAGCCATGTGCAGGGAGTGAGGGCACAGGGAGAGGAGCCTTGGGGGTGATAGGCTCTGGATCTGAAGGTCCCATGTTTACAATAAAACAGTTGTCCATGGCAATGGGTCTCCAGTTCCTTCTGCAGTCTCCCTCCCATGCCACTCTCTCTCTAAACAGTGACTTAGAAGAAAAAAGATATGAGAACAGTTTATCTGCCTCTTATCATCTGTCAGGAAGTTGGGGCATTGTGGGTTTCATGGTGCCCTCAAAAAGAAGCCCAGATTACAGACCTGTGGACACACGCTCTGTCTTCTTTGCCTGGGAAAGTGCCATGCATTTTTCTCCAAGAATGTCAGGAGTTATCCACAACCCCCTGCCCCCCCCCCCCGGGATTGATTTCGCAAAGGTTGCAGCTATGATGAGAGAGAGGCTAGAGATGACACTACAGTCACTCATCTCCCTTGCTCGCCAACAGCCATTAGGAAAGCTGTTATAAGGTGGTGTCTTGGGTTGAAAAACAGTCACCCAAATATATCAGATTCTGACCTTTGGGACTTAGAAATGTTATAAGGAAAAGGATTCTTTATAGATGTGACTTCAGTTAAGGATTTTGATGTGGGAAGACTGTCCTGAATGATCAGGGTGGGGCTCCTAATACAATCACAAATGTCCCGGGAAGAGAACACAGCCAGGGGTCACACACAGAGAAGGGGGGAGGATAATGTGCCTCCGAGGCAGAGACTAGAATAGTAGAAGTCAAGGAATGCCAGCTGCCATCAGAAGTCAGAAGAGACAAGGAACACATTCTCTCCAAATCCTCAGGAGCCAGCTAGTCCTACCCACACCTTGATTTCCACCCACTGATACCGATTTCAGACTTCTGGTCTCCAGAATGATGAGAGAATACATTTCTGTTGTTTTAAGAATTTGTTACAGCAGCCTCAGGAAAATAATACAGACGGTAGAACATTTATTCCACTAGTAAGGGGGAAAATTCTCTAAAGCAAATATAAGTTTCCTGATTTAGACTAATCACTACGGGAGCAAGAGGCTGTCCAGTGATGTCCATGTGCACACCTCTGAAGAAAAGAGGTCCGTCAACGCTCTGGGCTTCCATCTGATTCAGAAAGAAGTTAGGGCTGCAAGAAACCATTATGCCCCCACCCTGCCCCCGCTCGCAGGCGGTTCAGGCACCGAGTAATTACCTCATTTTTCAGATGAGGAAAAGAAGATCCAGGGATGGTATCTAACCCGTCCAAGAGCCAACCAGTTGCTAAGCAGTAAAGCCACTTCAGGTCTCCAGAGCTAGCACACAGTACGCGCGCGCACACGCACACACACACACACACACACACACCCCGAGTTAGGTCATAATGACAAAAACACATTCAATGAAATAAAGACAAAAACAGAAAAAAAAAAAAGAATTGGGATCTAGGAAAAATAGGATTAAAAGATTAAGATCAAAGCAAAAATATTGACAAAATACCAGAACCCCTCAGAGCAAGCACACTATCTAGAGTTAAGCTTCAAAACAGGGGAAGGGCAGGAAGGAAGGAGATGGGAGGGAGGGAGAAAGACAGAAAAAAGAAAGAAAAAAAAGAAAGAAAGATATTTGCACAGGAAGCGGAGGGAGATCCCCAAGGATTTTTTTCTAACGAAGTGCGAGTTGTGTTGAGAGAGATTAGGAGAACAAATAACAAATTGGCAAGGGACACCGTGCCCTGCTGCAGCTGGAGGCAAGGCCTTCATGATGGCACCGGCTGCTGGCTGCAGAGCTCAGGGCCTCCCCCCCACCACCCTGCCCCCGCTCGCAGGCGGTTCAGGCACCGGTTCAGGCTGTGACACCACCAGAGACAGGAATGTGGGGAGATCTGAGAGCTCAGGTAGCCCCTGGCTCTCCTCTGCCTTGTTCCCTCAGGCCCCTGTCACTTCCCTACAGGAAACTAAAACAAAGGGACAGTGATGGGGATGTGAGGGAACCCCCACAGGGTGGCCTGGAATCTCCAGGCCGAGGTCCCCTCCCAAAGGACAGAATAACTATCCCTAGGCTTGATCCAGGTCAGAGGAACAGGCTTGGGTGCCAGAGAGAGGTCATGGAGAGTGGCTGGTGTTGACCTAGAAAGCAAGCCAAGGCAAAGTTGCCCTTGGGTCTGGTCCTAGAGCCACTGCCCTGAAGGGGGCATTGCTGGGCTGGAAGGGACAGGGTCTTTGTGCCCCCCACCCCACCACCACCAAACACATACAGCACAGACTGCTGTCCTCCTGTTCTGGGATGAGCCAACCTCCTCAACCCCGAACCTTCTGCCTTACACAGTAAAAGGGACTCTGCAGACATGGTTACATGAAGGATGTTAGGACAGAGAGATTATGCTAGATTATATGGAGGTTGCTGAGTGGAATCATGGGGTCCTTATAAGAGGGAGGCAGGAGGCTCAGAGTCAGTAGTGGAAGCAAGAGGTTACAGAGGGTGCAATACAGGCGGATTCTAGACTCTGAAAAGACAAGGAAATAAATTCTCCCCTAAAATCTCTAGAATGAACACAGCTTGACCGACATCTTGAGCTTTTAAATTCCTGAATTCCAGAACTCCAGAAGAATAGATATGTGTTGTTTTAAGCTGCTGAGTTTACAGTAATTTGTTACAGAGGCAACAGGAAAGGAAGACTCTTTCGTATAGTGCAGGGAGGGGGGAGGGGGGAGCATGGGGAGGTTGGACGGTTGCCAAAACTTTGGGGGGGCATGTATGCTGCAGATGGCAACATCAGCACCTCCTCAGGTTCCTGCCCCGGTCCCTGGCTCATTCACCCACTAGGAAGAAGGCTATTTATATCACCAACAAGGTTACCTATAAAGGTGGTAAGGTCAGTGTCTACCCAGTGCCCTCAGGCATCCTCTTCCCAGTAGAAAGAATCGCATTTATTAGGGCCAGTGATGCCCAGCCATTCCACCAGTCACCCTGCCTCTGAGCAGAAACACAACCTGTCACACCCTGTCCCTGTGGGGACACTCAGAGCTGGCTCTTGTTTCCTCACTCAGACCCAGAGAGAGCAAAGGGAGCCAGGGAAAGCGGGTTCAGACCACAGAATGCAAAGAAAGCACTTCTCCAGTCCAGAGAGCCCACAAGGCCAGCCCTAGCAACACCAGCGTCGTGCCAGTGGCCCTGGCCAACTGCTCTTGGCATCCCGGCTGCTCACATATTGAAGGTGAAGAGACAGGAGACCTCTGGCTGCCCACAGGCTCCATGTCCCCACTCTGCGTGTCCCACTCCCTTCCTAAAAGCCATGTTCAAGCGACTTCCCTGCAGAGCATTAGCATAAAAGAGCTCTGGCTGTACCTTCCTGATTCTTTCATTTGAAGTACATGCTCGTTATAGACTTTCTTTCAAATCAATCATATTGCTGGCTGCAAAGGAGAGTATTTCTCTGGCTCACGCGACAACCCAAGAAGTACTAACGCACCACCCGACACATGCCTGGCCTGACAGCCTTACTGTCAAAAGCCAGCAAGTGCCTGGAGGACACCTGTGTTCTTACTGTGTTCCCACAGTCAGGCCACTGACAGCTGCATCTTCGATAGGGGCTGTTGTTTGGGATGCACCTAGCCTACCGGAAGGGGGCCGGAACTTCAGGCTGTGGGACCGCAGGGGCAGGACCACCACCTGTGTCCTGGAAGGCTCTGTAAGGCAGTCATCTGGGGCAGAGGTGAGCCGGCACCGGGCCACGGAGTCCTCTGGTTCTAGCACCAGGATTCTCTCCACTACCCATTCTGTACTATTATAGAGGACCCCAAACACCAACATACCTCTTTTTTTTTTTTTTTTTAAGATTTTATTTAATTTAGGGGCACCTGGGTGGCTCAGTGGGTTAAAGTTTCTGCCTTCAACTCAGGTCATGATCCCAGAGTCCTGGGATAGAGCCCCATATCAGACTCTCTGCTCCGCGGGGAGCCTGCTTCCTCCTCTCTCTCCGTCTGCCTTTCTGCCTACTTGTGATCTCTGTCTGTCAAATAAATAAATAAATAAATAAATCTTTTTTTAAAAAAAGTTTATTTTTTGAGAGCGAGAGCAAGAAAGAGCAAGTGCACGAGCAGGGGGAGGAGCAGAGGCAGAAGCAGACTCAAGGAGCAGGGAGTCTGATGCGGGGCTCCATCCCAGGACGCTGGGATCACGAACTGAGCTGAAGGCAGACGCTTAACCATCTCAGCCACCCAGGCACCCCCCCAACATGCCTCCTAAGGGTAAGTGTAAGTCTCCAACAGGCTGCCAAAACCCGTGCTAGCCATTTTCTTACCTAATTTTCTAAGATGGTACAAAGGAACTGAACATGGTCATTGATCAGCCACAGCCGGAGCGCTCATGCACATAGGCATACCCTGCTCCCTGTGCAGGCACACCTGGGCACGGCCTCCAGCTCAGCCCAGGCCCAGCCAGGGCTCTTTCTCTTTCTCTCTTTCTGTCTTTTTGTTTAAAGATTTTATATATTTATTTGTGTGAGAGAGAGGTAGCAAGAGACAGAGGACAAGCAGGGGAGAGAGGGAGAAACAGGCTCTCTGCTGAGCAAGGGATTCCAACGTGGGGCCAGTGCTGAGACCCTGGGATCATGACCTGAGCCAAAGGCAGATGCTTAACTGACTGAGCCACAGGTGCCCCTCTTTCTCTCTTTAAAAAAAAATATATATATTTATTTAGAGAGTTTGAGGGGGGAGGGGCAGAACGAGAGAAGGGAGAATCTTGAGCAGATTTCCCACTCAGCGCACTGCCCACATCGGGGCTCGATCGCATGACCCATGAGATCACGTTTTGCCAAAATGAAGAGAGTTGGGTGCTTAACCAGCTGAGCCACCCAGAGGTCCCAGGGCTCTTGCTCTTATACCTGCCTTCTGCATATAACTGGGAAGGAAATTTGGGCTGGTGTCTTTAATTTTCTGGGAAGAGGAGTGAAGTCCTTCTAGGACTCCTATCTTTGTACCAGGAGTTGTTGCATCTGGCACTTAGTGAAGAGGCACATGGATTTCCATTTGGCTATTAGTGCTTGTGTATAAGCCTCTCACCTGGTAAGCACCCAGGGAAGCAGGTGTGATCGAGCCCAGACTCCCACAGCTCAGGAAACAATGTCCCTAGAGGTCCTAGGGCAGGACTTGGTTAAAGAGCAGCTATAACTGAAAGGGACTTAAGAGGTCTTGAGCCGTCCACACTTCTCTTACAATCATACGACACGGTTTGGGCATCATCTATATGACTTGCAACTTGGTTTGGATAAAGCCAGTAAATGCATTTGAGTTGTAGGACAAGGGTAGTCTTCTGTGGAAGAAGAATAATGGGACTTAAGAGGTCTTGAGCCGTCCACACTTCTCTTACAATCATACGACACGGTTTGGGCATCATCTATATGACTTGCAACTTGGTTTGGATAAAGCCAGTAAATGCATTTGAGTTGTAGGACAAGGGTAGTCTTCTGTGGAAGAAGAATAATGGCCCCTAAAGATCCACATCTTAATCCCCAAACTTATAAGAATGGTAGTTTATGTGGCAAAGGGGAATTAAGGTTGTTAATTAGATGACCTGAAAAGAGGAAATTTATCCTGGTTTATCCAGATAGACCCAACGTAATTACAGGGTCCTTAGGTGAAAGATGGAGCACCAGCCACCTGGCAGCTGAGGACTCGACCTGCCATTGCTGGCTTTGAAGATGAAGAACGAAGCAACAAGAAATGGGTGTGGCTTCTAGAAGCCGGAAAAATCAAGGAAGTGGATTCTCCCCTAGAACCTCTGCAAGGAACACAGCCCTGCTGACATTTTTTTTTTTAAAGATTTTATTTATTTATTTGACAGACAGAGATCACAAGTAGGCAGAGAGGAGGAAGCAGGCTCCCTGCTGAGCAGAGAGCCCGATGCGGGGCTCCATCCCAGACCCTGGGATCATGACCTGAGCTGAAGGCAGAGGCTTTAACCCACTGAGCCACCCAGGCGCCCCATGCTGACGTTTTGATTTAAGCCCAGTGACACCTGTTTCAGACTTCTCACCTCCAGAACTGTAAGATTAAAACTGTGTATTGTTTTAAGCCATGGTGTTTATAGAAGCAGCAATAGAAAACCCTTTCCACCTGCCACTCAACTTCAGTACTATTGACATTTTGGGCTGGAAAATTCTGTTGTGGGTGCAGTCCTGTGAATTGCAGGATATTTAGTAGGATTCCTTGCCCCTACCCTAATAGATGCCAGTGGAGCCCCTTCCTCAACTTGTAACAACCAAGAGTGTCTCCGGACACTGCCCCGAGTGGGAGAGAAGTGGGGAGGTCCCCCAACCCCCAGCTCAGAACCACTGCCCCGAACCTGCCATAGTTATTCAATCTAATATGTACTCTGTCTTCCTACACTTTGGATTCTGTTCACTGACCTTTTCTACGTGGATGCTTCTGGATGAGTCCTCTGATGCCAGTTGAAGAGTAAGTGCCTAGAGAGATACCACACAAAGCTGTCATCTGTCTCTGACACCTCAGAATGAATTCCCACTATTTCAAGGAAGCCGATGTGATGGGGAGAAAGGGATCTGAACGTGCTATTAAGTCAAGAGAAGGACACTGATGGGACAAGACAGACTCTGCCCACTCTGCGCAATGCTCCTTACCATTTAGGGAGGACAGGGATACACATGAGGAAGACCCAGTTTCTGCTCTTAGGACCTCACTGTCTCATCAGGGAGACTTGCATACAGTTTTTTTGAACCCTGAACAGAAATTAAAAGGACTGTAAACACAAGATGAATCAGGTATCCATGGTCTGGACACAAGAGGTGAGAAAGCATAACAATAGGACCAAATATTTTTAATCAAGATGACCTCATAGTCATCTGTAAAAGGCATACGCAAACTGCTACCAGAAGCTTCCAGGCCAGAGACCCACATATGGACAAGAGGAGGAGGAGAGAACCCTAACCCGTGCAGGAGAACCCCGTAGGCAAAGAAGCAGGATAGGAAAGCATAGGACACACTATTTGCAAATAACAAGCCATTCCAGATCGATGTGGCTATTTGAAAAGAATTTCAAATATGCATTATTAAACTGCAAAGAAATAGAAAAAACAGGAATGATTTTTATTTAAAAAGATACTGTGGATCAAGAAATTCTTCAAGGGTAGACACCAAGGATTTAACCTAGATTCTTCCCTCTCCCTAAGCACCTGTGCTATAACTTTGGGCCGCAGCACCTGTTTCCACATCTGTAAAATGGGAACAATAACATCTGCCCTCCTGTTCACTGCAGGAATCATGTATCCACGTGATGCCCTTGACAGAGTGTCTGGACCATGGTAAGTGCTCTATAATTGTTCTTATGGGTAGTATTGGAGGTAGTATTGTTAGCGCTCAGTAATGGCACCAAGACACCACGCATGCTGCCTGGGGCCCACTTGGGGAGGGGGACAGCCAGAGCCTGGCGTGCCCTGGGGGCAGGCACCTGCTGAAACACCTGGAGAAGAACCACGCCCCCTGGCCATCAGGAAACGCCCCCTGGCCTCCTTTACACCCTCACCTGCATGCTCTAGGACTTGGACTGGAGGGCCCAGCACCTAGGACACATGCCGAGCAGCAGCTGGGGACTCCTTAACCTGCAGTCCTGACAGATGTTAGCGAGTAGTAGGGCCTGTCATAAGCCAGGGGTGGAAATGCCTCTGGAAAAAGTCTCCCTCAGCTCCAGCCAGTTGTCCCATGAGAATGTTGACAGATCTTATTTTTAAAAGAGGTGAAAATCAGAAATTCTGTGGGGGAAACTCCCAGTTTTAAGACACAGTGCAAGTTAAATCAGCTCATTGGGCTGGAAGCCACATTCGGCCTGTGGGCCACCCTTGTGAGACCTCAGGTTAGAGACTTAGGAAATGATCTTTCTTGCCATATCCTATCTTGGGAAAGAACCACCAGCAGGAAGTCTGGATACTGCTCTTGCAAAACCCAAAGGAGGAAATTATTTCTGACTTCCCTCTGGAAGAATCTATATATTGAGTTAAGTAGTGTGACTACCTTAACACCGATTTACTGTCACTTTTCCGGCTTTAGCTGGCAGCTCGCCAACCTCTTCAAGGCCAGGAGGAAGGGAGTCACTTGCTGTATCCTCACCATCACAGCCAGTCCCTGACCATGTCCCAGAGAATGGATCACGTCCAGATTTCGTAGCTCAGTCGCTCCCACCAACATGTAGGCAATGTCATCCTCTCGCCACAGCCCTGGCGATGCTTCCTACCAGGTGCTTATGCCTGCACCTGACCAGGTCCTCCTGCACACATTGCCCTGCAAGGTGAAGGTGAACCATTCAAAGTAAGCGTTTTGTGAGCTCGTGTCACTGCCTTGCTTGGAACCACTCAAAGACACCCCATCGCTAGCGAGTCAAATTCTGTGCTCCTTGACATGACATACACAGCCAGGGAGTGGTGGATGTTTATGTGTGCCTAAGTCTGGGGGGAATGGAAGTGGGAACTTGAGGCAGGATCCATACCATGAAGAGCCTTGAACGTCAAGCTGCATTACTGGCTGCCTTGCATAGGCAATGTGGAGCTATGGAAGGTTAGAAGCAGAGAAGAGCCTTGTGTGGTCTCAAGTTTATAAATCTCAATACTCCCATTTGTTTCTTTCCTGGCACTTATCACAGTTTGTAATTATTTCACTGACATTTATTTTTTTCTGTGTCTCCCATTAAACTTCAAACTATGAGGAAGGGGAAAAAAAAAAAACCAGCTTGTGCTTTGTTTACATTTATTTCTCTACTACCCATGAGTACCTGGAACATAGTAGAAATTCAATGAAAGGTTGTTGAATAAATGACTAAATAAGTGATAAATAAATGAGTAAATAAATGTAGGAATGAATGAGTAGAATTAACACAAAATTAATTATAGGCTCCATTCAACCCATTCCTCACCATTCCTGTGAGATCCTTCAGAAATACGTCAAGATAAAATGTGTGTTCTGTTGAAGCCTTGCAATTCAGGGTGCAGGGACAGTGACTAGACATTAACGATGTGCATTTTTATTGAATAGAGCAAAATGCAGAGCAGCAACTAGTAAGTAATTAGAGGAATAAGACCTTCAAGAGTGCTCATATGCCATAATTAATTGAAAAATCTGCTTACTGTTACCAGGAGCATAAATGCCAAGATTTGGTATTCAAGTCGGTCTATATGCATGAAAGATCAAGAGAATTAACAACAGTCTTTATTCGGGTGTGCCTTCTTTTAACTACCATCAATCAAGTTCTTGAACAATTTGGACATACACTGAAATGTTTCCAGGGATCTTCTTTGGGTAGTGACATTTTCTTGATTTTCCAAATTTTCAGTAATAAACATGAGTTATTATAAAAATCAAAAAGAGAATAAAACCTTAAGAAAGGATTCCTAGGGAGGAAACCGATTTATTGTGTATCATCTGTGATCCTATCATTTTTCAAATATTTTTCAAATCCTTTCAATACCATTCTGGTCCTTAGAATCATGAATTTTTAGAGTTGATAGAAATCTTGCAAGATCATCTTATAAAGCTGCCTCATGTTTCACGGGTACATTTTTGACTACACAGTATCCCTCCCCCACTATGTGTGATTCTAGCAAAACTGTCAATCATGGGGCTGGGAGGCAGAGGGGAGTGTGGAAAGGCTAAAAAACAAGATCTAAACTAAATAATCAGAGTAATTTACATCATTTCCTTGGAAACAAGAATCAATCTGGCAGTGTTCACATGACCCAGGCATCATTCAGATTACTTCTGTCGGGGAGAGGATTATTCTCTTTGTCTTGGCCCTCAAGTCAAGGGAAGCCATGAGATTGAAATGATCATTCAAACCTTGAGTAACAGATGTACCTGGCATAACTCCTCGAACTTTCCTGAAAAGTGTTAAAATAATTAATAACCGTTTTTGCTGAAGGCTCAAATTTATTTTCTGTCACATAGCTCAGAAAGAATCTTAATAACCACCCATAACAAATACTATTGTATTGTATTGTATTTTGTTTTGTTTTGCTTTTTATTTAAGAAAGGTAGACTGCCACATTCAGTGGCTCATTTGGATCTGTCTGGAGTTTTGGAAGCTTGCCTACACTATGTTCTTCTACAAATGGACTTTGAGAGGTTGATTGGATGTTCTAACAGAAGAGCACAGCAACTCTTATAGCTGTGACTGAAGAATGATTTTCCTCTATGGGTGTGGTCATTCTCTTCAATCATGCATGCAGCTTTGGGAGGTACAAACTTACAGCAGTTAGGAAGGATGGAGACACCTGCCTGGCCAACCAGAACAGCCAAATCAACCGTGGCATGAAATGGGGTGACAGATGTCCCAACCAGATCACCCTCTCAACCTGCCCCCTTTTTTAAGGCTCCAAGCATGAGGACTCCCGCATATTCCTGGGTCTCCTATTTCAATGATTTTTTGTTTTTCTAATAGTGGGATTTAAACAAAGAAATCATTTCTTACGTTCAAATTAAACTTCCTGCTATAATTTTCAGTTAAAGATTTCTGCTTCCACCTGAGATAGAGTAACTAGAACTAGATTTATCTTCCTACTGAAATGACAACAACAATGACAACAATGACCAGCAAACAAAATATATGAAACAAAGATTTCCAAGTGATTGGATATTAGACAATGAAGAACAGTGATCCCTGAGATGGCTAATAAGGAGGTGAGTCCTATAATTGCCACAGATTACCTTAAGAGAATTTATAGCCTGGAGCATAAGAAAGAGAAGCTACATAGAGCCTGATGGACCCTGTGAATTGAGAGTCTGGAGATAAGAAGGAAGCTGGAGCTGGTAAGCTAGGGTACAAAGATGGGAGAAAACTGCACAGAGAGTAGCCTGTTCAGGGTCCTTTGGGTATGTAGCACAGTAGTGAGTAGTATATACATTTAAGGAAACTACACAATGCTGGGGGAGAACCGGCTGAAAGATTGGAGAACAGTGTCCAGTGCTCACACTGGACTATGACCAGAGCCTGTTCCTACCAGGCAGAGGGGAAAACACATAATTCATGGCACATTGGGAAAGTACCTAGGGAAGTCATACCTCAGTAGTGGGAATAAGTAGTCCTAAACTGAGCACAGATCTGAACCCACCAAAACACACACACACACACACACACACACACACATACAAATAAATCCCACAAGGATCTTTCAAAAACCTCATTGTATCCCTGAGCAAAGTTTAAGGATATTTACAGGGATATAAAAAATAATCCACACTAAGCAGGATAAAATTCACAATGTTTGAAATCTAATCAAAGATCATCAGATATGCAAATAAACCAGAATATGACCCACAATGAGGATTGATCAATCAATAGAAACTGACCCAGAACTAACACAGATGATAGAACGAACAGGCAAGGACATTAATAATGCTTTAATAAGCATTTATTTTAACTATTCCAGTATGGTCAGAAGTTATCTAAGGACACGGAGAATATTTTTAAAAGACCCCAGTGGAACATCAGGGAGTGAAAACTGTGAAGTCTAAGAGGTGAAATACTTACTCTACATGGTGTCCCCAGCAGACTGGACATTGTAGAGGAAAAGAATAGTGAGCTCGACCACATGGCAATAGAAATGATCCAAAATGAAAGGGAGTAAAAAGAATCTCTGCCCCCTACTGCCCCCAAAATGAAAACAGCATCAGTGAGCTGCAGGACAGTCACAGGCAGCTAAAATTTAGGTAGTTGGAGTCTCCAGGAAAGATATTAGAGAGAGGGGTGTGGACAGAAACTATAGTCCTTCAAATGAAGAAATAATGGCTTAAGATTTTTCAGATTCAATGAAAACTATAAACCAGGGATGAAAAGAACTCAACGAAATACACACACACACACACACAAACACACCACCATTAAGAAAACTACACCAAGACACATCACAATGAAATTGCTTAAAAACAATGATAATGGGTAAGGTTTAAAAACATCCAGAGAATAATGACAAGTCACATACAGAGGAATAAAAATAAGAATTGCAGCAGATTTCTTCTTGAAAATATTGAGAGCAGGAAGACAATGGAGGAATGTCTTGAAAACACTGTACTGAAAACCTGTCAACCTATAACTCTTTACTCAGTAAAAACATTTCAAAACAAGGGCAAAATAAAGACATTTCATTCATACAAAGGCTGCAAGAATTCATCTCCAGCAGACATACACTGCAGAAAGTGAGAGGAAGTCCTCTGTACAGAAGGAAAATGATACAGTTTGGAAATCTGGAGTTACACATACGCATAAGGAATGCGAGAACTGGTAAAGCCATGAACAAGCATTAAGATTTTTTTTTCTTACTATTTAAATTTTATGTCACTCTTCCTTCACTTGGTTCTCCATTCAAGCCCTTCTTATAAGTGAAGATGAATCACATTACCTTTTACCCATCTCTCTTTCTAATTCACATCCTCATTTCTATGGATTTTTATTCTTATGATCTCACTCTCTATAACATTAGGACTTGTGCTTCTCATTCTGCTAGCTTCTCCCCCACCTTCCTGAGTGATGCAACTAAATGTTCAAAACAAGTAACCTTCGTACTAATAAAGCCATTAAGTGCCTTGACTGTCACCTGCTCTAAAGAGCTTTTGATTGCTTATGAAAACTTTTACCTTACTCTTGCCCTGGAAAGTTGTGGTGCATAATAATGTATTAAAGTTTCTGAGAAAGTCATTACTAAAGCACTTTATGAAATTTATCCCAGCATTTCCTCTAACTTATTGACTACAGGATTCTCAGAACACAATCTGAAAATTATTGATCCTATTCAACATCCTTACTTTATAGATGAGGAAGGTAAAATCCAGAGAAGTAAAGTAATTTGCCCAAGATCCCACAGAGTGATACAGCAGAGACTAATACTTAAGTCTTCTGGAATCAGTCCAGTGTTCCTTCCTCAGCACTCACCCTGAAACCTTGGAATTCTCAAAAATTTCTTTAGGAATTTCTTGTTTGTCCAAAATCAATCTCATAGCTTTCAACTTGGCCTCTCGCCATTAAACTTCTTTCCCAGCATAAAATTCTGCAAATCTAGGAATCAATGGAGGCTTGGGCATTTGGACAGGAATCAAATCTTCAGATCATAAGCCACTGCAAGGAGAGAAAGCTCGTTGTGAAAGTGCCATTTGAAAAGACAATGTTGGGCGTCCTCAGAGGTGGCAATTCTACTTGGAACTGGCAGCCATTTTTCTGTCATCACTTAGTCATTTTCCTGTTCAGCTCAGAAGGCAGCCCTGGCTCTGCTGGGAGTGACAGATGCTCTATTGAACAGAGCCCCAGTGCGTCGTACCCAACCAGCCCCGCTTTGCACAAAGGCTGAGTGAAAGGGGCAGATGTGGAGCCAGACTATTTTGACAGGGGATGGGTTCCTCCCTCCCCCTTTCTCCCAAAAAACCTTTTTTCTCTCCTTATGTTTGGATGAATTATTCCTATTCTCAATGAAAAGCAGAGAGGAACAGAAAGAAATTATTCCAAAAGGGCTGGGGAGACATCTGGGAGAAAAGTACAAAGAAAACCTCAAAGATTTTCAGCATTAGAAATGGTGAGAGAGTGGATCCACCCCAATTTGCTCATCTGCTGGGTACTATGATTAAGGGAAGAGAAAAAGAGAGAGATGTTATTTTTTAAAGCGCTCTGCTACTTGAGCTTGATAGAAAATTCATTTCAAAGAGAGTTCTGGTCTTCTGGTTGGGAAAAATAACCTAACAAACATGTTTGATTAGGATCATGAAACCCTCTTGGAATAGATCGCCCAGATAAGAAGGTTAGATGCACCAACTGAAATCAGAATCTCGAAGAGATATTAGCCCTCCTAGGCTCACTGAATTCAGAAGCAGAAACAACCTAAAATGTCTGAGAACAAATAAGTGGATTCTTAAGATGTGGTCTATACATACAGAGGAGTATTATTCAGCCTCCAAACAGAAGAAAATCCTGCCATCTGTGACAGCAAGGATGAACTTTGAGCACAGTAGGTTACATGAAATCAGGCTGTGCCAAAAGGCCAAATTCTGCCTAATTCCACTTATATAAGGAATCTAAAATAGTCAAAGTCATAGAAGCAGAGAGGAGAATGGTGGTTGTCACAGGCTTGTGGGAGGAGGAACTGGGAGTTATTAATCAACAGTTATGCAAGGTAGAGTTCTAGAGCTCTCCTGAGCAACACTGTGCCTACAGTTAACTACAGGGGGTCACACAGTTGAAATGTTGTCAGCAGGGCAGATGTCGGGTTAAATGTTCATACCACAGGGCCAAGGAAGGAAGCTCAGCCGTGAACAAGTTCCTGAGGTAGAAATGGGGGCACAATGACAGTACCGCAAGGCAGGCCCTCCTCTCCTTGCTAACCTCAGGGAAGTCCGGGACATGATTCAACTTGTGTTAGTGGATGGGGGTGGGGGGGCTTTAAAGTGCAGTTCAGGGCGTGAGAGAGAAGAATGATAGGGAAGATACCGGCATGATAGGAAGGCCAGCCAGCATGATTAACAATGTCGCATGTGACAGGATTCCAAGATGGAGTTTATTCTCACAGTAAATGGGAGACTGAGCTCAGAGAGCTGGCAGTAACCTGACCAAAAACTATGATCTCATTTAAACCTCACACCCAGACTGTGAGGACCTATTATCCATATTTTAGAGACAGGAAAACAGAATTGGGCATGTTACTGCGTTTACCTAAGCTCATACGGCCTTGTCTAGAGACTGGTAGAACCAAACTTCTTACTCCGCTCTGACCCACTCCAGCTCCTGGGCTCCTGGCCGAGAGTCTGCTTGTGATAAAACTTGCACATCCCTAAACCTCACTCTCCATCTCCTTGATGGCAGGGAATGCGACTTATTTCTTTTCTAGTATTCTCCTGCTAACTGACATGCAGCAGGTACTCAAGATGTAGACACTAAGTTGCAACCCCCTCCCACCACTCCCCCAAAAAAGAGAAGAAAAAGAAAGAAATGACATCCTATAAGTTTTGTCATGGAGAGTATTTTCCAGATAGTACACAAGTTAATTAATTTGCCCGAGATTACATAGCCAGAATATGATCCAGACATGCCTCAATAGCACATTTACTATGGACCCTCAGCCAGGCTCCCAGTGGCATCCATGGGCAGAGAGATGGCAATTCTTTTCCCCCCAGGGTGAGATCCCAAAGTCAGGGTGAGATAGCAGGCAATGGGAGATTTGGTGAAGGAAGAAACCAATAAAGGAGTCAGTCATTCATCCAAAAAAAAAAAAAAAAAGTTCTTTGCACACAGACTGTGAATGATAAAGCCTCTCAACTTCAGGAAATTGATTCTGGCTTAAAAAAAAAAAAAAAAAACTCTTTGTTCAGCTTGATTCTTCAGCTTGATTCCCATCAGGATCTCTGGGTGATAACAAAAGCTCTGTGGGCCTGGAGTCAACAGGAAACAATAGTAATTGTTTGGTTTGCACAAATGTAAAGTGAATGTCCTGTTATCTGCCAGCAGAAAAAAAAAAAAAATTTGGTTTCAGTCTCAAAAGTAAGAAGCAAGGAGCACCAAGAAGACACTGAACTAGAAACCCCAGCATGCACAGAGCACACCCAGAGAGGCACAGGGCCCTGGCTCTCCCGCAGGCTAGAGTGTGTACAGAGTTGACATTGTCACATCATTTCAGCCTCCTCATCTGCTGCCATCATGGGTAGGAGGAAAGGGAGGCAGCTGGCATTGATTTTACTCTGACTATAAAAAGTTCACATACAGTACCTCATGCAATCTTCTAACAGACATAGGAGACTGGCCTGATTTCTACTCCCCGTTTTACCCAAGGGGAAATTGGGCTTTCTAGAATGTAACTGTCAGTGTATGACCAAGCCCATGCTCTCCTCACCTTACCCAGGTGACAGGAGTGCCTTGGGCTAGGGCCCAGAGAGCTACTTTCTAATTTCAGCTCTCCTACTTGAGTAGGAGTGTGAGCTAGGCAAATCGACTTCCTCTCTCAGAGCCTCAGTTTCTTGATTTGTAAACAGATGTTGACCTTGACCATGCCAGTCAACATGTTCTTCTAACAGTCTATGGTTTTGTTTACTTAAGTGGCCACTGCTGGCTTTTTTAAACGAGACACCTGTTTCTTTCATCCCTCTTGTCCCTTTAAAATGAACTTCACATCATGCACAAGTCTTAAGGGAAATCCTATCTAAAAATTGTGATTGCCAGAGAAATTGAGGATTTCTTCTCTGCTTCCTGTCACACCTATTGGGGATTGTTCTTTTCATGTGTGTTAGCATTCTAGAGTGTCTACCTGTTTTTCCAATATTGAATATTTGTTGAAGAATATTTATAAAATGTTTACAGTATAAATAATTCCCAGTGGTGCATGGGTGGCTCAGTTGGTTAAGCGTCCGACTCTTGATTTCAGCTCAGGTCATGATCTCAGGGTTGTGAGATCGAGTCCTGCATTGGGCTAACACAGTTGGTGTAGAGCCTGCTTAAGATTCTCTCTCTCCTTTTCCCTCCGTCTCTTCCCCCTGCTTTCTCTTTGAAAAAGTATAAATAATTATAATAAAGTTACATCTATATAACCACTACCCAATTTCAAGGAACATAACCTTTAACTCTGAAGACCCCAGAGTACCCCTCTTCCACCCATCCTTTGAGAGATGACTATTAATCTAATTTTGTATTTATTGTTCACTTGATTTTCTTTGTATGTTAGCATGTTTCAGGTCCTTAAAAATAAATTATTTAACTTTTCATGTTATTGAATGTTCTGTAAATAAACTCACATCAAAATTTACATAATTTCTTATGCAAATTAGATTTTTTTGGCCTAATAATAGTCCCCTGAGAGTCATCCAAATTGTTGTCTATTGCTATTTTAAATATTCAGTAGGACCCTTTATCTGTCTATCTGTTCTATTATTTATTCCAGACACATGTGTAAGTGAGCTCCAGGTTTTTGGCTATTATGAACCCTTGGCAATGACCTTCTTAGACAATGTCTTCTGATGTACATGTATAAGAAATTTCCTAGGGTATATGTCTAAGGAATGGAGAAGCTATGTCATAGTATGTACATTCTCAATTTTAGCAGGTAATGCCATTTATTTCCAAAATAGTGACCTTCTACCAAGGATAAAGGAGACTGTGCTTTTCCACCTGTTTCCCAATATGTTAAACCAATGTCCTGTTATAAATGATATTATTATGGTTTCACTTTGCATTTCCCTGATTATGAGTAGGCTGGATTTTCTTTAATGATTCTGGTTCATTCACATTTCTTTTTCTGTGAAATGTCATGTCTTCGGTCACTTTTTCTTGTTTTTTTCTTTCTTTTTTTTTAAGATTTTATTTATTTGACAGACAGAGACCACAAGTAGACAGAGAGGCAGGCAGAGAGAGAGAGAAGAGGAAGCAGGCTACCTGTGGAGCAGACAGCCTGATGTGAGGCTCCATCCCAGGACTCTGGGATCATGACCTGAGGCGAAGGCAGAGGCTTTAACCCACTGAGCCACCCAGGCGCCCCTCGGTCACTTTTTCTAATGGGTTATTTGTTTCTTACTGTTCATCAGAGTTCTTTATTCTGATTGCTAATCAAGTATTTTCCACACATTATGGCTTGCTTCACTTTCTTTATATCTTTGAATGAACAGAAGTTAATGACCCTAATGAATTGATTTATCCTTCTTCTAAAGGTTTTTGATTGTTTGCTTTTGTTTTGGAAGTCCTTCTTTGAGGAATTCCTCCTTGAGGGCATGAAGATATTACCCTATGCTATCTTCTAGGTTTTCTAGTACTCTCTCTCTCCTTCTTAGGTCCTTCATCTATTTGCAATGTCATTTTTATGTATGATGTAAGGTAGGAAAATAATTCATTAATTTCCATGTAGATAACTAGTTGTCAGCCTCATTTGTTAAATATATGCACATTTGTTCTTGAGCTATTCTCTTTTATGAGTCAATTTGTATATCCTTGTGCCATGCTTCTTATCTGTTGTAATAAATCTTGTTATCTGATAGGAAAATATTCATCTATTTCATGTCCTTCTTCAGACTTATCTGGACTGTTCATCCTTGAAAACTTTACATTCAGATTGTAAAGCTCCATAAAAAGCCCTATTGGTATGCGAATTAAACTATAGGTCAATTTGAGGAGAGCTGGAATTTTTCTATCTTATATCCAATTTATTCTTAGGTTCTTTTTTTTTTTTTTAAGATTTTTATTTATTTATTTGACAGAGATCACAAGTAGGCAGAGAGGCAGGCAGAGAGAGAAGGGGAAGCATGCTTCCTGCGGAGCAGAGAACCTGATGTGGGGCTTGATCCCAGGACCCTAGGATCATGATCTGAGCTGAAGGCAGAGGCTTTAACCCACTGAGCCACCCAGGCACCCTATTCTTAGGCTCTTGTTTGTATCTTTGTGCATATAATAAACCTGGGCTTCCCTATTACTGCATTAACCCCACTCTGCTATGGGTATTAATGTTATAATCACCTAAAAAATGGAATTCTCTAATTGTCCATTCTCCATATGTTTGTATAAGATTGGAATCATCAGTATCTTGAAAGTTTAGTAGAACAGACATATAAAATTGTCTAGGTTATGTTGTTTTCTTTGAGGGCAAGATGTTTCTTAAAATTATTAATTCAACTTTTTTGCTGGAAATGAGTTTGTTCTTAATTTCTATTTCTTCTTGGGTCAGTTCTATTAAGTTGTATTTTTCTAGAAATTTAACCATTTATTTAAGTGTTCAAACTTACTGACAAAATTGTTCATAATATCCCCGTTATCTGTTTACTCTTTGTAGCTTCAGTAATTTGCTGATCCTAATATTTAATGCCTCCTCTATTTTGTCTTTATTATGAATGATTTTAAATAACCAACTTTGGCCTTATTGATCTCTGTTTTCTATTTCATCAAGTCCTGCTTGTTATTTCCTTTCATGGGCTGGGGAAAGGGGATGCTGCTATCCTTTGTCTATATTTCTGACATAGATAATTGAATTCATTTTTAATGTGCATTATACTAAATGGGGAAAAAAGTATACTTCTAGACATTCTTTAATTATACTGCACAAGCTGTTTGTGGTATATAATTTTTTTTTTCCTCAAAATTTTTTTCAGTTTTTTGATCATGGATTACTTAAAACTTTTTGTATTAATTTCTAACAAGGGGTTTTCAATCATGAATTTGTTTTCAAAGTGCTATTTGGTTCCGCATATGATCTTTTTTTTTTTTTTTTTTTTTTTGGAGAAGTATTGAGCACTCATCTATGCCAGGTGTTGTATTTGGTGCTTGTGTTACATCCCTGAACAAAAATTCATGCCTTTCTGGAGTTCACATTCTATTGTCAATTCTTGGAAACATCCCACATGCTTACCTGAAATGTGTATTCTTCCCTTATTTGGTGCAGTTGTTTTAAGTATGGTCATTAAATCAAAATTCCTTTTCTTATTACTTGAATTATGTATATCCTTACTGACATTTCTTGCCTGCCTATTATATCAATTTCTAAGAGAGGTAGGTTAAAATTTTCTGGTGTGTTTGTGAATTCATCTGTTTCTTCTGTTTTTAATTACCACCATAGGAAGCATATCATGTTGAAAGACAAGAAAACTGATTCTCAAAATGAGAAACATATCTTATCTCACAAAGTTTGTGAAAATGGAGCCAGGATTCCAATTTAGTTGTCTCAATTATGACAATATTATGTCACTGTCATGTTTTGTTTAATATCCTCATATAGCAACAACACATCAATCGCTCCCCATATGGGGGGAATTTCCTCTATTATACTTTAACCAAATTCCTAGAGTTCTCTGCTTCCCAGACAGCAACAAATCTTAAGCCACACAGCCTAAACCAGGACAGTGAGTCCTTCCTCTGTCTTTGTCATATTGCTTTTTAAAAATAGTTTTCTGGTGACTAGTCATGTCTGAATGTATCAAAATACTTGGCCAGAATATGTCTTGAGGTTAATTTTTGTTTTGCTCTTTGTCGAGGATATCCTTTCTCCTATATATGGTATTAATCTCATCTAAAGGTACTCTGAATATCCTTATTTCATTTCCACCTCTAGAATATATAATCTTCCATTTCTTTTAGTTCAAATAAATAATTTTTAGTGCTATATGGAATTTACTGCATTGTTGAATGAAGTATGATTTATTTGTTGAAAGAATTTATTGTCGAATTCAATTTGTATGAATATATTTATTGAAGTTGAATGAAGTATAATTTATTTCAAAAACATTAGCATTACTACATGCCAGGAACAGTGCTAGGAGGCACTGTAGATTCAGAACATAGTTAGATAGTAAGATAGAAGTCCAGGACACACAATGCAGTAGAAAAAGTCTTGTTATATGTGTGGAATATAGGGGTTATAGGAGCATGGGCAGTGGGAGCAGGTCACTCAGCCAAGGTGTAGTCTGTCAGGGAAGGCTTCATGAAGGAGGTGACACTTGAGCTGCATCTTGAAGTGAAATACAGTCCCGAAAAAAGAAAAAAACTGTCTGGGAAGAGAAGAAACACACTTCTCCACACTAATATTAAGTGGACAGTGATTTTTAATGAAAATTTGTTTTAATTTTTTGCCATTATATTCCCATTTCTCACTGACACTCTACACAGGGTTTATGAATATGAGACATCTACTCCATGGCAAGGATCTCTAACTGAATACAGCATTCTTTCCACAGCATTGAGTCTACTCAACACGAGGTTCCATGATTGATAAAGTAGAAATAGTCCGTCATCCTTTATAAAGGAAAGTATATATGAGAGAAACTTGCAGACCATTTCTGATTGGATTGGGTGGAGGAAATGTGGAAAGGGTGGATCCAGAAGTGAGGCAGGGAGGCCAGGTTCTAAAATATCACTTGGCAAGTTTTAAAAGTCCCAAATCATACTGGGGGAGGGATTCAGTCCCAAACTCTGGGGGAGGGAGGAAAATATTCTGTATTTCCGAAGCTCCCCAAGTAATTTCCAATGTGCAGCAAGTTTGAGAATGACTGCCATAAGGGGTCTTTGTCAGAAAAAGTCTAATTCATTATAGATTTAAAGGGCTGGAAGAATTACCAAATTGCACTTCCTGGAGATTATTATTTTAGGGCAAAGGAAGCCTCTGAATCTGGACTCTGGTCAATAAGCAGATACCAAAAGTGAAGACCTGAGGGGTCTGGCCAGTGAGCAGGGGATTGTCACCCAGAGGCAGAGTCCGAGATGTGAACCGTGTTGATAAAACAAAGCTGAAGAGTTGCCTTCGGGCATCGTTTCTTTTTTTTTTTTTTTAACTAGTTTTAGTGGCCTAAAGCCAACTCTACTTAAAAATGGTTATTTCTGGCTTTCATTTCTTTCAGTGTTTTTAGAAATGCCTAAGTACAAAAGCTTTAAGGGCAATTGGCATCACAACTGAATGACCTTAATTTCGCTACATTGAACTTTTTTTCAAGGTTTTAAATTTGCATACAGAAATAAGCCCAGGTACTTAAAAATCAATGAAATGATATTATGCTCAATTAAAAAGAACATGCCTGCGTAAACACAATACTTGGTAGTACTACCATTTATTTGAAAGTCATTTTGACAACATACTGCTTACTTAAAGTAATTAGAATCTGGGGTTAGAGATAATGGAGTACAGAAAACACTGCCTTGAAAGCAGAGCCAATGTCAATACCATCCTAATCTCTTTGCACAAAAAAGAAAATCTACCTTTTAACTACACTACAATGACTCAAAATCTTAAGAGAAAAAGACTTCAACTTGTATGTTCACTCAGAACTTTTAAATCTCTTACGGAAGGAAAGGTTAAAGGAAAGAATTTTCAAGACCTTCCTATGCCTTAATGTCCTTTTCAACTCCAAATGTAAAACTGTATTTGCACTGATATAGTACTGTGAAATAAAGACCAATTCAAGAATGTAATGAAGTTTAAAAGCAGCTTCTCTTTTCTCTGCACAGGGAACAATTTTACTGATTTAAATTAGAAACTCCTAGTTGTGGGGAAAGGAAAAGGAAGGCAGAAGAGAGAAACAGGTGATCCGTGACTCAAAGCTTGTCTTTAGCTGCTCTCTAATAGAGGGAGAAGATTAAAGATTTCTGGGGCCAAACAAAGGTAATAAAGTGAAAAATGGAGTTTTAAAGTCCACACACATCACTGAATTTATCCATTTTCTTCTAGATAAAGTAATTTTACAAAAGGAAGTTCCACTGTAAAGGATTTCTCTTGTTTTTATTTCTGAACTGAAAAGAAAGTGTTTGAAGCCCAGTCTAGTTTACAGTTTCAAAGTATTTGAATGATCATAGCCACCTGCTCAGCAAACACCATGTAAATAAGCTTCTTTAACGTTCTGTTTAAAAAAACACCTTATCTGTTCTTTGCTCCTCGCAAGTTCCATTGAGGCAATGCCCCCAAAAGACAAAGAGGGGACTCTACAAAATTCAGTTTCCAATAGAGGGACCCTGTAGCCCATCATGTGGGTTAAATGCTGTCAAGAAGGAAACGTCCTCTAGAGGCCAGCCATCCACATAGTCTTGCAATCCACCAGAGCAGCGGCTCTCCTGTGGTCCCTGGACCAAGAGCATAATGAGCACTACTTGAGACATGGTTAGAAATGTAAACTCTTGGGACCCGTCTATTTAGTCCATTTGGGCTATCCTAGAGACAACAAAAATTTGTTTCTCACAATTCTAGAGACTGAAAGTCCAAGATCAAGGTGCCAGCTGATTCAGTGTCTGGTGAGATCCCTTTTCCTGATTCATAAATGGATCTTGTAGTTTTAACTTCACAGTGTGGATGGTCCAAGGGAGCATGCTTGGGATTCTTTCATATGGACACTATCCTATTAGTGAGGGCTTTACCCTCATGACCTAATCACCTCCCCAATGTCCCATCTCTGAATACAATCACCTTGGGGTTTAGGATATCAACATATGAATTCTTGGAGGACACATTCAGACTACCCCACCACCTGAAGAGAACTGAATCAGAAGCCTCTGTGGTGGGGGGCAGCGACCTGGGTTTTAACAAACCCTCCAGGTGACTCTGAGGCACAATGAATTTGAGAACCACTAAACTAGAAACACTTCACTCCCAAAGAGCTCAGAGAAGGAAGGTGTCACTGTGTAAAGGAATTAATTATACAGGCATGAACTAAGCTAAACTGTCTTTCCTCCAAGCAGATAAATAAGTAGATAAACAAAGCTGATGCTTCTATCAAGCAAAAACATGAAGATATGTTGGGAAATATAAGACCACACTACAGTTTAATTTATGAGAAAAAGCTTTCAGTAACTCTAAAATTATCCCCAAACTATGACTTTAAAGGACAATTGTGTCCCTCGATGTAAATGCTAAAGTAATGTAAATGTGTAATCGCATAAATATAGAAGAGTGTGGGTAACCCCAGTATCTACAGGGCCCCACTGAAGAGGACTAAGCAGTTTCATTCGCCCCACTGTTGGAACTCTTCCCCACCATTCAGGACTATGGCCTGCCACACACCAACTTCATGGTTATCTGACTACAGAATGACCCTGAACATATTTTAAGGGTCAAAGTAGGTAGAAATGAAAATAACAAAATAAAGCCAAGTTCTATATTTTTCATGATCTTTTTTATTGAACATACATAGTACATGTAAAACTGGCATAAAATTCATAAAAATACGATACTTCCATGTGATATCACTTTATTCCTGATACAGCCTTTCACATTCTCCTTAATATCATTGTCCTATTTTAACACGATACTTTTTCTGCGAAGCGTTTTTAAAGGCTTTTCTACGTACAGAAATACTGCCCCTACTTTGTTTTTTCATATGCCACAAGAGCTATTTTTACCACCTCCTTGCCCATCCTTACCTTCCTCATACTAAAGCAAAAAAAGATTTTCAAATGCTAAAAATAAGTAGAATACTGAGCTTTAATACTGTTTTGTCATGTATATGGAAACTACTACTATTCTATGTTCCCATAAAAGACCTTCTACAGCACCGGCTGCTACCAGATGGGACCAAGGCTGAGTATGCCGTGCAGCCCAAGGCCTCTGTTCTTAACTGACTGGCCTAAAATACACTCATAGCTCGCTGGTGTAGTTATGTTAATAAATACCGTTGCAAAAGGGATTCTCATGGGGAGGGGAACAACCCGAATTGACCACTTTTAACTTTTCCCACCATATGAAACAGTCAAAACGGTATTTTAATGTTTTTCCTGTACAGAATTTCCAATCATTACACGTGACCTCATCAGGAAAGGAATGATTGGAGGGTGGGGAGAAAAGACAGTGACCTTAAAAGTACAATTTTTTAAAAACCGGCAGCGCTGCGTGTAGGTGACAGCCATGTCGGCGTGAACAGTGGCACAGAGAGCGGAGCGCGCTTCCCTCCCCCCGCCCACGACGACTCTCAGCCACCTCGGCCTCAAGTGCCCTCTTCCCATTTTTCCAGATTGCTGCATCATTGCTCAAATTCTACTCCTAATCCACGACTCCCCAGCTGCTTCCCTATTTTCTGAAACTGGCAGAAGCCCAAGAAATAAAAGTCACGCAGCGAGCGAGGCGGAGGGGGCTGGCGCCTGAAGACACTGTCGGCAGCTCCCGCCGGAAGGAGGCTCCCCGGAAGCGGAAGCGCGGACTCTGGGGCGGGCTGGGGGCTGCCCACTCACCAGCCCAGGCTGTCCTTGCAGCTCTCTGCTCTAAGCAAGCTAGTGCTTCCCCCAGACCAGGCTTGTCCTTGGGCTCTGGTGAGAAGGCAGAAAGGGAACAGCTCTTCAGTGGCTCCCAGGAGTGGGCACCGGAAACCATCCCTGAGGACTCAGGTCTCAAGGACAGTCCACAATGAGGTTAATCTGCCTGTGGTTAATAAAAAGAACACTGTATAATTAAATGTGTAGTCCATCAGAGTCATGGTTTGCTTAGAATTTAAAATCTTAAAACTGTTTCTCAGAACTATGAGGATTCACTGCTTTGAAGAATCTCATTTCACACAAATTAACTTCTAAGAAACAAAAATTCATACTAGGAATTCAGAGCAGGTTTGGGAATCTTTTAAAATAAATAAATAAGAAGGAAAAAACGTAAAGAGGAAGGTTGAGTATATTTGTTCTTCATACTGAAATGATAGTTTTGGGGATCCAAATTATAACGTAAGGCTTAAGGCTTTGTCTTACTAAAGACAAGCAATTTAAAAAATAAAATATAAAAATTCCATTCATCTATCATTATAGGTTTACTTTTTTGACAGAAAAATTAGTCATGTTTTATTGTATCTTAATAGTAAAAGAAAAACTACACATACTACAGTCTACTGTTCCACTGTAATTTGTGTTTACTCAAATACTAGTTTGCAGATGCATCATCATATTTGGGTCTTTCAAAATAGTTGTTCTTAAAACTACAATTAAACATGAAAAAATTTTACAGTGGTTTAAAGGTACTAAAATATAAACATCTGAGTAATACCAAAAATGAGAAAAATACACAATTGCCATTAATTTTTTTTTTAACCAAGAATAAGTACTTCCTAAGCAACTAAATGAGTAAATAACACTTATTTGACAAAGAATGCTGGGCGAGAAAGAGGGAGAAAGGAGAGAGAAGACACGCTAATGCCACAGGGTTGGTAATTACAGAAATTTGATCCTGACCACTAGATCCAAAAATCTGGATTAGTAATGGGCAGGAAATGCTTCATTAACAAGAGCAACAATAAACAAAAGAACATGAAGAAGTGAAACAGAGAACTCCACATAGCAAATACCCATGTCTGCCCCATCTACTCTTATGGAAGTTGTTGACAGGGGCCTGACATGACTGAGGAGCTTATGACAGTCACAGAGATGTCCAAATGACAAGAGGCAGAAAAGGAAGCAAGGGCCACTAAGAGTCCATACACTAAAATCAGCCCCTACAATGGTCAGAACTCATGATATTTTCATACCTTTCTTGTCATGACCCCTCATATTTCTTACATAGGCAGCTTTGCTCACTCACTTTAGCACAAATATTTAAGTCAGGTACAAACATATACTCATTTGCATAGCAAATTTTAAGGGTGCATTGAAATAGTAACCAACTGATTAAGGTATAAGTATTTTTACAATCAGAACAACATTCGAATTGACCAAACAAAATGTTTTCTATTTGAAAACAGTTACCTATAAAAGTTTTTGGGATTTGAATTAAAAACAAGGCATGAGTTATTAGCAAAACATTAAAACCATTACTGATGTACTTCTCTGTGGGCAGCAGTCATTCTTCTATAACTTCTAAGACTTTGTAAACACTGTTCTGGAATACAGTGGTGAAGTGTGGCTTGGAATCCTTCACCAACAGGTTACATAAGGGAGGTTTCCCAGCATTAGCAGGATCTTCCACGTCCCAAATTTCAGGCATACTGCACCCAGGCCTAGAGAAATGAAGGTACAGATTAGAAATCAAAGTACATGAAGCAAAAGCACACTTTTTAGATTCCTGCCCCCATTTCATTTTTTCTATGTAAATTAAGTTGGTTTTAAAAAAATCCCATTATAGTTATTTATATTTATTTAAGCTGCCATAAATTCTCTTTAGAACAAGGTGAATGCAGCAAAGTTGACTATAAAAAGACGTAAAAAAATACATGAATTCAGTTGGTGGGGTAAGAACCATTTTGCTTAAATTCTGCCTCAGCTACTTAGCAAGAATGTGGCTTTGGATAGCTCATGCAGTCTCTCCCGACATTTGTCAAAAGGGGAATACCCATTATGTGGGTGTTTCATAAGGCCTTACAGAGAGAGAGAGAGAGAGAGACTGTATCTAGCTAGTGCTATGCCTGGCACATGGTAAGAGGTTAATATATTATACTGACTTAAAAATTCTAATTGGCAGATATGCTTAGGTCAATTTATGCAACTTCCCACTACTGTCTCCTAGAATGAGTCAATTTAAAGAAAATCCAGTGGTGTTCAACTCACATCTTAGCTAAATGCACAATTAAATTTTAAAAGCAATATATTTTATAAATAGCAGAAGTGAAATTGGTATTGTATGATATTTGTCCCAATAACTTCTGCAGATAATTGTAACATTTATTTTCAATCTAAAGCAGTGTTCTAGATATAACTGTTGGCATTCACTAGGGTTTACAAATGTCTTTTTTTCCTTTTTTTGGGGGGGGAGGGTTTTGTTACATTGAAGATTTTTGTGTTCTTATATTCCAAAATGTGACTCTCTTTTAAGGATGGTGATTTTTATGTCTCATATAAAGAAATCTTCCCTATCATGGATATCATGAGAATATGCATTGTACATTCTTCTAATGAAAGTTTTAGAGTTCTGCTTTTCACAAACCTATAACTCATTTTTGTATGGTGTGAAATAGAGATTTAATTTTAATTTTTCTCCATAGAGATAGCCCACAGCTCTAGGTCCATTTATTAATTATTATTTATCAAATCCATCCTTGCCCACACCACTCAGTACCTGGTACAGTGCTTTTGAATCTTTATTACCGGTTTTATAATGACCAGTGGAATAACTGATTCAGGCAAGAATCAAGACTGGATGCAAGAGCTAACTGGTGAAACTCTGTTGAGAAAGAGGACACACAGCCTCTAAGGATCTCCACAGATCTCTTACTAATTCTGAAGGAGATCTGCCTCCTTAACAGATCAAGCGGTCAAACTTAAGCATCACCAATGATAGAACAAAGTGATCTCTACCTCCCCAAGTAACTTATGGACTGTGGACAACCCTTGTGGGGTAATTAATATCTTTGCCACAATTTGCTAAACTCAATCTAGTCATGCTGAAGGAATTAGACAAATCCAAACATGGAACATTCCTAGAAGACCACTGGCCTGAACTCTTTCAAAATATCAATGAAAACAAAAAAGGTGAAAGGGTGTTCACAATTTCTTTTTTTTTTTTAATTAATTTATTTATTTGACAGATAGAGAGTACAAGTAGGCAGAGCAGTAGGCAAAGGGAGAAGCAGACTCCCCGCTGAGCAGGGAGTCCGAGGGTGTTCACAATTTCTTATGGGCTATTTGAGAAATTAAAAAAAAAAAAAAAGAAAAATGCAAAACACAGAAAATTACAGAGAATTGGCAATTGTTCATGTTTTGTCATGGTTGCTTCACTTTAAGAGATAAAAACATTTCTATCATGTCCTTTTTATTCCCAAAGGCAAGCCACTCCCCTGCTCTGCACCACAAGGCAAACGCCATGGCAGGAGTACGTGTGTTCCTGTCTTCTTAATAACGTCTCTAATTTAAAGGTAACTATCATTCCAAAACTGTCAAAATATAGGCCTATCAAAATAAAAAAAATGAAAGTCACTGTCACTTCCAATGCCATTTCTCAGAGGTGGCTTGTGTACACAATCTAGCACCCATTCTGCAACACCTTTTTAATCCAAGTTGACACATGTGCATACAAACGTAAGCATGGATTTATATACGTAGGTGCTCCCGGGTTGCTTTTACAAAAATGAGATTATTTGGGGACTCCTCACTTGGCAAGAAAATGTGGCCATTTTTCCACCTCAGCACCTAAATATCTGCTTCATTCTTTTTAATAGTTGCTAGTACTTCTATGTATTAATGAACTACTCTTTTATGGGTGGATATTCTGTTTCCCATTTTGCCATTGCAAAGTGATGCTGATATAAACTTCCTTGTGCTGATATCCTTCTGCAAGCTAAACTTCTAGAAGCAGCACTATCACTACACCACAAGGCTATATAATTTTCACTTTGCCCCTGTCAGATTATCTCCCAGAAGGTTTTACTAATGAGTGTTCTCAAGAAGAGTGTAGAGGGCATTTTTTTGCACACCCTCCCTGACATCAGATTCTAAAACACTGAGCACTTATGATACTAAGACTTGGCTTGGGTTTTCTACCACTTCATTTCCTCACAGAGGCCGAGGCCCAGCTGTGACTATACTGCTGGCCATGGACGGTAGAGAGCACAACACCCCACAGAGAAAATGGCCTAGTTCCCGAGTTCACCTGCTTTCAGGAGAAAGAAAAGGCTAAGAGCAGCCTTTGTGAGCTCCTTCGGCCTAAGTGTAACACACTGTTGTCCTTATCGGAGATTCCTGAAGCTCCCCCAGGAGCCAGCCAGCTACAGCTTTAAATAGCATCATGGAAAATGGGAATAATTTTCTTCTGAATTCATGTGCTTTAATTTTATGTCAACTCTATTACTAGAATTAATGATAAAGAAAACAGAGAACTAAGAATAAAACAGTAGTTAATTAAAAACCCATCTACAACTTGCATTTGAGTATATTTTCATACTTGTATTTGAAAACACAGTATTAAGTATTTAAAGAACAATCAAGCCACACCATTAAAGCCACTGGTACTGAGATCACATAAATATAGTGTCACCAATGTGCTAGGCACAGTTTAAGTGATAGATATAGAGAGTCTCTCTTCCCTTTCCTCTCCTACTGAGTCCCCATTTGTTCCCCCTGTTCTGACACACTTTTCTGTTCCAGCAACCTATAGATGTCTCAGGCATAACTAACATGGACAATGGGGGCCAAAGCATTAACGATCCTAGTTCTGATAGAAAGTTCTGTCAAGAAACTCAGTTGTGCTACTGCACTAAATATTAGTCCTTCTTCCCTTTCAGTCCCCGGCTTGCTTCCCTGGCGGAACAGAAGGTACAGCTTGTGTTTTGTTTCAAGGTTTAAGCAAGTGCACCTGCCCAAGGTTTCCTGAGATATATTATCAGTCTGGCTTAAATCTTGCAGTAGATGAAGTGGGTTTTTTTTTGGTTACTAAGGAAAACAGATTAGAGAAAGTCACTTCCATAGCTTCTTCCTCTCCATTCCTGCTGGAAACACAACAGCGGCAAGTCAAGGTCCAGATGGGGAAATCGAGCACACACTCCCACCCCAGACTCTCAGTCTTAGGGCCCATAAGTGAGTGCTAAATGGAAATGATCCAAAGTCAGTGAATTCACTGCTGACCTTGTTTAGTGTACAAGATTTATTGCCATATTTCCTAAGTTTGTCTTTCATCCCTTCTGGTATATAAAGCAGTGCTCTGCCCATCAGAACATGAGACCACTACAGTGAGGCCAATCTGAGGAGCTGCATCAACCTTTTAGAATATAAAGCGCCCAGCCTCTGCAATTCCCACATATTCAAAACACTATGCGCCATCTAGAAAATGAAGACTCTTGAATCAAGACTCATCATTACCTTGGGGACAAAAAGGTCACAAAGCATTATTTTTATGTTCCAGTAACCTACAGGTGTCTCAGGCTGATCACTGGACTAGAGAGTGAAGCCCAAGGTGATAAAAGAAGATCCCAGTGTGGGTGGAAATCTCCAATCTATGTTCTCCTGATTGCAAATGTCAGCCCACCATTCATTTATATTACGATGTTCTCATAAAATTGTTATGAGAGATGCTTGTGACTTTTTGTCCTAAGTTTATATAACCAAGTTAATTAAAAGTGAGAATATGAATTTTAAATATATTCTTCTGTTCATAAGGAACTAAAACATTTTCTGAATTACGACTCTAAGAACATTTTGTATAGATCCTGATTAAATTCAAGTCACCTGGGACTCATTCATAGGAAAATCATTTAATAATCAACAATTTTGTGCGTTTCCTTGTGGGCAATGTGGACAGCTACTGTATCACAGAACGATTCTCACTCCTGAGTCAATATTTAATTATTTTGTCTTAACATCCTTGTGTATCACTGAAATACATGGTGAATAAGTATGATTAAGCCACAAATACAGCAACCACCAAAGTAAACCACTGTTTACTTAAAGAGTAGTGAGAATTTTTAAAATAATAATATTCCATAAAATACTCTTGATCTATAATGAAACTACTCATGCCTGTGCTCCTCGTGGAGTCAGTGCTTTGGTATTTTAATAGCAAGCTACTATCACTAGCTGTCTAGTCACCCAGGTGCAAGATTTCTAAACAGTCGACTTCAAAATTCATATTTGCTTTGAAGATCTTACTAACTTTTGCTATCCTCTGCTTAGTGGACTTCTGAGTAGAAATAGTTTTTAAAACTATAAACCCAAGAGAATGTGGGTCACGGTAAAGTTAATTATTTCCCCCACTCAAATCAGATGTGGAACAGCAAGAAAGAAGGGTCGCTGTAAGGTGATGCTGGGAGGGGGGCTGTCCATCATAGACACGGTGCGGAGTTGGGGCGTGCGACTCTCAGCTGCCTGCCTTACTTCCTTATAGTGAGACTCACCATTATTCGGTTGCAGACTCTGCAATTATTTTTAAAAGAAAATACATCAAACTTTAAGTTAAAAGTTTCTAAAAATATCAAAGGCAAATATGAGCAATTTGGAAAATTGTCAGTCAGTACCAATATAATACCTTTAAGGTAGTGTATGCATGCAAATCATTAGAAAAGAAACATTTGTAATGACTAGAATGGAAAGAAATTCCAATTCAAATAATGATCTAAAAAGTTTTTTTCCACTTATACTGTGCTGAATGTTTCATATATCTCACACATATGAGGAAAGCACTTGCCAAAGACTGAATTAATTTTTCATGTCTTGTGAATATAAAATACTAACTGTGTTGAATACTCACTTGGATCTTCTTATACACCAGGACTCTTCTAGAATGTAATAATTCACTTGTAACTTTATCAATTCCCGTTTCACTTCTTCGGCTGCTTTTCGACTATACATTGAGTAAACTATTTTCGTTCTGGCTCTTTAAAGAAAAATAATTGGGCAGAAGATTTTCAAAATTAAAAGGCTGCAATCAATCTATTTGGAAGAAAGCACTGAACGGAACAAGAAGAAAGACTCCACAGAATAGTCATGTCAAGAGAATTCTTCACAGAATTCCTGCTTCGGGGTTTCGGGGAGGTCAAAAGAAAAAGCAGAATCATAGCATAAAAGCCCTGGGAGAAGAGGTTCGGTTTAATGCATCTCTGCATTTCCAAACTTAGTCTTTCTAATTGTTTGCTTGCTTAGCTTTGTTCTGTATTCTCTGTGACCCTATCATACATGAGAAAATGGCACGTTGTGCACAGATGCACACAAACATGGCTACCAGACTACGTTAAGGCTGCAATGCAGTCCCAACTTCGACAGCAGCCAGAACTGGCATTAATAGCTTTCCATTTTATTCCTAGATTGAGGAAACAAAAAACAAACTAAATTTATTCAACACAATTGTTCTGGAAATAAGCTTACTGAATTTAATTTTTAGTGAAAGATTTTTTTATTTATAAAATAGAAGTTTCAGTGTTACACAAAAGAACAGATTAATAGGATTCACCCAATCACTTAGGAAATGAATAGCTTGACCTATGCCAGAAATTGCATGAAAATTAAATCTATGTCCTTTTCAAAGAGAACACAATGCTCTAACTTATGAAAAGTATTAAGAATAAAAACCAAGATCATTCTAGTAGGCTATATGGGTAAAAATCAGAATAAAACCCTCTTTGAATGGGATTCCATTTCAACTGACTCTTCAGAATTCAAGAGAAATAGCCAAAAGGAAACCTGAATAAAGGCTAGCGGCTCATGAATCTTCTGGGGAGCTTAAGGACAGTGATGTCTAATAAGGGCCTTGACATCTTGCAGCCCTCTTGACCTGCAGAAGACAGACATGCTATGATTTCATTCTGCAGCCTAGTAGAGAACCCCAAAGGTTGTAGTTTTATTGCCCAATAAACAGTTTTATATCTGACTCAGCCCTATTATTTCAGCATTGTTTTCTCCCCTAATGTTATAAATCCCTGTTCGCCACAGCCTTCTAAAAACACTCCTCATTATTTTACCAGTTTCCTCACTCAGGATCTATGTGAGAAATTTGTTTTGGGTGATGTGAGAACTGTGTACTAACCTTAACCCTGCATCTTCATAGTGTGGATGGTTCACAACGGGCCGAAGCGCAGACAGCTTCACACTTGCCATGGTGGGCATGGCACCCGCAAACACTGCGTCTGCAAAGCAGCAAAGGCAGTCTCAGGAAGACACTCTGTGAGCGTTACAAGGTCTCCTTCTGGTCAACGTGGTCACTTCGCAGGTGAGAAACGGGAGGCCCAGCGAGGTTCATGACTTTAAAGATTCAGTGTAAGACCCAGACTGAAGTCAGCTGGTCGGTAAAATGGCTATAAGCCCCCTGGTTTGGGTAAACCTTTTCCTTTGGAAGTTAGAGCCTTCTCCTTTCATCAGTGAGGACTTCTGAGGTGTGGGTTTGTTTGCTTGTTTATTTTTGTAATGTCCTAGACATTTTTCCTTGCTCCAGGAAGAAGTGTTAGATGGACTAGGAAAGTTTTATAGCACCAAGAATTCTGGAAAATGATTTAAAATGCAGTCATCTGATACTCAGATAACAATAAAATCCCCCTTGAATATAATGTCATATTCCATGAGTTTATTTCAAGAAGGAATGTGCAGGACTAAGATTAAAAACTCTTTTGGAAAATAAGCACAAAAAAAAAATTATTGTAAATCATGCCACAGAAGTCTTTTTGAAAAACAAAAACAAAAACATTAGAATTTATGGGGAAAAAACCAGAATAGATTACTAAAAAAATATAACATTTCTTTTGCTAACCATTTAAGTAAGATTGACATCTTTTTCTGAATAACTAGAAGCAGCACTGCTTACAAAAAGTAAGGTCACTGGAAGTAATGTGGGTTTAAGATTTTGCAGTGGTATATAAAACTATGGAGAAAACACATACCTGGTTTAGTACTGTATTTGATCCATTCTATAAGTTCTTCTTGTGGCAAATTGCTGAACTCCCCTACAATATTCCATTGGGTTTGCAGATTTGCTGAACCTTGTATTGACATTGCTGCTAATACAGCAAAAACAACAGCACCAGGATGTACTTTGCAAAAGAGCCATCCAAACAGCTGAAACCAAATGAAGACTATGTTGATAACTGTTAGTACAAAGCAGCCTGCATCCAATCAACAAAAATTCCTCCCAGAGAAGAACACACTCTCTGGTAGAGTCCCAGATAAAGAACTAATTATCCTGAGAGAAAGTTCTAGAAGCAATGACCAGAGGGATTAAAAGAATTTTGCCATTAGCTTACACAGATGGGACATAATTTAAGAAGCAGTTCTCTCAATTTATTCTAATTCCAGGTTCAGGTAAAGCCAGGACCACCTCTGAAATTTGCCAGGCCCAACACAAAATGAAAATGTCGAGCCTCTTGTTCAAAAATTATTTAGAAGTTCAAAAGAACAAAAGAAGAGCAACCAAGTAGGTGTAGGGTCCTTCTGAGGGTGGGCCCTCATGTGTTTGCAGAGGTTCCACACCTGTGAAGCCTGTCTGGTGCAAGGTCCTCTATCTTCAGTCATGGTGCAGGTTGGGATTTAAGAGGCAAGGGTTCCCATCAACCTCATTTCCTGCCCCAGCCTGGAGGAGTCAGGAAAGAAGTCTTCATCCCTAGGTCAGGCCTCAGGCAAGCAGTGCTTCTCTAATACAGCACCACCATTCTGACTGGGAGTCTCAAGGTTGGCTGATATTTTCATTTAAATAGTCCATACTCAATAACACTTTGTCCCTATCATTCTCTCCTTAATTTCTCTACATAACTGTAGAACCAGTTTTTTGAGGGCATATTTGTTTTTTTGCTTTTTGATGTCTCTATTTACCATTCTACCCTCATCCCTTGAACATGCTATAGATGCTTAGTAAATATTTGCTAAATTTAAGAGAACTTCTGCTGCTGCACCTTGGCTAATGGTCTGATGAAAAGGGGACATTGTGTAGAAGCATAAATCTGTAGATACAGAGCAAGGAGGCAGTTAGCCAGGAAAAATAAGTAGCAAATAACCAAAATGCCTTACACTAAATTTTAAAAAGTCAAGTCAGGGATGTGCATACAAATGTATACTCAAGTGAAAAAAAGATTGTTAAAGCTTGATGCCGAAAAAGAACATCTATTTGAAAGTAAATGCAACTTGGAATCACTGGCTGGAATTCTTTGGGGTAGGAATATCAAAACAATAAAAAATTATTTCTACAATGGAGCTCTGTTTTCTATCAACATCTGGAGTAATCATTCATGAATTCAGCCTACACTACTTGACATTTATTGTATGCCAAACACTATTTTAGAATAAATGACCTTCTTTGGCCTTTGCCCTTTAGGAAAAATTAATACAAAACCATGAAGAACTTTCACTACAACAATTTAAAGGCTTTTGAGTAACTCAGTATTATTTTAGGGCCATTCAATAACAAGGCTGGGGTAAAGTGATCATAGCAACTATAATTCCAACATAACCATCTTACCTGTCTTGAACAAATCAAGGAAGCCATAACACACATGTGTGGCGTCAAGAAGAGTTTTAGTCTCATAATTAAAATACCAAGGACTGTATATGCTAACAGTTGCAATGCATGATAAACTAGCTGAAAGAAAGAGAAAATATTTTTCATTCCTACTATTTGTGAAATTTAATATATGGTTAAATAGATGAATATCCAGAAAAGGGCAATTTTTCTTAGTGACAATATTTTGATTTCTGAAATAAACGAGTCTTAAAATTCACTTTCAAACTTCTCCATCTTATTAGAAGCTAAAATTATAAGTCAGTACTGCAAGTGGTTTTAGAATTTTGCTCAGAGTTAAGCCTGCAGTTAATAAAACCCACATTTCTGAATCAACTTTGGTGCTACCATCAGATTAAGACAGGAAAGTGGTAAACAAAAATCAGTACTGTTTAAGATCCCAGAGCTCTGCCTTGGAGCAGCCATCAAAACCAGGTTGAGGGGCACCTGGGTGGCTCAGTGGGTTGGGCTGCTGCCTTCGGCTCAGGTCATCATCTCAGGGTCCTGGGATCGAGCCCCGCATCGGGCTCTCTGCTCTGCAGGGAGCCTGCTTCCCTCTCTCTCTCTCTCTCTGCCTGCCTCTCTGCCTACTTGTGATCTCTCTCTGTCAAATAAATAAATAAAATCTTTAAAAAAAAAAAAACCAGGTTGAAATGTGCAATATGGTATTATTAACTGTAGTCACCAAGTTGTTGCTAAGAGAGTAGATCTTAAAAGTCCTCATCACAAGAAAAAAGATTTTTTGGTGATGGATGCTAGCTAGACTTATTATGGTGATCATTTCGCAACGTACACACATCTGATTAATTATGTTGTATATCTGAAACCAGTATCATGTTAATGTCTATCATACATTTATTAGAAGTAAACAAAAACACAGAAAGGAAGGAAGGGGGAATGGGGGAAGGGGAAAGGGGAGGGAGGGAGGGAAGGCAGCAGGAAGGGAGGGAGGAAAGCAGGCGGAATCACCAGGAGATGGGAGCAGCAACCACTCACACAATAAACTGGGTCATCATGAGGATGAGCAGAGCAGACCAAGCAAGTTTCCTACTTAACTATTTTAACAAATGAATGGTTGTGTTTGTAATAGTCTCATAAAAACATATACAGACCTATTCTGAAGATGATTAATGACAATTACCAATACCTAGAAACTGGAACTAGAAAGAAAAGTCCAAATATACACAAACATTAAAATAAAGAACGTTTTAGTAATATTGAGTCTTTACCTCTCCGTGATCAAACTGGTGTTTCCTGAAATGGAGTAAGAAATACTACTATTGAATCATTACTGAAGCACTTATTTCAATCATTTGCATTATTATCTCAGAAATACGAGAGTTGTAAGTTGCATATACAATATTCCAAGGACACATATATGTAAATAAAAATAACAATTATGAACTGAAACTGATGTCACAATCTTTTAAAGGACATTTGATTTTTTTCTAAAGGACAATGTTGCATACCCTGAACATTTGACTACAAGGACAATTACTGGGCCAACAAAAGGCACACTACGGTCTATCAGATACCTCCCTGGGGATATTCTGGCAAACAGAGAATGCTGTGAAGGGAAGCCTGAAGCCTTCAGACTTCTATACCCTTGCTTTTCACCACCAGTGGTCTCTGAGCTCCCCCATAAACTGTAGCTGCTACACAGATCATTCAGGAAACCACACATAAAAAGATGTTTGCAGCAGGGGCTTTGGAATATACAAATAGCTACAAAATTCCCCCTTTAGTTTTGCTTGACAGTTTTAATTTCCTGAGAAAATAAATATGCTTTAAGGCCTATATGCCCTCCTACAACCCCCTGTGACCCCACACCCCCTCTCCCCACCATCCCATTTCTATGATCATCACAGTGATGCCAGCAATATTTTCAAAATGGGAATCTAGTCATGCCAATCCTTACTTAAAACCCTCCAATGTATTCCTTTTGTAATTAGAATAAACTCCCAAATCCTCACTATGCTTCACATGGTCTTCCTACTTCTCATTCTTGAAACTCATCATCTACCACATTTCCTCTCAGTCACCATGCCCCAATCACACTAGACTAATCTTACTCTGTCAAACATTAGGGAGACACCCATATTCAGTGCCCCTCTTGATAATCACTCCTACTCCATTTCCCTGTTTTATCTCCTCAAAAGTGTTCATTCACTGGTTTCTTGATTACCAACTATCTCTCCCTACTAAAACCGACACCTCAGGACTACAGGGCACAAACCCATCCATCCTCAATCCCATTGAGCACTGATGGCACTGGAGATCCAGCAATAAGTAAAATAAGAAAATACCTGTCTTCTCACAGAGCTTACACAAACTCAAGAGAGACTAGCAAAAAGCAAATGAGCATATGTCACATGGTGCTAAGTACTGTGGAGAGAAAGGAAACAGGGCAAAAGATGCCAGGAGTGTGGGTAACCGGGAAGGTGTATGTCAAAACATGGGGTCACCAACTGAGGGACACAAGAGCAAGACCTGAAGGAGAGAGTTTGAGATTGAGCATCCCTCAGGCAGACAGAAAGTACAGAGCCCCATAGTGAGAAGGTCCTTAATGGGCTAACTACAAAGACACCATGACTAGAGAAGAGAGAGGTAGGGGGAGAACTGTGGAGCCACAGCAGACAGGCAGTGTACAGTGTTCAAGTGTGAATGGTGATGAATGCCGAGAGAGAAGATAGCATGTGATGATGGAGAATAATAAGCAAGGAGACAAGGAATCTCCTCAGAAGTGATGGTCAGGAAAGGCTTCTTGAAGGAGGTGACATTTACACAAGAATTAAAGGAGTTGGCCACATATAGGGCCAGGCTGTGGGGAGCAGAGGACGAAGTGATGACCTTAGGGTACGACCAGGGCAAAACTACAGAGGCAGGAAACAGCCGCCATGGCTAAAGAGCAGAAAGGAGGTCCATGGGACATGAGTGCAGTGGAAAAGAGGAAAATGAGAATTTCTTTTTCTCTCAGTTGTCTCTTCGTGTCTTTCACTCATTTTTCTAATTGGGTTTTAGCATTTTTCCTATTAATTTGTAGAACTCCTTTATGTATGCCAGTCATTAGTCCTCTGTCATATACTGTGAGTATTTCCTCCATTTTTCTTCTTCTTTGAACAATGTTCACAGTATCTTATCAAACGAAAATATTTATCTGGCCAACCTTTTTAATCTTTCCTTCTAGCTCACAGGTTTTATGTCATACTTAACGCAGTCTCTAATCCTAAAATTCTAAAAATAATCTCTTGGTTAATATTGAGGTTTTATGTTGTTCCTACATTTAAATATTTGCTCCATCTGGAATTTATTCTGTGTAAAACATAAAGTATAGAATTAGTTTTATATTTCCCTCCTCTTCTCTCAAAAGACAGCCCATTGGTCCTAAAACATTTTTTGTTCCCTACTACTGAAGCACAAAGTTGTATCCTTCACGTATAGATTATGAGTAGGCCCACAGTCAGATTGTGCAGATGGAATCTGAAGTATGAATAAGTGATATTCTGAGCTCTGCACTGAGGGGCGATAATGAGAAAAGCAAAGACGAGGAATGACAATCAAAAACACTAGTTATCAAATGCTGAGTGTGCAACATCAACTATAAAAATACAGTGTAAATATCTACTTACTAATGTCAAATGATTAAATAGCATATTTACCTTATATGTGTCTGTTGTTTAGTTAAGACACCCCACATATCACTAATAATCTGCAAATAGATTTTTTAACACTTTAGAAGAGCTGTGTTGGGAAAAACAAAATTTCAACTAAAGTATCTTTTAAACTTTCAAACATCTACTTAAAAATGTAAGAAGTATGGAGATAAGAAATAATCTGGGAAATAATTATAACACCAAACTCTTCCATTTATACAGTACTTGGTCATCTCTAATATCCAACAACCCTGTTCAGGTAGATTGCATTACCCTCATTTTGTAAATGAGCAAACAGACTCAGACAGATTAGATGATCTCCCAGAAGGTGAAAAAACTAGAAAGCATTGCGAAGCCCTGAAACCCGACCTTCTGGCTTCCAATTCACATTCAGTAAATTACACCATGCCAAGGTTGTTGGCAATGCCTCTCCTCAATCATATATACACATATCTGGACAATGAGCTTGGAGACTAATAAGTACAACTAACCCAACACTGAGTTTTCATATTTAGCAGCAACTGGAAGGTCATCGAATCTGAATCCTATCCCCAGGGTGGGTGTCCTCTATGACACTACTCACAGGTTTTCAAACACCTCTTGGAAGAACCACCCAACTGCTGCTTGAATTTGTAATACTTTCCTAGTCTCCAGATTTATTCTGGTCAAAAATCCTCCCCATTAGAATTGGCGATGATTCTAAGAAGCCAAAATGAGTATACTCTTATTTCCAAGTGGCAGGCTTTTAAATATTTGAAAATAATTATCCTTTTCCCCTTTTGAATCCTTCTTCTTTAAATCAAACATCTGAGCTTTTTTTTTTTAACCTGTTTTAACTGTTTTCATCATCTCTAGCTATCCAGGCTGCTGTCTTTTTAATGCATTCTGAATTGCCGACATCGGTATTCTTTGATTACCTACGGGGTGCACATGCACATAAAGTATGCAAAAGTGCAAAGGAAGCACAGAAGCCAGCATAGAGCAGAAACTGATTGGCAATAAACTCATTAGATTTGAAAAGCTTGTGAGACTTCAAAGCTGAACACGACACAACACCCAGTAAGGCAGGAAAGGTGCCGAGTCTGATTCTTGCTCTTCCCTTGCTTTTTAATGGACACAATGTGAGTCTGGTAACAACCTCTCTCATCTTCTAAAGGTGCATCTGTCAAAATGGGGATAATAATATCCCCGACAGGGCTGTCAAATAAGCAGGTACAATAACACATGGGATATGTTTGGGGAGAGTACAAATATATAATGTGAACAGTAATTACAGCACAGAATATTCTACAAATACATAACACTGTGTTAACACAGAGATCAGTAACTACAACTCAGAAAACCTTTAGGGTCCATCATCTGTTATCTTGATTACAGATTAATCTTTATTCATTCTCTTAAAACACTTGCAGTTCCAGAATTTGCCACATGTTAAAAGAAAAAAGAGAATATCATACCTGTTTTTTGCTAAAAACTGGAACTTCCCTGACCTGATTCAAATCTGGGCTTAGAATTTCATTATCAAAGCCAAGCTGGGAATCTAACGATTTTATCAATGTTGGTAATACATTATTACATCCAGGACTTTGTGAGCAATGCACAGATGACTTAGAATGGCATATTTTAAATATTTTAGTGAAATATTACATAAAGCTAAAAGTCAGTCAGTAATAATTTACAAAGACAAAAATAACTGTATCTGGGTCAATATGGTCTCTTTGATCATGTCTTTCAAAAATACATGGCTATCAAAACTCGAACTATCCTTTTCCTATGTCTATTTTATGCTGGTAGACAGTAGAATATTTTTAAGGCTTGTAAATGTTCATCAAGGGCTAGAAGTGAGAAAATACAGAATATGTTTCAACAGATCCATATAAAACATTGTGTCATTAACATATAACTTAAGATACTTAACTACTGCATAGAAACAAGAAAGTCTTTTATTTTAAGAAAGAGCTCTTGAAGGGTACTTGGATAGCTCAGTCAGATGAGCATCGGACTCTTGGCTTTGGCTCAGGTCATGATCTCAGAGTCATGCAATCTAGCCTTGCAACTGGCCCCGCACTCAGGGGGAGTCTGCTTGAGATTCTCTCTCCCTCTGCCCCTCCCCCTCGAGCCCACTCTCTCTCCAAAATAGATAAATTAATAAAAAAGGAAGAAGAAAAAGAGTTCTTAGGAAATAGATGTGATAGACCTACCTTTTTAACGATTGCAATAAACACAACCAGAACGACTGGAAGCAACAATGTCTTTGTATACCTCAGTGGAGTCTGAAATCCAGAGATGCTTTGTTAGAGGAAAATATTATTTTCAGACAAAATTTCATTTCCAATAATGAAAAAAATGAATTTTAAAAAGTGTAAACAGAGTCCAATATACCCAGTGACTTGAGTCCCATCATAAAAATGAAGATGAATTTCCATAGAAACAAACTTCCCCAAAATGTTGAGTTGAAAACACAAATACAGTCCCCAAACACTTGTAAGTATAAAATGTGACTGGGACTGGAAAGATTATTGTTCCTTCTTTGTACACTACTTTTCTAACTAGAGAATTCAACTTAATATTCACCTAAGGTCAGCAGAACTCCTTTAAATGGCATGAGCTTTTCCCATTTGGTGGGGGGTAAAAATCTTAACCATCGTTCCAAGACACACACACATGCACATACTAATGACCCATGTTTACAAGAGAAATAAAAATATTTTTACCTTTCCTTAAAACTACAGGAACATTTAATAACAAACCCCACAACTGCAATCCTATATATTTTACAATCATTTGAAGTCATAGTCTTAAACAACTCTAGGTTTGAAATTTCTAAATTGCAATTGATTTTCTTACCACCAACATTTACCCTCACAAAAATAATCCTGTATCATTGAGTTAAATAGTGTACACTTTCCCAAATGTGTTTATCAAGAGACATCTAGGTTCAACATATTAAAAACACTGCTACATTTTAATAATATAAAATATAAGTAGTATTTTCTGATTTTCCCTCTCATTAGTCCACTTTTCTTGCTTGTTATCCCATATTACACAAGTAATTTTGATAATTTATTAGCCCCCAAATGTGTACTTCACAGAAGTCTCATTGAAAGGAGACTTTTTTATGTTTTTATTTTACTATTTACCTTTATAAACATTTGCACAATACTTAAACTTTTAAAATATATTTATTTCCATTTTGTAAATTTTTAATTGTCTTAACCTCATAAAAATCATATAACCAAAAGTATTTTATTATTCAAAAATTTAGACATTTGCTAATAACAACTAACAATAAATGTAAGAAAAGTTGTGAGATTCAGGTGTTTACCTTAAAAAGGCAATGTATCAAAATTGCATTTAAAGTATTTAACAAAATTTAACAAAGAACTCAAACAATTTTAAAATTATATTCCAAAACTTTGTTTTAAAAATATTTTTTAATATTTTTCTTAAAATGAAAAAATCAGATTAGCATCAAACTTTGACAGCAACACTTAGACCAGAAGATGGTGGAGTAATTTATTTAAGACAGTCAGGGAAAAACACATGAGCCAAAGATTTTTTATCTAGCCAGCCGTTCACATATAAAAGCCACTGATAAAATATTTGAACATGTGAAAACTCAGGGATTATGGATCCTATGGCCCTTCCTGAGGAATCCACTGGAGAGTAATCTTCACACAATCAAGAAATAGGCATGAGAGGCTTCTTTCCCAGAACATGCAGCATTAAAAACACCAACCTACAGAACTGTGTCAAAGGCAGGGATACAAAGGTGATAGAACAGCATGAGTGGTTACATGTCCAGATACTGAAGGTGCAGTGGGAGTCCTACAGTGGGGTCAGAGGGGAGAAGTAAAATAACTTCACTGGTAACTATATGGGAAGTAAAATATTGTCACTGATTATAGTATTTCAATAAATTAGAAATAGGGGGATAAGAAGTGACTGAGTTCAGTGTAACTCTCAGTAGGAAACCAACAGAAGGGATTCTTAGTATATAAAAGAATTAATATAAAGGAAACAAAGTACACAATTTCCTCAATTCCAAAAGGTCCGTCAGGGAGAGTATAGGCACATGGACAAATACAAAGGAAACAAACCACACAGGGAAAAGAGTAGGCGTGTGTGTACGTGTGTGAGCTTTAGAATTGTAAGTTCCTTTTCCACGAATTTCTCTGTTTTATTCTAAGCATAAAAGTTATACATGCTCATTGTAAAAATTTAAAAACGCAGAAAAAATAAAGATGACAACCAGTTTTGCATTTTAATTGGTTGTCAAAATTTCTTCCCCAATGAGTTTTCTGTTCATATCCTTCCCCCATTTCTGCATATGTGTGTGGGAGTGAGGATGTATTTTTGGTGGTGGAGAAGGGTAGAGTCCTTGGTAATTTTTACTGATTTGGACAATCTCCTATACTCACTACATTAATCCCTAGTTTCATTTGTTATATTTATGGCAAGAGTCATCCCAGTTAGTCATTTGCTTTTTAATTTTTATAATATTTAATGTACAGATGTTTTAAGTTACATGCAGTCAAATCTATTAATCATTCTCATATGTGCTTTGAACAGCTATTTGCTCATTAAAAAATAAAGCTAATACTCATTGAAATGTCTCTCAAATTTATTTTTCAGGCTTCATTTAATTTTGACACATTAATTATCTGAATTGAGGTTTATTGCATAATGTGACACAACACTTTAACCTAACTCCTCACCCCAAATCCCATTTTTCAAATATTTATGAAATAATGCATTTTTAACTGTTTATCTGTGCTTCTCTCTTCATTTCATATCAAGTACATACCATAACACAGTTAAGTACATACACATGGGGCTATCCAAGCATTGTCTATTTTTGGCCATAAAAATGTTCCTTAATATTGCTGTACTTGAAATAGTGTTGCTCACCATTTCTATATCTAGAAAGGAAAGATCCCCCTCTTTGTTTTTACTCAGTCAGTTAAACATCTGACTGCTGATCTCAGCTCAGGTCAACCTTAGGGTCATAAATTCAAGCAGAATACAATTAAAATATGACTACTGCCTAAAATTTCAAAGATGCAAACTGCAAAAAATTTAATCATTAACTCTCTAATCAAAAACCACTGTTAAAGGTTTGCTCTCTTATACCTTATTCTATACATGTTAATTATAGGCAAATAAGGGCATACCACTTGTTCATTCCATGATACAAGTCTTTCCATATGAGTATAATAGCATGACAGACTCTTCCTTTCTCCCAGTGTTTGGGCATATCATACAATGGATGCCTTCTCGGGACGGGCACCACACTGTCTCTACAGCACAGCCCTGGGAGGATACCTACAGAGATGTGGAATACCAGGCTGCAAACAGCTTTGTTATTTTCTTCAAAATAACTGAAGTCACGCTATGCCTCAATAAACAATTTCTTCTATCACCTCACCGATGCTGCATACTCTCAGGTTAGAGTGGTGTGAATATCCTCAATAATGCCCAAGGACTTCCGCCATATCCTCCCGCTCTACCGAGGTTTACCCTCTACTTCCTTTACCACTTGCTTGAAGGAGTCTTGATTTTCTGTGAACATTCATTTGAATGTCTCACAAGACACTCTTCTTTAGTTTCTTCTGGCGGGCTCGATACTATCATTCATACAGTATATATTAGCCATTATGTGTCAAAATTTGCCAGAACCTGGGAATGAAGACTGACAGATCACTGGAACAAACAGTACATCTGCAGGACACGCTCAATTCAGAATGTCTGGTTGGTAAGAGTGTGCAGTGGGGTACACTATCATTCCCTGGTCTGTAACTCAGGACACAGATGTAGCCACCTAGCAGGATCAGGGGAACTAGAGTATTGTTTGTGTGTGTGTGCAAGAAATACACACACAGAGCTGTGAAGGAAACTGTCTCATATAATGAAATATCATAATAAATTGGGGCCACATGGGTGGTGTTAAAAAAGACACACACATCTATATATCTCTATCTATAGGTATATCTGTAACTATATATACATATATATATATATATATATATATATATATATATACATGTTTGTTGAACCAAGCCAGCTCACTGATCACTACAACATATTTTATACAAAATATCATTAAAATGTCAAAATCCTTCTCTACATATCTCATTTGGTTCTCACAGTATCTTTTTGCAGCATACCACTAGGAACTAGTAAGCCATGACAGAAGAACAAACGAGAGTTGCTTGTCCAAGAACCTCAAGTACTCTTGCAGACTTCCATCTCACAACCCCCCACACTACTCTCTGCTTTCTTTTTAAACATCTGAATACAGTTTTAGAAAGAAAAACACTGTTGGAATGAAAAAGTTGTACTCAATGATATTTCAGAGCAATGAGATTATTCAAATCAACAACCACAGAGTGAATGGAAATGTGAGAGCTCGAGAGCAGCATCCCTGAAACGAGGCTACTTGAAATGCCTCCGTGTTTACTCATCCAAAACACTATTGCTAGTCTGAAGGCATGCTTCTCAATTATCAAAATGAGAAAAGACCATACTAACAGTAGTAGGAATGTCCTCCTCCAAGCCATCATTTTCCTTTCCTGCCCACTGAGGTAAGAGCACAGAGGAGAGTCTGAGATAAGAGGAGCGCCCTTTATGAAAAATGAATGGACCAAAACCTGAGGAAGGAAAATGGAAATTGCATCTTACCTCCTTTTCCATAAAGTCAAACTCTGCTGCACAGGTATACAATAAAGTATCAAAATCCTTGTAACTGAAGAATTTTGATGTTAATAAGTTGCCAATATGAGCCTAGGAAGGAATAACGTGGGGTACCATTAGACTATGCCATATATTGTAGTAATGCACTTTAATCTTCATAGTATTTAAAAACAGCTTTCACTATATCACAGAGCTCGCTGTTCCCTGCCAGACTTGCTTCTGTTAAAGCACTGCAACTTCATGGTTCCCCTTCTCTTGCTGGCAAATGATAGCTCTAGCAATGCCCGCCTTCCACGATCCATCACCAGCAGACCAAAGGCTTTTTATCCCTGGGTTTTCCCTGCTCAGTGTGCTGAGCCTGAGAAAATACACTGTACAACACCTCCTTTTCCTGAACCTACCAGGGGGAGCAGGCTTGGTAACACACGCAGACCTCTGTCAATCCTAAGGGACAGAGTGCAATAGAGTGAAAGAAAAGAAAACATTAATATCGATTTCTGAAAAGGGGATTAAGGGATGCCTGGGTGACTCAGTCAGTTAATTCAAGCCCCACCCACACTGGGCACCCTGCTGGGCATGGAGCCCACTTTAAAAAAAAAAAAAAAAAAGGCCCACTTTCCCTTTGAAAGAAGTAGAAAATGGGCAGGCTTTGAAAAAACATCCAACTTTAAATAATGATCAGTTCTATGTGTGACTCTTTACATGCTACCCAGTGCTCTCCCGTACATCATCTCATCTACTTCCCATAAAAAGTCATGTGAGGAAAGTAGGATTATTTGCAATTACCAAATGAGAAAGCATTTACCAAATTTTCCATTCATTATTGTCTAAAAAAACAAAAACAAAAAAAAAAAAAGAGGGAAATTACATAAAACAAACATAGCTGAAATCCTAAATGATATGTACATGAAGCAGGAAAGGACTGGAGAGAGTAGGAACTAAGGGATGGTGGGAATGTGCTAAAGAATTCCAAAATACTTTATTTTGTTGGGGAAGAAATGTACGCTGATAAGTTTAAGAAATCAAAAGGGAGAATATACAGTGCCTTGGACTCTGAAAAACAATCTGAGGGATTTGAAGTGGCGGGGGGGGGGTGGGAGGTTGGGGTACCAGGTGGTGGGTATTATAGAGGGCACAGATTGCACGGAGCACTGGGTGTGGTGAAAAAATAATGAATACGGTTTTTCTGAAAATAAATAAATTGAAAAAATAAAAAATTAAAAAAAAAGGGAGAATATACAGTGCCTTAAATAGCATAAGAAAACCATTCAAACAAAAGGAGAAAGAATCAAAAAAGCAAGTAAAATAGTTGGAAACTCTAAAACAAAATGGAAGAAATAAGTCACAATACAATGGCTTCCATATATGTAAAGACCTTAATTTCACAAATTAAAGGACAGTTGCTCAAACTGGATTTCAGGGAAAAAATTCAAATTTTATATTGTCTGCAAGACACATGTTTAAAACAAAAGTATGTAGAAAGGTTGAAAATGGAAGAGGACAACAACATAAGATAAAATTGAACCAAAGAAATCTAGGTTAGCAATCGTTAACATCTCACAAAACTGAATTCAAGCAAAAAATAAATGAAAAGAGACCACAAATGACATTCTATACTCATAAAGTGAAGAGCAAAGACAGGTCATATGTATGATGAACATATCTGCAGTTCACAGTATAGATTCAAAGGGTATAAAGAGCTGAAAATACTGTAGGAAGTAGGATAGGTTGATCGTGGTCACTGAAAATGTTAAATATTTCCCTTTAAAATAGAAAAGGCAGATGACTGTTAATATAACACCTGAATATTATTATTAATATGCTCATGGAAAACACAAACTTCACAAAGAGAGGATGCATGTTACCTTTGAACATAAGTAAAATATTTTTTAAAAGTTCATATACCATACCACAATACATTTCAAAGAATCAATATAATACAAATTATTTTTTTTCTAATCATAAATGCAATAACATTGTAAGATGACTAGAAATGGCTTTGAAATCTTTTTGGCTAGAAACCAAATAACATAAAACTTAATAACCTTCAGACTAAAAAGAAAATCTCAAAATAGTTAATTTGTAAGACACAGAAAAAATATTACTAATATGGATATTTATAGCTCTAAATGCATTTATCAGAAAATAAAAGAGGTTGAAAACAAGAGCCAAGCACTTTCCCTTGAACATTAGAAAAAGCTACAGAACAAGCACAAAGACATAAGAAACAAGGATGACACAATTTGGTGACAAAGAGCAATTCAGCAAAACCAGAAGACTCAAAAAATCAAAAAAGGGTGGTACTTTGAAAATATGAATATAGTAAATAGAAAGCAGGAAAAACAGCACACACACACACACAAAACCCTCAAAAACCAGCTCCTTATAGGAGACTAACACATCTTGATTCTGAATCCAAATAAGGAAGATAATAAAAGAATGTAAAAGACCATTTCACATATATGCAAAAATTTTAATAGGAATTTTCACTAAGTGAAACCTACAACAAATTTAAAAAAAAAACATGATCCATTTGATGACATATATGAAATAGGTAAGTTTCCTCTAAAGACTTAAACAACCAATAACTTCCTAAAGGAAGTGGATTTGTAGTAGAGAATTTTCTAATGAAGAAAACTCCAGGCCCTGAAGGCTTCACTGTCAAATTCTACCAAACACTGTAGGAAGAAATAGCATCACCTCTATACAAATTCTTTTTGAAATAGGAGATTGGGTGTGCTTGGGTGGCCCAGTTGGTTGAGCAACCAACTCTTTTTTTTTTTTTTTTTAAGATTTTATTTATTTATTTGACAGAGATCACAAGAAGGCAGAGAGGCAGGCAGAGAGAGAGGAAGGGAAGTAGGCTCCCTCTCGAGCAGAGAGAGAGCCCGATGTGGGGCTCGATCCCAGAACCCTGGGATCATGACCTGAGTCAAAGGCAGAGGCTTTAGCATTTAGCCACCAAGGTGCCCCCCAACTGCTGATTTTAGCTCCAGTCATGACCCTGACCCTAATCCTAACCCTATCCCTATGGGTTAACCCTAAGTCATGAGATGGAGCCCATGTCTGGCTTCACATTCAGTGGGGAGTCTCCTTGAGATTCTCTCCCTCTGCCCCTCCCCTGCCCTGCATGCACTCACACACATGCGTGTTCTCTCTCTAAAATAAATAAATTAATTTTTTAAAATAGAAATAGGAGATTGAACACTTCCCAAGAATTTAAGGAAGCTAACATTACCTTGAAACCAAAGCCAGACAAAAACATTATAAGAAAATAAAATGACATACTAATAACCTCCCTTATATAAAAATCCTTAAAAATATTAACAACCAATCCAACAATCTATAGAAAGAATAATATATTGTAAGCAAGTGAGGTTATCCAAGAAATACAAAGATCAACACTCAAGAATTAATGAAAATGGGGACTTTACTTCCTAATGGCAAAGGTAGAAACTGACAAGTCCCCTCCCCCAATAACACCTATAAAATTAGAAAAAAACTGTCAAAAATAACCATATCCCATTTTAGAAAGTGACCAAAAAGAAAGCAAATTGAGAAGCACTCATCCCTACAAAATCTGATTAATTCCAAAGGGAAACAGTGGGTGTCGGCAGCATTCTTGCCTGGGAGGCTCCTATCCACCCTCAGCAGCAACACCACTTCCGGGGGTTGTTAGGCCCAAGAGGTCCACAAGGGTGGGGCTGGCTATGAGAAGCAGAACCTTTGCTGCGGGAGGGTGCTGACTTGTTTGGGGGCAGGGAGCAAAAAAATCTATGCTCAGAGACACTGTTAATAAAAGAGTCAAACAGCAGGCAATGCTTTGCCAGCCTAATGTTGCATCATCCCTGCAGTGAACAGCCGACTGGCAGACGAGCTAGAGACTTTACAGGGATTCTGGAAATGGGAAAACCAACAAGGGGGTAAACCAATTCTCCCATCTCTGGTGGCCTGGAAAACTGCACACATAGGCTGAGGGATCCCGAAGCCCAGCTTCTTCACAAATCTGTAACTGGCTGGGAGGTGGCATGCAGATTCACGGAAGACAGAGAAGGCGTGGAAGAGAGGAAAAGATGGGGCAAACTTGATGTTCAGATGAGAGTTAACATAGTGAGCCCGATGATATCCTTGAAAAATCTGCTTGCAAAGCTGGTATTTGGCTGGCATCAGGGAACTTAGATTTCAGATGGCTCCTACCAGCCTAAGTGAGAAGGAGTAGGGGCTCCCTGTACCTAAAACACTCTGGTTTCTGCGGAGCACCCACATTCCTTCTGGGAGTCTGGAATTTAGATACGTGCCAGGCAGAAGGTGCCTACGTTACCAGCCCCCAGCAAAAACTATGTGTCTCTAAGTACTGACTAAGCTTCCCTGGTAAACAACCTCAGACTTCTACCAGGGAGAGTATTGACAGGAGCAGGGATGGGAAGTGAGGATGTACTGAGAAATGGCTCACGTGGTTCCTAAAGAACAGGGCAGTGTCTGATTATCTTAATAGAGAAGTGTGAGCGGAAATGCTTCTTAAAGGCTGTGTGGCCTTGCCAGTCTCTTATTTAACCAATGTCACAATTCAGAATCTATGAGCTGATGTCTTGGATCAGTGTTACAGATTTCTAGAAATACTGAAGTTGCGATTGAATTACTTCTAATTTGTTTGGTCCTTGCTACAACATCAGGGTATGACAGAAATCACAACATCACTTTTATCTGAATCAGTACCATAACTGGATAGTCTTCCCCAGTGAGGAGACAGATTCTACTCCCTTCGAACTTGGGCTGTCTCCCTTTTCTTCCTACTCATTCTCTGTATCCTCACTCACTACTCAATGACCTTGTAGTGCTCCTCTTCTCATCGGACTTCCAGGAGCCTTCTCTGACTCTTCTCCTGTGCATTCCTGCTTTTGTCACAGCCTTTATTACATTATATTAGAGCTGCTATGTATGGTCCCGAAATCCCACTAGACCGAATCTTACTCAGTTCTGTATCTCTAGGATACATTCTATCACCAGGTACATACTAAATGAGTAAGTAAGTAACTTTAGACTATAGTTTTCTACTTTCCACAGGTTGTAGATCACCCAATGAACAACCCAGTTGCTTTCAATCATTTTAAAGCAAAAAATTCCCTTGTTCAAATGAAAAGCTTCATAATTGCCCAGTGTGTGAGAAATTAAAGCACAACTGCCCTGGGTGAACAGCTGCCAGGGAAGTTGGGAAGTAGACAGACCCCCACAGAAGGTATGCAAATTCCAGGACTTCACAAAACCCAGTTTCAAAACTGTAGCTTTAATCTATTATGGATGAAGGAAAGATAGCCAATTAAAATACATTACAGAAAAAAATATGAGGTTTGCTTTACTCTGTGTTGGATATTGTGCTGCTTCTTTTTTTAAATTTAATCAATGTGTTTACTAAAACACCAAAATAAAATAGGCAAAATAATTATGAATGAGAAGAATTCTTAAAGTTATAAAGCAGAATTCTTCTCATTTTATTTTCTCTCCTACCTGAACACTTAAACAAAACAACAACAAAAGCCCCTTCTCTTAATAAGACTAACTTGGATTACATTACCTATAAATAAATCTTTCACAAGCACCGACCAGGAAACGGGCTTGGGGAAAAGACTATAATATGGTCTATAGTTTTTAGAGGTTCTGAAGATGGCATACTGATGTGTTACCAAAGGATTATAAAGAAACCAGAGAAAAATGACTGTATATACCCTAAAATTTGAGCTCATCTTTAGAGCTTTCTTGCTTTAAAATTTTAAAATCTCTGTGATACAGAAAGACCAATTAAAATAACAGGATTGAGTCAAGAAATTAATACTGGAGAATAGAGACTATACACAGAGTCATATTTGCTTTCTATTATCATAACTATATAAAGTAATAAGTGAATAGACTTCATATTAGAATTTGGCTTAAATAGTGGTACTTTAATAACTCAAGTAATTCATTATTAGCCTGTATGATTCTTCACAAGTCTTCCAGGTTAAAGATAAATGTACTTACATCATCAGCAATGCCAAAGATTTTAGATGTCAAATACTTGAGCACGACGGTTCCAAACAACCAAAAACATCCTTGGATAACCTAAAAAAGGAAAACAAAACAAAACAAAAATAAACTAATGCTTCATATAGACATTCCTTAGACATAGCCAATGAAGAAAAAATTAATGCTTTAATCACGTGTGAAATAAATATTTCCATACCCCCAAAAAAGATGCTAAAAAATGTAGCTTAAAGAATGTTATCCAAAATCAAGGGGCTATCACCAAAAATAAAAATATATACATATGATACTATCAAAATTAATATATCTTATAGATTTACACAGCAATTGCAGTTACATTCCCCTTCTACTAACAGTCTCTTACACATGCACTGCTCCCCAGAAAAAACATAGGTGATAAAATAAGTAAAACCAGAATACTTCACCTACCCAATATTAATTTTAACTTGCCACATGAGAAGGGAAATTTGGCACATTAAAATTGAGCCTTAATTACATCATAAAGCTGTTAGATCTCCTGGATTACATAAGAATAGCTAATTTCCTTAAAAGTAAGACATAAAACTGATGATATATTTTAGGAAAGGAAAAATTTATGTATTCAAATAGATTGATTCTTACCCATAAACTAAGTTCGGATACATTTATTTTCAGGAAATATGGTTTCATTTCCAGTATACCCTTCATGGAGAAAATAACATAGCATACAGTTAATACTTACATACATAAAGTACCAAAAAACATTTCTAAATAATAAGACTCTCAAGAATCTAAAATTCAGCACATTGTCAATGTTCCATATAGCATTACAACAAGCTCACTGACTTTAAGAAATCGCCCTGTTTTATCCAATGTAGATTAGATCAGTTAGTGACTTCGTAAAGTTGAAAACACATTTACCAAATATAAATTTCTATGATGGATTTTACATCTCAGATTTACCTCAGAAGCAGTATCATTCATACATACACACTTGCGCACGTGTGTGCTATTACATATAGTATATAATAATTTTAGACAGGTGTCTTACAGTTGTAAGATTTAAGTTAAAAATTATCAATTCTTAGAATAAACTACAAGTGAGTTTTTAATGGATCAACTAAATACTTCTCTTCTACCAAATCTTTTCTCTCTCTAGGAAATTAATAGACTCCCACATATGGTACCTATAAGGAACTAAACCTACTTCAAACTTGGCAAAAATATGTTTGGAGATCAATACAGAAATACATGAACTCAAATTAAATCTTTTCAGAAGTTTCTGAATATCTGAGAATACAAAAAGTATTATGATTTAGGTTTCAACGAGATTACTACGAATAAAAATAAGCAAATTTGTGTTTACAGTTATATATGCATATATTCTCTATATTCTGTAACTGTTGGCATCATTTATTTTTATACACTCAAATATGAAATATTCATAAATATGCTTAATTCATACCCAAGACACAGCTTACTGTCAAGCACCTAAAAGAAAACCTGATACATTATAGGTCCTGGAATGAAGTTTCCTGCCAAATGTACTTGGGTTAGATTTCATTGGCACCTGAACACAAGTTTCAAGAGTCGTGTACTTTAAGTAATAGCAGGGCTTGCCTGTGAACACATGTAAATATAGAACCGAGTGTACTGTTACATTTCCTGATTACAAACAGAATTCACTGACTGTAAGAACTATCATTAATCTCAAAGCACAGCAACTCCATTAATGATATTTTTGGCATTGCTGAAAACCCCACAGGCCCATATGGTAACTGCTAACATCTGTGACTAAGCATACTTGAGCCACACAACCTGAAAAGGGAAGCAGTCCAGACTAGGAAGAGGCATATTCTTGGGAAACAGGATCTTAAATATTATTTGTGAAATGGGACAAAGAAATACAAAGTTCCCAAGTTGTTCATGGGTTCTAGAAATTAAGAAAGCCAAAATAATCTGGGTAACTTAAACAACTATTTGAGAAGCAGAATACAGTTCAATTAAGACAGTACAATGCACTTTTGTCTTCAGGAAAGCAGCCTAATACTAAAGCATGTGCACTTGAAATATAGGATTTTTTTTTCCTTTTAGGTTAACAAAACCCTGTAATGGTGAAGCCTATTCATAAAAAAGCTATACCCACCTCTGGAAGTCCTTAAATTTAGGAAGACTTATATTTAAGTGATCCTGCCAAAAGTGGCAGGGGTTAGATGACATTTTACCTTTTGCTCTAATTCTAGAAGACAGTCTCCCAATTATTGAAATCTGCTCTTTTCAGTGCTTTAGCAAAATATAACTGAATCATCACCTGATTTAAACTATCTTAATATTTTACATAAATAGACACAAAGAGTAAAAAAAAAAAAAAAAAAAAATAAGAGAATCCAAAGCCCCAAGCCTCTGATCACAGCGAAATCAGGAGAGACTGCTATGAGACGCCACAGGGAGGCAAGGGGGTCAGAGAATGGAGCAGAAATAGGAGAAAAACTGCAAAGGGGAAGAAACAAGAAAAAGAAGAAAGCACAAAACCTTTCTAAAATGAACCCTGGACCAAAATTCATGTGACAGAAAAGACAAGGAAAGAGAAAGGGTAAAGTCCAGGTAGAAGACAAGGTGCTATGTTGCTATGTTAGTATTTCTGGTATGAACTCTTGTGTTCCTTTCCTGTTGGGGAAGGGAATACTGGAAAACTCTATTACATATATACAAAATCAGTAAAAATGCCTGAGATAATTCTTATCAAAAATCCCTCACCAATCCCAAGCCAGTGATTAAAAACTGGTGAACCATTAGTTTCAAAAATAGCCATGTACCTTGGGGGCTTAAGTGGGTACGAGAAGAATAAATGAAAGAAGATGGGATTGGGAGGGAGACAAACCATAAGTGACTCTTAATCTCACAAAACAAACTGAGGGTTGCTGGGGGGAGGGGGTTTGGGAGAAGGGGGTGGTATTATGGACATTGGGGAGGGTATGTGTTTTGGTGAGTGCTGTGAAGTGTGTAAACCTGGTGATTCACAGACCTGTACCCCTGGGGATAAAAATATATGTTTATAAAAAATAAAAAATTATATTAAAAAAAAATAGCCATGTACTTAAGAGACACTTACCCAAATAATTACCAAAGAGGAAGCATAATAAGAAGTTAATAACATTGAGTTTCCAAACATCAAAACAAAACAAAGTGCAAGAGAAATCTGGAAAAATCCAAGAAAAATATAATTAATGCACATAAAAGAACACAGCTTTTTATTCTGAAAATTGCACATGCCCATGATGAAATTCAAACCATATAAATGAGGATATACCATGAAAACAGCCCACATCCTATCCACACTTAAAACCCAAAAGATCGCCACCATCAACAGTTTCCTGTGCATCCCTCAAAACATTCACAAGTACAAAGTCTAGTTTGAATTTTTTAAAAACCACAAATGGAAACTTGGCCCATAAGCGATGCTACTGCTTGCTTTTACTCTGTTTCAGAGAGCTTTCCGTATGAATCCAAACCAACCTAATTCATTCTGTTGAATAGTTGAAAAAAGTACACCACTCTAGAGTCATACCATAATTTACTGACCAGTCCTAGGACTACTGCCGAACAGGTAAGTACTTTCCAGTTTTATTTTGCTCTTACATGGTTTTCCCTATTACAAACACCGCTATGATAAACATCCTTAGGTGTGTATCTTAGATACATGTTAACACACTCATGAGATAAATTACTAGAAGTGGAATTGATGGATCAAGGGTATATACATTTTGAAATCTGAAAAATATTGACAAAATGCCATAAAAAATACTGTACCAATTTTCACCAGTAGGACATGAGAGCACCTGCTGATACACACCCTTATCAATTCTTTAAAATGTTTGACCATCTCAACCAAGAAAAACATTACCTCACTGTTTCACTTTTTCATTGTTTTAATACTTGGTGAGACAGGCATCTTTTCTTCTATTTGTTGTTTTTATTGTGGGTCTGAATTGCTTATTCCTACCACCCATTTTTCTATTAGGCTTTAGCGATTTTAAGAGCTCCCTTTATATGTTATGAAAATATCATTCCTTATCAGGCAAATACATTGTAAATATTTTTCTAAGTTCATTTTTATCTTTGTGGTATTTCTGTATTACGGTTATTTTCCAAATTTTATGTTAGTCAAATTTATCGTTCATTTCCCTTAGGTCTTCTATAATTAGAAAAGCTTTTAAAAATAAAATAATCCATGTTTTCTTCTAGAAGTTTTATTTTTGATCCATATATTTGAATTTCCATCTGCATTTCAGGATCAGCTTATGGTTCAAGAGCTGACATATTTATTAGAACCACTTTATTCAATAATGTACATCATGTCATATTTAGAGTTATATCTGTCCACTGCTGAATCTTTACATCCAAAAATAACACATGTTGTTGCCATTTAAGTGTTCCTTTACATTCATGGGGGGTGTAAAATTTTCCTCGTATGGATCCTGCATATTAAATTTATTTCTAAGTGTATTATTTTTGTTATTGTATCGGGAATCTTTTCTCATCATATTTTCTTTTTTTTCCTTTTTTTAAAAAAAGATTTTATTTATTTATTTGACAGACAGAGATCACAAGTAGGCAGAGAGGTAGGCAGAGAGAGAGGGGGGAAACAGGCTCCCTGCTAAGCAAAGAGCCTAATGTGGGGCTTGATCCCAGGACCCTGGGATCATGACCTGAGCCGAAGGGAGAGGCTTTAACCCACTGAGCCACTCAGGCGCTCCCCTCTCATCATATTTTCTGACTGCATATAGAAACATTATGTTAAATATGCAGAAATGAACACACTCATTGTTTCCAGTAGTAATTAGTTTATAAATTTTGGTTTTTTGGTATTCAAAATCATATCACCTACAAATAATATTTCTTCATTTTCCTTTCAAATTTTCAAAAGCCTTATTTTTTTAGTCAACTGTATTAGTTAATATTCTTGCAATAAACCTAAGTAATGCCACTAAGTAATGCCTAAGTAATGCCACTAAGCGTGGCATATTTGTCAAGTTTCTGGTATTAATGGGAATACAACTATTGATTCATCATTTTATGTGATACTACTAGCTTTTGAATTGATGTATATGTATATATTTAAGATTGCAATGAAACACTCATCTATTTTCATTTGATTGAGATCTTAAAATCAGAAATAGCTACTGACTTATCAAATGCCTTTATAACATCAAAGGAAATGATCATATTGTTGATCTTTTTAAAATATACTGATGGCTAAGTTATAGTGATATAATTTCTAATGGTGTCAAATCATTCTTGCATTCCCAGAAACAAACTTAACTTTTCATGGTATGTTATTCTCCTGTACTTATGAACAGGTAAGCAACTAAATCCTCAAAATTTTATAACAATAGCTTTTTCCCATAAGTGCTGAAATTTAAGACAAACTCTAAACTTTGCAAATCAATTTTGATAAAATTTAGCAGAATAACATCACTTTGCATAAACAGATTCATAACCAAGAAGCAATGCCAAGGGTATTCAAGAAACAAATATAAGGCAGTATCAAAAAAGGAGGTGCTAAAGGTCTGGAGAGAGATTTGAGGTCCATTCCCACCTCAGCAGTCAGTCTGGTCAGTGCCCTGCTCAAATGCTCCGAAGGTTTCGATTCTCAAGTTAAGGGAAAGCCAAAAGCCTTTCCCACACCTCCAGACCCTGTAGGGCCTACCCCACTAACATCTGGGACCTCATTTCACATTATTCTTCCCCATCTAGCTCCAATCCAGCCGTCTTTTGCACATCCTAGAACACAGCGGGTACACCTCCACAGCAGAGCGCTTCTGCTTGCTGTTTCTCTTAACCCTATTGGCTGGCTACCTCAACTTCTGAATCTATCTCCATGTAACTTCTCAGAGCGGCCTTGTCTTTGCACACTTTTCATCTCCGACCTCCCCCACATACTCAGCAAATCCCACGCTCCTTGTTCCTCACTAATACCTGACAGGCTGGCAGAAAGAAAGGGCTACTTAAGATAGCGAAAGTCCCCGCCACAAAACCTGAGCTCGGGACAGGAGAACAAGGACCCAAGCAGGAATCTGAAAACCCTCCCGCCCCGGGCTCCCCTGGACCAATGGGACCCTGACATGCAGGCAAAATATCTAAGTAAGGGAAACTTGCCAGAAGACCCCTGAACTCCCCTGGAGGCCCCTTAAAAGCCCCCTTCTCCATGCCTTGGGCGCGACTTCTGCCACTCTGCTTTCCAGAGTGGTGGAACCTCGCCGGAGGGTGCCCACCTCCTCCTGGTGCAACTTTCCTGGCTCCCCTTCTTCTGAGCCCTGAAACTTTGCCGGAGAGTGTTTTTAATAAATCTTGCCTTGCACCTACTTTGCCTGGTGTTGTGTTTATCTCGCTGGAAAAACTACAATACCTACTAACATTTAACATAACTGTTTAACTTACATATCTGTTTCTTTGTACTCTTGAATATACACTCCATGAAGGAAGGGTTTGGTTTTTTTTTTTTTCCTTTGTATTGTTTTTATCACTGCCATTTCCTTAGAACCTGGGAAATGTTTGACAAAAAACTGGGTGCTCAAAAACATGAGTGAATTTAAATTCAAGGAAGTAAATTTGAAAATTAATAAAGAAAATTGAGAACTTGAAAGGTACAGAATCGAGATTATTACAAATTATTTAGTATTCGTGTCTTTTTTTAGTATCCGTATTTTAGCAGGTTCAAAAACATAAGACAACACTGTGAATGACTTATGTTAGCAAACTTTAAAACTTAGGGATAATTCCTAGCAAAATAGAAGTTACCAAAAACTACTCAAGAAAAAAGTCTCAACTGTTCTATTATTGTGAAATAAGTTAGATCAATAATTTAAAATCTGTCCACAAAGAAAACAACAGACCCATATAGTTTAGCAGACAAGAGCCACCAAACTTTCAGGGAATATTCTCATCTCACACAAAATCTACCACAGAAAGGCAAGGTAGGGGCACTCTACAATTAATTCTATAGGGCTAAAATAAATCTGATATCAAATCAGTCAAGTGTAGCCAGAAGATTTTGGGAAAATGGCAGGAATCTATCTCCTCACCTAGACAACATCTATGCTGCCCAAACTTGTCTTAATGGAACTACGTGGGAACTCGGGAGTCTCCCAAGACTTGTAACTCCCAGGAGAATGCTTTGATGGGAAACTGAGTTATCTGTAGTGAATTCAGCTCTTATCTCAACAGCAGCTAAGCATCCCTCACACACCAGCCCAGATGTAGACAGTCCTGCACAAGCTCAAAAGCACAGTCAACAAAAGCAAAATAAACAAGTGGGACTGTATCAACCTAAAGAAAAAGCTTCTGCACAGAGAAAGAGATGATCCACAATAGGAAGAAGCAACCTACAGGATGGGAGGAAAAGATCTGCAAACCATCTAGCAGACAGAGTTAATATTCAAAATATGTACGTCATTTTCACAACTCGATAGCCAAAAAGCAATCAAACGCCCATATAATCCGATTAAAAATGGGCAGAGGACCTGAACAGACATTTTTCTAAGGAAAACACACAAATGGCCCACAGGTACATGAAAAGGTGTTCAGCATCACTCATCATCAGGGAAATGCAAATCCAAACCACAATGAGCTATCACCTCACAGCTGTCAGAACGGTTATTATAAAAAAGACAAGAGGTTAGTATTGAGGAGGATGTGGAGAAAAAGGAATCCTTTTTCTTTGTTGGTGGGAATGTAAATTGGTACAGCCACTGTGGAAAATAGTGTGGAGGTTCCTTAAGAAATTAAAATTAGAACTACTATAAGATCCAGCCATCCCAAAGAAAATGAAAACAAGTTTTCAAAGAGATATCTGTGCTCCCATATTCACGGCGGCATTATTCACAAGAGCCAAGACATGGAAACAACATAAATTTGCATCAGTGAATAAATAGATTTTGAAACAGTGTGTATATACATACACACACATATATACATGATGCAAAAATCATTCAGCCATAAGATAGGAAATCCTTCAATTTGCATCAACATGGGTGGATCTTGAGTACATTAGTATGCTAAGTAAAATAGCACATTAAGAAAAAGACGAATACTGCATGATTCCACTTACATGAGGTACCAAGCAAAGTTAAAATCATAGACATAGAAAGCAGAGTGGGGGTTTCCAGGAGCTGGGGGCGGGTAGGAAGGGGAATAGGGAGTTATTGTTTAATGGGTATAGAGATTCTGTTTCACCAGATGAAAAGAGTTTGGGAGACGGCAGTGGTGGATGTAAACACTGAATGAATATACTTAATACCACTGATAAGTACACTTATAAAGATTAAGACAGGAAATGTTATGTGTATTTCACCACAATAAAAAATGTGAAAAAAATTCCTTTTTGGAAACAATTCTGTATTTTTTTCCTTTATGTAACTATAGGGATTTAGAAATTTGTAAAGGGATAATGGAAGAAGATATTCCACAGTAAGAAACCAGTTCCATAGTTAGTAAGTCATATGGTAAAACATAAACCATTCACCCAAGATAGGTCCTACTACAAATTAAACCTCCGTAATGTTAGTACTTTTATAACTGTAATTGAATCAAACACCTCATCCACAGTTACCTATGTGGCCATGTGGCTGACCGACTCTAAATGCTAACCAATTATTCTGATTTTTTACAGCAATGCAAAAGAAAAAACAAAAGCCATTTTAGACAGTTTGGGGGGGGGGGGGGAAGCCAAGTGTAAAAAAAGGATAATTACTGTCCAACCCCATTCATGAACAAAGATTTAAAAACCCCAACAAAACAGCAGCAAAGTGTATCCAGCAATATATAAAAGTTGTGTTTAGCCCAGAAAAGCAAGGTTTTCTTAATGCAGAATATCAATTAATATAATTCATCACAGTAACATATTAGATAGAAAAACACATAGGATCACACAGCCAGACACAGAAAAGAGTTTGAGGAAGCTTAGCTTTTATTAATTTCTTTTAAGAAGTGCTCAAAGCTTGAGGATATGTTAAAAGGACAAAGAAGCCAGCTTAAAGCAGCTGGCCAAATCAGGAACAAGTCAAGCATAAAAGCATAAAAATAAATAAGGAAAACAGTGGATTTTACTGCAGCAAATAAAACAGATGCCATTTTCTCTTGGATATAAGAGAGAAACTGGTAAAATGATTTGAATAGGAATGTTACAAAAATAGGAATGTCCCAAAAAAAGGAAACACAGAGGTCCCACAAACATATCAAAAGATCTTTGGCTTTATTGAGAATCAAAGAAAATGCAAATTAAGGCCATAAGATACCATTTTATACTCACCCATTTTATGATAAAATAAAAGAAGATGTACAACAATATGAGCTAAAATACTATACATTACTGTTCAAGGTAGTCCAATCATCTTTGAAAAACGATATAGGATTAAATTAAAAAGATGAACATGGATATAATTTACCACCCAGGAATTCTACTATCAGGTAAAGACCCTAAAGAAACTCTTAGCATTTATGCCTCATTATGGAGGAATGTGTGACAACATTCAGCATTATTCAAAGAAGAAAAAAAGAGGGGAAAAGACCCTAAATGTCTTTCAACAAGAAAATGGACAAATAAACTGTGCTTTATTTATAGAATGGAAAATATAAAGGGAAGAAAATGTCTGAAATCCATAACATCCAAATCTCAAAAACCTAAGTAAAAATATAAGTCTGATAAACAGATACCATTTTTATAAAACTTAAAAAAAATACTAATATTTAATAATAAAGATGTATTGTTTAGGAATACATATATGGTAAAGTCATAAAGAAAAGCAAGCTAGTTATAATTTAAAAGGTCAGGATAGCTGTTCTCTCTAGAAGTGAGGGGACATCCCCAGAGCACACAAGGGCTTCTAAGCAGTGAAGGCTCTAGTGTTCAGTTGTGGGGGAGGGGGGCTCAAGCTTGTTCATATAATAATTTTGTTCATAACTTCCCTATACATATTATAATGTCCTTTTATATGTATCAATTATTAGAGAATAAAAAATAATGTGGCATATTATAATAACATCAATTTTAGGAAAAAGAAAACATCAAAATTGTAGAGCTAATGACAACAAGACATGTTTTTAAAGGGTAAACATTCCTCAAAATCAACCATCCAGTCTTAGTACCAAGAATATTCTTCATGACATCTACTTAGCTCACTACCCCCCCCCCAATCTTTGCTACATTCTCCTCTCCTCAGTAAGACCTACCCTCACCACCTCATTTGCTATCTTAATCCCCTGCCCCCTTACACTGGCCCTCCTGATCTCCCTGGGATACCATGAGTTGTTCTTTTCTCTTTTTTTGATCATCCTTTACTGCCTTCTAACATACTATATGTAAGTTGCCCATTTACGGTGTTTATTATTTATCCTCTGTCCTCTCACCTTGCTCCACTCCACCAAAGTGTGAGGAACATGTATGCGGGGATCCTTATATTTCTATTCTGCAGTATGACCCACATGCCTGCATAGTTGGTGCACAGCAAACAAACATTCTCTTTCATTTTAACAGAAGCCTCTTAGATAATATACCATTCCCTGTTTTTCTCTCATGAATTATCTCTTTTACTTATAGCAAGTCAGGCACAATCTCAAATCAGATAATATGACCCAAATTAAAATTTTCTGGGTGGCCTATTTAAAACATGGCCTGTAATTATATCGCAGCATTTGGATGACACTTGTTTTAGTTATGGAATCCTGTCACAACTAGTTTCAACCATGTGTAACACAAATACTAATCAGGAGTTTGTTTTAAGGTCAAACTAAATGGAAAAAAAAATTTAAACCATTACCATGTGTATATAAATGATCTTCCGTAATTTGCATATATCAATGTATCCCACAACATATACTGCAAATAATGAAGCAATCTGAAATTTAAAAAGAAGTTAAATTACAAATAAAAATTACATATGTAACGAATAGCTATAAGAATGAAAAAAAGATTATTTTTTATTATTTTCTCACACTGATTTGTATTTATATTCAAAAGGATTTTTTTCTTTTTAAAGATTTTGTCTAATCAACAGAAATCACAAGCAGGCAGAGGGGCAGGCAGAGAGAAAGGAAGAAGCAGGCTCCCCGCCAAGCAGAGAGCCCGATGTGGGACTCGATCCCAGGACCCTGGGACCACGACCGGAGCTGAAGGCAGAGGCCCCAAGCCACTGAGCCACCCAGGCACCCCTCAAAAGGAATTCTTTAATTTTTCTCTGACCTGTCAAATTATTATTGAATATAGTCAATATATTAATATAGCAAATACAGATTGAATTTTTTTCTTCCATGAACAGCTCTCTCAATTAACCTTGTGAATTATCTACTTTGTGGATTATTCAAAAACAATTCTCACTTTAATGTCAGGGTGACTCTACTGCCAACATGTACAATTACAAAGTGCTTTTGCCCAATCAAGAAATACGAAAATTTAATTATAACTGATGACAATTAATACATAATTGGGAAAGGCACATTAATCTCAAAAGTAACTGCGTAATGCATGTGTGTAAAAATGCATTAAGTTCTGCTTATTAGTCACTCTTTACAAGAATCTCCATTAGTGTTCATTTGAACAAACATTCAAATATTCGTTGTAATCAAATTTATCAAATTTCCAATTAGAAGGAGTACTTTCATTACTTTTAACTTTCTTTAGAGCTTTGAACAAGGTATTGACCAAGGTATTGGTAGGTATTGACCAAGAATTCAAAGAGTACTGGAGTTATTTAGGTGAGTTAATTGACTAAATGATAATGGTGTACCTCTTAGTAAAATGTAGTTACTATGCCACACAATGCCTCTCCACCTTTCTTCGTGATTAAATCCCATGCCTCCCCTGCTACACAAACATAGTATAAATAAGCAGCAAAGTAGCTGAATACTTAAAGATATAACTTAAGTTTCATTCATTATTTTTTTTTACCTCCAAGTAATCCAAAATCTATGACAGATTTTCCCATGAGCAAGAAAAACAAGATTTCCCTTTCCCCAGATTTATCCACGGGGAACACTGCCCTGCTGAAGGAGGAGACTCGTATGACACTGTAACTGTGAGGAAGTGTGCCTTGTTACTCGACATAAGCCCCGCACTCCATGAAATACCTTCTCCCACTCACCCCCCAAAACTCAGGTCATCATCCCTAGCTGGAAGACATGGGAACTCTCCCTTTCCACCCCAGGGCCAAGCAATACACAGCGGACCTACAAGGGTAGAATCTTTAAGAAGTGTCTTTCAGGGACTTTTTTTGTTTCATTTTCTTTTCAGGAACATTTTTAACCAGGAACATTTAAAATGTTCCTTCTAAAGAAGACAAAGGAATCTAAAAGGTAGGATCAAAGAAAGAATTAAGTACAAGTAGATTCTCTTTTTAAAAATACTGAAAAACCTGGCGATTCACAGACCTGTACCCCTGGGGATAAAAATATATGTTTATAAAAAATAAAAAATTTTAAAAAAATACTGAAAAAAGCAGCTAACCTTTCTGACATCTTGCTAAGTATTCAGCACGGTGTTCAGTCTTATACACACTCTCTCATCTGATCCTAACCCTTATTTTATCTCACCATTGAGAAAACTGAAACTAAGCACAGCTAAGCAGTCTGTCCAGGTCAAACTGCTAGTGGATAGAGTTAGGACTCAAGCAAGACATGTCTCAGAAGATAGCAGAACAACTCCAAGCCGCTTTATGTGAACATGAATACGGCCCGCAGAGAGAGAAGCAGAAGTTGCTGGGGGTGGGAGCAGCACAGGGAGAGCCTGGCACACAGTTTACTCCCTCTCTCAGCAGGCATCTTCACCTAGCTCCATACACCTCTACTTGAAGAGAGAGGGAGGCAAGAATGCACAGAAAAATGACAAATTACAGACTGGTAGAGGAGTTATATAAATAAGAACTATTTATTTGTCCTATGTTATCTTACGTGCATTTATCCTATGTGTAAGAATGCACAGCATTCATCATAAAAGAAGTACATTTATTTATTTATTTATTTATTTATTTATTTATTTATTAAAGATTTTTTATTTATTTATTTGACAGAAAGAGACCACAAGCAGGCAGAGAGGCAGGCAGAGAGAGAGGAGGAAGCAGGCTCCCCGGTGAGCAGAGAGCCCGATGCGGGCCTCGATCCCAGGACCCTGAGATCATGACCCGAGCCGAAGGCAGCGGCTTAACCCACTGAGCCACCCAGGCGCCCGGAAGTACATTTATTTAAGAGAAATGGTTGAAGTTATAGCGCTAGTCCTCTTTTAAGGACACTAATACTGAATAGCAAAGGATTCTTACTGATTTGAATTCAATAAATGCATTCTACTAGTAAGTAAATAACTAATATTCACTAATAAATAAATCTCACATATTTGCCTACCCTGAACTTTCTTTAAGAATCATATAAGATCTCAGTTCTTTAATTTTACACAAATGAGTTCACAAAATAAAATATACCAAGCTTAATTCAGCTTAAATATCCAAGTACCTTACCTGAGTAAGAAGTACAAACTGAGCAAACTGCCATGGAAGCATGAAAAATACATTGGAAATGCAGAGTGCAATCAAGCTTCCCCTGTAAAGTTTTGTAGCCCTTGGGAAGAGAAAATAAACATCAGTAAGTTTGACCACAAGGTATTCTAGCATGGGCCCAAACTGCTGCAAATTAGAATCTCTAAACATGATCTCATTATAACATAAACCAGACATAAGATGAACCAATGGGTTCGAAATTATACTTCCCGACACTCAATTACAACAACTTTCCGTGAAAACTAAATGCCCATTATTACTGTAAAAACAAAGCTTGTCAAAGACAGAGAGGGCAGCTGGGTCAGTACTTCCATTGAATTTTGTCAAACTCTATTTTGGTAAATTCATAATCGAACATATTTAATGCTGCATCAAATAGCTTCATTTGGAGAGACAGAGAATGTCTATAAAAAACCACAGAGAGCAGCATATTCCAAGTGATAGCAGTGTTCTGCAGACAAAGAGAATTGAGACTATGGGCCGAGCAGTGGGCGACTCCGTGGAGGATGTGAGGGGACAGCTGGGTCCTGCACGGAAGGACACACAAGAGAAGAGGCGAGAAAGGCCAGGGGCCAATCTGGAGCCAAGGCCTCTCTTTGGTCCTGACTTGCAGTTTAGGGGGTTTTTAGAAAGGTGAGGTAATTTTATCTTTCATGCTACTTTTAAGAAGTGCTTTTCTCCTAAATCAGTGAGCTCATGTGAAGCCCCCAAAACATTTAACGCCTTCACAAAGTGAAGTGTATATGCAGCATCTCAAGGTTACTAGGTCTGCACCTTAAAGAAATGCTCCTCAGGATAAACATACCTGGGGCACTAAGCACCACAAGATGCCTTTCTTTACTTTCCTAAGTATCCCTTCTCCAAGGACATCCCCCTCTGCAATTCTAATCCAACTCTTTCTATCATGTCCCTCAATCAAGTCTTTTAAAAATCTAGGTCACCTATTTGTGAGCTATGAAATCACTTTATTAGATAAAATCCCGAAAGTTTTAATGGAATGAGTACATCCCACATTCAGAGAGAGGCCTGTCTAGAAATACTACCTAAGAGACAAGTCCACATAATTGTTCTACTGCTGCTAAAGTCATCACAGGGGGAAATGGACCATCCAAAGGGTTTGGTGTAACAGACTTCCACCAGCTTCTCCTAAATTCTGCAGATCCTTAAAGGGAGTTCTTAGTGTGAGCCATCTTCAGATTCTCATCATGCTTCATTCTATTTTTTTCCATAGTCCCCATTTTGTTTTATTTTTACCCTCTGAATCAAGGTAGCATCTGTCCAAACTCAGTATTTGTCGACAGAAAGGGGAGCGAACTGTTCTTAGTCCTATTCTCTTCCACTCATATGGTGCTTGAATCTCTGTAAGGTCTCTTGCTGAAGGCCAGATGAACATGGGAGAACCCAATCCAATCCTGAATTGCCAGCAGGAGTTTTCCTAGTTTAGCTCTGGCCTACTGAGTGGTTTCTTTCTAAGCCTACTATCTGATGCTCAAGGATGCTAAGCAAATATAGGAAGAAGAATAACATGTTAACATACCCGGCCATGATTACTCTACCAACTGCTCTTTCCTCTTAAGGACTCTATCATACAGGTCACGCTCTATTGCCATCAGTCTTCCCCCTTCCTCCTGCCTACTTTCTGGGAAGCTGTGATGGTGGCAGAGAATGACACAAGAAAGTGGAGATGGCAGAAGTGAAAGCAAATTTGCTGCTCCTTGAGCAGCTCTATGGGCCACTAAGGAAAAAGGAAGAAGACTGGAAGGCAGACGAAGGAAATGTTTTCGGCAGTAAATATTTTGAAGTGACATGCTTAAAATAACCATGAATTCAACTTAGCAACATCATCTTAATTTTTTTTAATTACACTGTTTTATTATGGAAACTTTAAAAAAATCCCAGCTTAAGTTTACTCAGTGCAAAACAAACACACCAAAGACCTAAGGAGAGTCAAAGTTACCTGAGAATGTGAGTCACAAGCAACATCTGAAGTACGAGGAATGGATAGGAGAAGCTTTCCCGGAGGGGTGGTGTCCACATCACACGAGTGCACTGAAAACACAATTTGTAATGTATGGTCTCTTTGTGAAATTTGTTAAGTAAGACATAGTAATCGAAAGCAGCTATTCATAAACACAAAAAAGTTTTTCACACATAATTTAAATGGTATGTTGGAAAACAAGCTGCTAGGTTTTCCACCAAGAGCAAAACTAAAAAGTGAGAAGGAAACATTATTGAGAGGGAGACACACATGGCATAAGATCTTGTGAAATATTAACACGAATTGTCGACAGCAAATACCAAAAAATTTTAACTAGAGCCTAAAAGGAAAGTAGGGAAAGTACCAGCCAGAAAATGTTCTGCCAAAACTAAAAACATTTCACTGGAATTGGTGTATAAACCAGTTTACTTTGCCCTTCCACTTGAGTTTCAGCAAAACATCCATAACCAATACTTGAAAACTCTTTGCAGTCATCAACATTAGCATTTCTATTCACAATGCTCCTAAAAAAGAGCACTCGATTTCTGTTTTTACTTCTCCTTTGCCCAAACTACCCTGGGCTGTGAAAATTTAAAAGGGGAAGTGGGGTTCAAATACAAAATAACAAAAGTCCTAAAATGTCATGTACCATCTCTACTGAAGAACTCACATCGGGCATAATTAAGTAATGTTGCATCCCATTCTCTCTCTCCCTCTGCCCCTCTCCCTCCACACACACACATGCACCAAGATAAGTAAAATAAAAAAAAATAAATAATGTTCCATCCCAATTTTAGCAGTGTAGCGTTTTTCTGCATCTACACTAAATAAATTAATAAGTCTATCTTTTAATTAGAGGAACACTGCACTGGATGAAATATAAATAATCTGATATTACCCCAACTAAGCTAGTCACACTAGAAGAAATCACGACATCTTTCAAGTCAAGCAGTTAAAAACTATACGGAATTACAAAGACCATACTGGAAATAAGCCTTTCCTTTATTTTAGCTCTATCTCAGACTATTAAATCTACTATTGCTATAGAAAATTTGAGCCAATTTACTTCTCTTTTTAACCAAAATTCACTATCCTCTATGAGATTTAACATAAATATTTATAAATGAAGTATACACACAAGGGAATTCTGAAAAAAATTGAAAAAGTCTTTTTTGATGTGTATTTGTTGTTACCGGAACACAATTTTAAAAATCTGTTGGTTCACAAAATTAACTAGAAATTTTAATATGATTGATAGTAGAGATATATAACCACAATTTACAAAGTTATCAATCTCTATGCAAAAATCAAGAAGAGAAAATATTTTAACCCTGTAATGTACAATTAGAGAATTTTCTTCATACAGACTGTTCACTCACATTATTTTGATACCCAATTTCAACTATGTTGCCATCCCTTAGAAATCTGTTTCTTTTAATAGCTGAAAGCACTCAATTCTCTCAAATTCAATCGCACTGTTTGTAAAGTAGGATGAGAAGGCTGAATTACAGAATTGAAACAAAGAGCAAGATCTTTCGCCTCTACAGTGTTAAGAGTGAATGAACGCGAATATGTGAAAGCTTCTCATTGTTTCTCCAATGACACAACATGCTTCACTAGATGTGCTACAAACATAATTGCTGGTTCAGATGACCCCATGTAATCTGAAAACAGTAAACATATTTGCTTTAATCATACCTTAAGTTTCAACAAATAAATATTATAGTTATAATACAGCTCCCTATATAGGTGGACAGTTCAGAATGCCAATGCCTTCTAAAGTCATTATCTTGAAATTTAGGAATTAAAGAAGGGAATAAATTACGAACTCCTTCACAAGGCATTACATCACTGTATGAAGCACTCAGGCAAAATACAAGACATTCCTCAATGGTGAAAATGAACTCAATGAAAATCTGACTTTCCTTTAATTGTCCTCTTAGAGTATATAATTTTTAGCACACATTTCAAAGCACTGAATAACGCAGCGCATAATATTGCCTAGATATGGACAAGAACAAGCTCCTATTGTCTCTTTAGAAAGCCTGAATTTTAAATCATTTACTCGAGAATCAAAAACCAAGGAATTTTAGTAATAGGAAGCTTCATTTGTCAAGCTTTACTTTCAAAATAGCTCACTTTTACTATTAGAAATCTATCATAATATAATATACTTCTCTCCTTAATGTAAAACTAAATAGGGGTATAACTAACTACTGAATTATAAATTATAATTAGCATCAGAAAGATCATATTTAAGGTTTGTTCCAAGAGTTCTGACTAGAGTAGACATTTGTAGGATTAGTTATAAATTGCTGTTGGTATAATGTTTAGGTTTAAAACAAATCGTCCCACTTCTGAATGCTATGCAGACTTATTAGTTATAATACTGCTTTACATTCCTTAATGTTAACTATAATACTCTGTTAAATCTTGAACTTACAAATGCTTTCAAAAAAACATATGTGGCCAACATGAAATTAGAATCTTCAAAAAAGAGAGAAAATAGGAAAAACAAAATATATGAAGAGAAGATATTGGTTAAAATTTTTCCAAAACTGATAAAAACAACAACAACCCATAGAACAAAGACGTTCAGTGAGCTGTCAATGGGGCCCATACAAAGAAGACCAAATCTAAGTTTATTACCATCAAACGAATAAAAAACAAATATAAAAAGAAAGTCTTCAAACCCACCAGAGAAGAGACACTCCACATGCAGAGTGACAATAAGAACAATAACTGACATCTCATTAAGCAACGGAAAACAGAAGACAATAGAATGACATTTAAAGTGCTGAAAGGTAAAGATACCAACCTAGAATTCTTACCCAGCAAAAATACACTTCAAAAAATGAAGGCAAAATACAGACATTTTTAGACAGGCAAAAGCTAAGAGACCTTGTTGGCAAGAGATCTTCACCACAATGTTAAATAAAGTTCTTAAGACTGAAGAGAAATTATACCAGATGGAAACCCAGATCAGCAGGACAAAAAATACTACTGAAACCCAAACACAAATATTCAGATGTGAAAGACTAGGTGATAAAAAGGGAGGGAAGTATGCAAGGCAAAGGAGAAAGTGTGTACCAAAGCCCTAAGGAAGGAAAAGGAGTAGTCCTCTCTGGGAACTAGAGAAGGAAGGACAGTGGGACTGAAGCAAAGAAAACAGCTTGGACAGCAGTGAGAGACCCAGAGGGGCCCAGGTCATGAAGTGGGCTGTAGGCTAGGCTAGTTCTATTACATTCTAGGTAGTTTTCATCTAAGCAATAGATACATTCTCATCTAAGATCAGTACACTCTTTTTTTTTGGGGGGGGGGACTTTTGGAGTTAATTCAAGTTTAGTGTAAATTCACAAATCCATAAGCACACTTCTCAATAGCTTGAATAAATAATGCATCTTGCACTCATACTATGTTCCAAATTAATGTAAAAAATAATTTAAGCTGTATCACTCTTCTACATGTAACCTTCCAATGGCCTTTCCACCTTCTTCAAATGAAACTTACGATGACCAACAAGGACTAGAGAAAAGGCTCCTTCCATATCCCACTTCCCATTATTAACTGGCCTCATTTCTTCCGCTCTCTGCTCCTGTCACAAAAGCCTCCTTGCTGCTCCCCACATAAGCCAGTATTCCCCCACCTTAGGTAGAAGATGGTCCTACCTTCACATGATTATCTACAAAGACAGGGACCTTTGCTTTACTGACTTCTCAACAAATCCTAGGCATCTACAAGTACCTGGCATACAGTGAGCCCTCTGTATATACTGTCCTTATTGAGCTGAATAAAAAGAAGAGCTAGAATAAATGTCCTGGCCCAAATGGGACCCTACAAGAAAGTAAAGAAAGAAAGGGACAAAGGGAAGGAGGGAAGAAGAAGAAGAAAGAGAAACAGAGAGAAAAAGAAGAGAAAAAGTTTCACAAATTAGCAAGGAAAGATCTCTGTACTTTTCACTTGTGAAAGATAAACCTTGGTATTATCTTTGAAATCCTGCTTCCCTCATCTGTGCTGAGAGAAGTTTGGAGAGATTACTGGTTAATCAGGAAACTTAGAATCCTGTCCCTGCTTCACAACCTTGACTCAAACACTTAACCTTTCAGTGCTTCCAATTATTATACAAACTGGAACATTATTATTTACTACTTATCTACCATACAAGAACATTCTAAGGATTAATGAGACTCTCTTCAAAGTATTCTAAGAATGGTTTTCCAAATCTTACATAAATAACATAAATATGTCAATAACTAATTAGAAACAAGGACAGTTACATGTATATTATCTCAGTTCAGTTAAAAAATACTTAAGAAACTAATATGGGTCAGAAATATGTTATGGGTACCAAAGAAAGGTTAATTAGATATGCCTCTTTCATATACTACTTAGATTTACTTAGGTTTCAAAAAAAGGGGGGGGGATTTTCCTCCTCATAAATGTGCCTATCTTTTTATCTGTGAGGATATTTTATATAAAACACAATCAATCATGCCTGGTAATAACTTTTCTAAAAATCTCTTCATGAAAAAGATAAACAAAATTACTTCACGTATAATGAATTTTTGATAGTCAATAATTAAAGAAAAATATTATATCTCATTTTTTTCCATATACTCCTCTAACTGCTTTCCAGTCGGCATGATAAAAATCCGACAGCATCAAGCCATGGAACATACATCTGATCTTGTAATAAGGAAGGATTTAAAAGGCAGAGCAAAACTTTTAGCATTCCTCTTAGCAATTATTCTCAACAGGGACAGAGTCAACACTTAATAAAAAAAAGCTTGATAAGTGAAAACATCAACATAATTTTTATTATGAAATGTATAGCCTCAATATCATCGATCATTACTATGAGCAGTGAGTTCTTTCTTACATCTTCACAGGTTCCAGATTTGAAGGTTTCAACTTCTGTTTTAAATCATTTGATTAATCCCTTTATATTACACATCTTGCAGTTCTTTTGTTGAGGCCAAAATTTTCCCTTATAAAACCATCTGGGTGAAAAGAGTATTTTCAAAAGTACATCATAGTCTATCTTAGACTCAAATACAGAGCGAACTGAATAATGGAAATAGAACTTAAAAGCAAGTAACAACTCACAACTATTTTTTGGTATGTAAACCACTCATTGGCATGATTAGCATAACTCTCCTAAGAAAAATGGATACCATGTACCAGTCAGTAACCCACCAGCAATTTCAGTGAGTACACTGTGACACTGGAACAGAGTTCACTAAATGTGGGAATGGGTACTACCACAGCAGATACTTCCCTCATATAAAAATTATAGACTTGGGGCAACATTTTTAAAATTTAGGAAAATAATTGGGTCTCAATCTCACAGTCTGAAAACCAAAATAAATATTAAATTATTTTAGTTACTTAAATTCTTAACTTATTTTACCCAAAGCTACAGTTTATTCCCTCAATTTTAATGTCTTTACAAATGGTCCTTTTTCTACTCGAAAGCTAAATTACTGATATAAGTATGATTCTTTACTTGACTATTTCAGCAAAACTGAAATTCTAGTTCTAATCACATTTAGTCTACCCTCTCCTAACTAGAAAGTGATGTGCAAGCATGTCCAACTTTTGCATCAACATGGATAGGACTGGAGGAGGTCATGCTAAATGATGCTAAATGAAATAAGTCAAGCAGAGAAAGTCAATTATCACATAGCTTCACTTATTTGTGGAACATAAGGAACAGCATGGAGGACATTAGGAGAAGGAAGGCAAAAATGAAAGGGGGGAAATCGGAGGGGGAGATGAACCAATGGACTCCGAGAAACAAACTGAGGGTTTTAGAAGGGAGAGGGGTGGGGAGATGGGTTAGCCCAGTGATGGGGATTAAGGAGGGCACGGATTGCATGGAGCACTGGGTGTCATACACAAACAATGAATCATGGAACACTTCATCAAAAACTAATGATGTACTGTATGGTGATTAACATAATTTTAAAAAGGGAAAAAATTTTAAAAATTAAAAAAAATTGTTTAAATTTCCTAAAAAAATAAAAAATTTAAAGATTTTGAAAAAATAAAACAATAAACAGACCAATTAGCTGAAAGGTATCAAAAAAAAGTCTATCAACCTGAAAATGAACTAAAATAGTCCAAATTTCACTGGTATAAACTGAAAAGACTTTGGTAAGGAATGATGCTCATGCTACATGAGTACCAAAATTATATGAAAAACGTAAGATCAGGAATTGACAGCCTCTAATTTAGACTGAGGGTAACACAGTAGACCTTTCTGCTTCACAAATAGTTGTCATTAAAACTGCAGACCTTGGCTTCAAATTTTTCATCTTTCCTCCAACGTCTTATTGCAAACATTCAAAGCTGCTCCTTTCCTTCACTCTTAAGAAGTTACTTCCAATTTCTTAGGTCATTCTCATAGGATCTGAACCTCCACAAGTTCTGTGTCCATACTACGACATTCAAAAGCATCCACAGTCAAGAAGAGGCAAAAAAAAAATCTTTCTTTTCTCTGTAAAAGTCAGACCATGCCATATTGCAATGATTTTTCTCAAATGCTCTAATTTATAAGGCCATTTTAGCTTTAAATTTCTGTGATTCTAAATATTAAGCATGTGTTGGTTCAATATCCATTAGTAATCCACTGAACAATAAAAAAGAAGTTCAACCTTGACTTTACAGTTCAGTTTTAGTATGATTACTCTTAGGCTTTGTAACATGTGCATATTCAAATAGCATACACACTGAGTTTATAAATGCATAAGGATTAATTTACTTCACACAAAACAAGCTGAAGACCTTTCTTCTCTTTCTCTCACACAAGATTTACCATAAAAGAAAACCAGGTAGAGATATATTAATAAAAATTCATTTACAACTACGACTGATACAGTGGAAGGATTTCATTGGTATTCTGAATTTTTATTAGAATTTTATCTAAATTATTAATAATAATATAAGGTAACAGTTACATAATGGTTACTATGTGCCAAACACTCCTCCAGGCACTTTACACTTATGAATTCATTTAAACTCCTCAAAAATCCCATGAGATAAGTACCATCATTACACCCATTTACAAAGTGGAAACTAAGGCAGGTGAGGTTAATGATTTGCTCTGGTCACAGAGCTACCTAACAGCAAAGCCAGGATTTGAACACAGGTAGCTTGGATCCAGAGTCAATATTTTTTACAACAGCGTTCTCTTTAGAAAACCCTTGGATATGTTCAAGTTTACAGGTATAATATAATATTCTAAAAAGGAGACTTAAAAATACAACCAAGTATAATAAGATGCATTAAAATATAAACATACTATATAGCTCCTACCAAAAAAGTTATTACTACACAAGTAAATTAACTTTATCCATGGTCAACATATTCCTATTATAGCTAATGTTCACACTTTGAAATTATATAAAGAATTGACACAGAGCCACTATTACTTCAAATCACTAAGAGATATATCGCATAAAGGATATAATGTTCATGAAAAGTTAAAATAAGTGCTAGTGTTAAAATTTGAATTAAAATAAGACCAAACATTTAAAGAATGCTACCATGGACTACATTTAAATTAAAATTAAAAAAGAAACCTGTAGTTCTGGAGGTATAATCTCCTAAATTTTTTTAAGAATATTTGAAAACAAAGAGGCAACCCACAGAATGGGAGAAGATATTTGCAAATGACAGTACAGACAAAAGGTTGATATCCAGGATCTATAATGAACTCCTCAAACTCAACACACACAAAACAGACAATCATATCAAAAAATGGGCAGAAGATATGGACAGACACTTCTCCAATAAAGACATACAAATGGCTATCAGACACATGAAAAAATGTTCATCATCACTAGCCATCAGGGAGATTCAAATTAAAACCACATTGAGATATCACCTTACACCAGTTAGAATGGCCAAAATTAGCAAGGCAGGAAACAACACGAGTTGGAGAGGATGTGGAGAAAGGGGAACCCTCTTATACTGTTGGTGGGAATGCAAGTTGGTACAGCCTCTTTGGAGAACAGTGTGGAGATTCCTCAAGAAATTAAAAATAGAACTTCCCTATGACCCTGCCATTGCACTCCTGGGTATTTACCCCAAAGATACAGATGTCGTGAAAAGAAGGGCCATCTGTACCCCAATGTTTATAGCAGCAATGGCCACAGTTGCCAAACTGTCGAAAGAACCAAGATGCCCTTCAACGGACGAATGGATAGGAAGATGTGGTCCATATACACTATGGAGTATTATGTCTCCATCAGAAAGGACGAATACCCAACTTTTGTAGCAACATGGATGGGACTGGAAGAGATTCTGCTGAGTGAAATAAGTCAAGCAGAGAGAGTAATTATCATATGGTTTCACTTATTTGTGGAGCATAACAAATAGCATGGAGGACATGGGGAGATAAAGAGGAGAAGGGAGTTGGGGGAAATTGGAAGGGGAGGTGAACCATGAGAGACTATGGACTCTGAAAAACAATCTGAGGGTTTTGAAGGGGTGGGGGGTGGGAGGTCGGGGTACCAGGTGGTGGGTATTATAGAGGGCACACATTGCATGGAGCACTGGGTGTGGTGCAAAAATAATGAATACTGTTATGCTGAAAATAAAAAATAAATTAAAAAAATTATCCAAAAAAAAAAAGAATATTTGACTTACTGCTTCAAGAAGAAACTTGTATTTCTAAAAATACAATTTTGAAAATAGGTGTTGACAACCTACCTCTCCATGATTGAAAAAGAAGCACAACACTGTAACCAGGCCTCCCAATCGGCTGCCGCTGGAAAAGAAGATAAAGAACATAACTCAAAGAACAAAAATCCAGGTCAATCCTAATGAAACCATGAAATAATAGAATATGACATACTTCTAGTTCTACACAAAGTGTTAGCCACACTAGAATTCTACTATGCTTATTTACAAAACAGTTTATTTCCTTTATAGTATCATTAGTCAAAATAAGTTTCATTTTTAAAAAGGCATCTTCCATCTTCAAAATGTACCAAAAAAAGACAGTGAATAAAAAATGGTGACTAGTCATGTTACCAAGCATTGTGCAACCTGACCTTTTTCTTTCTCTTTTCTCTTCTTTAGTGCCACATATTTGTGTCCTCTTGCAGTTCCCAAACTATTTTTCTAGGGACACATGATATACATTCAGGAAAGAGGACAGAAGTGCAGAAAAAGTCTTTGTGGTCATAAAGGTAGAAAACACCACACTTGGAAATTCAGAAAGCAAGCCAGCACATTAAAGATGTAATTAATTTGGTATTTCCCAAGACTGAGCCCAAGCTACTTTCCTGTAGAACATGCTTGGAGAACACAGTTTACAAAGTTTCATCTTTCATCTGTTTTTAGAAACGTGCAAAAGAACACAAATATCAAAATACGACCATCAGGCTTCCAACTCTAGCTAAGAAATCACAATGCCATAGTTTGGCTGTCCTAACAAATAAGCCTTCGTTTGCTGGGGTAAGAGTAATGCGGGTCCCCCACTGTCCTCCCACCCTGGCCAGAAGCATCTGGATATAGGGAAGAAAGGCTGTTCTAGGTTTGTTCTGTCATTTCTTTCACTTTGCTCTTGAGATCTTCTACTCTCTTTAACTCATGCTGTTTTCTCATTATTTTACCCAAATATCCTTCCTTCTTTCTACACAAGCATGTGTAGAACATAGACAAGCCAGGGAGGTAACAAGGAATCAGACACAGGTATTCTAGGCTATGCTACTTATTCCAGGGGATGTATAAATGAGGAAACATGGAGGAGATAGAGGAGATGGCTGGGCTAATCCATGCAGAGAGCACACACCCCTTCCGCATCCCTCCCAGCCTCCCAGGAGAGAGGGGGGCTGGTAGTCCCAGCACAGGGGGCCGGTCAGCCTCAGCACAAGACGAGGGGCAAGTCTGCATGTTCAGCAGCGAGTGGTTTATGGAGTTGCCATTTTCCCTACAGAGTCTCCAGCCCCTTGCTGCTCTAGAGAAGAGATGGCAGCGTGAGAAGTTTGAGGAAGGGGGTTGTCTGAAATACCACCTGCATTTAAGGACAGAGGTAACAAGGGAAAACAGAAGGGCTGCGTTAAGGGATTATGGGAAGCTGGAAGACCACAAATTTATAGGACACTAATGGAACAACTGTGCGATTTTTCTTTACCAATGATCAACCTAGACCAGCACAAATGAAATATAAAGGGGCAAAGAAACGACATTTTGGCCAGAAAATGGCTGAAGTGATAAATCTACAGAAATAAGAGGGACAGATAAAGGAATCAGAAAGTCATACAGGCTGGGAAGTGGAAGACAGGGCTCTCCCCTACGAGGCCCAGCACACCTTTAAAAATCAACCAAAAGGCAGGCCAGTACCAGGCTTCACAGCAAGTCATAAGAAATTAGTTAAGTGTGAGTTATGGGTTAAAATAAATAAATAGTAATGTTTTGAACTTATGTCAATAAGACAGAAAAGTGCAAAGGTCTATGTATTTTTTTTTAAGATTTATTTATTTGACAGATGGAGATTACAAGTAGGCGGAGAGGCAGGCAGAGAGAGGGGGAAACAGACTCCCTGCTGAGCAGAGAGCCTGCGTGAGGCGGGGCTCTATCCCAGGACCCTTGGATCATGACCCGAGCTGAAGGCAGAGGCTTTAACCCACTGAGCCACCCAGGCGCCAGGTCTACGTATTTTAAAAATTGTTCTCCTCATTGCCACCCTTCTCTCAATCCTATTCATCCAAGATAATCAATAACATTTGTGTTTGTCCACCTGCCCAGATCTTTCTCTATACCCATATATTAATGTGATCACGTTATTAACACCTCCTTGAAATTTATTCCTTTTCTAATTCATCTATTATGAAGATTATTCCTTTTTTAAAAATATTTTATTTATTTATTTGACAGAGATCACAAGTAGGCAGAGAGGCAAGCAGAGAGAGAGGGGAAGCAGGCTCCCCGCTGAGCAGAGAGCCTGCCTGAGGCAGGGCTCGATCCCAGGACCCTTGGATCATGATGCGAGCTGAAGGCAGAGACTTTAACCCACTGAGCCTCTCAGGTGCCCCTATAAAGATTATTCCTAATCAATACATGTAACCCAAGACATCCTTATTAATAGATGTCAAACATTGCATAGGACAAATACTACATACTACAATTTGTTCAGACCTTTCCCTATTACCAAACATATAGGTATTTTTAAATTTCTTACTATTACAGAAACATGTTAAAATAAATATCCTTGTACATGTAAATATTGGTGTTTTTATTCCTACAGGACAGACCTAACTGTGAGACTGCCAAGTCAAAGACTGTGAACCAGAAAATGCCATACCAGTCCACACACCCTCCCCACCCACAGTGTATGAGGTGTCTGCTTCTCCAGAACACAACATCTGATGTGTCCAGACCCTTTTATATTTTGCCCACTGGGTAGGCGGAAACTTTTTTCTGACTGTTATTTTGATTTGTACCTCTTGCCTACTAGCATGGGGCATCATTTTTATGGGTTTTGGGGACAATGTGCATTTTCTCTTTTGTGAACTGCCTGTTGACATTCTTGTCCATTTTTCTATCAGATCATCTATTTCCCTATGCAAAGATTAAGGGTATCAATTTTTTGACTGTTATATGTGTGATTAAGTCTTTTGATATAAGTTGTGGTGTATTCTGCCAAAAAGAAATTTTAAATTTTATGTTGTTAAATGTCAATATTTTCCTTTATTTCTCCTATATTCCTTTTTTTGTCTGTGATGATATTTCCTACCTCAAAATGACACAGTGTTCTAAATCTAGTATCATTGTATTTTACATTTAAATCTCTCACCCACAAAATGTATGTATAAAGCCCTAATTTTGTCCTCTTTGAAACAGATAGCCAATTATGCTAACACTATTTATCAAATAAACATTCCTTTTTCCAGTGTAATGAAATTCAGACTTTATCATACATTAATTTCTCACAATACTAGAATCTGTTAATTCCAGTCAATTGTTTTAATTCTATATCAAAATATTTTCATTTCTGTAATATTAACATATGATAATGAAAATTCTCCACCCCTAAGTATTCTAACATTTTGTTTTATTTTTTTATTAATATATAATGTATTATTAGCCCCACGGGTACAAGTCTGTGAATCGCCAGGTTTACACACTTCACAGCACTCACCACAGCACATACCCTCCCCAATGTCCATAACCCCACCACCCTCTCCCTACCCTGCTCCTCCCAGCAACCCTCAGTTTGTTATGTGAGATTTAAGAGTCTCTTATGGTTTGCCTCCCTCCCAATCCCATCTTATTTCACTTATTCTATTCCTACCTCCAAACCCCTCACGTTGCTTCTCAACTTCCTCATATCAGGGGGATCATATGATAATTGTCTTTCTCTGATTGACTTATTTCACTAAGCATAATACCGTCTAGTTCCATCCACATCATCACAAATGGCAAGATTTCATTTCTTTTGATGGCTGCATAGTATTCCATTGTATACGTATACCACTCTTCTTTATCCATTCATCTATTGATGGATATCTAGGTTTTTTTCCATCTAACATTTTTTTTAAATTTTATTTATTTTTTAAATTTCTTTTCAGTGTTCCAGAATTCATTGTTTATGCACCACACCCCAGTGCTCCATGCAATACGTGCCCTCCATAATATCCACCACCAGGCTCACTCAACCTCCCACTCCCTGCCCCTCCAAAACCCTCGGATTGTTTTTCAGAGTCCACAATCTCTCATGTTTTTCAGAGTCCACAATCCCTCCAATTTCCCCCAACTCTCTTCTCCTCTCCATCTCCCCATGTTCTCCATGTTATTCCTTATGCTCCACAAATAAGCGAAACCATATAATTGAATCTCTCTGCTTGATTTATTTCACTCAGCATAATCTCTTCCAGTTCCATCCATGTAGATACAAAAGTTGGATATTCATCCTTTCTGATGGAGGCATAATACTCCATTGTATATATGGACCACATCTTCCTTATCCATTCATCCATCGAAGGGCATCTTGGTTCTTTCCACAGTTTGGCGACTGTGGACATTGCTGTTATGAACATTGGGATACAGATGGCCCTTCTTTTCATGACATTTGTACCTTTGAGGTAAATACCCAGTAGTGCCATTGCAGGGTTATAGAGAAGCTCTATTTCTAATTCCTTAAGGAATCTCCACACTGTTTTCCAAAGTGGCTACACCAACTTGCATTCCCACCGACAGTGTAAGAGAGTTCCCCTTTCTCCACATCCTCTCCAACATGCGTTGTTTACTGTCTTGTTAATTTTTATTCTAACGTTTTTTAAGTAATTCTAACCAGTGCCCCCTCTCACACACAAAACACACACAAAAAAGTGCTGTTTTTTTAATCATAAGGTCATTAAATTTATATATAATTTTGGAAGAACTGTCATTTATGTGATGGTAATTCTGCCCATTCAGTTGGATAGTATGTCTCTCTCCATTTATTCAATTCTATTTCTTTAAATAAAAATATTATGGAGAAGCAATACAGCCACCAGATATCTAGAGCTAAAACTTCTAAAAATATGGGGATATGATAAAATCTGATCATAGTATAGTATTTTAACACTTTCAGACTTTGGCAGGTCATATAAGCTAAAGAAAACATACTAAGGATTTGAATGAGATCATCAATAAACTCAATTTTATAAGTCTATATATAGTACTTTGATTATACAGAGAATATACATGATTTGTATAGCATCTGGAACACCTAGCTGGAAAGACTCCTCATTCTCTGGTTATAATCCAAAAACAACCTACACAAGAGAGACTGAAAAACAACAACAACACTTTGAGAAATTAATATAAAATTCCCTCTTAAAAATGCCCTGAATGGAAAAAGATTCAAAATTGAAATTTTACAAGATCAAAAAAAATTTTTTTTAAGATTTTATTTATCCATTTGACAGATAGAGATCACAAGCAGCTAGAGAGAAAGGAGGAAGGAAGCAGGCTCCCTGCTGAGCAGAGAGCTCGACGTGGGGCTTGATCCCAGGACCCTGGGAACATGACATGAGCTGAAGGCAGAGGCTTTAACCCACTGAGTCACCCAGGCACCCCCACAAGATAAAAAAAATTTTAATGGCAGAGTAAAGAGAGGGACAGGGATAAAAAGAGGACAAGGACAGAAAAATCCCAATTTCCCAACCAAATCTCATGATGGGGTCTGCTCAAGAAGTCTTCGATCCATACTCGAGTGCCATGTGACCTGTGGGGCTCTGGGACTGGACATTTTCCCAATGGTAGAATCAGTGTGACATCACTCTCTTTTCACTAAATAACTGCCAGATAGGTCGTGGCCCAGCATCTTCCACAAACACAGACAGCTTTACTTACCTAACCAGGGAGGCAGATTTTCTGGTATACTTTCATGCCCTGCACAGCTAGGAGGGGAGAACAAAGTTTGCTTATCTACAATAAATATCTAACTTATGATCATTTTGAAATGGTGTGACTTAAAATAACTCTAAAATAGCGTCCCCAGCATTTTACCTCCTTTCCCTCCAATCCTTATAGACTAGCACATAGGTCATTTTATTTTGCTAAACAGAAAAGATGTAATAATCAGAAAACTTAAGACTGATTTTTTTTTCCATTATAGTTCATCAGTTGATATTTCAGCATTCCCTAGTGGTTAAAAAAAGAAGATTCTTCTGCAATACTACCACCATCAGAAAATATGAAAGCTCCCATTGTGCAAATTTTAAAATAGTCTAAGTTTGCACATTTACTCATTCATCTCATTCACTTTTTGAGCCTCAATCTCCTCAGGTATAAAATGAAGGGGCAAAAGATCTTAAAAAAATTTTCAATTTTGACATTTAATAATTTACAATTCTCTTCTTTCTCACATCTCTAAGTATCATGGATTCAAATCAATCATCATATTTTGGCAGGCTTGGTTAATCACTGATACTTGTACCTCGATTTACCAAAAAAATCACAAAATGTACAAAGTTCAACATTCAAGGAGAAAAAGTAATCAAGATTACTTCAGAACATTATTAAATAAATCTTGGAGTGAGTTAAATTAAATAACTTCTGCTACGTGAATGCTAATACAAGAGAAAATGAGAGAATAATGTAGAAATAATTGAATTAAGAGAATTCCAGTCTCAAGTTTGAGAGGTAAGGCACAAGCACCTTGCTAGCCAGATGAAAAAATCCCCAGCAGACCTGCTGAGAGCTAAGCCTCTTCCCCTAAATTCACACATGGATCCACTGGCTTCTCTAGAGCATAAAAGAAAGCTGCAGAGAGTACAGGTAAGGAATAAGAATGACATCAGGAAGGCAAGAAAAGGTCTCAGCTTAGTCCTTCCAGTCTAATTAAGTACTTCTAGGCAACTAATTAAGGCCTTTAATTTAACTTTTTGTCCGCCAGGGCCAAGAAACGGAAGATTTTATTTACTAGACTGTGAACTTCCCATGTCATCATCATAGCATTCACAGTGCCTAATACTGGGCGTGAGCCTTGTCTATGGCACAGAGTCAAAAGGTATTTCAGCAGTAAATGAAAACATAAAAACTACCCAACCAAAAGTAGGCTGGCATTCCTTTTTGAGGAGAGGGGACACTGTCAGACAAACACACCACACTTCTCATCACTGCCATCCTTGATCACTGGCCTGAACACACTACCTGCTCATCATCAGAGCCATGGGTTCAGTGGAGTGTCTACTGTGACCCAACCACCACACTGCTTGACTCCCCATCCAGACCTACTACTGTGCCCTCAAGAACCTCCACTGCATGGGGAACAACTTCCTTCCAGGAAACCTTGGCCTCTACTCAGATGCTTCCTTCTCCTCCTATCATGAAACCTTACCCTCCTCTGAGAAGTTTCCCTTCCTCATGGCACCATGCACCTATATGGCTCAAGGCCCAGAGATAAGGCTGAAGCTTCCTCTATTGCTACTTTCAGACCTCACCTGGGACCCTTCATGAAAGCCTACTTCTCTGAGCTCATTTCTCTCACTTGCCTCCTCACAGAAGTTCTCTCCTAGTACTCCAGCTTGTTCTCCATAATTCACAGCTGTTCTCCTTTGTCAAGGGCATGTTTAGAGTCTTAACTCACAGAGTCAGGGTCCAGGGTCCCCTGTTCCTCTTCTCCATTCCCTCTAATGCACTGAGGTGGCTTTTTGAGAACTTTCTAATGATCCTTTTTATGAGCTTCTCTAGACTTAATGTCTGCTGCTCTGTATCACTGTGACCACTCAGATCTGTCTCTGATCTCTTCCTCCTCTTGAATATCTACCTTTCTCTGTGTCCACTCTTCTCCACAGCTTCTCAGCTCTTGTCAGAAAAGCCTGCCCATTCTTTTGTAGACACAGCTAGTCATCAGAAAATGCCTTTTCTTCCACAGGAGGAACCAAGCAGTCACAGAGCATAATGTATTCATCTTTTGATTTTCTACTCTATTATTTTCTTTGGTCATTGAAAGTTCATGCTTCTTTGATACCAGAAAGAATTTTTTTTACTGTATTTTTTAAGAGATTTTATTTATTTTGTTTATTTGACAGACAGCGATCACAAGTAGGCAGAGAGAGAAAGGTGGAAGCAGGCTCCCCACTGAGCAGAGAGCCAGATGCAGACTCGATCCCAGGATCCTGGCTGGGATCATGACCCGAGCTGAAGGCAGAGGCTTTAACCACTGAGCCACCCAGGTGCCCACCCAGAAAGAATTTTTAACTATTTTATTTGTAGATGTGTTCCAGAAGCCCTGAAGGCATTGTAGATTAATCTATATGCCAAACCTTCCTTTAAATTTTGCTAACATCCTCCTTTCTATCATGAGTAGTGAGAGTGAATAGTCATAGTTAATATAACCAGTTTCTCTATTTTCTTCTCATGATCCAGCCAAAGTTATCTATGAAGTGACTCAGTGTCCTTTTTAGACTCTGCTGCAGAACAGAGTAGCTTTTCCTGTCAATTATTTACATCAATCAATACACACCTCCCCCTTCCTATACCTGTTTTAAGGCAGGGCTGAACTTCTTATTCTTTATGCCAATTTAGCTTTGCTTCCATTGTTTTATTTGAGATTTGTCTGTTGTTCATGGTTCATTAAAATATCAAGCATTACTGTTTATGCAGTCTGGATTTTTGGCTAAAAGCATGTCTTAAGTAAGCTATGAATTATACCTGCTCAAAATTTTCAACTCTGTGTTGCTGTGGGTTGTTTAGTTTTGTTGTTTTTTGCTGTTGGAATGTTCTATTAACTTGGCCTTCTTGCACATCTTTAATCATTTGGTCTAACAGTTGTATATGAATATTTAAAAGATAAGTATTTCTCCTTAGTATGCAAAAATTGATGAAAGTTAATGGTTGAAAATACTGGCATCTTTTCTCTAAAACCTGTCCCTTTTTAGGTCATTATCTCAGCAAATGACATTTAACCGCACCGCTTGCTGCCCAAGTCTGACCTCTAGGATCAATAACTTTCCTGTGACTCTGTTTCCTCAGAGTTACCTCTTAAAGTGCTAGATACATCTTTCTTCAGTACATAAACAATCTTAAGACCAGAATCTGAGAAAAGAAAAAAAAGTGGAATTTGCAGAGTAAATGCTTCAGATGAGTCCACTGAAAAAAAAATTTCCTAAATTGGTAAAATTCTAACAAAGCTTATGTGACAGATAATATATTATTTTTGTGTCTTTTGTAAATAATAATCAAGGGGTTAGGTTTTTTTCCCTCAATTAATTTGTTTATTCACTTCATTCAACTAAAAGCTACTTTCTGAAAGCAGGCATTCTTCTAGGTGACTTGCAAGCATTAACTTATTGTATTACCACATAGAAGACAATGTCTCCTAACTCATTTAGGTGTTCTCCCTCCAACCATGGCGCTTCTTAAAAATTCTATAATTTTGTATTCCAGTTAACTTATGAAACACTTCATTTCCCTATTACAACCCTGAAAAACCTTTGTTACATTAAATTTTCTTTTACATCCAAAGGCAAACCAAAGAACTGGCAGTCACTCTAAGTTCTTCCCACATCATTTATTCAAATTATATAAAAACTCAATGTTAACAGGTTCCACCCACGATCTGGAGCTCCCATACAGCTTTCTGTCCTCCAATCTCAATCATGACAGCCTAGGATAGCCAGATAGCTAAGGGAAACTTCTAACACGGTGGGCAAAGACCAAAAGAATTTAAAAAGTGAACTAGAAGATACCAAATTATTTAGGGAGGAAAAAAATCATTAGTATCCTCAGGAAGAAAGATACTGAATCCATGAAACAAAAATAAAATACTATTTTTTTTTAAAAAAAGAGCATTCAAAGAACAAATGAAAATTCTTGAAAATCAGAAGATAACAAATAAAAAAGAAGAGTTGGAAAAATAAAGTTGACAGAATTTCCCAGAATATAGAAGAACAATGATATTAAAAATGGGAAAATACATGAAAATTAGAGGATCAGGAAATGCAATATCCAAATAACAAAAAGTTCTGAAAGAGAAAATGAAAGGACTCAAGTAGGTGAAGAAATAATCCAAGAAAATTTCCCTGAAATTAAGGGCATAAGGTGCAAGACTGAAACAACACGTCACATGCCCAAGATAATATGGGAACAGACAGATCTAGAGCGAGACTTATTGTGAAATTTCAGAACCACGGAGACAGTGAGAAGATTCTACAGTTTTTCAGGAAAAAAAGGGGGGGGGAGAAAAGGTCACATACAAAAATTTAGGATTCCGAATAATTTAGGAATGCCTGAATAGCACCACACGAAGCAGTAACAGTGTGAGGACTTCACAATTCTAAAGGAAAATGATTTCCAATCCAGAGTTTAATACTCAAGCAAAACTTTCAATCAAACATGAAGACAAAATAAAGGCATTTTCAAACATACATGGATTCAAAAATTTACTTTCCATCAATTCATTCTCAAAAACTTCTAGAAGATGGAAGATGTGCCAGAGTAAAAAAATAAACCAAGAAAGAGGAATACATAGAATATGGCATAAGAGATGCCATCATGAGAGAGCAGTGAAAGAACTCTGGATAGTGAAGGAAAATGCCAAGGTGACAGATGCACACCAGCAGCAGAAAGCAGTCAGTCCAGAATCAAGTACTGACTCATGCCCAGATCCTCCTGTTTTATTTAACCCGAGAATAATGCCCCAGTGAGCCTGGACAGATTGTTGTCTATATTTTGTCTTGGCTTCTACATGCCTTACTGCTGGCATCAGCTAAAGACACTCATCTCACCTACAGAAATTGTTCTGCTTTGATATGCTCTTGAGAGCCAGGGTACATAGTGGTGAATTTGGAAACAGGCGACAACTCTTCCCATCACAGTATTTCTGCTGGACATTCAGGACCAGGCCCACACCGCATTTCTTCCAGATCCCCCTGCCCTACATGCCAGGACTAGCTCACGACCTTGCCTACTAATGTCCTAGGTAGCTGGACTCCTGATTAAAAACCTATATATGATTTCTGCGGCCCAACCATACACAATGACAAAGGTTTACCTGACAGGCCTCACTGAGACAGCTACCCTCTTCACACACTCATGGTTCATGGTCAGTACAATGCAGTCTCTGAGGACTCAGGAAGCCCTGGCCAGCCCTGCCCTCCTTTGCATTCCTAAACCCAGCACCTTCATTCCTAGGTCTCTTTATCTGAGACTTGGGGTGGAAGTCCACTTATGGAGGGGTAAAAAAACCCCTGAAGACACTTTTGCCCAGTCTGACTCAATACCCAGTACTTTTCCATTCCTTGCCATTTTCCCCTCGCCCTCCCCCTTCCTACCTCAGTGTCCATAAAACGCTGGAGCCTTTTGTTCAGGGCTTCCTCAAAAGCGAGATGACCCCCATGTCTGCACTACTCCCTCAATCTCAGCCCGGGTACTGTTGCAGGGGGGGAAGTGGACCAGGGGAGTCTGTGTTTTTTCCAGTTTTAGAATCTTGTTACACCATCACAGTAAGTAATAGAAGGCTTAACTCTTTTGTTTTTAGTTTATTGCTTTAAACAACTACCCCAGTACCTGGCAGCTGAACTCCCCATCCTACCTAGCTCAGCGGAGCTACTAACAGTCCCTGAAGGTTCCCTCCGGGAGCCCTCCTCCCTACAGAATAGAGACTTACACACACCAAGTCTTAAGGAACTGGCCTCCAGAAACTGTAGCTGACACATGTCAGGGCATCTTATAAAATAAATAACTATAATCATGGATTAACAACATGGCTTTTAGAAAATAATAAAAACAATGCATTTTGCTTTTAAAAATACCAAAATACTGAGAATTCTAGAAAAAGAGGTACAGCATGAATAAGTTGTATTTGCAAAAACATCTGACTTCATCTCCTCAAGCCAGAGCTTGGCAGCCCAGCCCCACTTCACCATTTGGCTGTGTTTTCTATTTTCTCTTCCACTTTCATTTTCTGTGAAATGGATTGGCTTATCTGACTTCAGAAAACTTATATCTGTACTATCTTAAAAGAAATATGCTTCTGGAGTAAAAATGTCATACTCAATCTGCCTGTAAATTTATATAATACAATTTATAAAAAGATTCTAACCACAATTATAGATATCCTCCTCTTTATTCTTAACCCACATGTTAAGAAGTCTGCAGCTTCATCCCACTTTAAAAGTTAGAAGGGTGACAAAACTAACCACCAAGGAAGAAAACAATAAGAACTACCTAGCAATTTGAGACCTCTAAAAATACTCATGTCAAGAACATTTTTTAAAATGATGAAAAAGACTGATGAAAGAAGTGACAGAAGACTTTATTCAACACAGTATAAAGCAGGATTACCACTGGAATCTAATTTACACACCCCCCCTCCTCAAGGCACAGGGCAATAGCCAAGGCTCCAGAGAATACAAGGGGCTCTATCATGTGAGAGAACTGGATGCTCATTTGGGGCTGGAAGGAGACGAGTTTAAGATGTATTTGGGTAGAGCTAAAGTGATTAGCCAGGGTTAAAACAAAACAAAACACTAGCAAACGGAACAAAGGGAGAACTAAAAAAAGAGAAACCTGTGCCACCTCTGCAGTGTCTACAGCCCAGTACAGGCATAAAGCAGAGCACCCCGGGGGGCCTAAGAGTCAAGGGGGCCAGCAAGGGACCAGAGCAGTCAAGTGGGTGAAGCTGAAACAGTTCACAGCCTTCTGAGCCAGAAAGAGAAACCAAAAAACAGCTCTCTGGAAAGGCTCAAATGCCTCTTGTTTTTGTTTTTGTTTTGTTTTGTTTTGTTTTGAGAAAGAGCAAGGGTTAAACAAGCAGGAGGGGAGGCGCAGAAGGGAGAGGGAGAGCAAGAATCTTAGGCAGTCTCCACACCCAGCCAGCACAAAGCCAGACTCTGGTTTCTATCTCACAACCCTGAGATCATGACCTGAACAAAATCAAGAATCAAATGCTTAAGTGACTGAGCCACCCAGGTGCCCCAAGACTCAAATGCTTTTAAGCAAAGTCACTCCCTCTTGCTACCCTAAGCAGTGGTCTACAGATCTTTTTTCTACACTCAAACTACGAGAAATTATACTTTACACTACAACTCAGCATATGCACATGTAGACATGTATATACAATCAACAAACAGAAGTTGCTCTAAATAACATCCATCTTACGAAGTGTTGTGTACTCCCTTATTGATGTTTATAATCTTTTCTTTTTCTTGTAAAAAAAAAAAAAAAAGTCCTGGGCCAAACCCACTAAACTGATTCTAAAATCACCCTGCAGTTTGGCAGACAGCGTGCTCAAGTAGTCACCAGCTAACCTCAGTGAGAGGTGAAATCAATGGTCTCTTAAGATGATAGTTCAGCTTGAATTTTGCCCCTCTATTGGTCAGATTTCTGATTCCTCTCACTGGCTCTGGAATAGTCTCAGACCATCCAAGGTCATTCATCAACCAGCCCAAACCATTTTTTCAGTCTTCATTTTCTACAACGGCCCTCAATAACCCACATCCCAGCAAAACTGATCCGAGGTTTTACATCCCAGCTTGCCCACCTTTGCCTCTCCCTAGGATTCTTTTCTCCCCAACTTGTCCAAAACGCTCTGATGCTCCAAGACACAATTAAAGGAACCCTCCACACAGAGTAAATGTCTCCGGCCTCCAGCATTATAAGCACTTTCCCCTTGCTGTCTGTGTCCCACTGACAAACCTGGCACGGCTCCAGCTCCCACCTCACCCCACCACATAGTTTCAAAACCCAAGCATGCCATCTCCAAAAGAAGCCACCTGGTCTATACTTTATGTTGACTAGACAAATGCACATGTATCTCCTATGCAGGGAGAAAACTGCTGTCAGGGGACTGCTGGGGCTGAAGACCGAGAAATCCAAGGTCAGGGCCCAAACCACCTAGAACCTCTCAGTCAGAACCAGAACATCAGGCTCTCCACAGCAGACAGTGTACCTTTGGCCTTTGAAACAATGGCTGTAATAAGCACTATAAGAAAACGATACTGAATGTTTAATAAACGTTTAGAAATTCTTCTTTAAACTTTAATCCTTTTTTAAAAAAATAGCATAATACAGATCAGCGATTTAGCAACATTGCCACATTCCATACTTTAACTTCTCTTACTCAAAATCAAATCTCCCAAATGTAGAAAAGCTATCCATTAGTACTCAGCACTAATAGCTGATAGCACCACCACCCCCCACCCCCAGCTAAAGTAGAAACCTTTGGCTCATCATACCAGGCACACCAGCCTTGCTTTCTTTCAAGTCAGCTTCCTCTTCTGATTACGTATACTTCTGATTACGTATAAGTTTAGTTATCTTTGTGTCTTGCTTCAAAAACAAAATTTACGACCTCTTCTTTTAATCATGGATTTTCATTTCCATCTCCCCCAGTTACATAATTAAAAGAACTTCCTTATAGCTAAATCAGAAATACTAGCATCACAGTATCTTAAATCTATATGCAAATATACTCTAAATTGATCTTCTAATAACTTCCTCATTTGACAAATATTTAATAAGTAACCATTATCTGCTCAAGCACCTAGCAAGGAATGCAGTAGATCTTTGAGGTACTAAACTGAAAATGCCATACTTCCAAAACAAGTATAATAGAATAATAGTAGATTCAAACTCATTAACCCAAACTGAAAATCATATATCTGTGCTCACACTTCTGTACTAACAAGAAATCAGTAAGCAATTAAAAAAAAAAATTCTAAAGATACTCTCAAGTTAAATATTTAAACAAGTATACAATGTAACAAATTGTCAAAAGAAGAAGAAACATAGAAACCTTAAAAAATTTGTCAATCTTGTTAGTTTAAGGAATATTGTTGGACTATGACGTTATTAATCAGGTCAGATATTAAATATCTGTATAGAATATACTTCCATCTTAATGTCAGCAAAATAGTCATTAATAACATTTGATGACTGGTCCTTATATTTTATGCAAACAATATACTGTTTATGCTCAAAAGCCTGTGAATATTTAAAATTTATCCAATATTTCCACCATTCTCTATATTTAAGCATCTAAAATTATTTTAAGTTTAGCTGGCTATGCAATGGTGAAATCATACAAATAGGAAAGAATTTTATATCTATAAGTAGATGTATTAGAAATAACATAGTTATAAAACTGAACTGCAAGTTAATCTTTATCTCACTATTTTAGTACATAGTATTATAACACATATCAAAATATTCTCAATGAATGGTCTTACCTTAAATATGTGCCATATATGAAGAATAAAGCCATCATTAGTCCATTTAAAATAAAAATTACAGCAACATAAAAGCAAGCAGGATCTCCCAATCCTTTAAAAGTAAAAATAAAAATAAAAATAAAACATATGTTCTAACTATAAATTACTTTGTATGTCTGGCAATTTATATTAAAATGTGCTTATTTTGAAAATGGCACAGATATATTAAATGGTTGCCTTGGTTCCCATATGAACACGTGACACTACTGCGGAACAAAGATGAGAACAAGGCAGGAGCTGCAGTTTTTAAACAGGGCTACAAACTCATGGACACGCCTCCTGTAAAGGGAGGGGGGGTGTCTCTGCTCCTGCTTTTGATGACGGCTGGGTTGGTGACTGCCTCAACAGAAGACGTCGGAGGTCATACATGGGATTTCTACGGCTGGAAGTGGCCAAGCAGTGTCTGACCTGGAGCCCATGAAGAGCCTGACTACCCTGAGGTACATGCTATACAACAGCCCAAGGTGTGTGGACAGGGCGTTATGTAGGTGTCCCATTTGAGAGTCCCAACTGAGCCCAGCCTCGCGGAGACCGCAGCCGGGAGCTAGAATGTCAGTGAAGCAGTCTCCAATTAATTTCAGTCTTCCCAAGCCACCTGAGTCTAGCAGAAGCCTCTGACATGGTGGAAACAAGCCAACCCTACTATACCCTGCCCAAATTCCTCACTTGCAGAATCCACAAGCACAATAAAATCGTTTTTATATCACTAAATTTGTAGTTAGTTTAACGTGCTCCAACAAAGATCTGGAAAGAAATTGGAAAGAAGGAAAGAAACTTGCCTTCACAGCTTTCAATAGGACTGAGTCCTTCTCCTCTGGTGACTGTCCAACATATCTTGGTTTGAAGACCAATCAAGTCCATTATTTTGGTATAAATTCGATACCAGCTGGCTAAGATTACCTATTTTTAAAGAAATAAAGACATTTTTTAGATTTTTTTAGAGAAAAGGTATTATCATCAACAGTTCCATTACTAAAATACTTTTGAGATATTTTGATAGTTATCAAATTTTCCTTCCCTCTACCATCTACTTAGCTCCCTTTAAACCTAGTAAAATAAGCTTTACAATCCCCTACACAGATTCTGCATTGGTCAGTGTTCAACTCTCCACTGATGCATAAGAATAAAATATAACATGAAACACACAAGATTTATATTTTTTGAAAGGTATAAAATTCTAGTAAGGTACGTAAAAGAAGAGTTGAACAAATAAATGCTCTGTCTTCTTGAGTAGATTTAATTTCTCCAGATGTGAATAGGTAACAGCATTTCTATACAGAAAGAATACACACAGATCACACACAAAGTTGAAAGGCAAACAAAAAGCTGGGGGGAAAATGTTTACCCATATAGCACAGTATTAATATCCAGCATGTAATAAATGAGGTCTTACTCTCTCCTTAAATAGAAATATAGACAAAGGGCATAAGCAAGCAATTACTTTTAAAATTTCAAATGTATTTTTAATTTATAGCATTGAATTAAATACATATATACACAAATATATAGCAATGAACAATGGATTTTTTTGTCTACCAAATTGGCAGGGATTCAGGGAAATAAGCATTTTCAAATTACACTGCCAATGGTAACTTTGATTAGTATAACCTATCTAGAAAGCATTCTGGCAACACATACCAAAATCAGTATATATTCTGTTGAACTAAATATAGTTCCACATCAACAAATTTATAGTTTAAAAAGCATAAGGCTATGTATAGAAATTTAGTTTCAAGGATGCTTATGGCAGCTCTAGAATATTTTAGAAGTTGAAAACAATGAACATTTTCACAAAAGATGGACTAAATAAACAATAGAAGACTGTATAAATAGCCACTAAAACTGATCCTGAGGAAGAAAAGATGACACAAGACTGTTAAAAATATTCTAAAAGACAAAAAAATCACTTATAAAAAAAATATTTGCTGTGTGATCCCATTTCTGTAGCAGTAAATGTGTACACAGTCATAGAAAGTACTCAGTAAACAGTACATGAGTGAACCAATACTTCACCTTGGTGGTTATTTATTTGTCTCTATTTCCTCTATCTCCATCTCCTCATTAATCAATTGGCTTACTCACTGATCTAGACGGACACAGGACTTCTCTCATTCAATGGGAAATGCCTGAGAGCCCCGATAGATAAGTCGAGGTACTGAGCCTGGGCTTGAGATCCCCAGGGACCAAGGCAGCCAGGGCTCTGGCACGAGGACGTGCTGTCCAGCAACATCAGTAAGCTAAGAAGGGGGAGTCACGGGGACAGTGTGTTAACAGATGACCCTCCTATCAAGTCAGGGAGGATCTGGCTGAAGAAGTCACCTCTCAGCTTGGCCCTGGAAAATGCTTACGGATGTGTCAAATTAGGGCAGGGATGGTAAACGAGAGGCCAAAAAAGTTACTGATATCACTGGCTTCCTCCCTCACCTCCTGGGTGAATCCCCTTTCCCCCACTCCACCCAAAAAAGAGCATTCAATTAAGTGAAGAATCCCAGAGAGGGAAGAAACGTTATTTGGCAAATGACATGTAATGGTGCTTCCTTGCTATAATCTCTACAAACACACCAAATCTAGATAGTTTTTAAATTTTCTAGACCATGCAATCGTAATGGTTTCCATGAAATCAGTTAAAGCCCACCAAAATTAATGTCTTTTCTCCATACTCCTTTCCAAGAAAACAGACACATCTTTCTTTAAAAATGAGGTGAAATATATTGAAATACATCTCACATTTAGAATCAGTATTTAATGCAATAACACTTTTAAAAAGTAAAAACAAAACAAAACAAAACAAAAAACCCACACAATTGAAAAAGTGACTTACCTCAGGGTAAAGATTGAACCTTTTCAATGTGTTAATAACAAGGGGGTATTCAGTCAGCTTATCATTCATAATCATCCATACTCCATTCAAAAATGAAGGTGCTTCCACGATAGTCTTAAAGTAGGAATAATACAGTCCCTGAAACAAGCATATGTTATAGTTATAATTAAAACTCATAATTTCTATGCCTCTTACCAGCTTAAAAAAATTAAATACACTGTTTTTGAAAAACAAAGCAATCAAGCAAATAAGAGCTACAGTTATTCTCATGGTGTTTGATCACTAATAGAATCTTGGGTTATAAAAAAGAACTACGTATTTTAGAATAACCTTGTCTTAATTAAAATAATTGAACTCAAAATATCTTCAAAAAGAGTTTCAACGTTTAAAAGTAATATACAGGGGCACCTGGGTGGCTCAGTGCATTAAGCCTCTGCCTTTGGCTCAGGTCATGATCTCAGAGTCCTGGGATCAAGCCCTGCATCGGGATCTCTGCTTAGCAGAGAGCCTGCTTCCCCCTTCCCCTCTGCCTTCTTCTCTGCCTACTTGTGATCTGCCTCTCTCTCTCTCTCTCAATCTGTTAAATAAATAAATAAATAAATAAAATCTTTTTTAAAAAAAGTAATATACATAACTCAGACAACATATGTAACTTAAGAAAACTCCATATCCCTACTAATTTAAGTGTTAGAAAAGGCTATCTTAAGAACAGGGCAAGTGAGTGGTTTACTATGGAACTTAAGTTACTGGGATCCAAGAAACCTCCCCTAGCCAAAAATGTTTCCCCCTACAACCCATTATGAATCCCCAAAATGGTGTTATCAGTCATCCTTCCTCCAGATTTACATGTAAAAATCCAAATATATTAGGAAGGCTACATGTTAATATATTACATGTAAGTTACATTCAGATGCCAACTAATTTTACAGACTATTTTCCTTCCTTCCAGCTCAGAATAAGGTAAAAACCCTGGAGGACTGGGGCTGTGTGAATCAGGGAGGAGTGCAGTAGCGGTACTCTCATTATGAGGGAATTCAGACAGATATTAAGATTGGAATAATGCATGGATCAAAAAAATCAACAAGTACTAGTACTTGCTCCCCTTGTGAGGGGGTAAGCGGCAGAACAGGGTTCGACAGATGAACACAAAAAACAAACTTCACCTTCTGTACAGTGTTGCCTAGAGCTGCACTAGTAGCCAGCATCCATCAGCTGTCAAACTCCACACTGGATTTAAGGCTCATCAATATGAAAGCGATTTGCATACCCAATATTTATTGAAAAGGAAAAAAATGGTTCTTGATATTAAGATGTTTAGCTTTCCTATCACTATTTTTAAAAATATTTCCAACTGTATTAGGTTGAATAATATCTCCCTGAATTTCATATCCACTGGGAACCTGGGAATATGAACCTATGTGGAGCAAGTTCTGGCAGATGTAGTCAAATTAAAATGAGGTCATCTAATATAAATGGTATCCTTATAGTAAGAGGGAAATTTAAACACAGAAACAATGGGAAAAGTGCCCCATGAAGACAGCGGCACAGCTTGGAATGATAGCATTTCCGATGCCACCCAGGGCACACCAAGGATTGCCAGGAAGCACAAGAAGCTAGGAAGAGGCAAGGAAGGATTCTCCCTAGAGCCTTCAGTGAGAACACAGTCCCGCCAACACTTTGATTTCAGACTTCTAGCCTCCAGAACTCTGAAAGAATAAATCTCTGCTCTTTAAGCCACCTGGTTTATGGTATATTTGTTACGGCAGCTGTAGAAAACCACCACAACATATCTTGTTTCATAGGTTTGTTTTGGAATCATGTAAACATCTTATTTAATTGTAAAATGAAAATTTTTAAGTCCCTAAATATCAAAATAAAAATAAAATAGAGAAATTAACTATCAAATTAGAAGAAGATTTCAAGTAACTTTAAGATACAGTAATTCTACTGTACATCCCTAATGGCACATATCCCAAAGTCAAAAAGGAATGCAAGAAAGTTTTAAAATGTTTTCAATCATCTTAGTTTTAATAATCTTTGGTACTTTTATTTCACAAAAATAAGTAATATGAAACCAAGATTCTTGGGCTAATAGTAGATACAAATTTAAAACAAAGTAAAAACCACTTAATCCTAAATTTGAATTGACCCTAGGAACAACACAGGTTTGAACTACACAGCTCCACGTACACCTTGACTTTTTTCAATAAATAGAGTAGAGTACTACAAATTTATTTTCTCTTCCTTATGATTTTCTTAATATTTTCTTTTCTATGCCTTACTTTGTTGAAAGAATATAGTATACAGATAACATAAAAAATATGTGTTAACTTACTGTTTATGGTATCAGCTTTTTGTCAATAATACACTATTAACGGTTAAATCTGGGAAGAGTCAAAAATTATACATGGATGTTGGACTGCACGGGGGTCAGCACCTCTAACCCCTTGTTGTTTTAAGGGTCAAATGTAGTAGCAATAAAGACCTCCAGCACCAAATTTGTGGTATCTGGATACCATCTGCCACTGAAAGGAATTGGGGCTCCTTGGAAAATGGTAGGATTCCAGGTCTATAGAAAAAATGTCCTAATAGTACTAGAAAGTAAGAAAGCTATAGAATACTAGTGAGGTCATGTCAAAAGGACACAGAGTCAATTGCAAAGGCTCTCGTCAGCTAAAGACAGGTAAGTTCACAAAACATGCTAAAATCCATTAGATAATAATGATAGAATCTGAAAGAAGGTACTCAATTGGTTACCAGAAGAAAATGCTAGGAAACCAACTCATTTTTCCAAAAAGTGGTAAATAAAAAGAAAAAAATCAAATATTGACCTCTCATACCTGTACAAATTATACATCATAGAAACCAAATAAATATTACGGGAAAATTCTTCTTTATAGAATAACTGCAGTTAACAAATAGAGGGGAAAAATAATAGAATAGATAATTATCATTTGGTAATCTTAATGAATTACCTGATCTAGGCTGATGGCTAGGCTATAACAGAAGGACCAACATGACAATACCTAATGCCACTGATCAATCTTGACATCACAGAAAGTGAGACAATCAGATGTGGTGTGCCTCTTTGTATGGTGCAATAAATGCACATTACTTATGAAATATTCCTGCCCACCCCCCCCCAAAAAAATTGAACTTTCAGCTATCAAGTCTTTTATCTACCAATTTTCAGGGAACTTTGGACAGTGGACATAATAAATAACATAAATTACTACGGGTAATTCTATAAGACAAATAACCTGGACTCTTCCATAACTAAATAGTAAAACAATAAAAACAGGAAGTGGAATTTATAGATTAAAAGACTTGAGAAAAACATCAACTAGATGAAATGTACAGACATGGTTTGAATCCTGATTCCAGACTACAAACACATCAATATAAGAAGAAAAAATAATGCCAATTAAACAGTGGCTGACACATAACGATATTAAGAGATCACCGTTCATTGTTTTCAAGTGTGCCAACAGTACTGTAGGTAATAAAAAATTCTTTTCTTTTGAGATACATACAAAAGTATTTACTGATGAAATGATGATGTCTAAGGTCTCCTATGTGTGGAGGTGCATACGAAGGAAAAATGGCTGTGTCACCGGTTGTTGAAGCTGCGGAATGGGCAAGGGGAGGTGTCTACTCTTTCTTTTTTCAAACTTCTTTGAAAATTTCCATTAGAAAATGCTTAAAAGTTTTTAGATCCCAAAAATATCACATAAAAACTAACCATTTCAGTGCGAAAAGCCATCTCCCTTTCCAATGTTGAGAGGTGAGAAAAGTGACGATCATTTTCAAAGAGGTGTGTTATATGGCTCCTGTAAAAACAAAAGGGTGACAGACCAAGTGTTGATGCTTATACTAAGTATTATTTTTAAAAGAAACTCTAAGAGCAAAAATAAAGGTATCTAGAAACTTGCACATAATTTTGTAATAAAATTCAAATACAGTGGTATCTGTATCTATTTTTCCACTCTGTCGTAACATTCCATTAAAATTTCTAATAGAAAACACATTCACATGAGATCTTAAAATTAGAATGAAACAGAATAACAATAATTTAAGTCAAGTACAATAAAATTATAAATTGAACTATAAATGTCATTGGGTTACCATCTCCGAAATGTCTGATTAATGAAATTCATATTTCACTCTATCCTGAAGATTAAAAAAATTAATCTTCCTCTCAACATGAACACTATATTAATGTTAAGTGAAATAGAGTCTCAAATATAACCTCTTTAATAATGGATCTCTTTTTTTATTAAAAAATTACATTATTCTGACCTTGATTTATCAATTAAACTACTTCTTCAGACTATTGTGTTGCATGTAATAATATATATTCACCCTTATCATCCTGAAATTATTTCTTTATATATACAAGAAATTGCTTCGGTGAGTTGTAAACATCTGCATAAAATACACCAGAGGAAAAAAAACAATCTTACCAGTGCAACATTGCTGCAAAGGCAGCTGAAAGAAAAAAAAAGAAATTTAAATTAGTATACTAGCATAAAGAAATGTTTTCACTTTATGGAAAAGCATTATAAAGATAAGCATTTGGGATATGTGATGTTGGACTCTTAGCAACTGGGGAAAGAGAGTGACTTTGAAAGAAACTCCAGGGCTAGGTTTAAAATCCAAGAGCTTGGTCTATAAAAGAATTAGGCATATATCTACAAATTTCATTTATTCAGTCATTCAACAAAATGGGGGCCTACTATTTGACAAAAACTACACAAGAAAACCTCAGATGGAAACTTCCACAAATAGCACTGCCACAGGGACAGAACCAGCAGTGAAAGGTAACTCTAGAATAAAGAAATATGGTGACCTCAGGGCACAGGACTGGGGATGAATAAAACGAGAGCTTACAACTTTTTGTATATTGTTGCAATATCTGGATTTTTATGATAAACTTTCCTATTTTTTTTTTAAACAAATGTAGAATTAAATAAAAACAAGAGATGGAGGGGTTGTTGACGCAAAACAAGCAAACATTTTAGAATCTCTAAAAGTAGAGGCCAAGTTAGGACAGCTGCCCAGGAAACACACTCTTCACAGGGAAGAAAGTGCTTTGTGGAATAAACAGTTTTTACTGTTATATACTTTTTTACATCTTGTAAAAGCTCAAAAGATTATAGATTAGCATACAGGCAGGCAACACAAGTTTTAATGTCAAGGAATGCAGAGAGTAGGAGCATTGATCGATATCTTAAAGACAAGATGGTTTTCCTTTAGGCTACTCATTTACAAAGCAGGTGTATAATGTATGTGTGGCAGGCCATAAATCAGGCTTTTGGTTTAAACCAAGTTTATGTATAGTTATGCTGACTTAGAAAGAAATCTAAAATGACTTCCCTTATATCTCAGGCCTTTAGAGTTTTTTTTTTTTCTCTTATCAGGGTAAAAGGAAGAAAGAAAAGGTAAGGAAGAGAAAACAAGGTAATAATAAAATCAGTCTCATAGGAAAATCAATAGTTGCTTTCTGTCCAAGTAAAAAGAATGTACTAAGAAGAATCCAGAAAATACCAATTTTCTTATGCCACAAGATTCATCTTATTGCAGGCTTCTGATTAAATAACTAATAAGGAACTGAAGTATGAAAATGCTCTTAGAAATGAAAACCAGTCTGGAACTTATTGCCTTTATTCTTAAAGAAATATTTACATATATATATATATTTTTTTTTAATATTTTATTTTTTTATTTGACAGAGATCACAAGTAGGCAGAGAGAGAAGTGGGAAGCAGGCTCCCTGCTAAGCAGAGAGCCCGCTGCAGGGCTTGATCCCAGGACCCTGGGATCTTGACCTGAGCCAAAGGCAGAAGCATTAACCCACTGAGCCACCCAGGCAGCCTGTAGTATTTATATTTTTAAAAATTAAAAAATACACTCTACCTAGGAGATCTTAATGGTTATACAAGACAAAAGTTACTCTTTCTAGATCACTACAACTGCAAATATTTAACCATGTTTGTCATTTGACATTTGCTTATATATGGTACTTTGAGCTTTCAAAATTTTGATTTTTTTTGTTGTCGTTGTTGCCAAATTTACCATCCATTTCCTTTTTGGTTTCTGCCTTTAAAGACTTAACCCTGCAATAATGAAGTTTGGGCTTTATTTTCTCAATAATCTATCATGTTCTGAATAAATCAATCTCCTCTCATAAAATGTAAATGCCATCTTTATCATACATAACACTTGACACAAATACTTTGGTAATCCTTTTGAGATTATAATTGGGATTTCATTTATAATTTGGAAAGAATCTACACAATGACAGTAGGAATCCATATGTTTATAACCATAAACATGGTATATACCTTCAATTATTCAACTCCTTTTTCCATTGCCTTGACAAAATCTTATCAGTAGAATTAATATAGTTATTACAGTTTATTCATATTGTCTTTCTTGTAAGCTTAATCAACATTTTTCCTACTAAGATCCATGAAATCTTTTTTATACTTTATTAGATGCTGTTAATGTATTTATTTTTGACGTATACTTATTTTGCAATGTACTTGTTTTACTCATTTACTAAACTATCATTAATTCTTACAGTTTTTTGGTTTATCATCCTCAATCCTCTATTTTGAACGATATTACTTAAAAATGATATTTTTGCTCCTATTTTATAATTTTGCTGTTGGTTTCTTCTCATTTGACAACAGTAATACATTTCTAGAATAATACTAAGTAATTCTGGTAAAAGAATGCATCAGGTCTTCTACTAAATTTAAGGGCAATGCATTTCACATATGCTTTTAAATTAGACTTTAACCTTCACAATTCCAGAGTGATAAATAGGATTTCTCAAGGCCATCACCTCTGTAGTACCTCAGAATACCACAATTCTGCAGAAGAACAAAGGCACCAAGTGGCTTTTGGTGCCTTCCTTAAATGCAATAGCTCAAGCACTAAACAATTCTTAGAGTTCCGGGCTTTTGAATGGAACTCTTTCACAGCCTCCAGGGTCAATTCATAACCTGCCCAGTAGTTTTAATTTCTTTGTTCATTTCAATTTAGTAGTAATAATAATAAAGCAGCTAACATTTGCATTCTTATTACATGCCAGATACTTTTTAAATACTTTACCAGAACTAACTTGAGTAACTTGTGTAATCTAAGTGGGCGGACAGAGAAAGGGAAGTTGATCAAGGACAAGAAGTCTTACAAGAAAGCCTTACACTGCATGGGCCCTTGAGGAGAATGGGGTGGAGGGTGGGGGGGCAGTGGAAAGACAAAAGCCAGGCTTCCCCTTACCATAAACTGTCTTATTCCCCTTTTTCTCCCCCCTACCTTAAGATAAAAGGGAGGGAAAGTTGCAATTCATCTATTGTTAGAAACAGTATGTTTTACAGAAACTACCAAGTTTTATATATAAATGTAGAGGGGCACCCGAGTGGCTCAGTCAGTTAAGCGTCTGCCTTCAGCTCAGGTCATGATCCCAGGGTGTTGGAACAGAGTGCCACATCCGGCTCCCTGTTCAGCAGGGATCCTGCTTCTCCCTCTGCTTGCTGCTCCCCCCTGCTCACGCTCTCTCTAAAAAAAAAAATAAAAATAAATTTTAAAAAAGGAAAGAAAAAGTAGAGTTATGGGGTGCCTGAGTGGCTCAGACTGTTAAGCATCCTACTCTAGATTTCAAGTCAGGTCATGATCTCGAAGTCATGAGATCAAGCCCTGTACAGGGCTCCGTGCTAAGCATGGAGCCTGCTGAAGATTCTCTCTCTCTCTCCCTTTGCCCTTCTCCTCCTCTCTCCCTGCCCCCTCAAAGAGAAAAACACATTAGCTACACTTTAATTCAAAATTGAAGTAAGTACATGTGTGTATATCTATATGTCATTTGAAAACAAAAGCCCCAGTGAAGCAGATACAGCCTTGTGAGCATATAATTTAAGCATAAAGACATAAAATGACAAAAAAAAATTCCTAACGGCACCCCTAGAGCTTTTCTTGCTTCCTTGCCTACAGAAAAGATTATAAACGATTTTCTCTAAATTTAGTCCAGTGATTACCAACCCCATCTAGTCTTTTGTGAGTGTAATAAAATTGATAATCCCTTTTTCTATTTTAATACATGTTATTTTTTGTCATTCTAAGGGACTGTAGTAAATATAGCATTTTTTGTTTGTTTTAATCAGAACATTACAAAAACAAAAACAAAAACCCAACACCGAAATTTCAAAAATCTAAGCCTATCCCATAAGAAAAAAAGCATTCAAGGAAGGAAGATTTGCTCTGTAATCTAATTCAAAAGACTGCAATCCTATGGCTGAGAATTCTGAAAGGTTCTTAACGTTTTGCTGGAAGCACCTAAATAACCAACACTCTGAAACTAAACTAGACACTCCTTCCACTTTTTGATTAAAGAAATTTTGTACCAGATTGTATGTCACAATGTATCGATTTTCAGTTTCATGGGATGAACAGCCTCTCCACTGAAAATTGTTTTCTTCCTGTTATTAGAATCTCCTTTAAACAAACTAGAATGTAACTTCCTGAGGACAGAAACAATGTTTGCCGAAAAGTTATACTATAGTATTTAGCACAAAGCTGAGCACAGAGCTCAATTCAAATGTTTGCTGAATTAATGGACACAACCTGATAAAATTAAGGAGGAAAATGAAATAATCTAAATCATGTCTTTTCCTCTGGATGGCCCAACACCAGGAAGTACAGTACATTGGGAGAATAGGGAGGGGATGCCTCCTGCCCCTACCCCAATGCCTGGCCCACAGTGGTCAGCAGCAGGAGGTGTGAGGACCTATTTTATATTTCTATTTTAGCCAGAGGCTTCCATTGAAGTTAAACAATAACTTTGTTGTTTAACCCTTAAACTGTCCCTGCTCCCCTTCCCCACAATGGCCTTAAAAACAAGTCCTGGAAACCAGCTCCAGGTGTGGAGGCCAAGAAAAACAAGGCTGTACCCACCTGGAGTCTAGCCCTGACGTAAGTACAGCCATGTTGGCAAAGCAAAAGCTGGCACCTTGCTCTGTAAGAGTGGGTTAGCTTAAGAATGGCCATCCTGAAGGCCAGGAAGCCGTTTTACTGAGTGTCCCTAACCAGCCCATAGGGCGCATGGAACTTGAGATAAGAAAAAGTAGCTAAAACCTAAGAAACAACTTAATCATATACCACCACCAGGGCGGTTAGGTGATGGCACCACAGGGACCAGACATTAAAGAAAAACAAATAGTTAACTTGCAAAGATCACAATCCTGCAAGACAGGAGTCTCCCTTGGTTTGCAAATGTCCTGGTGATTTACAACAAAAAGGGCTATCTCTTCAATGGCCCAATTTCCAGAGACAAAGGGCTCAGTTCCTCAAGGCCTAAGGTCACCCTCCCCACCATAAAACTGAGGCAGAAGGAAATGTAAATAAAGTTAAATTTCTTCTAAACCTAAATCTCACTTAACCGCCAGAATGGCGCCAGGGTGATGCTGGGGTGGCAAAAGTTTAAACAAAGTTAAACTGTCAAAGTGGGGCGGCACAAGATATGTATGTAGCCATGAAGAAGTGCCTTGAAAATGCTTATATAAACCCTTGGCTTTGAGTGCTGGGGTCTTTGTTGAAACCCGCTGCACTGGGCAGATACTTGGACCCCAGCTAACTGGAAATAAACCTCGCTGTGTGACTTGCATTATCAAGAGTGTTCTCTGTCTAATTGAGGGGTGGTCGACTCCGTACCCTAACAGAGGGAAGGCAGGAGGAACAGAAAAGAAGTGGGAGAGGGGGCTTTTCCATAGGTTCCACTCAATCTTCAAGGGGTCCTAAACCCTATTCCCTCTCCACCCAGCACCCAAACCCTTCCTGCACTCACCTCCTCTGCCAGCATCCTCCCTTCCCTCAAGTTGCCCCTCCTAAGAAGATGACTCTGAAGTCTTGGGCTTCTTTGTGGCTAACCCGCACACTGCCATCAGGATTGCTGGAAAGTAGTGCCCCCTGTGATTTACATTTTTAAGATACCCAACTCAGTTTCATGCACTCTAGGGCTAGAGACCCACTGCCCTTTCTTTCTTTCTCTTCCTCAAGGGAGGAAAGCAAGAACCACAAAACCAAGGGGGGCTGCCTCTCCCTTTGCCCTTCTGTGGTAACCCCAGAGGAGACTCGCCCGCAACTGCAGCCAGCAACAGGCATTCCTGATAAGGACCGCGCTATCCCATCCAGGTTACGTTTTGCCCTTATGTGTGTACTTCCTAAACCAGTATTTGACTTGAAATTCAGAGCATCTTCACCAACTCTCTCATTTGATTCTCACACAGCCTTGGGGGTATTTATTCCTTTTTTACAAATGGAAAACTGGACCTTCGAGGGGTCATTTCCCCCAAAGGCACAAAGCTAATAAATGGCAAGAACCACCTGGAGATGGTTCTAATTCAAAACCTCCATTTTTTTCCACTGGGGAAGAACTGCCTCCTCTCCCACATGGGCATTTGATGACCTCGTCTTGTAACAATATTTATATGGAAAAATATATTCTAAGTCCAAAATGACTTGTGAAATTTAATATATTTTATTCCTAAATTGAGGTTAATCCATACTTAAAGCATTCTAAAGAGTTTTAGCCTTTCTAACTCTCAAGTGACAAATGACAAAAAGAGGTTAAGGATCCTCCCCTTAAATCTATTGGACAAGGTTTCCAAGTCAACCTTGACAAGTTTACTCAACCTCTTCCTAATATTACTAGTCATTTTTTATTTCTCAAGGATCTATTCAGAGTCTAAGAGTTTCTTTCCAAATGGAAAGGACACCAGTAAATAGTCTTCTTGTTCCCCATCATCCTAGAGAATGAAGTCAATTTCTAAGTGTACAGGTTTAAGCGTCTCATCCCCCTCTTTGAAAAGTTCCATGGCTTCCCATAGCTAGACCATGGAGCCCACATTCTAGTCAACTTCCAGTTAATCCGCACCACACACCCTTCCTGCCCTCTGCACTGGACAACCATTCCCTAAAATACCACATGTTTTATGAGGCTACGCCTTTGCTTCTGCCGGTAAACTCCTATTTCATCCTTCAAAGTCACAGGAATTCAAACTTGACATTCTGTGAAGCTTATCCTGCCACCCTAGCTAAAAAACCTTTACTATAGCACCTAAATAGCTAGTCATGCACACAACAGCTTCCTCTGCTAGAATGCAAAGGCCTTGAGGCTGAGCTTGTGTTTAATTCATCTTAATATCGACACCCTTAGCATTATGCCTGGTACCTCACTGGGTTGAAATGTTAAATGATGATCACTGTGTAAGAGAAACTACAGAATGTACCCAACTAAACAAAAACGTACATTCCTAAAGATAATATCTAAGCATTCCAAACTGCTCAAAGGGTTCCCATTACATGTAGGTATATATACTACAATAAAATTAATATTCGAAGAAATCATATTTTCAGTCTATAGTACCTAGAATGAAACAGAGGTCAGTTTCTGTGTAATGAAGCAACAAGTGAAAAGACATTCTGTAGGACCCAATTTAAAAAGGGAAAAGAGTCATGTATACACAAGCTCAGCTCCCATCTTCTTTCTAGCACCTAGAATTTTTGAGAGTTATAAGTGCTCTAAAGTCAACAAGCATCTAAATGCCAACTAGATGCATAATGCATTTTCCTAGAAACCAACAACATTAAAGAAATATTAGCCAACATTAAAAATAAAACCTTTGAGAGATAAGATTTAGGCACATAAAATAATGAGAGAACACATTAGGCACTGAAGCAAAGGGCACAAAGTCTACGAACTGTAAAAAAAAAAAAATCTGAAAAGGCAGATTAGTAGTGACCTTCTCAAGGCAGGTCTATTAAAGTGGGATGGGAGGGAGGGATAGGGCTCAAGATATGATTACCATCTAGGTGAGGATTTATGGTGGGTAGCCAGAAAAGAAGACAGCTACAGGAAAGCCGCATGTGGCCTGGACTCCAACATGGAAAAAAAACAAAAAACAAAAAACCAAACCAAACCAAACAAACAAACAAAAAACTCCCATCACTAATACACAGTACAGAATATAAATGATAAAGGCAATAACAAGACAACATTTACTGAAGGCCTACTCACTACACATACACACACACACACACACACACACACACACACACACACATATAGTGTGCCCGGCTCTTCTCAACCAGTGGGGCCTGGAGTGCTAAGGATGAGAGAACTAGAGTCCCTGGGGCCCAAGAACCTCCAGGCTTTGAAGACACCACTTCCCCACTCCATACCACACAAATATTGTTATTTTCCATGTGTGCCATGATATGAAAAAGGTTGGGAAGCACTGAGCCACTCAATAAAGAACCAAAGCAAGTTTCAGAGATTATATCACCATGCAGTAATACAGAGTCATAGTGGTCTAAACCCTGAGATTGCTTTAGAATCATCAGTGGCACTAAATAAAACTAGAGATACTTAAGAATTAACCCAGAGCCTCTATATCTGAAATTCCAGGGACTTTTTAAAAAAGATTTTATTTATTTATTTATTTATTTATTTATTTATCAGGCAGAGGGGCAGAAGGAGAGGGAGAAACAGACTCACAGCTGAGCTGGGTGCCCCATGCAGGGCTCAATCCCAGGACCCTGAGATCATGACCTGAGCGGAAGGCAGAGATTAAACGACTGAGCCACCCAGGTGCCCCAGGAATTTTTTTTTTTTTAATTCACAAGTGTTTCTGGTATATAGTCAAGGTTCATTATCATTGGTACAAAAATGACTGGAAGAAAATGTAGGTGGTAGTTCACAAAATTTAATGTGAAATCGGCTCTGTGTATTCCAAGTGTCCTCCAGCAGTAATTGTATCACCTGAGAGCTTGTTAGAAATGCAGACTCTCGGGTCCCATCCCAGAAGCCTGACTCCAAATGTACATTTTAACAAGGTCCCTTAGATGATACAGAAACTCTTTTAAGGACAATGTGTCAACACTGACAGCACAGTGAAATCACCTGGGAGCTTTGAACATTTGCTAGGTTTGGCACAGGGGGTGATTCTAATGTTCTCAATGAGAGTTGAGAGTGTTTATCTAGGAGAGGCATATTAAGACTTCATTTGTGGGCCCCCACTCTCAAAGGCCCCGACTCAAAAGCTTTTAATTGGGGCTTGGACATCTACACTTATAGCTATTTTTATTAGGAAAAGGCAAATATTAGTTCAAAAGACACTCCGAAGGAGAAATTATCAAAATCCTAGAGCAGAAAACATGATTAAGAAAGGGAAAAATTTTAAACTAAAAATCAAATCCTTCTTTACTTCCCCTGGCAAGAAAGTCACCCTTAAAAAGAAAATAGGTCCCTGGATTTTTTAAGACTTATAAGTTATTTAGCCTCTCTCAGCCTCATTTTTACCAAATGTGAATAAGCGTTTTTTCCTCAGTTATCTCTTTCCCTTGTACTTAAAAACCTTGTATAGCTACAATTACTACTAATACATCGGACTTCACACTCTCCAAGATGCCTGCCTGGTTATTTTCTGTTTTCATTTTGATCTTCCTGCTCCCTAAACTAAAAGTCTTTGCAGGTTTGGCCCTTTTAATTTGTTTTCTCTTTTGAATGGAGGAAAAAAAGAAATGCACTCAATTTGTTACTAGAGATATTGAGTCCCAAGGACCATGACCGCTTTAAAATTCAGTCATGTATGAAGACACTACTACCAAGCTCTAGAATTCAGGGGTCTATGTGATTATGGCGGCAAGGCTGACTTTTAGTTCATTTGAATCTCCTCCATATATTTGGCATTAACCAAAACAGTACCTTATACATGGAAAAAACTAGGAAGCTCTCAATTACAATGACAATGTCTAATATCTGTTTTTCAGTTGCAGTTTACAGAACACTTTCACATATTAAGTAAAACGATCCAGGAGTCCTCATGAGTCTAATATGACTCTTATTTTCCTAGGAGGTGCAAGGTCACATGCGTGGGACACACTATTACCTGGAGGAAAGCCTGGATTCTATGACTCTGACCACTGATGTCCTTTGAATTAGAAGCTTGGGCATGAAAATGTTAATAAGCACATTTAACCAAAAGAATGCATTCACATATGGAAGGAAATTCTTTAGAAATAATTTAAAAATCAAGGACAAAGTCTTATTTTAAAATGAATATATGAAAACAGAGCATAGAAAATGTATATCACCACCCTCAAAAAGAATATAATTAGGCTTCTAAACAGAGAAATATACAAAGTAAATTTTCACATTTTTAAACATTTATGCATATACATATATTAAAGTAGGGAATACTTAATAGAACAATTACCCGCATATGGGTTTTTACAGCAATAAATTCTAACTTCCTTTAAAATCTTATACTCACATAATGTGAACACAAATATTTATAAATCAAACAGTAACCTACATTACTAATCTTCACAAAGTAGCTTTCTCTTTATTGAAAGAAAGGCATTTCAGTGTTTTAAGTACAAGTAGCTAGATAAATACAGACCCAAAATAATATGCTAGGCCATTAAATGCTTCGGAGCAATCACAGCAAAACTGCAAAACTTTAATAAACCTAATGGAAAAAGCGTAGAAGCTGCAGCTCTTCTTTAGAGGGTAAAAAAAGATCCACACATATACAATATAAACCTAGGCCTATCACATTAGGCAAGAGATTTTAACAAGTTCATTAATCAAGAAATCATTCCGGGGTGCCTGGGTTGCTCAGTGGGTTAAGCCTCTGCCTTCGGCTCAGGTCATGATCTCAGGGTCATGGGATCAACCCCACATTGGGCTTTCTGCTCCGCAGAAGCCTGCTTCCCCCTCTCTCTCTCTGCCTGCCTCTCTGCCTACTGGTGATCTCTCTCTGTGTTAAATAAATAAATAAAATCTTTAAAAACAAAAAATCAAGAAATCATTCCAATCTTCAGGTTATAGAGTCCCCCACAAATTGCAAACTGCCCTTGGATATCCCAAATACCCTATTCCTTAAAGGTTAAGAAAACCATGATATCACTGATTACTATTTTACTCTGTTTTATACTAATGCCAAACAACCAACCAATCCAAAATAATTCAGAATCTAATCATTAAAAAAAAAAAATAGTTAGGAAAAACAAAATGGAAACTAACAGGTTGACCATAAGAATATAACAGAGTGATTCCCCCCAAATAAGCAGAAGCCAGAAAAGTAGTGTTCTTGCCAAGAGAGTTATCAGGTCTTAGAATATAGGAGGTCATCTTCCCATTAGTGTGTCTTTAAAAAAAAAAAAAAAAAAATTAAGTATTCATTTGAGAGGAGGGGGTTTGGGGCCACCAGGGCAGAGAAAGTCCTAAGCAGACAAGGCACTGAGGGCGGAGCCAGACGCAGGGCTTCATCTTGGGACCCTGAGATTTCCAGCTGAAACCTCAGACACTCAAATGCAGCACCCCAGGCACCCTGCATTAATGTTTCTTTGATAGTTTTTGACAGTTGCCTAAAACTATAGATCTGAAACCTACAATTTGACAGATATGCTCAACAAGCCAAGAGACCTTAACTTCGATCTCAGACTTCCCCCTGCGAACTCACTAATGACGTCAGGCCACTCACCTGACCTACTTTACTTTCTTCACATGTAAAATTCCAGTAACTAACATTTCAGTTCTAGATTTTTTATGATATTTCCATGGAGATCAAAGATGACAAAAGAATGAGAAATAAGGTCTTATTTTAAAAAAAAAAAACACACTTTTAAATGTAGTAGAAAACAGTGGCACTGTGCTAGTTACATAAGTTCTTTATGATTATTATTAAAATGTGGAGAAAAGATTCTGAGGTTTGACAACTGAAGCACTGAAAAGCTGCATTACAAAAAGCAGTGATTACTGTTAGGAAGTAATAGACAAATCCGGTGCAGAGCAATAGCATTTTAGGCAAATTTGAGTTGAGTTGTATAAAAATATGACTAAAGCCTCACTCTTCTCAATTATAACAAACTTCCCAAGTTAAAAATCTGTCAAGGTGGCAAGTTTTCAAAAGTAATTGGCCAAGTAATTTATAAACTGTGTTTAAAATACAGTTGGTACTACTATAAACTAGAAGAAAAACTCCCCCCATCCTTGGTCAGTACAATGAATCACAATAGAACTTCTGTGAGTGATCTTGGTGACGAGGTTATTATGTTAACATTTGCTGCTAAAAGTTAAAATTACAAAATGCTGCCCAAGCATTGATCATGTGCAGTGACAGACTTGAAAAACACACCCAGCAACTGGTTACTTTGAAAAGGAAGTCAAACACGAAGGAATATTCTGGACAAACGTGAAGATGTGTGAGCTGCTCGTTTATATATTCAGGGGGAATGTATTCAGGGGTAAATGTATTCGGGAAAGAATAACAATGCTGAAAAAAAATTTTAAAAAATTGTATTGAAGCGGAAAAAAGTTAACAATAGTTGTAGATTTATGTACTCTAAAAATCAATTCTTCCACTTTTAAATTTATTCCTATTCAATGATTCTTGAATTATGAAAGATCATTCATGGAGAACTGATCTTTCCTATGAAATGATACTGCCTTTTATGGAATTAAACAGCAGCATAAAGGTCTTGACCTAGAAATAGATGTAATTTTTACTAACTTTGATGATTAATCCTCTTTAGAATGGTAACCAAAGAAAACTAGCAAACTCATCCCTGGAAGAGTAATGTTCCAATGGTTTGGGCAAAGTATAATCTGATGGCAAAAGATAAACTAGCAAAGCAGGAATTTAGCACTAAAGATGTAAATTATAAAGCCTAAAGCTACCCCGCTTAGAAACGGGCACACAGACATACAGTCTCTGCGATAATGTAAATCTCATTAAGATAAACTTTAAGAAACATTAATACAGTCTAACAGGCTAAGTGTATAGAACTTATAAAAACAGCTATAGTTCAAATTTTAGCAACATCTAAATATGCAAAAATTCCCATTTCATTCACTGGCTTTCCAGGGAAATTACTGGCCCAACATCTATGTATTCCTACACCCTTAGAGCTGATGCTCAGTTGTATCTAAGTGTTTCTTTGAAAGCCATCCCACTAAGATGGCCAGTGGTCCCTGTGTCTTCATAGTTCCTCAGTTTTTTTTTTTTTTGTCCCTTATGCCACCCCAATATGCCCACTTCTTATTCCCATATTTCTATGCATGATCCCTCTTTTCTTTATTTCCCCTAGGAAGGAACAAGAAAGCTAACATTTATTGAATACTAAAGTTGGCGGTTTCTCTGAACTGAGTCCTGGGGCTTCATTTCTTCTTTTGCTATACCCGCCCTAAAAGAAGATGAAATACAGCATAGCAGTTAAGAGCATGAACTCTGAAGCCACATTGCCTGGGTTCAAATCCTGACCCTTCCACATTCTAGGGATGGTCTTGGCCAAGTTATTTAACATCTGTGTGCCCCAAATCTCCTATCTGATAAAACGGGTATTACGATCACAAAGTCATTGTCAGGACTGAGTTAGCAGTGAAATGAGTTTAAGATAAATGAATTAACCTAAAGCCCTTAGAGCTATGCCTGGCACAGAGTAAACCCGAAATCAGTAAAAGATGCTATTATCAATTCCCATTAATTTAATACCACCCAGTTGCTGGTGATGCCCTATTGTGTTTCCATTCTGACATCTTCTCTTAATGCCCCACGGCCCACTTGGCAGTTTTACTTGGACACATCACAAAATGTCTCAAAGGTACCATAACCAGGATAGAATTCTCAATCTTTTCTCTCAAACCTATGCCCTCACCCATGCCCCTCGTCTTCATGATCTCGATTAATGCCACCTTGTTTTCCTGCTTACAGCAACCAAAACCTAGAAATGATTCATAACTCTTCCCTTTCCTTCAATACAAGTCCAATTCATCAGCAATTCGTACCATTTTACTCTCCAAAACAGATCTCAAATCTCCTCCCCTTCATCATAGCCAACCATTCTCTTACAGATCCCCGCCAGAGCCTCCCCTGCATGGTTTCTCTCTGCTCTGCCCTTGTACTCCACAAGCCATTTTCCCAAGAGTAAATTTCTCAAAATAAAAATTAAATCATGCTACTCTCCTATTCAACACTCCTCAGTGGCTTCCCATAATACAAGGAATAAAACCCAAGCTCCTTAAGGAGACCCGGTCCATGCCCCTGTCGTGTAGGACAGGCTAAGCTGTGGCCTACCACAGCAAATGCTGTGTGCCACATCCACACATCCACACTGCACTTCTTCTCTGCTTATAGGGCTCACTTTGAAGGCTACCTCCCCAAAGACTTTTCTGATTCTTAAGCAGGTATCTTCTATTTTTTTTCTATCTCAGCTACTTTTTCTTTCCTCCACTGGACTTACTGCAAGGTAGTATTACTTTTATTTGTCCCTGACCCTTTTAGAATGGAGTTCCATGGAGACAGAGGCTACAGCTGTCTTTTCTTCCATCTTATCCCCCTAAACTAGCATCAGACGTAGTAGGCATTCAGTAATTGGTAAACACGAGTAAAGCTGCAGTTTACATATATTATTTTTTTTTTTAAGATTTTATTTATTTATTTGACAGAGATCACAAGTAGGCAGAGAGGCAGACAGAGAGGAAGAAGCAGGCTCCCTTCCGAGCAGAGAGCCCGATGTGGGACTCGATCCCAGGACCCTGAGATCATGACCTGAGCCGAAGGCAGCGGCTTAACCCACTGAGCCACCCAGGCGCCCCAATATTATTTATTCTTTACCATAACCATGTGGGACATTTATCATCCCCATTTTAAAGATGAGGCAGCCAAGAGTCAGAAATATTAAAGGACCTATAGCTTTTAAGTGGAGAAACAAGATTCAGATTCAGGTCAGTACAGAGATGTCTATGCTACTTCAAAGCCAGTGAGGCCACTAACCATCCCACAATGCACAGGAAAGCTTCCCCCGCCTCCATCCAAACAAAGAATTATTCAATCCAAAATGTCCTCACGGTGCATATGAGAAGCCTTGCCAATAAAGAACCCACTTACAGTAGGGTGAAGTTGCCGTTGACTTTAGGAACCAGACAGGTAACAAACGAGTCAAGTAGGACAGAAGTAAGGGGAAAAACAATAGTTTTCATTACCTGTCTCTTCAGTATTCAGGTTACAATTTTATTATGTTTTGTAGATGACATCTTACCTTGTAGCCTTTCGCCACAGGCATGCTTTATTTGCGAGCTTAACATGCATATTCTTCACTTCCGCCAAAGAAAGGACTCCTTCCATTTCTCTTTGAAACACAGACCCCTCTCCAGTTATCCTTTTCACTACCCTCTTTTGATAACAGACATGGGTACAAAGAACTCTAAACTAACAGCCATATCAGACAAAGAATGGCAACTTACAGCCCCAGGTTTGGGAAAACAACAGAGACTAGGAGAAATGGGCAAACTGGACTGTCTGTGCCCCTGCCTTAAAAGAGGGGAGGGGTACCTGGGTGGCTCCCTCGGTTAAGCATCTGTCTTTGGCTCAGGTCATGATCCCAGGGTTCTGGAATTGAGCCCTGCATTGGATTCCCTGCTCAGAGGGAGCCTGCTTCTCCCTCTCCCTCTGCCTACCACTCTCCCTGCTTGTGCTCTCTCTCTGTGTCAAATGAATAAATAAAATCTTTTTTAAAATTTTTAAAAAATAAGATAAAATAAAATAATAAATAAAAGAGGGGGGCGCCTGGGTGGCTCTGTTAGTTAAGCATCTGCCTTTGACTCAGGTCATGATCCCAGAGTCCTGAGATCAAGCCCCATATCAGAGCAGGGAGCCTGCTTCTTCCTCTCCATCTCCCCGCTTGCTTGTGTTTCCTCTCTCAATATCTCTGTCATAAATAAATTAAATCTTAAAAATAAATAAATTTAAAATATAAATAAAAGACGGGAAGCAAGAAGCACTTAGTACTAGGGGATCGCTGATATGTAGGAATGTCAGCCCCGTGATGCTGGACAGTTTGCTTCTAAGTAGAGGCAGGACATAGGACTTTAAAATTACTGACACTTCCCTCCACCTAACCCTACCCCAGATTCTGACTTAACTGGTCTGATGTGTTGGCTTGGCTATCAGGATTTTTTTAGAGCTTCCAGGTGACTCTAGTCCAGTTTTGCTAAGATTGAGAGCCACCAGTCTAACCCAGGCCTCCCATTTTTACTTATACACAAACTGAGGCTCAGGGAAGCTAAATGCCTTCCTCAGGCCCTGTTTTCTATACCTGTTTTTAACTATACCTAGTTAAAAACAGGTATAGAATCAGAAAACAGTTATTCTAAGGCAGTGTTTTCAAACCATAAGTTTTAATACGATGTCATAAAACTCGAGAGTTAGTAAATGGCATTTATTTTTTAAAAACGACAGAATAGGAAATCAGAGTATACCGCACATTATAGGAGTAAATATTGTTACACGACACTTGTTTCAAGTATACGCACATTTCTGCGTCTCTAAACCCACTCTCTTCCCTTCTCTGCCTTATTCCAGGGCCTACAGAATGCTTCAGCTGGGTCTGTTGCCAGAGGGGTTCCAGTTGGTCAGCCAGTGAGGGGCATGAGCGGGAGAGCAGAGGGTGGGAGGAGAGGATCTGGGGTCCCCCTTCCTGGGAGATACTGCTCCCAGAGCATAGCCCTCCCCAGGGTCAGCTCCTGATGAAGCACCTCTTCCCCTGGAGGCCCAGAGGTGGCAGCACCTTCTGACTGCTGATAGGCAGGGATGTTTCAGTGTCTTTTATGGGTTCCTTAAAACTGTTCACTTCTGAAAACAGTCCATTTATTAAATCTGTTTCCTACCAGGACACCGACATACCTAAATGGAATAACAGAAACATGCGTATATGTACTGGGTTGTTGTACTTCTAGAAGTGTGAGCAGATTTAATGTACATTGTATTTCTTACTGTGAGTTATGGTCAATAATGTTGGAGAAACAGCATCATGGTTTTTCTTTACTATATTGCTGCTCCCCTTGACTGATGTAGGGAGCTATTAGAGTGATACTGCAAAAAACAAACATTTGAAAAACAATTCATAATGACTGTTACCACTAAATAACACTGGTCATTGGATGGATAAATGGATAAATAAGGTCTAAAAATAAGAAAAACATGTGTGTTTGTTAAGTAGATTTTTTAAACAGTGCTTAACACTGCCCAACAGCAGAAAGGGTCATCGTGGTAGGTAGTGAGTTTATCAGTGCTTAGTACATACGGAGGAGATGAAAGAAACCGAATCGAGAACCTCTAGTCAGTTTCTAACACTTAAGTATGTGTGCTATCAGGGAGCTTCAAGTTGTAAAATTTCTTCCCAAACAGAAATAAAGCCATTTTTGTGATAGCAAAATCCTACACTAAAGACTTGCATGGTGTCAACTCAATTCACACTCATTCTGCAAAGGGCAAAAAGAGAGGGAATGAGAAAGCTTTCAAAAATGTCTAAACTCTGCTCCTTCCTGCAGGACCCAAGGGTACAATGCCAGAGGAAGAACCAAACATCCTATGTCCGTTCATTCTCCAGAATCCGGTAGATGGCCTTTTGTAAATGTATAGAAAATCATCCAACCTCCATCCAACGACCAGTGTCCAGAGTACACCCACAGATGTGAGACAGCTCCTTCTCTGTACCATATTTCACTATGAAGTGGTTAATGTTTACACTAGCCACTCAATAAAAATGCAGCTTCATTCTGTCACAAATCAGTATTATGCATGTGCTTTTATAACAGCAATTAAAACTCATTAAAGACTTTAGACACAGAATGCCTTCCCATATATTAGCCACCCCCTTTTAGTTCTACTCAGTAAGTAGGGGAGGTGATACTCTCAGGTCACAGAGAAGGAAGGGCTCACAGAGGAAATAATTTGAAACTTAAACCGAACCACCACTCTGCACAGGATTTTGAGCTTGTCTCATCCATTGTACCATGCTGCCTCCCCAAGGTGAACTTATCTAACCTGCACATTGGTAAGGTTTTTCAGGCTCGCTACTGAAAAGAGGATGAATATACAGAAAATACTGAATTTTCTTGGCTTGAATCTACAATACATAAAAGTATCCAAATAACAGTATCAACCTTTCTGAGCCCATTAAACACACACACACACACACACACACACACACACGGAGATGACTCTGGCCTTTTATAACTGAGCGGCTTCTAGTGGTGGATGTTATGTCAGGGGAAGCCGAATTGCTGAGTCCTAATCCTTCGCCTATATTGAAATCCAAATTGTTTTGGGCCACTGAGGGAATTTGAAAGGATAATTAGGCATAAATCACCAATAGTTAAATAATGCAGTAGCCAAAGCCCATTAACGGTATTATATACTAAAGGCAGTATTACATTTTACTGGCTTAGAAAAATTAGGCCCATTACCTAAACTGCTACAACTCGCCTTATCGGAATGTCAGTCAGGAAACAAAGGATACCTAAAGTCGGTCCACAACCTGTGACTCTTTCAACTTTTTTTTTTTTTTTTTTTCCCAGCACATCGCTGCACATCATCCATTTGGTGCATGGAAGCGGAAAAGGAGGGAAGTCCTCCACACCAAAATGTTCCCAGGTCAGCAGAGAGGATTAGAGCTCCAGTGCCCCAAGCACAACACAACCTGGAAAGTGACGTGCCGAGAGGAATCACTAAGTACCACCGGCAGTGTTTGCGGCCAAGAAGAAAAAAAGCACGCTAAAATTTAATTATAAGTTTAGCAACTTTCTAGGACAGGGAACGTGCTTCTGCTTTTGAGCTCCACGGCATCGCTTCCAACCAAAAGCAAACCATTCTCCGGCCAGGGGCCGAGATAACGGGAAAGCGGCCGGTCCGCGCCAATCAGCGGCGCCCAAGTCTCGTTAGCGCAGACCTGTCAGTTCGCCGCCAGGCCGGGCAGCTGTTGATCTCGGGGCCATTTTTTTTTTTTTTTTTCTTTTTTTCAACGGAGACGGAGAGCGGACGGGAAGGGAGCGAGGAAGGCTGAGCCAGGCGGAGGGGGAGGGGAAGAGGAGGTGAGGACGTCCCAGGAAAAGTCGGAGAGGGCTGCAAACTGGCGGGGACCGGGCGGCGGGGCTCGGCGGCGCGGAAGTGGGAGGAGAGTCTAGGGGAGGGGGAAAGGGGCCCGCGCCTCAAAGTTCCGCGTCCCGGCGGCGCCCGAGCTCTGGGGCTGCTCACCTAGCAGGAGCGTGGTCCAGGTCCGGCCGCGCCCCGCGCGCCGCAGGCCCAGCGCCCCGCGCAGCCCGGCCACCAGGCGCCCCCCGAGCCCGCCCCCGGCGGACGGCGCGGCGGGCTCGGCGCGGGGCCCCTTCCTGCCCGCGGCGCCCTTGCGCCCGGGGGACCGGGGCGCGCGCTCGGGCCCGGGCTCCCCGGCGCCGGCGTCCGGCGCCCCCCTCAGCGGCGACTGAGAGGCGCGGGGCGGCTGGGGCGGCTTGGGGGCCGCCTCTCGGTGCTTGTTCCGCGCCTGCAGGACCATCTTGGCATAGTCGCGCCCGCTCGCTGCGCGCGCCCGGACGGCGGCCGGGGAACGGCGGGCTGGCGGGGCGGCCCGGGCGCCGCTCACTCTCCGGCGGGCGGGCGGGCGGAGGGCGGGCCGTTCCCTCCCCGCGGGCCGGGAGGCGGGGAGAGCAGCAAGGCCGGGCGGCGGCTGCTTGCTTTGGCGGTACGGCCGGGAGGCGGCGCCGGACTCGCGCGCCCGCCGCCGTTGCCGCCGCTCCGGTTGTCACGGCGACCGCGGAACGCCGGGGGGCGGGGGCGGGGACACCCTGTGAGCAGCCACGGCCCCGCCCCCGCCGCCCCTCCGCGCCGGACGCGCGCTCCCGGCTGGCTAGCGCGCACGCGCGGACTTCCGGCGCGGGAAGGCTAAGACCTGGCGGCGGCCCCGGGACCCCCGCCCTGCTCCGGGCCCGAGTGGGGTTCTGTCGGGGCTCGGGCGCTGAACGCCTTCCGGGAGCGGCCGCCCCTTCCCCTGGGAGTGGTTGGAGGAAGCAAGGGCCGTCTCGGGGTGGGGGCTGTCGGCGAAGTTTCGGACCCCATTCAGGGTGCGCGTGAAGCCCCGCGAAGCCCGCGTGGCCCTGGCGGCTCGTGTCGGGAGTGGACCGGGCGGGGGAGGAGGCGCTCGGGAACGACCACGAGGGGCGCTGTGCCGGCCCTCTGCAGCCTCCGGGGCCCCTCCGCTGGGAGGCGAACAGAGAAAAGTCAGTGGTCTCACGGACTCCACAGTGTGTGGTCTCCCTGCTAGGGGACGCTGCCCAGGGCACTTCCCTCCACGGACTGGACCGACCGTGCAGCCCGATTTAAAATGGCAGCAGAGTATCTCCGGGAAAGTGATAAGCGTGGAGGCACAAGTAAGTGTGTGCCTGACGTTGCAATCCTAAAGTGAAAACCATGGTGGGAACCCAGGTTGAAGGTGATCAAACTGAACGGCCCGAGAAAGAAAGATTATCAAGTATGTTCTGTAAGTTTCGCGTGCTGTGATCTCGTGACTTAAAGCAGAGAAACTTTATTTGCTGATAAAATACAAAACTGTAGTGAGAACGTATTTTCTCTAACAGAGCACGGAATGCGTGAGTAAAGGAAGCCCAGCAAGGTTAAGAAAACCAGGCAAACCCCAGTTTCCCTCGTCCCTCTATTCCACCGAACTCCCAAATTCTTTGCACAAAGCCCTACAGCTTTATGGGGTAACTAAAAGATTTCCTACCTTGCAGTGTCCGGTGGGCTTGTTCCAGAAAGTTGTCCTTAAATCCCAATTTTGTAAATCAAGTCACTTTTGATTATTTCCATTATAATTCCAGAGGCTTCACGTGGCTTTGGATCCTACCCTTAAGTTGCTCCACTGAGCGACGTCTTTATTAGGGAAGTTAATACAGGCATCCATTCACTGTTACGCCTTTTTAAGCGACAGAGAATTCTTTTGTAAAGGGAAAAAAAAAAAACGTTGCCATGCTAATTGGTAATCCCTCATACTCTGTATTTTGTGAATTAGGATTTACAGCTGTTGTTTTTATTGGAACAGGGAACAACTATTTTTAGACACTTTTTCAAAAAAGTGATTGCAGGTGAAATCAGGGAATACTTGAATTCTTTTTTTTTTTTCTTTTCAATACTTGACTTCTGAAACAATGTGTCAGATGGATCCATTGTTGTCCTCTTGGATTAATTTTGAATTGATGGTCGATTAGATTAAAAGTACCCTACTTTAGTGTCTGTTAAAGGTAATATAAATAATTCTTGACTGTTTTTAATGATTGGAAAAACACCTGGAAAAGGAAGTTTAGTATTTGAACAACGGGATTGCTTGGCTGTCTCCTATACATGGTAGGCTGGATTCAGGAACTGCCTCCCTTCAACTGGTACCATTTCACCCAAGAAAATACATGTTGAATGAATGAATGAGTAAATGAATGCAGGAAATTATATAATCAAATGATTCAAAACCCTGTGTTTTGTAGTGCAGTTGAAATCACCTTGTTCTAGCTCTCTCCTACAGTCTCAGATTTCTAGAGGACAGTCTTTACTATTCAGTTTCATATTGAATAGAACCTAACCTGCAGAACCTAACCCAGAGCCTGACTATGGAAGTTTGTTGAATTGAATTAACGGAGGACATATATTTAAGACCCAGCCAGTGGATTTTGATTAAGTCCACCATGGCTGATGAGACCTCTTTTTTGCTTAGAGACCATATAGAGAATCCCAGAGAGGAGCAGTGTGGGATATTGGTCAAAAACCTGGTGATTTTAGGCCAAAGTTCCAGCCTTTGGTCTGAAATGTGCCAGCCCTATGACGTTGGCCAATTTCCTCATCCCTAAAATGGGGGTAATGAAACATCTATCCTACAGGTTTGTAAAAATTAAATTAGACAATGTATGTAAAGTATCTGATAATTACTTCCATCAGAGTAATTGGTCAGTAAGTGTTCAAAGCAGTGGATGGTGAGTAAGGAAGTACTCTGCCCTGCCAGAGGCTGACAGTCTCCAATGGATGTGAGGAGGTAGGGGAGTAGATCACAGAAGAGCAAGGGCAGCTGTGTGCTCTTTGGACCAGTCATAGACTGGATGGGATTCCAGCTTCTAAGCTACCTGAGGAGTTGACCTTCTCTGAGGATCCTGCTTCCACACATGCTCTACAAATAATGCCCATTGGTGGGGCATTAAACCTGGATAAAACAGTAGGCATATCCTCTTGCTCTTCCTCCCTCCATCCCAACCCCCAAAAAAGTATATTTCACACAGGGTGGGTGGTAGAGCAGAAACCAGAACAGTCATGGAAGGTTACATGCCAGATTTCATTTTGCATTTATCACAAGAGCCCGGGATACACTGTATTCATATTTGTATCTTTAGGCCAGTGCCTGCCACATAATGGTGGATGCTTTAAAAAAAAAAAAAAAACAAAAAAACACAAACTGAAAGTTGCATTTTAAAAATTGTTGTGCACAGATGATCCCGTGAATCAATGATTGTAATGAATATGGATTAAGCATTATAGTCAGTGGCCACCTTTAATGTGCTTTTCTTTTTAAGAGTTACAGATGCAGCATGAAGGAACTTCCTTATGGGACATTATAGAAATACTGAGCCAAGGCAGACAGATTCCAACAGAGCAACCACTTATGAAGAATCCCTAGTCTGGTGCCCAGGATGCAAACCCAGTCCCTTTCTCACTAGAAGCTACACTTCGGGCATTTGAAATAAAAACTTATACTTAAAAAAATAATTTATAAAGACTTTGGGGGTGGAGAGAGAGGGAATTAAAAAGGGGAAATGAGCATAAAAGAGATGACAAGTAAATGCCCCAAAATAAAGCTTAACAATATTAAAATAAGCAACCAGGGAATCACGTTAAATAAGCAATGAAAAGAAAAATTTGGTCAAGGGAAGACTATGCTGAGAACCAGTTTCATTATTTCTCTGCATTGGCATTTTAAAGGCCCTTTAAAACTTTCCGATTTCCCCCATTTCCTCCCACTTGCTCTCTTGCCCACAGAGTGAAGCAAAAGGAGAATCTTGACTCTGGCCTCTATTTCTCATTTTCTTGGACTAGGTTACTTATCTCTTTACTGGAGAAGTGTCTTGGGGGTAAGTTCTAGATTTCTCAGCAGTAGCTCCTAACAGGAAGAACCTGCAAAATCCCAGCCCACTTTCCCAGAAGCCTAAAATGGGTGGGTGCAACAAAGTCTGTGTAACAGTCAACTTTCAGCAAAGCTCCAACATTAATTTGTCAGTGTGTTACAATGTATGTCTTTAGTCTCTGGGAAGAACAAATGGAAATTGCTACTTTATTGTTTTTCAGATTTTATCTTGCCTCTTTCTAGTAGCTGACCTTGTAATTTAAACTGTTTTTGCTCAAATGGAGTGTTCCATGGAAACTCAGGGTGCACATCATTAGTTCTACTTAACAGGGCATGGTGGAAAACCACTCAGGCTCAGAGGTGCATGTTTCCCTAAATTGCAGGTCCTGTTGGCTAAGGGCTTGCTGTGTCCTTGGTGCCTTAGTAGACATTACAGACATTAAAAATTCATATACTAAGTCTCCAACCCCAAAGGGTTTACAGCTTAGTTAGAGACACAGGGTAAGCTAGAATGAAATGTAGTTCTGTAGGAAAATATGTGATCCAGAGTGTAAGTACTGAAAGAGCTCCAAAGAGAAGGGCCCATGGCTGACATGACTGGGGAGTTCGCAGGGAGGAGGAGAAACTGGGTCTAGGCCTTGTGGGAATAATAGATTTTGTTTGAACAGAAGGAAACACAGAGAAGGCATTACAGGTGGGGAACAGCATGTTTTGAAACCCTATGTGGCTGATACGCTGTATAGTAGGTACTAATAGTAACATCTTAAGACCTTTCAGAGTGAGGAAGGGAAGAAACAGCTAATGTAAGTATCAGGAATAAATAGACGGATTAATGAGTGAGTAAATGAAGTAATGATTGTAATATGACATGCCCAGAGCACCTCAACATGGCTCCTGGCTCTCAAAGCCCCATAGAAATACTGAGAGCCTTAGAAATACTGAGAGCCAATGGATTCCACCCCCAGGCTCTGATTTGGGCCAGGAGTTACTCTCATCTGGCAGGCCTCTGGTGACCCTTAGCTAGAACACTGAGTCTCTCACCTGCCTGCAGCCACGGATCAGGTAGGGGACTGACCTAGACTCCTGTCTCAAGGCTTCAGGGGAAGCACCTGGATGCATTGCACAGTTTTGCCTTTCACCCCTAAACTGTTGCCTCCACTCAACCTTACCTTGTGCTCCCTGAGGCCATCAGTCCATTCCTGATACACTCCGTTCTTCTCAGTAGTCTCCACCTCCCGCTGTTTCCAGAGGCCCCTTCTGCAACAGGTTCATTCCTGACAAGGCCACCGCTTCTCTCCCCAGAGCTCCTTTCTGCCTCCTGGAGAGCTTCTCCAAACTCCAAGGCAGCTCTACCCTTTGTCATAGCTGTCCTCCATGGGCATTACTCTAGCCCTGGCTCCAATCTGCTCAGTTCCTTCCAGTGCTCTGAGGGACTACACCACCTGTCTAACAACACCCAGCCCCTCAGTTCCCCCAAGATCCTCTCTGGTGAGCTGCACTCCTACTCCGTGTCATCCATCCATCCGGCTCTTCCGGATCCTTGTCATCACCCTGACTGGCTTTGCTCTACGTTTAAAATTCAAACCACCCAACCTCCAAGGCCTCTAAGTCTCTTGGTTATTCCATTTCGAGTGCCAACGCCTATCCCTGCAGCTCTGTCTGCCAAGATCTCCACCTCCCCTACTGCATGTCCTCCTCTCCCACCAACCTGGCCAAATGGTACTGTCCCAACTTCAGATCTGCACCCAGTACTGCTGAGGAACACTGGAGAAATCCCACTATGTGGAAGGCAGTAATCCCTAGGAATTCATAGTTTCCTTCAGCAGCTGGACCCTAAGTGCTTCCTGAAATCCTTCCATATTCTCCTGGTCCCATTCTCCAGAGGAGGTGCAGCAAAAGTTCACTAATGCAAAGGAGTGTCCCTAGAACAGAATTCACATGTTGAAACCTAGTCCCCAGTGTGGCGGGTGTTTGGAGGTGGGACCTTTGGGAGGTGATTAGATCATGAGGGCAGAGACCTTGGGGATGGGATTAGTGTCCTTATTAAAGAGTCTTAGCATGCTCCTTTGCCATCTTCCTCCATGTAAGGACATGCTGTAAAGAAGGGTGTCTGTTAAACCAGGAAAGAGACTCTCACCAGACACCAAACCTATCAGTGCCTTGATCTTGGACATCCCAGCTTCCAACTGTGAGAAATGAATTTCTGTTGTTTATAGGCCACCCAGTCTCCATCTTGTCATCTGACCACACCCTTCCTTTGGTTTTTCTGACCCACACACTTGGTTTTTGTGTCTCTTTGGCTGTTCTTTTCCAATCTCCCTTAAAATTCCCTCTTGTTCACTAAATGTTGATCTCCCCCAGGTTCAAAAATCAGCTTCTCCCCCTTTTTACTCTACATATGTTCCCTGACCATTTTCACTGTTCTCTGATGAATATTTCCATCTCCAGCCCAAATCTCCTTCCCTAAACACAACTGCACATTCGATATCACTCTGGCATGTATTTTTGGCACCTTAAAATCCCAAATCCCGGGACGCCTGGTTGGTTCAGTGGGTTAAAGTCTCTGCCTTCAGCTCAGGTCATGATCCCAGGGTCCTGAGATCAAGCCCCGCATCAGGTTCTCTGCTCAGCAGGGAGCCTGCTTCCCCCTGTCTCTCTGCCAACTTGTGATCTCTGTCTGCCAAATAAATAAATAATCTTTAAAAAAAAAAATCCAAACCTGTTTCATTTCTAGTGTCCTAATCTCAGTAAATGGCACTACAATTCCTTCTATCCTCCTGTCGAGGAAGTCACTCTTATTTCTTCTCTCTCACTTCCATCATCCCATCAATCACAGAATCCCACTGATTTGTCTCGTGAATGGCTCCCAAATAAATTCCTTTCTTTCCATCCTTATGGCCATGATCCACCACTCTTTTTCACATGGCCTTCAGCACTTCCTAAATTAATGATTTTGCATCTTCTCTTGCTGCCCATCACTCGTCCGGAGAATGCAGTACGCGAATTTGACAGTGTTGCTCCTTAAAAACAAAACAAAAAAGGCAAAAAACTCAGCCCTCCCAAATTCCTCAGCATGAGGTACCAGGCCATCATGATCTGTGCCTTACTGTGTGCTCTCCCACTTCTGTTTCTTCTCCAGCCCCATCCCCGCCTTGTCCCAACACTCTGTGCCCTCCATCCTCCTGGACCTATGCACGCGCTCTTCTCTTGAACTGTCCCACTCCTGCCTATCCAGCCCCTAGCAGTTCTCCAGAACAACTGACTCATCCTTCACACCTCACTTAGAAACCAGTTCCTGCAGCAACTTCCCTCCCCCTCCCTCCCCGCCTCCTGGGCTATACATCCAGTAACCTAGACTCCCTTCTTTCCTATGACTTACCACACAGTCTCTGCCTGTTTATTGCTCTACCTTCTCTGTTAGACCATACATTTCTTGAAGGAAAGCTCTGTAGTAGGTGCCGTTGCCCAGGAAGCGGACTCAGAGGTGAGAGGGCACATGAAGGTGGTTTGTTGGGAGGCGTTCTCAAGAACAGAACATGTAAGGGAGCAGGGAGGGAGGAAAGCTCGACTGGGCAGAAGAGGAACTGAGCCGCAGCGCAGGTGCAGTGAAGGCCTCAGCGAGCCCAACAGGGAGCTCTGGAGCTGGGATGGCCCTTCCAGATCATCCCAGATTGCGGCAAGAGACACCAGCCTTTGATCACACATCGACAACCATGGATGCTAGCTGCCTACAGGGGGGAGGGGATAGGGAAAACTGAGCAAGGCAGCTCCATGGAGGGTGCACACCCAAGGGCAATCCCCCAATTCCTGAAAAGGGGCTCAGCAATAAACCCTCAGCAGCCTCCACCCCAACCTCTCCGCCCGCCCCCCACCCCCACTGCACACAGCACCCATGTCCACACCAGGTGGTGGTGTCTCAGGGCCTGACGCACCACAGGAACCTATTCTAGCTTTTGCTTCCATTTTCATTTTTTGAAGACAAACATTTTTCTCAAATTCCTCTTTTTTTATTAATAACCTGTGCATTTGTGAAGGAGATATTCAAGGGAAGCATACAGAGTTTGCCAGTAGGAAAAAAAAATGGGAAAAGCAATATAGATACATTTTCACAAAGTTTACCCTTCATTCTTTATTTTGGAGTCATATTTTGAGTAATAGCTCTTGAATGTCCCTAATAATTCTTCTTTAGTAGTTTAAGATGGATCTTGGAAACAGGTCTTGAAAATACTGCCCCCCCCCAAAAAAAAATATTGAGGTAGATAACAATAGACCACGTACTATTTATAAAACTTGGTTAAAAGGTTACACAATATATGATTTTGAGTTCTGTGGGAGGGATCTTTGGTGTCACCTGACCCTGAAGGGTGGGGGGGAAGAAGGCGTGAGGGAATGGCCACAGCCGCTCAGTGAATACCACAGTTCAGCCAGCTCCCATCCCTGGAGCTCTGGCAACATTAACACTACTGGGGAGCTTTAAGAAATACCAGTGCCCAGACCTCACCCCAAAGCATGAAATCAGAAAGAGAGGCCACGGAAGCTCCCAGGTGATTCGGCAAAATCGTGAGGCTGAGACCCCTCAACCCTCAGGAAGAAAAATTATGTGTATTCCTTGGTTACATGATAGACTTTCAACATATATTAATTTATTTTCTGCAGGGTCTGTGTGGTAAAAGGAAAAAAACAAAAAACAATGAGGTAGGAAGAAATGCAAGATGTCACTCCGTTCAAAGCCAAGAGTGGCTTTCTCACATCAGAGGCAGGCTTCTGTCCAGGACACCATCTCTATTTGAATCTCTCTTCTGCAGCCTCTCCAACACCTAGACCAGCTTAACCCACAGCACACAGTAGTACACCGCGCTGGTTGGGAAGTAGGTGGGAACTTCAACTTGGAGTGCCAGGGATTCGCCTCCTAGACTCCTTTTCCTCCCCCTGGCCCAGACCCAGCTTTGCCACAGCTTGGAAAACCCAGAGCAGGAATCTCCTCTCTCCCCCCTTCCCAGAATAGCCAGAAAAAGCTGAACAGTGATGGATGTAGGGAAGGAGAAATGAATCAAGGTGCGAGTGTGAGCAGCCAGTGAAGAGAGTCACGAAATATTTAGAAGAACAGCTCCTTGTGCCAGATCTCGGTTTTCCTGGAGCTACCCCAGCCCAAGACATATTTCTGGAGGTAGCCGAGGAAGAGGCCCATGGGATTTGAAGTATACTGAAAACAAAAGAAATCCGGGTGGAGGCACCCTATGTAAGTTATGTGCAGGCAGTATTCAGCGCAGGTATGATGTATTTGTCCTTTATGTATATGTCCTTTATGTAGTTTGGTCTCTGGGCACAAAGGAAAATCCTCAGAAAAGCAAAAGCCTCCCAATAATAAATAGCAACAGCTACTCTAAAACTTGCCTTTCCCAGATCCTGGGCACTGTTCTGTGTCTTTCCTACAAATTATTTAATCCTCACAACAACTTGCAAGTTGCATACTTTTATTCTCTCCAATTTACTAGGGGGAAAGCAGAGAGAGGCTCGGTGACTTGCCCAAGGTCAGGCAGCTGGTTAGAGGTGGACCTGGGATATGAACCCGTGGTTGGGGGCAGGAGGGGGCACCCTGCCCAATCCTTAAGTTTGTACTCTCTGAAGAGGAACGTTCATGAAAGGCACCATGAGTTGTGGTTTCCCTTAAGAGCTAAAAATTGCTTCCTTGAAAATAAACCTTTACCCTCCCATCCAACAATTACGGGCTTTCACAAGAGAGTATGTTCCGGGTGACTGAGTGTGACATATCACAGGGATTAACTTGAGTTCTCTTTAATTCATGTATTGTAAAGTAAGTTGTGTGTAGACTTTGGGACTCTATTTTTAGTAAGACATGACTTGCTCTATAGCTGACAGCCCATTGCAACCCCCGGGGGTGAGTGGGGGGTGTGTGGAATTGCAACACCACCATTTTGGGAAGCACCAGGCTGGCGAATAGACCTAAATGGAAGGATATTTATATGACTGAGTTGGAAAAGGTAGCTGGAAGATGCATGAAACTAGATAGCAGCAGTTTGCGTCAGACCTCCCAGCTTCGTGCCTTTCTGGAAAAGTGGGCAAGGAAAGTAGCTGGCAGAAGAGCAAACGTCACAGTGTTGCAGTTGAGCTGCAGAGATAAGCTTCAGGCCATCCTGCTGCCTGCCAAGACTACAGGACAGAAGTCCCAGAAGCCGCAGCTTTTATTGCGTAAGATTAAATCGCTGCTGGCTCAGAGCTCCCCCCTTTGAAACAGCAAACGGCAGGCCCTGGGGGAAGAATGAACCACTTCTCCCGGGACATCTGCATGCCCGGATGTCTTGCTCCTTTGATGCTTCGGGTCAGCGAGGTGACTTTGGTCAAGTCACTAAATATTACTATGAAAGTGCGTGCTTCCCTAAGTCCCTTCTTACTCAGAACCCTGTGTTGATTTGATTAAAATGAGACTGCTGCAGACTTTTGATTCCCTTTGAGAAGGGCTAGCTCGAATGCTAGATTTTCACTGCGTATTTTTCTCCTGCCTTCAGTCTTCTCCCAGTAATCCATCTCGGTGTCGTTTTCTTTTTCATTTCCAGTAAAGAGATTTTGCAAAGCCCTACTAGTCTGTCTCTGGCCCACAGACTCTAAAGCGTACATTGCTTGACACCAGAATGGGGGATGCCCCTCGCCCCCACCTACACCTGCAAGCTTGCAGCTGCATTCTGTGACTTGACCCTTCGCCCCAGGTGAACGGATGTTGACCCACATGGGGCCTAGCATAGCCTCTCCACCGAAAATTCCATCTAATTTAGTTTGGACAAGCCTGCTGAATGGAGGACTCGAAACAGAAAATGATGGAGCAGTCTCCTTCTGCTTGTCACATCAACCGAGAAGTAGGAAAGATATCAATCTGCGGGAAGAGTGGAATGCAACAGACAGGAGAACAGGGGAGGGGAGGGAGGGAGGGTGGATGAGTGAATGGGTCCTGAAGAACCATGCTTCCCACCAGTTGCTGCTTGCAGACCCGGCCTGAAGGCTGGCCACGTTCCAAGGCTCCCAGGCCAGAGGCGCCCTGCAGTTCTTTCTGTGAAGTCTGCTCACATTTTTTTTTTAAATGCTTACAACCAAGAGTTCTAACTCCTAAATGAGTGAATTGTCATTAATGTGACAGCTGAAATGGGCAAAGGTGAGGTAGGAAAGCAGAGTAGGCTCCATGTTAGAATGGTTCTGTCTCCGCTGGTTTCTTCCAGGCCCCATTTACTCGTGTTCTATATTTTGCCTCTGAATAAGCCAAAGAAGCTTCACTTCAAGGGGGAAGCAAGAAAGTGAATCATTTTCTAACTTCTGTCCTAGGGCCTCAACACCTGATAACATCGAGAAAAAGCTGGACCCCAAACACCATCCAGCACATTCTCTGCCAACAAACGTGGCTGACACTGGTGTCAACAGTCCTACCTTCAGTGACTTAAGGAACAACACCTGTTGTTCACTTGACATTTCCTTTGGTTGGACCCTACCCTGGATTCCTGGAAGAACACATACACCAGACCCCTTTCAACATAAACCCCAACCCCAAGCAAGAGTGAGACTCATTCACCTTTCTTTTCGGAGTCTCCCAGACACTCCGTATACTCTTCTGTTGCTCATGCTAGCACTTTCTCCAGCTTGCATTTGATTTCTATCCTGTGCGAAGCCAAGAGCCCTCTTGGCTGGTCCTGAGGGACACTGCCTGGGTCCTCAGACTCAGTCGGTCTACATCAAGGGAAAACTCTTTTTACTTGTCTTACTGCTACATGTAGGATAAAAATAACAATCATATTTCATGAAAAACAGGCCGATGACCGTTCTGTTTTTGTTTTTAAATTCTTTCCTTTATAAACATTCATACTCAGCAGCAACATATTTGCAAGACATTGAGCTTGACAATGGGGTTAACAAGATGCATAGCAATGTTGGGCAACCTTATTTTGATCAAGGGCAAATTCAGGAAAAAGCACAAATGCTTACAGGCTATATCTCTCTTTCATTCAGAGTGGCTTTGTTGTTGATCCTATGGGAGAAATTATATTCTTTTGGCTTAGGTGATCTGTTTATTGAAGAGAAGAATGTCAATGAGAAAACTATGTTTGCTTTTCAGCCTTTGAAATATTATAATATGGTCCAATTTGAAAATTAGTAACACCAGACAGCTTTTTCTAATTATTCATCTTCTTTGTTTGGACAGTGCCTTGACTTTTGCCACCTGAGTTCATCTGCATTAGCCCCCTTTATCCTCCCATCCCTCCTCCCAAAGGTCTATTCCAAGGAGTAATAGTATCCTATTTAACGTGGATAAACTGAGGCTCTGGGGAGCTTTCAAAACATCTCTGTAAATTCTTTGACATTCTTCCCATCAAGAAGTGGGATCGCCCTGGAACATAAGCAGGACTTTCAAAGTCCTCCAGGAAAACAATGTCGTGAACCGGTCACTGTGTGGCCTGTGAGACTGGGTCACAAAAGACGGCCGCCTTCCACCTGCCTCTTTCTGGGACGAGCACCCTTGTGTAAGGAGCACCCTTCATGTAAGAGGTGCAGCTGCCCCGAAGCCGCGGTGCTGGAGTGCCCACACAGAGGGATCACACTGTGCTAGGGACGGGTGTCCCACGAGCCCGAGATGTTCCAGCCCCAACTCTTTAGGACCCGCCAGGCCGGACAGCAGACTTGTGAATGGAAAGGTTTTCGTGCGAACCCTAGCCCAGCCACCGTGTAATGATAATTGCAGAAAGACCCAAATCTCCCCGGCAGGGCCCTGTGGACACTCAAACCATGGAAGATAATAAATGCTCATTTTCATTTTATGCTACTAAGCTTGGGGTGGTTTGTCATTCAGCAGGTTCCAAGAGAAGCCACTTTCCCAGATCCCTCGGAACCTCCCAGTGAAGCTGGGGCTCGAATCTGTGCATTCCATTCAGTGGGGTAGTCACCAGACAGCGGTGAGCCCTGGAGGCCCAGAAGACTAAGGCACAGCCCTAGCCCTCCTCCTTCCAGCTCACCCTCACAGCAGCTCTGGCCTCCTGGGGGTGAGCCCCACTGCAGCTGTTTTCTAGAAGAAAATGGTTCCAGGACACGATGGCTATTCCTCAGCACCACGCCGTGTGCAGGTGGCTTCTGGCTCCAAGAGTGGCCAAGTCCACTGCCAGCGTGGCTTTCCCTCCAGTCCTCTGGGCCTCCTCCGAGGAGTTTGCATTTAAAAGCAGGCAGTGTTGCAAAAGTAGGTGGGTGCCCTGCACCCTGCCTGCAGAGTGTTGCTTGGCTCTGATGAATTAGGCGCAGGCCCCGGTCTCACATTTGGCTGCATCTACGGAAAAAATATGTGTGTTCTGGGCCCCAGCTGATCTTTTAATCGAGCTTCTCTGTTCTAAAATAAACATTCTCTGTTAAAATTGTAAATGTTCATCTGCTTCTTCCAAAGAGATTGGTAAAAAGGCATAAAACTATAAAAATCATTTTTCACTTATAATGAACTGAGGGCTGCTGGGTGGCCTGCCCTCAGTTAGTGTTCCAAGGATGTCCTGAAGGGGGTGCCACTTAAAACAAACAAACAAACAAAAAAAACAACATGGGCATGGCGCCACCTGGGATATAGCCTTTCTGTGGTACTGTGTGCTATGCAAAAATAAGTCATCTTTTTCATTTCTGGGGCATATGCATTTTCATTTAACATCTATATGTTTCATGAATTGAATTGACAAATATTTACCAAGTGTTCACTTTTTTAAATAGGCTTTGTTTGTTTGTTTGTTTTTAATGAGAACATGCTTATTTTTGCCTGTTGCAATATCCAAGTCCAATGAAAAGATTCATTGCCAAATTTATATTTATGCTTTCTAGGTTTCCTTTAATCAAGGCATGTACACATAGGAAGGAAGAAGGAGGAGAAGGAAGGGAAGAAAGAGGCAGAGTTTCAGGATTGTGATGAGGACTAAATAACATGGTTAGAACATTAAGCATAGTTCTGGCCCAAGATAGTGGCTCCATGACTGATAACTACCGATCATTACTGTTCTCGCCTTATCTTTCCAAGGATTCTCCACCAAGCAGATAAAAATGAGGTCAAACTAGCAAGACAATTTGAATTTCACCGCTTGGCCGCCATCTGCGGGACCTTCACACCGCCTCCACCTGTGAGTTGCAGCCCAGTGTTTCTGGGAAACTCCAGAAGGTGTGTCACAGACGGGTAAGCACCAGGCTGCTGTCTGCGCCCTGCAGGCCTGCATATGCCCTGTCCGTCACCAGAACGCCCTGTCTGCAGGGCTGTCCCGGCTGGGGAAGCTCCTCTGAAAGGTACAGCCTTTCTGCCTCCCACCTGCAGATGTCTAGAGAATGGGGCCGTGATCCCTTTGTGACGCTCAGGTGCAGGGAGAGAAGGACCAGTGCTGCATGACTGGCTGTTGGAAGAAGGCCAACCAGGCTGGCTTGTGAGCCCCACTGAGTTAAAATTTACAGACAGAACTACTCTTTAAAGAAACATGTAGTGTCTTTCCTCTTCTGAGGAAACAGACAAGGATCTGCTTCCCAGAGGCTGGGCTCGGCCAGGGGTGTGTGAATGCCTCCACCCTGAACTCGGAATCCTCACTTCCTTCAGCAGTGAAGACTTTGTTACTGGGCTCAGCTCATTGCCCTCATACCCCTTCTCTTGAGCGGTCTTCTCCCCTGGGGGTCTTTGCAGCTCTCTACAGAGAGTTAGCCCCATAGTGGGTCTCGCCTGCGTCCTCTCTAGGAGGCTCTTCCCCAAGTGCAAACAGGCCGCTGCAGGGCTGCCCACCAGTCCACCTGTCTGCCCCCACTTCCAGCCTGTTCTGTGGAGCACCTCTTCTAGATCTCATCCTCCTCAAGGGACTGGCCACCGTGATGGCCATGGGTTCTGCTGGCTCCTGCTGGACTATGGTTCTTTCGGCCATGTTTCTGACACATGGCCTTAGGTAGCTTGGCTGCTGAGTGGGGGAGGGAGGAAACCAGTGTGTCGTGAGCACTTTCTAAATGCCAGCCATTATGGTAGCTACCTTCTTTCCTAACTATACTAGGATCCCTCTTTGAAAGGACGGGGTGACAAGAGCTGACTTCTTCCTGGCCTCCAACCCAGCTCTGGCCAAATCAGGTCATGCTTCTCACAGACTCTCTGTCTTTGTGTCCCCTGCGGGAATCTCTGCTTATAAACACACATGCCTCATGGTGTCATGAGAAACAGTAGAACGCCCTCAAGAGCTCAGCTGAACATGACTCGGGAACAACACAGTTCTGGCCACCATGTTTGTTCCTCCTACTTGGCCTTTAATCTGACCCTAGACGCTGGCTCTACCCTTTCTTCAATCTGGCACCATTCTGAGCCTGCAGTTAACAACCCACAGCCCCTCTTGAGTGCGTCTCTTTATCCTGAGGTCTAAAGTCCTGATAATATCCTCCGAGGAACCTCTAGTTTCTCTAAGGGACCCAGCCCCTGAGGACAAGGGTCTCCTGGTATTCCTTCTCCTAGTGGTATCTTCTCTTTCATTCCTGATACTGCTAGCTGATGATCACACACACAGGCACTCTCTCTCTCTCTCCCTTTCTTGGTCCCTCTTTCATTGATTTTTGCTCTTACCTTCATTATTGTCTTCCTTCTACTTATTTTGGGTTTAGCTGATTCTTTTCTAGTCTCTTAATATGCAAGCTTAGATTATTGATTTGAGACTTTCTTTTTTAATATGAGCATTTTGTGCTGTATTTTTTTCTCTAAGCACTTCCTACAATGGCCAATAAGCTGTGTTTTCACTGTTATTCATTTTAAAATACTTTATTTACCTTGAGACTTCTCTCCACTCGATAACCAGAAGGCTATTTAGAATTGCCTTGTTTAATTTGCAAATGTTTGGGTATGTCCTAGATATCTTTCTGTTCTTGGTTTTGTTTTGTTTTTTTTTCTCTCTAATTCTGTTATAGTCATATGTATTATTGTCAACAAACTTGGTATGCTTTCAATTTTTAAAAAATCTAAGGTTTATTTAATGTCTTAGAACACAGCCCATCTAGGCAATTTAAAAGAACATGAATTTTGCTGTTTTAGAGTGGATTGGCTTTGGCTGTTAGATTTTCCCTTGAGAACTGGCCACATTTTCTTGGTTCTTTGCTAACTCACTTTCGATTGTATTCTAAACAGTTTATTACGATGTTCTAAGACTCTGGGTCCTGTTAAAATCCTTCAGAAATTGTTGATTTTTTTTTTTTCCTCCAGAGAGAAATCTAGAGAATGTTGGTTTTGTGTGTTTTCTTGCTTTAGCAGCAATCAGCCTAGTTAGATACAGATCAGTTTTGTGGGACGGAGGCTTCAGATCTGAGTAGTGGCCATGCTGCTTTGGGTCTGTTTTCATGCATATGCAGCTTCCTCACTAGCCCAGGCGTCCTGTTGGTTTGTACACAGAACTAGAGCTTTCCGTCCTCCAATTCTAATCTCTCCCAGATTTCCCTCACACTCTCAGGTCCCCAGGAATACTTGTACCTGGTTCTTCTGACCAAAAGGCCAAGTTCTTCTGAGAACTTATTCAGGGCACTGTGTTATCCAATTCCTAATGACTGGTGCTGCATTCTGGGCAAAATGGTGAGGGGGAAAAAAGAGTGAAAACAATAATGGAGTCTTCTTCCATACTCTTTGGACCACTGGGCACCCTTCTGCCAGATTCCTCTGACAAGAGAGATTAGTCTTTCCTCGGTGCTTTAGGGCTCAGGCCCATAGCCACTGTGGTGAAGTTCCAGACAGGGGCCACTCCTGTGTGAGAGGTAAGAGGGGAAATAAAGCAAAAAAGTCAGTGTGTGGCACACTCTTCAGCTCATGGGGCCCCCTTTCCTGCTCTGGTCAAGAAAGGAGTTTTCTCTCAGAATTCTGATGTCTGTGTCTGTGTGCCATTCCATAACTGGGGCGACGATTAGGTCAAAACAGTGACATGAAAGAGGAAAAATAACCCCAAATATCCCAATACTGGTTTTTCTTAAATTTTGTCTTTCCTCTCCAACTTACCTTCCACTGTCTGCTTTTCAGATTCCTTAAGGAGTTGGGGTATTTTGTATTGGCTTTTAGCTACAGTTTGTGGGGAAAATAGGCTGAGGGCTCACTTCATCTTGGCCAGAGAAGCTAGCCTAGTAATATTCGACATCTAACAGTGAATTCTATATACAACTTGGATTAGGAACGCTGGTTATGTGGGGATTTTAGAGACTTTGAGGGAATCTGATTTGCTTTGTCTGTTAGTCCGCATGTGACTCATTTACATATTGGTACCTTTCAACCTTTCAGAAATCATAATGATCCAAGGTCCCAATTTTATGTTCCCGTACTGGAAACATACCCTACTGCTCCTACAATCGTTACCCGTAATACTTAGTGTCATTGTTGGTTTGTAGGTCTGTTTCCTCCTAGAGGTTTCTTGAGGGCAGAGAATTTTTATCCGCCCTCTAGGCTTCTTCCAGTCTCTGACACATAGTAGAAATGTGGTTTAAAAAATATTTTTAATTGTCTGACTTGGCCTTAAAATTGACTTCCTGATTCTTGGCATCATGAGTGATGCCAGTGAGTGGTATTTTTCTGGTTTTGTTAAACCTAACAACAATATACCACACGTCCCTGAGAACTGGCCTGGGACAACAGTGGCTCATCCCTGAGAAGATCAACACTTCACAACCATGAGCGTCCTGGAGCGAGTGGGAGAGGTCCCCCTGAATCTTGGCTACTTCAGAGACAGGTAAACTAAAGGAGCGGGAAGTCAGCTGTCTCTCCCTTCAACCCACAATTATTAATCACCGTGAAGAAATTGAAATGGAGAATCTGAGTCAACCGAGACCCATAATGGCAGCTCTGATTTCAATTCCCCTCAGCTGCATAGCGCACAGCTCAATAGACCTTCACAAGTCATTCACTTTTACTTTTGCATGAAGACATCATTTAAGAATATGTTTTCTGCCTTCCTCAGTGTCTCTGATTGCATTAATAACCAAGCACACGGAGCGCCATGCTTCACCGACATCACTGGGCTCGGCGCTGCTGTAGCATTTCCATTCTATGGTGGAACAAAAGCCTTCAACTGGTGTGTCTTTTTTTTTTAAGTTAAAAAAAAAAGCATTTACATTCTACTGGTGTGTGAGTGCAGGCAAGGCAATTTCGTGTTATTTTCCAAGACTTTTCCATACTTGGGGAACTCTGTATCTGAGAGGTACCAGCACGATGTCACATCAGCCATTCACCTGCATGTTCCAAATTGAGCACCTGCCCTGTCTGGCTGAATGAGACATCTATCACACATCTCTGGGAACAGCTTTGCACCCTCAGGAACTACACTGAATCACACACACACAGAGCTCACACTGTCACCAAATTGCTTCAGATGGGAGTTTGATTTCCTCCAGAGAATCTTAAATTCCAGCAAATGGGTGCCTGTAAACAAAAAACACTTCAGACACCTGGGCCATGGACTTGGGCTTCACGCAAGGCAGCAGAGGAGCCGAGGTTACAGGGAATCCCCTTAGTCTGGAGAGCAGAGACCTGAGCTTCCTGGACGGGAAGCAGGATCCTCTTCTTTGCTGGTGACCCCGCCGCGGGCCAGTGAGCTGCAGGACTCTGCGAACATCTCTGCAGGTCCCTGCCAATTAGCCATTTCTCTGAGTTATCACTCACAGGCGTGCCAGTGCCTTCGTTCTCAGCCAGCTCTTCCTTGTCCATTTCCTTCCCCACCTGGTGGTCAATGTCCCAGATCTGGGCCTTCAGATTCCTTTTAACTGTGCACAGGAAGACACACGGCCGTGGCGATGACTTTCAGGAAGAAAGCTCGCAGCTCCCCAGCGGAGGGGGCACCCCATGCCACGCTGCATAGGAAGTACCGAGGCCACTCAGGAGGTGGAGGAAAGTGGTGGGGAATGTGGGCAAAGGGGGCTTCACGGTGGTTTCTATGGGGGGAAATGGGTAAGCAAGTGTGAGTAAGTTGGGAATTGGTTAGTTTGAATAATTGCAGCCAGGGCTGGGGTAAAGGGGCTGTCCCTAGTTGCCTGATCCCTGGCTCTGGTGGTTAGAGCAGGTGGGTGATGGCCTGGAATGTGGGAGCATATAAAGTGCGTGGTTGGGGAGGGCGCCTAGGGATTGGTTAGTGTGTACATGAAAGGTGCCCTTGTAGTTGCCTGTTATCTCCAGGAATTAGCACTCCCGGAGAGAGGCCGTCCTTCCAGGGTCAGCAGGTGCCCCGATGTCCAAGTGCCAAAATCCAGAAAATAAAAATCGTGGTTAATAGGCTGTCTTTACCACTGCTCCTTCTGTCACTGGCCATGTGAGAGGTACTCCCAAAGCACTTCACCGAGTTAAACTCGACTGAATTGGGGGTCTGAATATGATATCAAGAAGTCACCCACTTCAGCTTCTGGAGCTCCCTTGAAGAAACACTGAATGGAAACTTCCCTGCTTTTCAAATGATGCCTACGCTGCCCTCCAGTCTCTTTGCTACCCATGTTTGCTTGGGTTTATCAACCGTAAGTATTTTCATTATTTTACCTATGTCCTCAAATTTCTTGTGCTGATAGACCTCCCCAGAACTCCAGGGCTCACATTAGTTCCGACCCCCAATCCAAAAGCTTTGGTCATTGTGACATTTTTGTGTGTTTTTAGCTGCTTCTCTTTTCTCCCCCCTCCCCTGGAGGAAAAGTGTTAGCGCCAATGAGTCACACACAGAACACGGGCTTTTTTAGAGCCGAAATGCCCTTAGAAATCCAAACTAGAGCGAGTTGCTTGCAAGAAGGATGTTCTGCTGGTCAGGCAGGAGAGAAGCAGCTGCCACAGGAAAGATAGATATGTGTCCTCAAAGAGTGGACTCCATCAGAGCAACACCGTAAGATGCTCAGCTACTTTCTTCTTTTAATTTCAAGAGCCCCACTGATTTCCCTTATTTGCCCAGTTCTGGTTCTCCATGGGAACCATGCATGTGGGATCTGTTTGAAATGAGAAATTTATTCTGAAAACATTTACCAAGTACTTGTGAGAAGCCAGGCATTGAACTGGGTTTCAGGCATACCAAGAAAGTGCTTTCCTATTAAGGTGCATTTCATACCCTCAAGGAAAATGAAAGTAAGTAGAGAGTAAAGGCACCAAAATGCCATTGTTCTGCAATTGGAGTCTTTTTCAGCATAGTGGGGAACCTAAAACAAAAAGCAGAAATTTTCTTCCTGCCTATTTTTCTGATCTGGAGAACAAAATAGGGGACATTGTAGAGAGTCTCTATACTTTTGCTATACTCTCATATTTATCTTCTAATGTCTGATGTATCCAGAGACTCAGTTGAGAAAATTGTTATAACACCAAATTTCTTGCCTTTATTATGGTGACTATATTAATTTTCCCGCAGGAGGGAATGGTGTTGGCAAAAATCTCTTCATGTAGGGTCTCTTTCTACTTTTCTATGGGCATGTGTGTGTGTGTGTGTGTGAAGATTTAAAAGTATGAAGGTATTTGACATAGAATATTTTATGTTATAGGAGTGTATGTGATTCCATAATTATAAACCACCTAATATCAGACATGGCATTAGCTAAAATATTCTGAAATTGATATTTAAGTTTGTTTTTTCTTGGGTGGTGATAGTAGTGGGAAAATACTGTCCAAAGAGAATCACCTGTTATGGTAAGTAAAAGCCATGGTCAATACAGAGTGCAGAATGCAGAAAATCTGAGGCAGGCCAGACTGACTCTCCAACCTATGTGGATGATCTTAAACCCCAAGTGTCCTACTAGAAATGTCTGCAATGTGGCTCTACCCAATAAGAGGTTCTGGGAAGCTGTTCCAACATGGTGCAACCCAGACACCTACCATCTGCCAACCACCAATTCCTCCCTTTCCCTCCACATCTTCTCTCTTCAGCATTCCTCCCCTTCTCACCTTGTTTGAGGCAGTGGGAGTAGAAGGTAGGAAAAAGAGCAACAGAACCACTTACTAAAGGACCATGCCTGGGGCGCGTGAGTGGGTCCTGGGACAGAGCCCCAGGTCGGACTCCTTGCTTGGTAGGAAAAGTCTTCTCCCCTCCCCCTGCTCATGCTCGCTCTCTCTCGCTCTCTCTCTCTCTCTCTCACTCCCTCTCTTTCAAATAAATAAATAAAATCTTCTTAAGAAAATGAACCAAGGCACGAACCTTTGCCTCTGTTTGCCTTCTTGTTTTCTGATTCTGTGAAGGCAAAATCATCTGCTGTAAAACAAATTTAGAGAAGCATTTACAAAGTCCCACCAAGAGTAAACAGAGACAGCCACCTCCACCCCCACACCCCGTCCTCCACTCACTAGGCTGTGACATAAGGTAAAATTTGTGCCCAGCACCTCAACTCCCTCGATGGTATTTAGATGCGTTTCCAAATGAGAAACAGTCATTTATCTATTTCAATTTGCTTTGCCTTTACTGGTGAAGAGTATGTCAGAAGCCAAACTCCAAAGGTTGTATCATCGTGTTTCTTATTTTATACTTGGAGGGAAAGAACACCTGAGAAGAATCAAAGTTATTTTAAAACTTAAAATACCATTATACTATAGCCATCGCTGTTTTGCCACATAAGCTATAGTCATATATTTAGGCTGTGTGCATTTTCTGAGTCTCCCATAATGGCTTCTTCAAATTAAAGAACTAGGTTAGCCCTCATCAGAGAAACAACACCATTACAAAGCTTCCCCTATTGGCCTCGTGAGGTGTTGGTAGTAGACTCTAGAGGGAAGAGACGGTCCCTGAAGAATTAAAAAAGTATTGAGTGGAGACTGGACACCCAACCCAGTCAGCAGGTGCTCTGTGCTGATCTGACTTTAGCAAGAACAAGGACAAAAAGAGCAACAGAAAGCATCCTGCTGGGCGCTTACTCTATTTTATGTTTTATGGGTATTATCTCATTTTTTACTTCAGCAGATCATTTTGAGGGATACCCCTTAATACCTCTAGTGTGTACAGAGGAAAATTTTAAGTGTCAAATGAATAGCTCAGTTAGTAAGTGATAGAGCAGGGATTCAAACCCAGTCTTAATCCACATCCTAATATTTTGGATTTGTCCCTCAGAACATCCAATGTGGTGCTGGCTACCTAAGGAATAATTAAGAATATATTGAATGGGGCGCCTGGGTGGCTCAGTGGGTTAAGCCGCTGCCTTCAGCTCAGGTCATGATCTCAGGGTCCTGGGATCGAGTCCCACATCGGGCTCTCTGCTCAGCAGGGAGCCTGCTTCCTCCTCTCTCTCTCTGCCTGCCTCTCCGTCTACTTGTGATCTCTGTCAAATAAATAAATAAATAAATAAATAATATATTGAATGATTTTTGGATAAGTTAGCCATGTGTACAGACAGAAAATAGGAGAAAAATGACCCAAGGGGATTACCACGCACCCTATCTCTGTTTTTCGCTTTAACCTGACCATTTTCCACATTATACCTTCATGCAACATTTACTGAGCATCTCGTATGTTCTGGGTATGGTGCTGGGTGGAGGAACCCAGAAGTAAATAAGACACACATCCTGTAAGTGGTGCGTAGCTCAATAAGAGGCTTCCGAAGGCAAACAAATAATTTTTAAGCAATCAGACAACATGGCACGTGGCGTGGTATTAGCAGACCACGGAGGAACTGGGCAGGACCCACTTCCAAGAGGAAGGGACTTCTGGGCAGAGAGATGATGGGTGAGCAGCAAGAGGAAGCCAGAAGACAGGGGAGACCTTATTAGATTGAAGGGACGATGTGAGCCCAGGTAGGACAAAGAGACACTGGAGATTTCTGCAGTTCGTTATTGCTGAGTGAAACTTGTGATGCTGGCAGCACCTGTGCTCTTGGACAGGGAGGCAAGGGTGAAAATTAAAGAGAAGCTCCAGAGGCAGAAGGCAGAGAGAGACGGAAGTCATAGTGCAGAGGGGTAGGGCAAAGAAGAGCCAGGAATGACTGTTCTATCACCGTTTGCCAACATAATCACAACTAAAAGTGCAGTTTGTTCTGTGAGTTCTGTTTCTCTCCCAATTTCTCCTGTTACCTGTTAAAACAAATGCAAACTAGCTACTTAACAATTTTTCTATTTCATGACAGATGTTATGATACATCACAGCCAGCAGATGGCACTAAGTATATATAAAATGAATTTCTACATGCTTTTAGAGGGTCTTAATAAAAAAAATTAAACCAGTTTTCATAATACAGTAAACTTTTTGGTAAGTGTGAGGGAAAAAACAAGTCTGTATTTCAGATTAAGATAGTTTTGCTTTTCACAATATTGTAAAGAGAGTCTAACAAAGCCTGACTCATCATTTAAAATAATTGGACTAGGCTAGATTAATATCCTGACCAAATTTCAGCATTTAACTCTTCATCTGCACAGTGTGAATGTACTGTGCCTTAATGGCTTGAGTGCCTGGTCTCTACCTTTCTCAAATGACTTTTCTCCATTTGGAGAACCCTGCGATCTGATGAGCATCCGGAACTGTGAGAAAAGACGGGCATCGCATAGGCATAAGGTCTGGTCCCCTCTCTTGACAATAGCTGCTGTGCAAAAAGGCTCCTAGGAATTACCCTGGGCACCCCAGTAGGGTTCTAAAAAGAGAGGTGTTTTGTCAGTGGCACCATCTCTGAATGGTCAGGAAAATCCATGGCCAAGTAGCATGAGTGAAAGTAGGCTTTCTGCAGTCAGTAAGGTTCTCTGTATTTGTAAAACTCACATACACAGGGAGGAACAGGATCTGTCAGACACCCCGCCAGACTGAAACAGAAGTCTGAACTTGCTCTGCCTAGGATGTGAGCTAGTAAGCTGCCTAGATGAGCTCATGTCGTTAAGGGCCTATGTAGCCAGAACAATTCCATCTTGGATTAAACAGCCATTTTGTTGTTTATGCAGTAAAACTTAAAGTGACCCTGCCTCCCCCAAGGGGACTTACTTAAAAGCAAGTCTGGGAAACTAGTATAATATGGTTGGCCAGTCCCAGGTAACAGAGCCCAAATATAAGGGTGGGTCAGGTCAGGTGGAGATAACAGAGCCCAGAGCCCGGATGCAGGGATAAGTCGCAAGGAGTGTGAGCCCCACCTTTTGGGCGCCAATTCTGACCAAGGTGATAGGCTAGTTCAAATAGCTACTATGGGGTGAATTGTAATTCAATTGGCCACCCGTGTGTGACCTAGCATGACTGTGCAGCTTTCTCTGTGTGTTACAGTCTCATTGGCCACCTGTGTGTGGCCAGGCTCAACCACATGGCCTTTGTGCTTTAAAAGTTAGTCTGTGAGGCTTGGAGGGGTCGCCCTCTCTGTAAGAGGCACCTCCAACTGGTCGGTTTGATTCTTGATGCTTGGAGCAAAATAAAGCTTTGCTTGACCTTCACGTTGTATCAGTCTCGCGCCTTTGATTACGGACCTAGCAATGTCCTCAGGAAACAGAAGCTGAGATGGAGAAAGGAGGGCAAGGGGCTTGATGGCAGATATGGCCCTGAGAGGAAGTGAGTTGGGTGAGGAGGCCTGACGGCTGCGAGGCCCATCCCAGACCCCGGAGAGGAGGAGCAACGGATGCCTGAGCATGTCTGGGCTGACTCAGTGAGGAGCTCCAAAGAAGAGGCTGCCCATTTGGGGAGTCCAGCCCTGGGTGGAAATGGCCAGGCCCTCGCACCCGCCATGCTGTCACCCCTCAGGACTGCTCAGAAGAGTGGGGCCTCTTTGAGGCCAGGCCAGAAGCTGCCGGGGCGCAGGTTGGGGATGGTCGGCGAACTCTACTCTGGCTGCTGGACAGTAAGTTCCTCCCTGGAGGACTGTCCCAACGGTAATGTGCCTTTGTGGCTGCCACACAACACTAGTTTAAAAAGACTTATTCTTGTTAAGATCCCCTTTGTATCCACTGGGCCTCTCCGATGGCGCTGTGTGACCAAGCCCCCCCCCCCCCGCCCCAGTAGAGGAGCTACTTTTCTGTAGATGCCAGTTCCTACATCCTTGGGGGCTCTAATCAGTTCAGCGTCTTCCATAAAGGGCCTTTGTGGCTTCATCTGAGTCATCTCAGTACCTATCCATGCATTAGCACAGTTGTTCCGAGGAATTTTAAAAATAAGGGCCACGGTCTATATGCCTTCAAAGGGTACAAATGAATTTTAATCTCAGCCGAGCCTAATAAGTGAGTTCTTTTTGTTTCTCTTTGTTTCTGTCTGAAAAAGCTCCTCTAACATGATTCAAAGCCAAATGAAAAGGATCTTGTGATTTGTCCTTTCGGATTACTAATACCTCTCAGAGCCGCCTCCTATGCACGTCCAATTCGAAGTTGCCTCGACGTCTTCAGGAGTTAAGATGGACCGTCAGTATACTACTGGATGACCCACTCCCACATGGGGTTTCTTGCTGGATCTTCACGATTCCGGGAGGAAGGTATTATAAAGTTTCCAGAGAAATGGAGCCCCGGAGCTGCCACACGGGAGAGTAAGGGCGTGGACTCCATCTTCCCACAGCGGAGGCGGGTTTTCCTTAAACCCTGCCACTTGCATGAGCTGCTTTTCTCTGTCCAGTTTACAAGAGGCGCCTCAGCATGCCCGTGCTTTCACAGAACCAAAGTGCACGTCCTGGACTGAGACGTGCACCTAGCCACGGGCCTCAGTGGTTCTGGGCTCCTGCATATGCTGCTTTGCCTCCCTGGAAAGTGCCTTCCCCCTCCACCATCCCATTGAGTTGGTTACTTCTTACCTTCCTTTTTTTTTTTTTTTTTTTTTTTTAATTTTATATATTTGACAGAGATCACAAGTAGGCAGAGAGGCAGGAGAGAGAAAGAGGAGGAAGCAGGCTCCCTGCTGAGCAGAGAGCCCCATGTGGGGCTCGATCCCAGGACTCTGGGATCATGACCTGAGCCGAAGGCAGAGGCTTTAACCCACTGAGCCACCCAGGTGCCCCTTACCTTCCCTTTAAGATGCAGATCAAGCAGCATCCATGGGAGGAAAGTCTTCTGTGAAGTGACAGGGTCTGCTCAAGTATCCCTTCAGTTGTGCCAGGGCGTCTGTCAGAGATGGTTACCACCAGTTAGCATCTAAGCTCAAAACTGGATACTTGATTAGGCCTCATTTCAAAGAAAAGCAATGTCTCCTGTTTAATATTACTGAAAACCAGGCTAGAAATTTTTTCTTTTGGAAAAAAACAGCTCTTTATGGATGTGTTATTAAGTAGGCTCATTTTGTATTTCTTTCTAATTTTGGTATTTAATCAGCAGAAGAGGTAAAAAAAAAAATAATTTAACATGATTCAAGAGAAACAGGGAGCCTAATTTGAAGTCCTAATCAATGTACTATCTTCAAGTTGGACAGTAAAAATCTTGACATTAAAAAAAAAATCCAATTTGTAATGTTTCTATATATTATATAGAACATGGGTATCTAATAGACATAGGCTATCAAATCCTATGCTTGGTTGCAAATACAGAGTTCTCATCCTATGGACGCTATTTTAAGGCCACGACAAAGCCATTATATTGCTCATCTTGACAACAAAATGAATTATGAATTGTAATACAATTTCTATGAATGCGGTCTTTCTTCAAAGCCCAATGAACCATGATGTGGCAATTTTTAAAAAGCTGTACTAGAAAATCATATTTTTTCTTTTCACTACTATTCAGGATTTTTCCAACTTTTCCTTAGTGCACGTGAATTCCTTTCATAGAAAAAATTTTTAAATAATCAAATTTCTATCAAAATTTCTATTACGTTTTTGCTGTTCAATAAAGGCACTGTCACACCATCTGCTGTTTCAAGAAACTAGTAACACACGAGTGGAAGCTCAATGAAATCCACAGTCTGACAATGCTTGGCTAGCTAGACCTCAGTCATCAGAACAACTCCTGATGCTTGTTTAAGCACACAAGGGCTACTGGAAGAGAATCTGATATTTAAGAACCATTGATGTTATATCAGAGCCCTACTTTGAAGAGTGTAAAATATATCAAACATTATAAAGCATATGTAGATCTTAAAGAACTATAAAATGAACACTTACCTACCTAACAGTCAAGAACTTGAACAGGATGGTTGAAGCAGCCGAGGTCCTTCCTGGATTGCGTTCTCTGCTAGAAGTGATCACTCGCCTATGCTCTGCATTAATCGTGCCTGTGTTTTTACTGTTTTGCCATCGACCTTTGCTTTTAGGCTATATATAAGTGGCATACATATTTACACACATGTCCCATGCCTGGTAACTTAGTTTTTTATTCTTGACACTGTATTTGAGATTCAGTCTTCCTGATACATGAATAGATCATTTTCACTCCTGTATGATATTCCATTTTATTTGGTCTATTGGTGGTCCTTTAGGCTATTTTCAGCTTCTGTCCTCCCAAGATAAGAATAATGCTTCTATAAATATTTTTTTTAAGATTTAAAAAGTTTACTTATTTGTGAGGGGAGAGAAGGAAAGAAGGAGAATGAACAGTGGGGAGGAGCAGAAGGAGAGGGATAAGCCGACTTCGTGCTGAGCATGGAGCCCTAGGCAGAGCCTGATCCCATGACCCCAAGATTACGACTTGAGCCAAAATCAAGAGTTTGACACTTAACTGACTGAGCCACCCAGGCACCCAGTTTCCATAACTATTCCTGCAACTGTTTTCCCTTGCATATTTGCACAAGCATTTCTTTAGGGTAAAATTGTAGGTTGCAGGGATTGCGTATTTTTAAAAATTTATTAGGTAATAAATTATTTCCCAAGAGAGCTATATCAATTTGTCCTCCTACTACAGTTTCATGAGTTCTTGTTGCTCCCTGTTCTCACCAATTACTATTAGACCTGTATATTTTGTCATGTGGTTTTAAATTGCATTTCCCCATTTCCTTCTAAAAGTTCAGTTTTAGAAGTTCTAAGTTCTTGACCCATCTAAATTTTATTTTTATGCATTAAGTTATATACTTACCTATTCTTTTCAAATTTTCCCTTTGCTTCTCATGGTTAAAATAGAATATTCAAAAAGAGATTTTCCTTCCCCTTATTTCTAACCTTCCCTCTTTCGAGGAGACTCAATGGATTTATCAAAGAATATGAACAGAGCTACAGAGAATATACTTTCTAAAGATTAAGAACATAGGGAGTTTTTATTGGACATGAAACTCCACTAGTTCACATGAGGCCAAAACTGTTAAAAATTTACTAATCCTGCTTTCTATGTGCTATAAAAAGCAACCCAGTTTAGAGCAATAATGGTTTCAGAAATTTCATACATAACTTACAAAGTTGACAGTATCCAGCCGTGAATTATGATCACTGAATCTATTTAAACAGGTGAGGTGGGGCGCCTGGGTGGCTCAGTCATTAAGAGTCTGCCTTTGGTTCAGATCATGATTGCAGGGTCCTGGGATCAAGCCCCCATTAGGCTCCCTGCTCAGCAGGAGGCCTGTTTCTCCCTCTCCCTCTCCCACTCCCCCTGCTGTGTTCCCTCTCTTGCAGTGTCTTTGTCAAATAAGTAAATAAAATCTTAAAAAATAAATAAAATAAATGGGTAAGGCACGGAGACTTTGAGACTTGGTATTTAATATTAAATATGATATATTTAATATGGTACAAATTATAAACTACTTTAAACAGCTGAAGTATAATCTCCAGCCTACAGAGTAGTAAGAATATCCTAACTCACATGGCAACTTCAACAACATTACTGAACAATGACAAGACAGTGTCACTAAAAATCAGTGTCTGTAACACAGACAATCTCTGTGCTGGGCTAGACACATATAAATGCAGATGAATGCAAAGAGGCAATACACAAAAGGAAATGCAGCCATTTAACAGACGTGAATAGGTACCCAACCTCAGAAGCCATGGAACAAATGTAAATTAATGAATAACTCTGAGTGTCACAAATTAACAAGAAATAATTTTAATAAGCCTGGGTGTTGTGAAATGAGTATTATCATATGGACTTCAGGTGGTGTATATAATCCTTTTGCAAAGGCAATTTGAGGTGAACTGCATTGTAGGCTTTAAGGGTATCCACATTTTTAAAATGAAATTTAATTTTATGGAAACAATCCTAAGGAAATAATCTGAAAATTTAAAAATCTTACTGCACTAAAATATCCATTGTAGTGATGTTCTACATACACATACATGCAGTAGTAAACATGGAAATCACTCAGTATGGTCCCCCCCTGCCAACACACACCTGATGGGATATTAGGTAGCCATTAAAATAGTCTCTGTAAGACTTTTTCACATCTGCTGTGTAAAGAACAAAACCTGAAGTGGTTTAAATTATGTTAAAAGAAAACAAGCAAAATATGCCTACCAGTTGGAAGAAAACGGAGAGTAATGGTTCTTGTTGAATATTTATCCTTCTTTCAAATTGTTTTTGAAAACAAAAATTCCATGAGTTTTTTTTTTCTTGTATAATAGACACTTATCAAATGAAATATAGTTTTATTATTAAAATCGACATGAGAGGTGCCTGGGTGGCTCAGTTTATTAAATGTCTGCCTTCAGCTCAGGTCATGATCTCAGAGTCCTTGGGTCAAGCCCCGTGTCGGGCTCTCTGCCTAGTTGGGAGTCTGCTTCTCCCTCTCCCTCCCCCCACTCCTCTTCTCTCTCTCAAATACAATTTTTTTTAAAAGTTAAAATTTACATGAAAAGTACTCTGTTTTTTGATGTGGTGTGTATTAGCAGCAGAAGAGTAGAAGACACATATTGTTCACTGAAGCTGTACATCAGATTCTGATAAGCAGAAAGTGTGGGGGGGGGTTGTTGTAGCTTGTGTGCAACTCACTTCTAGCCAGTTTCAAATAGGTGCACATAAATAAAAGCATAGGAAACGAAGGAAGACACTGCCCTGCTCTGAGGAAAATCTATCATCACCCAACCTGCAGTGTTCACGCACAGTCTTCACATTTCAAAAAAATAAACAATATGTACAGGAAAGAAGCCAATAGCCATATTCATACAAAAGCAAGCTGTAGCCCAGTATTCCTATTTATTGACACAGAATAAAGGTAGAACTGTTTGAAATTCCGAGATGAAATAACCTACTATATAACTTGATACTACTAAGCTGGTTATTTAGAATGCAGGGAGAACGATTGTATGGAACGAACATTTGTTGAGTGACTTACCTACATGTGCCAAGCGCTTTAACACACCACCTTACTAATCCTCATCAGGACACTGTCAAATAGGTAATGTGAGTTCTAATTTCCAGGTGAAGAGACTGAAGCTCAGTCCTATAACATGACCGAGCTGAATTAGCACAGTGCCTGGCATATAGTAAGCACTCAATAGATATTGTTCAAATGGATGGTAGGTGATCCACCTGGTAAATAGAAGTGCCAGGATTTAAAATTAGACTCATCTAGTTACAAAGCTCACACTATTTCCATCACAGTACACTGACTTCTGTGTGAGATGATGCAGAGTTGTTTTTAAACAGCTAAGAAAGATCACTGCCTGTGTAAACACTGTTGATAAATTCAGGGACCTGTGATTTCTACCTTCATATTGGAATTATTTCAATGTCAAAATGTATGCTTAGTAAAGGATGAGAAAAGATAGAAAACACACAGAGGATCTTCAAGTGCTTTTTTAATTTTCAAATATACATAGTACATGAAAGTAACACAATCCATAGTAGTACATTTTATCTGTATGGGACATCTAACTAGTTAATACTATTCTTCCCTTTCTGTTGTTGAGTTACAACTTTAAAAAAAAACAGCTTTTATGACAACACCATCAAAAATGTGTTAATTTTATGAATATTAGGTTTTATATTTTTTCTTTGTTGCCCCACACACCAAAACAAATTATTTGAAAATGCTAAAGTAAGTAAAATGTGGCATGCTTTCTTAGCTTGCTTTGCATCCTGTGTTTAAAATACTTTATGACTATAAAAGTTGAAAATAATTTTATTGGTTATCCTATGTCAATTCACATAAGTATACTTTTATATTTTATTAGCTAATACAGCTCTTCTTTTAAAAACTTCTACCAACTTCTTTAAAATATTGCCTATGAAAATATCATCCAAAATGTATTTTATTTTTATGAATATTAGATGTTAAGTCTCCTTTCCTTCTTTGCCCCATACTTAGGCCCAAATAAGTTATTTGAAAATACTGATAAAATGGGGCATGCTTTCTTAGATGTTTTGTATCCTGTATTAAAATATTTTACAATTACAAAAGTTGAAAAATAATTTTATCAGTTTTCTTAAATATAATCTCCTACCTCCCATACATGAACTAACCCATAGAACTAAGTAATTTTGTTAGTCCAAATGCAGAGGGCCAAGAACATAAGGGAATTACAAAAACTCCAAGATGACTAATTTAAAGCAGATATTAAAGTACTACAGATGTGGCATATTTACTGTCTCTCAAGAAGTTCTCTGCTTGAGTGTTTATTTTTGTTTTCTAGTGTTTATCTTTGCATTCGGCAGTATCTTCAAGATAATTATTCCCCACTCTCAAAGCATTACTGTTGCACAGGTTTCGTATTGGAGGAGGAGATATATAAAACATCAATTTCCTTATTCAAAACCAAAAATAAATGAGGATTTAGAAATATGTTATTACAAAGATGGTGATCAGAAAGACTATGTCCACTGAATTACAGGGCTGTGGAGATGAAAAATGCCTTTGCTTCATTCAGGACCTAGGACCTTAAAAATGATAAATTTAGCTGGATTTTCTTTTCTGCTTATGTTTTAACCCCCAAATTTGGTCTTGTATCATAGCAGTTTTTATTTTACTTGAATGTTAAAAGAAAATTCACTGGATTATAAAGACAGATTAATAACCTGTTGAACCTCAGCTGGGAACTAATCAATAGAAAATACTTATTTGGTTGGGTAAATACATTTCAAGACATTTAAAACATTACTAAATAAGTTGTTTTTAAAAATATTTAACTTGAAATAATAAAAACTATTAAAAGCTAGTAAAGATCTTTCCCGAGGGTTAATAAAAGCAAAAACAACCTTAATAGACACATGGTTACACACAAATTTCCTCACAGAGGTAAAGAAGCTGTGATTAGTATCAGGATTTTAAGGAAGTGTCATTTCAGAAACTGCATTAATATATTGTAAGTGGTTTCAAGAGTCTGAGCTGGTGCATGCTGGTACTAGAGAAAATCTGAAGCATCTAGTTGGGTACAAATGGACTGACATTTACCTTTAAATTATTAAATGTCATTGATCTTTTTTTCTTTACAACTTCTAGAATGGACATTTGTTTATTCAGTATGAAATGATTTAATCATTTAAATAACAAGCTTTAAAAGGCTGACATTCAATGGAAACCGATGAAATAATTTACCTTTTGGTAATCAAAATAACCTGAGATCGTTTTTAATATCTTCTTTTTTTAAGGACCCCTTGTTAAAGTTTGTGATTTTTATTAATGCAAATAAGGCAAAGTGGTTGTTTTCTACACACTTGTTTTCACCACAGTGTGGTGGGTTTTGTTCTCAGTTAACCTTTAATACTCTGTACATACTATTCTGAAATACTGTGGTGAAGTAAGGCCTCCCATCCTTGAGCAAGACACTACATAAGGGAGGATTAGCTGTATTGGAAGGGTCTTCCACATCCCAAATTTCCAGCATACTGCAACCAGGCCTAAAAAAAAAAAAAAAAAAAAGGCACATATATATCCATATTAAAAATGTAGTCATAATGCAAGGAAAATATATAAATTATAAAGTAGCTCTAAGATCTTTGGAGACTCTTTTTTTTTTAAGATTTTATTTATTTGAGAGAGAGACATTTCAGAGATATATGGAGAGAGAGCATGAGTGGGGAGGAAAGGGAGAAGCTTAGCAGGGAACTTGACACAGGGCTCCATCGCAGGACACAGGGATCATGAACTGAGCTGAAGGCAGATGCTTAACTGACTGGACCACCCAGGCGCCCTGAGACTAATTTATTTAATAAAGATTATAAAGCATCATTTCATAAAATGTAAGTTCAACATTTAAGGATAAAAATGAAATTAAATATGTTGTATTTTCATGTTCCACTTAACCAGATAACAAGCATATTATTAAACTTAACAGGAAAGTCCAATATACATTCAGAAATACATATTTAAAAATTTATTTTCAAAATGAAATATGAATAAATATATTTTCTACATCGTATCACCATCCAAACATAAGGCTCATGAGTAGTAGGAGACAGTTTAAAGGAAAGCTAATCTAATTCCTGATGAATTGCCCATTTTTGAGTTTCATCTGACTTAGATCAGCATGAAAACATATCGTCCCAGGTAACGAAGGAAAGCTCTTGTTGGCCAGATTTGTTCTTCTCTACCTTTTCCTATTTTGGGTGGCTTTATAATTGGACTGACTGGGATACTAGTTCTCACTAGGGAATAACCCTGCATGAGAGGCAGGCAGTAAAGGGAAGAAATCAGGCCAAACTGGCTATTATTTTTTAACAGCTATATTGAGGAAATATTTATGTACAATAAAATGAACTCATTTATAAGTAAAGTTTGATAAATATGGACAACTGTGCATAGGTGTATGAGCACTTCCATAATCATAATATAGAAAATTCCCAGCACTGAAATAATTTCCCTTGAACCCCTCTGCAGTGGGTCCCCTAGCTCCAGCTTAGCCCAGGCAACACTGATCTCCTTTCTGCAATATAGTTTTGCCTTCTCTAGAATATTCCAGATATTTATATTCACTGCAGCTTTCATATGTTATTCACAAAACAATTCTATCCCTTTTCCTCCCATCAATACATGTATCTGTATTTAAAATACATGTCTTCAAGGGGACATATAGTTGAGTTTTGCTTTTGTATTCCGTCTACCAAACTTTGTCTTTTGATTAGAGTGTTTTGTCCCAATTCATATTTGTGATTACTGATATTGATTTAGGCTTTTTCCCCTTGTTTTCTATTTGTTTCATCTATTTTTTAAATGTCTGTTTCTCTTTCTTTTATGTCAAACAAAAAGTTTTAGTTTATCGTCCATTTCATTCATTGGTTTATGCATTTTTTTGCCTGTGTGTGTGTGTGTGTGTTTGCTCTAGATATTGAAACAGGCATCTTCAACGTATCACAGTTACTTAACATTAAACTTGGGTTATTTCCAGAAAATTATACATTTTATTTTTGTTTACTCCCCTTGCTTGTGCTATTGCTGTCATCTATATATGACTTACATTATAAAATCAAAAATATGGTATTATCTTTGCTTTAACTAGTCATAAGGTTTTAAAAGATTTTCAAAGAAGAAAATATATATATATACACATATAGTGATTAATATTTATCCACATTTTTAACATTTCCAGCACATTTTAGTATATCCTTTATTTCTGAATTTTGAATTATCATTTCAATGACAGTTGACTTCTACTTATGAAAAGAAGCCAGATGTTTATCGTATCATTCTTCTCTTGCTTCTTTCAAGATTTTCTCTTTTCTCCTTATCTCCTTATTTTTCACCAGTTTGACTATGATATTCCATGATGTGGATTTCCTTGGGTTTATCCTAGCTGCATTTGTTAACCTTAATTGGATTTTTAAGTTAATGGCTTTCAACAAACAAAAAATTTTTGGCCAAGATTTCTTCAGGTATTACTGTCCTCCCATTTTTCTTTTCTTTCATTCTTTCTGGTATTTCATAACCCTCGTGTTGAACTATTTAATAACACACAGGTCTCTATGGCTTTTGCTATTCTTCTTCAATCTTTTTGATTCTTGTTCTTTGGATTGTACTTTTTTTTCTTTTTTTTTTTTTAAGATTTTATTTGTTCATTTGACAGAGAGATCACAAGCAGGCAGAGAGAGAGGAGGAAGCAGGCTCCCTGCTGAGCAGAGAGCCCAATGCGGGGCTCGATCCCTGGACCCTGAGATCATGACCTGAGCCAAAGGCAGAGGCTTTAGCCCACTGAGCGACCCAGGCGCCCCTGGATTATACTTTTTCTTTACTTACCTTCAAGTCATTGATCTTTTTTCTGTTGTTACATCAAATCTCTTGAGAACTTTTAAAGAACTGTCATTCATTTATTATAATTTTCAATTCTAGAGTTTCCATTTTTCTGGGGAGGGTGTTCACTATTAAGAATCGTATCTTGTCCCTTACTGATATCATGTCTTCAATTCTTTGAACATGTTTTCCTTAATTCCTTGAATATAATCATAACAGCAGCTTTGCAGTCTTTCCCTGCTCAGTCCAACATCTCAACCTATTTGAATCAGTTTCTACTAACTTTTTTCTGGAGTATTGGAAAATATTTTTTAAAAAATGGATTCCAAATATAAAAAAAATTTTTTTTCACAGGTCTGGTAATTTGGGGTTGGAAACTGAATACTAGAGAAAACACCTGGCAGTGAGTCTGGAATCTGTTTTGTTCTTTTGATGACTGTTACTTTCTTGTTCCTGTTCTGGTAGGCATTTCACTTGTCTGGATCTCCTATTTTGTGCAGCAGCTATCTCCACTCAGTTTTTTTTAGGTTCCAGCTACTTCTTTTTTTAAATTTCTTTTCAGCATAACAGTATTCATTGTTTTTGCACCGCACCCAGTGCTCCATGCAATCCGTGCCCTCTATAATACCCACCACCTGATTCCCCCACCTCTCCCCCCACCCCGCCCCTTCAAAACCCTCAGGTTGTTTTTCAGAGTCCATAGTCTCTCATGGTTCACCTCCCCTTCCAATTTCCCTCAACTCCCTTCTCCTCTCCATCTCCCCATCTCCTCCATGTTATTTGTTATGCTCCACAAATAAGTGAAACCATACGATAATTGACTCTCTCTGCTTGACTTATTTCACTCAGCATAATCCCTTCCAGTTCCATTCATGTTGCTACAAAAGTTGGGTATTCATCCTTTCTGATGGAGGCATAATACTCCATAGTGTATATGGACCACATCTTCCTTACCCATTTGTCCACTGAAGGGCATCTTGGTTCTTTCCACAGTTTGGAGACCATGGCCATTGCTGCTATAAACATTGGGGTACAGGTGGCCCTTCTTTTCACGACATCTGTATCTTTGGGGTAAATATCCAGTAGTGCAATTGCAGGGTCATAGGGAAGCTCTATTTTTAATTTCTTGAGGAATCTCCACACTGTTCTCCCAAGTGGCTGCACTATCTTGCATTTCCACCAACAGTGTAAGAAGGTTCCCCTTTCTCCACATCCTCTCCAACACATGTTGTTTCCTGTCTTGCTAATTTTGGCCATTCTAACTGGTGTAAGATGGTATTTCAATGTGGTTTTAATTTGAATCTCCCTGATGGCTAGTGATGATGAACATTTTTTTCATGTGTCTGATAACCATTTGCATGTCTTCATTGGAGAAGTGTCTGTTCATATCTTCTGCCCAGTTTTTGAGATGATTATCTGTTTTGTGTGTGTTGAGTTTGAGGAGTTCTTTATAGATCCTGGATATCAACCTTTTGTCTGTACTGTCATTTGCAAGTATCTTCTCCCATTCCGTGGGTTGCCTCTTTGTTTTGTTGACTGTTTCCTTTGCTGTGCAGAAGCTTTTGATCTTGATGGAAGTCCTAAAAGTTCATTTTTGCTTTTGTTTCCTTTGCCTTTGGAGACATATCTTGAAAGAAGTTGCTGTGGCTGATATCGAAGAGGTTACAGCCTATGTTCTTCTCTAGGATTCTGATGGATTCCTGTCTCACGTTGAGGTATTTTATCCATTTTGAGTTTATCTTTGTGTACGGTGTAAGAGAATGGTCGAGTTTCATTCTTCTACATATAGCTGCCAAGTTTTCCCAGCACCATTTATTGAAGAGACTGTCTTTTTTCTGCTCTATATTTTTTCCTGTTTTGTCGAAGATTATTTACCCATAGAGTTGAGGGTCCATATCTGGGCTCTCTACTCTGTTCACTGGTCTATGTGTCTATTTTTATGCCAGTACCATGCTGTCTTGGTGATCACAGCTTTGTAGTAAAGCTTGAAATCAGGTAATGTGATGACCAGCTACTTCTTTCTTTTAGCCCTGGGGTTTTTCTTGTGTTTTTATCAGCCAAGGATTTGGGCAGAGTTATATTTGGAAACCCATCTTCCCATATTTCCCTTACTTTTGGGGGTCCTCCCAGAATGTGTAGTTACTTTGTTATCTTTTATTTCTGCCCTTTTTTTTTTTTAAGATTTTAATTTATGTATTTGAGAGAGAGAGAATGAGAAAGATCATGAGATGGGGGAGGGTCAGAGGGAGAAGCAGAGTGAGCAGGGAGCCAGATACAGAAATCGATCCCAGGACCCCAGGATCGTGACCCAAGCCGAAGGCTGTTGCTTGACCGACTGAGCCACCTAACCATCCCTGCCCTGACACCTTAAGTAATGACTCTGCATTCTGCTTCCTAGGGTGTGTGAAATTTGGGAAATGTACATGGTCAAAAGCAACAGGGAATTTGCAAGTCTCACCAGGAGTTCTCTTTCAAGGACAGACATCTTGGGGCACCTGGTGGCTCAGTTGGTTAAGTCCCCAACACTTGGTTTCTGCTTAGCTCATGGTCTCTGGGTTGTGAGATCAAACCCCATGTCGGGCTCTGTGCTCAGTGCAGAGTCTGCTTGAGAGTCTCTCCCTCTCCTTCCTCTTCTACCCCTATCACTACTCATATTCTCTCTAAAATATATAAATAAAACATTTTTTTAAAAATAAAAATAAATAAAATAAATAAAGAGGACAGACATCTTGCTCTAGTTTCCACCTACCCATTTCCCAAGTTCCCAGGGGATTCTCACAAGCATGTGTAGAATAAGTTTAAGGCAGAATTTATATTTCAGATTTTAGGTTTTGGTCTTTCTGTACTGCTGTTGCTTCTAAAACGTCCCCTTCAAATATCCAGCTGCTTTGGTACTCACAGCTCATCTGTCACCATCTGTCCCCTCAAGCTAGTAGGCTGTGATTTTCTGCTATACTAGAAGCAGGGATGGGGTGGTTTATGAAGTATTCACAGGCAAGAAGGTCCCAAATTCAGAGAAGTCCTTCAAGAGCAAATGTTTCTCAAGTTTCTCCCTGCTTTTGTGTCACTTCCCAGAGACTTCAAGTAGTTGTTTTTAATACCATTAAACCTAATTTTGGATGCATCCTATTAATTAAACTATATGCACACTGGAACTATGTCCTTGCTTTAAGTTGTGCCATAGTAACTCTTTTCTTTTTTAAAAGATTTTATTTATTTACTTGACGGAGAGAGATCACAAGCAGGCAGAGAGGCAGGCAGAGAGAGAGAGGGAAGCAGGGAGCCTGATGCGGGGCTCGATCCCAGGACCCTAAGACTGTGACCTGAGCCAAAGGCAGAGGCTTACCCCACTGAGCCACCCAGGCACCCCATGCCATAGAAACTCTTAAGACATGGTTCCAATTCACATCAGTCTCAAGATGACACTGAGCTCCATGAAACCATGCAAAGCAAAATGTAATTTTGACATGCTCAAGTTTCAGCTAATATAGTACCAGACAAAGTGAAGAGTACCTATGTTCTAATAACTATAATCTCTGGGAACAATAGGTCAACCTCTTCTTGCCAATACTAACTGAACTCCCTCAAAAACTCATTTCTTATGGGTCCTATGTTCAATTCCTTTGGGATTTGACAGACCAATAACTCCTAAATTCAGTTTGTCCATACTATAAAATCAAATTAGTACTGTTCATTATTTCCTTTAAATGTCAGATAGCATTAGGCTTTTAGGTAAAGGATATGTAATACTTAATAGAACAGAGTTGTAAAGAAAAGCAGAACAAGTCAATTTTGTAAAAAGAACTGCCTTGAGAGAAAATTTGCTATTCCTTCTTTAGAACTTATTCTTGGTATCTCAGAAGGCTACTAGTGATAGCTGAAGAATGTCTTTCTACATCCCAGAATTTTAGAAGACTTCTTTGCATAAATATTTACTTGTATATTTAGAGTAACTTTTTATTAGGATACAATTACAGGAGGAAAAATGCACAGATCTTAGTGTACAATTCCATGAGTTTTGACAAGTGTGTACACTCATATAAAAAAATAGGGCAATCAAGATAATGAACACTGTCATTATTCTATGAGAAAGAAAAAAGTTCTTGAATCCCTTTCTAGAGGATCTTTCCTCCATCACCACAGCCAACCGCTATTCTGATTTCTGTTCCCAATTAGCCTTGCATATTTTAAACTTCATAGAATGGAATCACATAGTATGTCCTCTTCTGTGTTTGGTTTCTTTCATTCAGCATGTTTTTGTGGTTCATCCTTTTTTCACACATCAGTATTTTGTTCCTTTTTATTGCTAAGTAACATTCCATTGTATGAATATACTATATATAATTTGTTTATTCATTTTTCTCTTGATCTTTGGGTTGTTTCTGCTTTGAGATATTATGAATGAAGATGCTATAACATCTTTTTTTTTTAAGATTTTATTTATTTATTTGACAGAGAGAGATCACAAGTAGGCAGAGAGAGAGGAAGGGAAGCAGGCTCCCTGCTGAGCAGAGAGCCCGATGCGGAACTCGATCCCAGGACCCTGAGATCATGACCTGAGCCGAAGGCAGCGGCTTAACCCACTGAGCCAAAATTCCACAAGGAGTAGAACTCCTGAGTAATAAGGCAAATATATGCTTAAATTTTTGTTAGAAGCCTCCAAATACTTCTCCAAAGTGGTTGTATCATTTTTTACTCCCATTAGCAATTTAAGAGATTTCTAGTTAATCTACATCCTTGCCAATATCTGGTATTTTAGTTTTTAAGATTTTATCTGTTCTAGAGTATATGTAATAGTATCTCTTTGTGGTTTTAATCTGCATATCACTGAATGCTGACAGTATTGAACATCTTTTGATGTATTTACTAGTCATCACATTTTCTTTCATGAAATATGTCTGTCCAAGTTTTTGTCTGTTTTCAATTGTATTGTCAATTTATTATTAATTTGTAAAATTTCATGTAAAAAATATATATCCCTTTTATCAGATACCTACTTTATAAATATTTGCTTCCAGTTTGTGGATTCCCTTTTTATTTCCTTAATATCTTTTGAGGAAAAGATTTCAATTTTGATGGTATTTTAAATAAAATACCAGGACTTTATTTGATTTTTTTTAATGGTTAGTGTTCTGTGTTCCAAGAAATCTTTTAATTTTAGCTTTTACATTTAGTGCTATAATCCATGTCAAGTTAATTTTTCGTTTATGTTGTAGTATGGGTCATGGCTCACTTTTTCTTCTCTACAGATATCCAGTTAGATCAGCAACATTGTTGAAAACATGTCTTTTTGCATTCAAGTAAAAAAACATTATTTTTCAATTTCCTTTGTAGTTTTTTCTTTGACCCATAAGTTATCCATAAATTTACGGCCTAATTTCCAAACATGTATGGATTTACCAGATATCCATATTTAGTAGATTTCTAATTATTAATTTTTAATTTTATTCTCTCTGATATCAAATCTTTTAAACATACTGAAGCCATTTTTATGGCCCAGCATATGTTTTCCCTTGTGCCCTTTAAAAGAATGTGTATTCTGCAGAATGTATTTTCCTATACTGGTCTATAAAAGTAATTAGGTCAGATTATTTGATACTGTTTGATGTTTCTATCTTTTAATCCTTACACTCTTTTTATTGAATTCTCTCAGTAATGAAAGGGAAGTTAACATTTCCAACTATCATTGAAAATTTGCTTATTTTTCTTTATATTCTATACATTTTAAATTTAATTTTAATTAAAATAGAGCTCTGAAGTTGTTTAGATATACACATTTTAGAACTGTTATATATTTTTGATGAGTTAATCCTTTCGTCATTATAAAATGTTCATCTTTTTGTGGTAATATGCCTTGCTTCGAAGTCTACATTGTCTTATTAAATTTTAAATTAATGTGATGTGCACATGCATCAACATTATGATGTTCCAGCTTCTTCTTTTACAAGATGTCATTTCTTCCTAGATATATTAGGTATTAAAATTAGCTACTAAAACTTATGAACTTCACTTTTCCAAAATGTTTTATGGTAATGCCTAATTATCTATATGAGAAATGAAAATTCTTAATGTTAGACCTAATACAACTAGGGACCTCTTAAGTCAAGGAATCTAAAAGAAGGTCTCAAGATATCCGTTAACCATTTTAGAATTTTGTGATTTTTAGAAATTGAAAATTCAGAAGTTAAAGATTATACTTAGTAATGTTTCACTTACTATATCTTCTTGAGTTATCAAAAACTTTTCTTATAGTTCTTATAAATTCAATGTTATCCAGTTGTAGTAAAAGAATGTTAATGTCTCACACTACTTACTGTAAACTCAAATATGTATTTCATACATCTAATAAAAACTATGATAAAAATTTGAAAAACTATGAAGGAAAGCAATGCTTAAGATGTTAAAATAAAAAAAAATCAGGAAGCTAAGATACACTACAGTTTCTTGAAATTAGATTCTACTGAAATGATATTTATTTTCCTACATGAAACAATTTTAAATAAAATACCAGGATAGTACTTTAATAGAATTAATTTAGAATAAAAATTCTTTTTTTTCAGTATTTTTAAAGTTAACATATAATGTATTATTTGTTTCAGGGACACAGGTGTCTGTGAATCATCAGTCTTACACAATTCACAGCACTCACCATAGCACATAACCTCCCCATTGTTCATCATTCAGCCATCCCTCCAGCAACCCTCAGTTTGTTTCCTGAGATTAAGAGTCTCTTAACGTTAAGTTTGTCTCCCTCCCCAATTCCATCTTAAAGAATCACAACTACTGTAATAAGGTAAAACGGTTGTTGCTTAAAGATATTCCATACCATACAGCATAGGACTCATACTCACTTAGTTCTCACAACACACCATGCCTCTTCTAAAATGTAATAATTCACATGTAACTCCAACAATTTATCTCTCACTTCTTTTGCAGATTTTCGACTATATGTGGAATAAACTATTTTTGTCCGAGCCCTTTACATTCAAAACACAATTAAATATTTTTTAGTAAGTTAGAATAGAATGGACTGAAAAAATTCTGCTAGTAAATGAAAATCTCAACACTCACTGGGTGGAACACTCATCTATATGACCTCAAGCAGCATGAACTGGTTTGGGGACAGCACAGATTATTTTTGGATAGCAGTTTCCACTTTCCTGCTTTTATTTTGCATATGCTAAAACTTACAGTGGTTTGAATTTTGTAGGTACTGCTTGTTAGTTTTTACCAGAACAAACATCAAGTGCCTTAGAGACTACAAAGTTCAGGATATAAATTTGCTTTGCATATGCATAAAGTAATTAATCTGCTCACGGAACACATTCGAATAGAGGTGAACAGAGTGAAAACAGATTTTGGTAGATAATTTCACCTATTGAAATTATCTGAAAAGCATATGAATTGAAGTTGAAATATAACAAATCATATATTCAGACAGAGGGCATCTAGTGTAGCAGTGAGGAAGCTTGACAAACAGGATCAGTCACCAAAATATGGTACAACAGATAATTTGGCCCCCAAATAGAGAAGTTTTTATGACATTCTGAATAATTACCATTCATGCATTGGATATTTCTTTTTTAACTTACTGAAGTTCAATGAGTTAACATAGAGTGTATCATGAGCTTCAGATGTAGCTTTCAGCTATTCATCTGTAGCATATAACACCCAGTGCTCACTACATCATGTGCTTTCCTTAATGTCCATCACCCAGTTATCGATCTGCCTACCCCGCATTGGACATTTCTCAAAATTTCAAGCATATAGGATGTACAATGTCCAGAACCAGACATCAAACTTTAAATGATTTAAAATGTTAACTCTAAAAATAGGCCAAAGATGCATTAACAGGAAAAGATTACATTGACAATGACTAAAATGATTAAAATAATTCAGAGTTTCATAACTAGTTAACCAAAAACACCCTAAATTTTCATAAAATCATGTAATATAGCAAATTTCATGTACTTTTCTATTAGAAAAGGCTAGTTGTAGGCCATTGGTAAAATAGAGAATGGTTTCTTAAATCAGTCAGAGGGGCTTGTGGGGTTCAGAGCAGGGGCTGGCAAACTATGGCCATGGGTTAGAACCATCCCATCTCCTAGTACTAGTACTTAGCAGTTCTACTGGAACAAATAGAACAACATACAGGTTAGTTATAAATACATGATATTTTCATTTTGAGAAAAATTAGCATGTCTGGTTAAAACATTCAATCATTTGCCAACCTCAAGTCTGCATCCTCGTAATGTGGGTGATTCACAATGGGGTGCAGGGTAGACAGCTTGACACTGGCCATCGTAGGCATGGCACCTGCAAAAACAGCATCTGAAAAACAAGGACATTTTCCCTAATGACATATTTTAAAGAACACCAAAGATCAGTACTTATCTATAATATTTGAACCCAAATTAAGAAAGATGAAATACATTTAAATAATAACTACTGGCATTATTCTTTTTCTTTGCTCAATATTGTCTGCTATTATAATAGCCAACTTTGTTATCTCTGTGCCAGGAACTGTGTTAAATAAGTTAACAACTTATTTACAACTTAAACAACTTAATTTGCCGAACTTTATGAAGTGGGTTCTATGCTATTCTTATTTTCTAAATTAGAAAACTGAGAACCAACAAAGATAATTGACTTGTCAAGTCTATACACCTAGGTGGAACCAGAGCCCACACTCAGGCACTTTACTACAACTTCATGCCATGTTCAAGCTCAATGTAAAAGACAACGCTACAAAAACACATAGGACCAGAAAGAATTACAAAACTTTATACTTGTTCCGATAATTTAAAATGCCAAGAACTGAGAGACTGTTACAAAAGGCAAGTCTCATGCTGTATGTTTTAAGATGAAACTGTGAGCTGTAGTTTCTTGGAAGTCAAAAATGTTTACTTACCTCCTGATAATTCTATATAATAAATTATTGAATAATTTTGAAGGTTGTCATTTTTAATCAATATAATAAAATCACTAACAAGGCATGTTATTCAGATCTACTGTAAATAGCTGAATGTTTACTTGCAAATCTAACTAAATATTCTAAATGTAACTTTAAGAGAGTATCATTACATATGACTTAAATTTGAAGATACATAAGTCAATCAATGTATATGTATTATCACAAAATTCAATAATTAATGATGGAAAGTTCTTAGGCTAGAGCAGTGGTTCTCAACCAGATGTGATTTTATTTTCTAGGGATATATATTTCTGGAGACATTTTTGATTGGCACACTGTGGGGAGAGAGGTATTGTGGGCAACTTGTGGGTTGAGGAAAGGTATGCTGCAAAATATTCTTCAATGCACAGGCCAGTCCCTAATGTCAATAGTGCCAAGACTGAGCAAATGTGAGTTAGAGGAACCCAAAGCCCAGGGACACAGTTATCAGAAAAAAAGTAGGGGAGTCTGTCCAGCAACAGCTGAAATCACTGAAGAGAAAACAACTATGGCATAAAGAGGGGCAGAAATACTCTGCAAAGTCTTAATTCTTGTTGGTGAAATAAATATGAAATAGTCTTGGACAAGATTATGGATTACTTATAGAAAATACTGTAGAATACACTTATTCTCTGGAAAGGTTTTTTTAAAAATTGAAATATGTCTGGTTGAGGTGATTTTGGATAAAGATAGGGAAAAAAGTAAGCTAAAAATATTTTGGAGTCTTTTTGAAATTATTTAGTGAAGAAAATGGAGTATATGAGATTTTAACTCTTCTGTGCACAAATGGTTTTACAAAGTTGGAAGAGAGAGTCAGCACTGACTGAAGTGATAGAAAGGGCACTGTTGACCTCCCCATGGTCAAAAAAGTATCTTCTCCAATGTCTGTTCACAAGGTGTGAAGATTTGTTATTGAACAATTACTTGTCATTGTTAGGGTTAAAATATGAAAATGATCTAAGTATTATAGTACATATCTATGAACAATCATTAATTCCTCATGTTAATTAAAATTCTTGGCAGTTATCAAGGAGGCAGCTAAAGAGGGCACAAAATTGTTTTTCAAGAAGGTTTGACTGGTGGACACTACAATTTGCATGCTTAAAATCTGTCAGTGATTAATGACTCTGTGTGTCTGTTTCTACATGTCTGTATACTAGCTTTACATAGAACTAAAGAGCTACATACCCGGTCTGGTATTATATTTGATCCATTGTATCAGTTCCTCCTGAGGCAAATTATTAAATTCTCCTATTATGCTCCATTGATTATGGAGGTTTGCACAACCTTGTATTGACATCACTGTTAGGATGCCAAAGATAACATTCTCAAAACGAACTCTGCAAAAAAGCCAGCCAAAGAGCTGAAATGAAAGAAACCATTACTTTTAATTCTTATATGAAGTGTGCTATAGGGCCAATAATAAACTCTCACCTTGCTACTAAACCATGGTGGATTGTCGTTTGAGATTATCAATGCACTAATAATACACACATGATTGGTCACCTATTATTTAAAAATAGTATATATTTTGGAATTATAGGACCTAATAAAAATGGAACTTTCTTTATCCTCAAAAGAATAAAGAAAGAAACACACCTCATCCTTCTAGTACTGATTTACTACCAAGGATTAAGATTAGCAAATCACAAAAATGTGAAACATCCTGGAACTAAATCCTGTAATACCCTCTAATAGACATCTAAAATAACTATGGAAACCTCACCAGCAGTAACACATACAGTTACTATAGTGTAGTGGCACCAAAATGAATACCTTACCCGTCGAGAACATATCAAGGAAGCCATAACACACATGTGAGGTGTTAAAAACAACTTCAGCCTCATGATTAAAATGGCAAGGACAGTGAATGCTAACAGTTGCAATGTGTGAAAAATCAGCTGTAAAAACAAAATGAAATGATATTTCACTTTATATATTTTTAAATTAATACATATAATATATATTAAAACTATTACCATTCATTAGGACAAGGATCTTTTAATTTAATAGTAAATCTGGTAATATTTATTCATTCATTCAACAAAGATTTAGCAAATGTGTACTAAATGCCACGTACTGTTCTGGAGGCCATGGATACAACCGTGAACAAAATAACAGTAAGCAAAGTCTGCCCTTGTGAGACTTACATTTTAGAACATTCACTAAGTAGAGATAGAAATTGTCATGGCAAGTAAATGAATCAATTATAGTCTCTTAGAAAGTGGGACAGGAGAAGAAGGCTGGGAGTACACTGTGTGTGGTGTGAGGCCACGAGCTGGAGCAGTTGTAATTCCAAGGAGGACAATCAGGGAGGGCCTCACTCAAGAGGTGGCATTTGAACAGCACTCATGCAAGCTGAGGAAGTGAGCCACAGAGACGTACAAATATTGAGTGTTTCACAAGTTTTCATGTCACTTAGCCAGCAACAAAAATCAGAACAAAACACAAGCTAGATTATTTTTAAAGTAATGGAATCATATATATAAATATTTGTACTGATTAGTAGGACACTCATTTTATTAAGATGGGGTTCCACTGAGCAAAGATTTCAGACAAAATTTTTCTAACAGACATACTCATAAAATATCAGCCAGTTCTTCATTAGAAAAATAGACTATGCAACCCAGTCAAGTGTCATTAAATATTTATGTTTGAATTTGCTAATATTCAACAAATTAAGCATTGAAGATAATAAGGTATTTTCACCTATAAAATGGACAACTATTTAATACTGAGTGTTAGAGAAGAGTCCTTGAAACATACACTGATGTAATTTGTACATTTAGCATTATTTATCAAGATGTTACAAAAGAGCCAACCCCTTTGACTTAAATTTCCATTCTAATTTAAGGGAATAATGAAGACCAAAAATACTGTATAAAGAGGATCACTTAAGTGAATTTTTAGTGGCAAAAACAGAAAAAACCTATGTGACCATTATAGGGGAATAAGTAAATTACCACATTTCCCACGTCTATAGCCATTAAAAGATTACGTGTTAGCAGATTATCTAATGGCATGGAAAGTTTTCAATGTGTTTAATTATATACACAAGATTAATTTTGTGAAAACCATCTATCTGTATATATACATGCATGGCTGGGGTGGGAGGGATGGAGATGGCTACAAAAATATGTACCTAAAAATAGAGGTTCATTCTGAATGGTGATTTTTCCAAATTTTTCTTTTTAAATGTGTTATTTTAGATTAGAAATATATAACTTATGTTTAAAACAAAATGCAAAGCTGTGTTTTTTCCTTTTTAAGTAAAGATGTTTAAAAATGGAATTTGTTAATTTTTTCATTATTCTTGAATCCAAAGTAAAAATGTGGAAAGTCAATCCTTCATTTTTCCTCAAACTCCTCTTTGGACACAGTTGGGGCCATGTTGCGGAAGGAGCAAAAGACATTAACGCACTTCACACCCAAATAGGTCTTTTTGTTTAGGACCATTAAATCACAGATTGGTAGATTACACGGGTCATCTTCTTTAACCCTGTATCTGAAACAGAGATCTCTTCTGTCAATCTATGAACTGGCGCTTCACTAATTCCTGAAAAGGAATATGCATAGGAGTGCCTATTATAATTATGGATGGCTATAAATGCTAGAAAATCTTTTCTGAAACTGAATCAGTGTCTCCCTATAATTTCCACACCTCTGCAAATGCACAAAATTAGTCTAACCTATTTGCACATAGCAGTTCTCTATTATTCAAATACTGTACTCATGACTTTGCACTAATCCCACCTTTACCCTTAGAAAGCTTTCTATTTTTAAGTTAAATATTCAGAAACTTGGAATCATTAGCTCTATGGTGTCATAATTCTGGTTGCCTTGCTCTGAACATGGTACAGATTGCCCATGTTCCGTTAAAATGTTCGACTACAATAAGTGTGGTCTAATTTATGCAAGTGTACATCTGACTTCTCCCAATATGCCTTCCTTTGGTTATTCTGAGTCACAGGATGAGACTGTCATTGTCTCTTCGAAATCCCATCACTTGTACTCTATTATTTTTCCCATCACTTCTAACTTAGCACCAACTTCTCATATGACCAGAATTAAATCTAAAGTAGTAACTCTTCTTGACTTTCCTTTCTCACCTAAAAGCTGAAAGGACTCTGTCTGCATATGGAGACCTGAAAGATCTTCATCATTTTCTTATCTTCCTTGCACAACGTTTTTTTTTTGTGGGGGAATGACACAAACACTCTAAATAGCACCACTCATATTTGTCTTCTATGGTTATCCACATGCTCTAAACTCCCTTCCACTCACAGGCTACAATTGACTTTCTATGGAGCTCTCTTGCCATAGTTAATTTATCTCCTATTCTATCACACAGTTTTCTTTTTACCTACCAAGTAGAAGACAGAAGGCTACAGTTAAAAAGCACAGTCCAAAATTCTGTACTGTATGTAACCTACTGTCAATTTGTTAGTACCTCTCTCCACATAAAAATTACTAGGAAAATCCTCACAACATCTTTTAGAGGCTGGAAGCAAGGAAAGAAGAGCAGCTCAGGAAATGGTTCACTCCCCATCCCTGGAATAAGGGCGTGTGACTGGGTAGAGTGTGAGGTGGCAGCTCCCAAGCATAAAGAAAACAAAGTGTAGAAAGTCAGTCCAAATGACAGACTGACCCTGTCAAAACTACCTCCCACAACAATTGTGAAGATGTCTTGAGAACATGGTAGAAATACCCTCACTGGCACAGTTAACAGAGGGCAGAGTATTAGTTGGAGCCCCTGGGGTCTCAGTCCAGAAAGCACACAAATTTAAAAGTGGGCCTTTACACTAGGCATCACTGTAAGTATCTTACATATAACTCATTTAATCCTATAGCCACCATGGGGGATAAGTATTGCTGTTACTGTTGTTGTTCTGGTTGTTCCCAAAAAGATGTAATGTAATTTGGCTATGATCACACAGCCAGTAAATGGAAGAAGAGGGATCTGGAGCCAGCCAACTCTCAAGTCTGTGTGTTTAACCACTACACTATGCTTCTTTTCCAGACAATAAACTATTCAACCACATAGTTCTATTAATCTGAGAACATGGAAGGGTACAGAACCCCAACATATGTCACTCAATCTATTTTTCAAAAGAAGTAATTCTTCCCCCAAATTCTGATTACCTTTTAAAAAGCCATCCTTTTGACTGACAGCTGAACAAAAATATCTACAATTAGATCTGATTATATCATTTCTTGTTTAACAACAAAGTCCAGGATAGAGTCTACCTTCTTTGCATATGAAGTCACCATAGTCTGAACATGTATCACTTCTTTTCTATGCATCTGCAATCCTGATTTGCCTGTAATGCTTAACATACCATATTACCTTATGCCTCCTTTGTATATGTACATGCTCTGCCCTTGGTAAACTCCTCTAACATCATTAAAAAAAAATATGTCCCTAACTACCCCATCTTCTTCACACAGATATAATCACTTTTTCTGCACTATTTTTCTACCTACCTCCTTTATCAAGGCACATGTCATTATCTGTTCACATTGCCTGTCTTCCTACACTACACATTAAATTCTACAAAAGCAGGGACCTGGTGCATAACAGACACATAAAAAAGATTAAACTGATTAGAACACAACAGAAGAAAAATTAAAATGGGCAAAATAAGGATAAATGGAGAAATAGAGTAAGAAAATAAAATGTAAGAAGAGGGCAGAAAATTAAGCAACACTGTGTTTTTAAAAAGAGTGGGTTGAGAAATATAAATAAAAAGCCCTGGGTTTTGAATACCATATGATAAAATATAAAGTACGAATGTGCCCTGCTAAGTAAAACTGGGCAATGTGACACAACTCATTTGCGTAAACACAGTTCACATTAGGCCATTAGCATGTGTTAAATGATTAACAGCACGGACTCTGCTGCTACATGCCCTAGGTTCAAAGGCCTTGGTTCCACAGAGCTAAGGTCCCTATGTCCCTTCAGCTTTGCGAACCTAAGTTATTCAACTTCTCCATGCCATAGTTTTCTTTCACCTGTACAACACACAAAACAACTGTACTTACCTCAATGGGTTGTTGTGTGAATGAAATTATAACTATATGTAAATCCCTTCCCCAAATGCCCTGTCTATAGGAAGCAGGAAGTATTTACTACTACTTTGAAGGCACTGGAAATGGACTGCCAGTGTTGAAATGCAAGCTTTATTATGAATTAGAGGCAGACCTGAGGAAAACTACTTAATTTCTGTGGGTCTCTATTCTGTGGCCAAGACTGCTTTGCTTTTCTTCTTAGACATGTAGCTAGACTCCATTTCCCAGCTCCCTGCCGACAGGTGTGGCCATGTGCCTGAGGTCCCAGCTGAGGGCAGGAAGTCCCCATTTCCGTTTCCAGACCTAGGCCTTACAAAATCTCTAATGCAGGATCTTTCTTTCTCCTTTGCTGCCTTCATGTAGACAAGAACATCAGCACTCCAGGGCAGAGTCTTCTCTGTTCTTTCTCCTTTGCTGATGTGATGCAGACAAGCACACTGCAGATGGCCAAGCTATAAATGGAAGGCATCTGGGTTCCTCAATCACTGCTTGCTGGAGGGGGGGTGTCACCACTAACCAGGAACTCCTGGTTTCAACTTTATGTGAACAAAGAATCAAACTTCACTGAGTTAAGTCATTGAAATATTAGTATTTGTCTCTGTTAACAGCTATTTTTATCTAATTAACAGACTTATCTTATGTGCAGAATGGGAATAATAATATGAGAATTAAAACAGCACAGTACATGGCACATAGTAACTATTAAAAACTTTGATATCATTATAGGCTATTTTATTAAGTCCAAATTCAGTTGTCTTGTCTTGTATATTTGGCCTTTCTTTTAAGACTCAAAGCACTATTATTTAGGAAATCATATTTCTACCCCTGCTGAGCTTTCTCTTCATATGCCACAAAATAATTTGGCATCATATATGTTGTCTTATTTGTTTCATGTCTCTGTGGAAAAATTATGCATATCAGAGGGCAGCAACACTACTATACCATCTTCTGTATCCTATAAAACTCCAAGATTGTAACTGACTGCATATCAAGTCTGGGTGTGGCCAAAGGCCACCAGTCACAGGGCCATAGATGTCTGCCCTGATGGGCTGAAACTGAATAGCTCATTGGGTTAGGAATTAATGCTTTTATTGTTGAATGAATAAAAGAGTGGATGAAAAAATAAAAGCAATTTAATTATGTTCCATGGTCATAAATAAGCCTTCCATTTTTCAGAAATCCTACTATTCAAAAAAGCAAAAGCACACACAGGAGGGATCAGCATTTATTACCAACGCTGAACCACTGAACCACTGCTGACAGTGCATTGGCAGCAAGGCAAAACCTTTGTGAATTATCCTTGAACTAGAATTTAATACACAAATATAGCAAAGATTAAAATGAAAGCTTTACCTCACCATGTTCAAGGAGCTGTTTTCTGGAATAAAAAACATTCTCTACTTACTGAATGTCCATTATGATTACATAAATACAAACTTAATTTATTTGTTCTTAGGTTTAAGAAATTTGATTTTCTCTAATCAGTAAATAAAAATTAGACAATATCACTAAAAATAAAAATTTGAAAGGCATGATTTATAGTCATCCTATGTAAGGTATATTTAAAAAGTCATGCTTTGGTTAAGATAAAATAGATTTTACTGATTGCTGGAGACTATACCTCTAGAAAGATTTAAAGAAAAATAATCTCTATTAAATATTCAACCATGTACATAAAACTCTGAGCATCCTTGAGTGTTTCTTCAGAATAAACTTTCAGAAGAAAATGTACTGGGTAAAGCATATAAATATTTTTAGTTCTACAAAAATTTATGTCTAAAGAACCTATTGAGCTCTGGGCACTGTGAAGTGAACACAGCCTGAATGGTGTCGACCTTGTTCTCCTCTCAGCTCGTGTGTTACACTCATACCAGGGGTATGGACTGCCTGTTTAGTTGCTCCATTGAGAAAGTGGAAGACTCTGGTTTTACAGTTCAGGTAAGACACTAAGAGGTAAGGAAGTTCCAGGGCACAAACAGATCCAGAGGGTTTTTGTTTGTTTGTTTGTTTGTTTGTTTTTAAAGGCTGGTCAGGGGGTGGCCTGTCAGGAAAGCTGTGCCATCACCAAATCACTCAGCCTCTGTTGCAGCTTGGCCCTGACTTGCCCGATAGAGGGGGTGGGTAGGGGGTTTCCCACCTGTCCTGAAATCTACTGGTCACAACAGGATCCTGCGGTGAGCTGCTGTGTGCAAGGGAGGACAGGCCCCGACAATAATTGCTGATGCAAATAAATCTAGTAGCTAATCTAAAATATAAATGTATAACCAAATCTTCAAACATACAAATGATATAAATTGATAAAGAGCAATAACAGATGTTCAAAAAAGAGAGGCTAAAGCAAAAGTTTAAGAGAGCCAACAATTCTCTGAGATAAAGGACGTTGTGAATGTTCAGATTAAAATGTCCCATGTAAATAAATATGTCCTGTGTAATAAACATGTAAAATACACACATTCATGTATACATATGTACATTCATATCTCAAACTCCATAAATTTCCAGAGAGCAAAACTTCACATAAAATTTCTCATTGGTTGGAAAAAAGACAGCCTCTTCAATAAATGGTGTTGGAAAAATTGGACAGCCATATGCAGAAAAATGAAATTGGACCATTTGCTTACACCACACATGAAAATAGACTCAAAATGGATGAAGGATCTCAATGAGCAAAAGGAATCCATCAAAATCCTTGAGGAGAACACAGGCAGCAACCTCTTCGACCTCTGCCGCAGCAACATCTTCCTAGGAACATCGCCAAAGGCAAGGGAAGCAAGGGCACAAATGAACTATTGAGATTTCATCAAGATCAAAAGCTTTTGCACAGCAAAGGAAACAGTTAACAAAACCAAAAGACAACTGACAGAATGGGAGAAGATATTTGCAAACGACATATCAGATAAAGGACTAGTGTCCAAAATCTATAAAGAATTTAGCAAACTCAACACCCAAAGAACAAATAATCCAATTAAGAAATGGGCAGAGGACATGAACAGACATTTCTGCAAAGACATCCAGATGGCCAACAGACACATGAAAAAGTGCTCCATATCACTCGGCATCAGGGAAATATAAATCAAAACCACAATGAGATATCACCACACACCAGTCAGAATGGCTAAAATTAACAAGTCAGGAAATGACAGATGCTGGTGAGGATGCAGAGAAAGGGGAACGCTCCTATACTGTTGGTGGGAAGGCAAGCTGGGGCAACCACTCTGGAAAACAACATGGAGGTTCCTCAAAATGTTGAAAATAGAACTGCCCTATGACCCAGCAATTGCACTACTGGGTATTTACCCTAAAGATACAAACGTAGTGATCTGAAGGGGCACGTGCACCCGAATGTTTATAGCAGCAATGTCCACAATAGCCAAACTATGGAAAGAACCTAGATGTCCATCAACAGATGAATGGATCAAGAAGATGTGGTATATATACACAATGGAATACTATGCAGCCATCAAAAGAAATGAAATCTTGCCATTTGCCACAACATGGATGCAACTAGAGCGTATCATGCTTAGTGAAATAAGTCAAGCGGAGAAAGACAACTATCATATGATCTCCCTGATATGAGGAAGTGGTGATGCAATATGGGGGCTTAAGGGGGTAGAAGAAGAATAAATGAAACAAGATGGGTTTGGGAGGGAGATAAACCATAAGTGACTCTTAATCTCACAAAACAAACTGAGGGTTGCTGGGGGGAGGGGGGTTGGAGAAGGGAGGTGGGGTATGGACATTGGGGAGGGTATGTGCTTTGGTGAGTGCTGTGAAGTGTGTAAACCTGGCGATTCACAGACCTGAACCCCTGGGGATAAAAATATATTATATGTTTATAAAAAATTAAAAAAAACCCAAAAACTACAAAAAAAATTTCTCATTGGTAATGCTCAATGCTAGGAAATAACTGTCTATAGAATTTTTAAACATTTTATTTATTTAGTAGATAGAGAGAGAGAGATTGAGAGAATGAATGGGAGGAGGGACAGAGGGAGAAACAGACTCCCTGCAGAGAAGGGAGCCAGACATGGGACTCGATCCCAGGACCCTGGGATCATGACCTGAGCTAAAGTCAGATGCTTAACTAACTGAACCACCATGGCACCTAATAATTATCTACAAAATGCTTTAAATAAAAAAAAAACATAACCAGAAATACCTATTCACCAAACCACCAACTCAATGTGAGGGGAAAGTAAAGGTGTTTTTCAAATAAAAATGCACCCACCAACCCTCGGGTTGAGGACCCATGCAATCCTCATTGATGCTAAACTCAATTGCACAGACACTACACTGCTGAGCCTTCCCCAGGAATGGAAACAGCACACCTTACCCAGTTGGCTCCTTACACCTACCTACAAGTGAATGTCTTTCCTCTCCAAAACCAGTCCTTAAAGTCTAAAAGAGGTGATTCCTCCATCAAATGTGAAGACATCAATGAAAGGCTATAAGAAACATGAAAAATCAAGGAAGCCTGACACAACCAAAGGAACACAATCATTTTCCAGTAACTGACCCCACAGAAGAAATCACTGTCTATATTGTAGACAAAACATAAAATCAGGAAAACAACCCATGAACAAAACAAGTTTAACTGTGAACTAGAAGTTATAAAATAAGAACTAAAAATATTCTAGAAGTAAAGAATGCAATGAATGAAAATGAAAAATGCAATTTACAGCATCAAGAGGAGACCTGATCAAGCAGAAGAAAGAATCCGGGAACTTGAAGACTGATAATTTGAAATTATCCAGTAAGAAGAGAAAAGGAAAAAAGAATGAAAAAGAGTGAAGAAAGCTTATGTGAATTATCAAATGCCATCAGGAGAAACAATATTTACATTATGGCAGCCTAAGAGAGAGGAGAGGGGAAAAGGGCAGAAATCTTATTTAAAGATCAGCTGAAATTTTGCCAAATCTGGAGACAGATATGTATATCCAAGTACATGAGGCTCATAGTCACCAATATAAAGTTAATCTCCCAAATTCACTAGACACATTATAATGAAACTATCAAAACCAAAGATGATGAACTGTCAAAGCAGCAAATTATCTCATATAAGGGAACCCCCATAAGGCTGTTAGTGGATTTCTCAGCAGAATCCTTGCAGGTCAAGAGAGGATGGGATGATATATTCAAAATGCTCAAATTAAAAGATCTGCCAATTAAGAATACTTCAACCAGCAAAGCTGCCCTTCAAATGAAGTGAACGAATAACTCTCAGACAAACAAAAGCTGAGGGACTTCATTACCACTAGACCTGCCCTACAAGAAATGCTGAAGGGAGTTATTCATGCTGAAATGAAAGGATGTTAATGAGTAACCTGAATACCTATGAAAGTTAAAACTCACCATAAAGTTAACTATACAGTCAAATTAGAAACACTGTACTGCTGTAATAGTGCCATGTAAGTCACTGAAATTATAAAAGTAAAAAAAAGAAAAGTATTTAAAAATAAATATAGCACAACAATTTGTTAATGTATATACCCATATAAACAGATATAAACTGTAACAGCAAAAGGATAAGTAAAAAGGCAGAATTTTTATATGTGATTGAAGTTAAGTTTTTGTCAGCTTAAAATAGACTGTTATAACTATAAGATGTATTATGTAAGCCTCATGATAACTACAAAGAAAAAAACTACAGTAGATTCTCACAGAAAATTAAGAGAAAAGAAACAAACGTATTATTACAGAAAAAAAATACAGCATGAGAGGAAGAAGGGAACTATGAAATGGAAAACAGCCAGATGATAACAAGATAACAAGTCCTTATCTATCAATAACAATCTTAAATATAAATGGATTTAGAGGTGCCTGGGTGGCTCAGTGGGTTAAAGCCTCTGCCTTCGGCTCAGGTCAACATCCCAGGGTCCTGGGATCGAGCACTGTGTTGGGCTCTTCACTCAGCAGGGAGCCTTCTTCCCCATCTCAATCTCTCTCTCTCTCTCTGCCTGCCTGTCTACTTGTGATCTCTCTGTTGAATAAATAAATAAAATCTTTAAAAATATATACATAAATGTATTTAATTCTCCAACCAAAAGACAGAAAGTGGCTAAATGAATTAAAAAACAAAAAAAACAAGGGGTGCCTGGGTGGCTCCATGGGTTAAGCCTCTGCCTTAAGCTCGGGTCATGGTCTCAAGAGTCCTGGGATCAAGCACCGCATCGGGCTCTCTGCTCAGCAGGGAGTCCGCTTCCCTCTCTCTATCTGCCTGCCTCTCTACCTACTTGTGCTCTCTCTCTTAAAAAAAAAAAAAAAAGACAATTACATGCTGCCTACAAGATACTCATTTTAGCTTTAAGGACACATTAAGATGAAAGTGAAGGGATGAAAAAAGATACTCATTCAAATGGAAACATAAAGAAAGCAGGGATAACTCTACATATCATACATATACACACACACAAACCTATAGATGACACATATCTAAACCTAGATCTCAATCTATATTCAGGGTGAAATAGACTTAAGTTGAAACTGTAACAAGAAACAAACAAAGTCACTGTATGATGATAAAGGTGTCAGTTCATCAAGAGGATATAGCAGTTGTGAATCTATATGTAACCCAACACTGGAACACCTAAATAAATTAAGCAAGTATTAATAGATCAGAGAGGAGAAATAGAAAACAGTGCAAAATAGAAGGGGACTTCAATACCCAATTCCAACAATGGGTGGATCATCCAAACAGAAAATCAGTAAGAAAATATTGGACTTGAACTACAATTTAGACCAAATGGACCTAACAAATATACACAGAACATTTCATCCAACAGCTGGAAAATACATATTCTCCTTAAATGCACACAGAACATTCTATGGATAGATCCTATGTTAGGTCACAAAACAATCATTAACAAATTTAAGACTGAAATCATATCAAGTATCTTTTCTGACCATGACAGTATGACATTAGAAATCAATAAAGTAGGAAAGATAGAAAATTCACAAATACATGGAAATTGAACAATCTAATCCTGAACAATTGATGGGTAGAAGAAAAAATCAAAAGGAAATAAAAAATATCTTGAAACAAATAAAAATAACATACCAAAACTTACAGGATGCAGCAAAAGTTCTAAGTGAGGATTTTACGTGGTAAGTGCTTACATTAAGAAAAAAAGATTTTAAATAAATAATTATACACTTAAAGGAACTGGAAAAAGAACAAACTAAGACCAAAGTTAATAAAAGGAAAGAAGAAACAAGGAAACAAAGGTCATAAGAGAAATAAATGAAACAGAGACAAGAAACAATAGAAAACATCAACAAAAATTAAGAGCTGGTCTTTCGAAAAGATAAAATTTATAAGCCTTTAGTTAGACTAAGAAAAAAAGATTTAAATAAATAAAATTTAAAAATGAAAGGGGGAACATTAAGACTGACACCACAAAAATACAAAGGGTCATAAGAGACTATTATGAACAATTATACACCAACAACTGGATACCCCGAAGAAAGAACATAGTCCTAGCAATAACCTACCAGGACTGAATCACGAAGAAAAAGAAAATCTGAATAAAATTAAAACCTAGTAAGGAAGGGCAGTGATGTGACTCAGTGGGTTAAGCGTCTGACTCTTGATTTCAACTCTGGTCATGACCTCAGATCCCAGGAATTGAGCTCTACATCAGGTTCTGCACTCAGAGTGAAGTCTGCTTGTCCCTCTCCCTCTGCTCCTCCCCCCACACCTCCACTCTCTCTCTCTCAAAAATAAATACATAGAATCTTAAAAAAAAAAAAAAAAAACTAGTAAGGAGACTGAACCAGTAATCCAAAAAATCTCTCTCAAAAAAAAAAAAAAAAGAAGAAGAAGAAGAAGTAGTAGTAGTAGTGGAGGACCAGATGGCTTCACTAGAGAATTCTACCAAACATTTAAACAAGAATTAATGTTTCTCGAATTTTTCCAACAGACTTAAGATGAAGGGATATGCTTAATCTCATTTTACAAGGCTAACATTACTCTCATACTGAAGTAAAATGAGGATAAAAGAATTTTGTAGGCCAATATCCCTGATGAACATAGATGCAAAAAGCCTCAACAAATACTAGAAACCAAATTCCACATCATATTAAAAAGATCATGCAACATGAGCAGGTGAGATTTTATCTTTGCAATACAAGGATAGTTCAATATACACAAATCGATATATGCGATATGCCACATTAAAAGAATGAAGGATAAAAACCTAATGATCATCTCATTAGACACAGAAAAAATCATTTGACAAAATTCAAAAACCCTCCATGCTAAGAAGTTTTAACAAATTAGGTACAAAATGAAGGTATCTGAACAGAATAATGGCATATAATATATAACAAGCCCAGAGTTAATTAAGTTGTTCTTCTAAGATCAAGAACAAGGCAAGGATGCCCACTCTATTTCTCTCCATCATTGTACTAAAAGTCTAATCAATGCATTAGGCAAGAAAAAGAAATTTAAAAAAATAATAAAGATAGAAGTAAAACTATCTGTTTGCAGATGACATGATTTTATATGCATAAAACCCTAAAGACTTCACCAAAAAACTGTTAAAACTAATACATAAATAAAGTTGTGGAATACAAAATCAACACACAAAAATCAGCTGCATTTCTACACAATCACAATGAACCATCTAAACAGATAATTTAGAAAGCAATCTCATTTATAATAGCATCAAAAACAATAAAGCACTTAGGAATACAATTAACAAAGGAGAAGCTAGACCTCTATACTGAAAACTATGAGACACTGATAAAAGAAATTGAAGACAACGCAAATAAATAGAAAGATATTCTATGCTTTTGGTTTGGAAGACATATGTTAAAATATCCATACTACCCAAAGCAATCTACAGATTTAATGCAATCCCTATCAAAATTCCAATGACATTTTTCACAGATATAAAAAGAACAATTCTAAAATTTATATGGAACCAAAAAAGACCTTAAATTTCCAAGATAAACTTGGGAAAGCAGAACAAAGCTACAGGTATTATGCTTCCTGACTTCAAACCATACCACAAAGTTAAAGTAATCAAAACAGTACAGGTACAGGAATAAAAAGACACATAGATCAATGGAACAGAATAGAGAGCCCAACAATAAACCCATGCATATATGGTCAATTTATCTTTGATAAGGGCACAAACACACCAAGGGGCTAGGATAGTATTTTCAATAAATGATGGTTGGAAAACAATATTCACATGCAAAAACCATGTGGTTAAACTTCTATCTTACACCAGTCACAAAGATTAAGTTGACAGGAGTCTTAGCAATTAATTTTTGAGTCTGGCAACCAAAATCACCAGCAACAAAAGGAAAAATTAAAAAGTGTGATGACATCACCTAAAAAGTTTCTGCACAGCAAAGGAAAAAAATCAACAAAATGGAAAGGTAACCTATTGAATGGGAGAAAATATTTGCAAACTGTGTATCTGATATGGGGTGAATATCTGGAGTACATAAGGAACTCATACAACTCAATGGCAAAAAAATATATGATAATAATCTGATTTTTAAATGGACAAATGACTTGAATAGACATTTTGGAAAACAGTATGGAGGTTCCTCAAAAAATTAAAAATAGAACTGCCATATGATCCAGCCATCATACTCTTGGGAATATATCCAAAATAATCAAAATCCGTATTTTGAAGTGATATCAGCACTTCCATGTTCATTGAAGCATTATTCACAATAGCCAAGATATAGAAATAATGTAAGTTGATGGACAAGCAGATAAAGAATATGTAGGGTGTGTGTGTGTGTTTGTGTGTACACACATACATACATACATGCAATGGAGTATTATTATTCAGTCATTAAAAAAGAAATCCTGCCAACTGTGATAACGTGGATGAACCTGAAGGGTGTTATGCTATGTGAAATAGGCCAAAGGAAAAAAAAAATACTTTATGGTATCACTTATATGTGGAATCTAAAGAAGAGAAAAAAGTCAAACTCAGAAACAGAATAGAATAGTGGTTTCTGGGGCTGTGTAATGAGGGCTAACAGGGATGATGTTCATCAAACAGTACAAACTTTTAGTTGTAAGATGAAGAAGTTCTGAGAAACTGATGTACAGCATAGTGACTGCAGTTAATAATACCATATTATATAAAGTTTGCTAAGAGTGTGGATCTTAAGCATTCTCACACACAGAAAGGTAACTGTGAGGTGATGGATGTGTTAGATGTGTTATTAACTTAATTGTGGTAATCATTTCATAATGTACATATAATCATTGTGTTGTATGCTTTAAATATATGCATATGTATTTGGCAAAAAAAAATTATGAAAGAAAATATTTGGAAATAATTTAATGATTTTGATGTGGGTGTTTCTAAGCAATAAATTAGCCCAGAAAATGTATAGGAGTGACTGTAAAGAAATTTTAAACTTCTATAAGGCAAAAACCATTAATAAACTATAAACTAATATCCTAGAAGAAATATTATATACATGTAATAGGCAAAAGGTTACTGTCTATAATATAAAATATCCTATACATCAATTTTCAAGTGGTCAAGAAACGTAAATATGCCACGCACATTTGAAAGATGTGAAACTTTACTAGGGAAGACTGGTAAAATGAGTTCCTTTTTTTTTAATCTGTCAGAAAAAAAAGTTAAATGTTTGATAATACTGATGTTTATGGAGATGCAAGGAAATGGACACTTTCAGCATTAGTTTTCAGTATTTATCGAATTAAAAATATTCATACATTATGATCTAGCAGTCTTATTTCAATATCCTAAATACTAAAATATGTATGCAAAGAATACATACAAATATGTTCTTATTCTTAGCACTGGTTGTTATGACAAAAAGATAAATAGAATCTTTTTTTTTTAAAGATTTGTCAGAGAGAGAGAGAGAGAGACCATAAGCAGGCAGAGAGGCAGGCAGAGAGAAAGGGGGAAGCAGGCTCCCTGCTGAGCAAAGAGCCCGATGTGGGGCTCAATCTCAGGACCCTGAGATCATGACCCAAGTCGAAAGCAGAGGCTTAACCCACTGAGCCACCCAGGCGCCCCAAGATAAATAGAATCTTAACACCCACTGATGTGGGAGTAGTTAAGTACTTGGTAATTATTCATGATGACAAACAATAAAATGTGGAGACCACTAAAAAGTATGAAGAAGATATAGGCAGACACCAAGATAAACTATTAAGTAAAAATAAAAGTTACATAATAATACTGATTCTATTTTTTTATAAAAACACTGTTTTTGGAAATGTTTTCTAGAATGATACATACAAAACCATTTGCAATCAGCACCAGTGAGGAGTAGATCCACGGAAAGAAACACTCCCTCTTTTCTTGAAATATTTCATCTGTATGTCTTACTGAATGCATGTATTATTTTGTAATTTAAAAACTCCTCTACATCCCTCCCCCACCACACACACAAGCCTGTCACTTCCAGGGATGTAATCACCTCCTTATTCTGAGCTAGATATCTTCTCCCTTTGGTCCCCTTGAGTCTGTCCTCTTCTACACTGCACCCTCTCAAGTACTTGAAGACAGCTGTCATGTAACTCTCAATCTTCAATTCAATTAATATCCCAGATGCCATCATGCATTCCTTATGTGAATAGTTCTCAGAGCTCTAAAAACACTCTTTTTACAATGTTACGGCATATTGCTCTGAGGTCCCTCAGACCAGAGAAAGGAGAGTAGGTCTATTAAGCCCTTTGATTTGGATTTTGACAAATAAGATTGAACTATTTCAACCATAAAGTTCTATTAAGCCCTTCCGATAACCATACAAAACTGTTTACTGAAAATATAAGCATGGGGTACAGGACTGATGGAATCTCTCTGTACTATCTTCACAACTATTCCGTAAATCTGAAACTGTCCTAAAAAATAAATTTCATTAATACATCAAATTTAATCATATATCTGCAAGTATAAAATGTAATTTAAGATTTTCCTCGTAAGGAGGTTTTCTCCACAATCTCACATGTCCTGTAGCAATGTGTGATTTGAGTTATATTTTTCTCACATATATTTATGCCAGTGAAGTTAGTGACTTCACTTAAACCACCAAAAAAAAAATGTGATACAGCAAATGGTTTTAACAATAAATGCAGAAAAACTACTTCATGAATACACAGAGAAACAAATAATTATGTTTTCTCTGAAAGTTAAAAAAACAAGAATTGCTAAAACAAAACTTTAGCTTACTTCTGTTTATGGACTTTAAATTCTAGTCATATATTAAAATTAAACTAAATTGATTAAAACTTTGAATTAATTAAAATAGAAATATCTCCAAAATAAGTCCAAATACATAAAAGAGATGTCTAAAAATAATATATATTTTTTAAAGAGAACATCTAAGATTGGTTCATGTCTCCTTTCTTAATCAAACTGCTGGTTTAATATACATTCATTTGATATTAGAGTAGTTATTTAATAACTGAATACAGTATGATTTAAAAACAATTATGATATAATTACCTTAGATAAGTATTTGCAGATAAGACACATAAAACATCACGATAAGCCTGTGAATAGAATAAATTAAGGTTTTCTAAGGAATTATGTGACATTTAAAATGCTCTGATTTATAAACATAAATACCCTCACTAGAAAGAAGTGTCTTTATTGTTAAAGTGAGTCATCAGGAGCACTTTAATCCCACCTCTGCCTCAGGCAAATATTTTCATAAAGTTCTAAATTCTTTTATAAAAAAGAAAGAAGGAAAGAGAAAGAAAGAAAGAAAAAGAAAGAAAGAAAGAAAGAAAGAGAAAGAGAAAGAGAAAGAGAAAGAGAAGAAAGAAAGAAAGAAAGAAAGAAAGAAAGAAAGAAAGAAAGAAAACAAACGGCATTGGGGTAAATCTTTAAGGTCCATTTCAACTCTAAAATTCTAAGCTCGTACACGTGGACAGCTCCTTATTAGAGTTTATATTTTACTGGGAGGGAAGTGGGCTGAAAGTGGGGAACTGGTTTCCACCAAGGCAGCAGCTGTACTTTGAGACTATTTTATCTTAATCTTCCAAGCAAAGCAGGACTCTCTATCTCCTTCCCCCAACCCTCCCTTGCCCCACCCACCCACCTCCTCCCACCCATGCAGTTTATATTCTGCTTCAGTAAACTTCTGATTCTTATAAAATTAGCTGTGGCGTATCTTCTTCCCTGATCTAGCTCCTGCAGAAATAACCACAACAGAAGGCCAAAGGGCGCTTACCACAATGTACCACTTGAGGGTGAGGGAGGAAGGGAGGAGTGAAGGTGAACGTGGGGGCTTGACTGGGCCAAAGAGTTTTTAGCTGCATCCTAAGCAACTTAAAGGTATAGTAAAAAAAAAAAAAAAAAAAAAAATTTATGGGGAACTTCAAGTTTTACACTGTGCATAATATGTGGATGAATGTTTCAAGTGACACGAGTGAGATTCTGGTCACTTAGGCAAGCAAAAAGCCTATTTAGGGGTTTAGTTAATAGAACATATGCACTCATAGGAGTTTAAAATTCAGTAGTTTCACAGAAAAATCATACGATAGTTGCTTTCCTTCTTTCTTCCCAGAAGCTATTTCATACAAGTGAAAAAGTAAATGAACATCAGAAGTATTCTTGAGGAAAAAAAAAAAAATTAGCCACAATGGGACAAATAAAAAGGAAGGGTTTATATGGAGACAGAAAAGTGTTACACTTTAATGGGTAAAGGGATGGGGACATGTCTGCACACACGTGTGTGTGCACATGCAGCAAAGGCACAGAAATGCCTTTTAATGCATATGCATGGTTTGAGCTGTGGTGTGTTTGGGAGCTAGTACTATGTTTATGAGTCGTGGATCTTAATTTTATAAAGATAGTAATAGTGGATCTAGCTGTCATCTTCTCCCATGTTAGCGATATTCCCACTGAGTAGTTAATTCCTGCATTAGCTCCTCTAAGTGGAGCCTTCAAAGAATAGCACCATTTGTCATGATGAAACAGAAATAGGCTAGTGGAGAGTTAGGTGGAGCCAAAGGGACACAGTGTGTAGTTACCCATTTCTTCTTACTGCCCCTATCCTCTTTCCAAGTGGTCTCTGGAGAACTGGGTCAAGGGAGAAACCACAGAGATGTAGAGGCAGATGGCTTTCTCACTCAAATTGTTCACATTTTATGTGAAAACACAGGAATGAGAAATGTGGGAGCTGGAACTATAGAGAGAGGAAAAGCAATTTGACTTTAAATAAAGAAAACCAGTTTTAACAGGACCACAGGCAGTATAGTAGTAGAGAAATGTTATTGCTATCTACTTGAAGGTATAAAATAAATAGTGACTTAAGACAACCTCTAAACAATATAAAGATGGTTCAAAAATGCTAAAAACTAAAACCCAGTGTCTTTAGTTAGAATTTTAGATATACCACTCCCAGACCAAGAAAATCTGCCAGAGGTATTTTAGAACATTATTTCTTTTATCATAGTAATATTTCTTTTGCTGGGAAAACACATAGAATACACAAAGTTTCAAAGAATTTCTATACAAAATTCTCCTGTGCGTGTCTTAAAATGGATCAAGACTTGCTTGAATGTCAGTTCAGAAGATACTGAACTGTTGTTTTCCTTTCACAGCTCCTTCGACAATTTTAATTTTTCAAACTGTGCGATTATTTGCTTGAAGCCCACCAAGACTGTAAGTTCCAAGACAAGAGAAGACCTGTTTTATTTGTCCCAGTGGACTAACACTGTGAATGTAGTTCATGGTACATAGTGGGTAACTGATTTCTTTTGAAAGAATAAGAATATCCTTTCTGATGAGGCTTTCTAAAAAACTCATATAATAGTTTTTTAAAAACCATATAATACTAAATAAAGAGAGAGCTGAGTAAGAAAAATTTTTTAAGGGGGGTATGGATTCCTTCTAAAAATAAAATGGAATTCCCAGTTATTAACATTAATCCACTATAGTCCTTATCTTGAACCCAAAAGCAAATGAAAAAATTTTTTAGGAATACCTTTTTAAAGATAAAATAAGTAATCGTCATAACAACTGGAAGCAATAATGTCTTTGTATATCTCAAGGGAGTCTGAAATAAAGCAAATTATTCAAACTAGTCATTTATTAAATTTTACAGTAAATGAGTAAAAATCTGTCAAATTGAGTATCACAATGAAATTTTTTTCTTTTTTCTTTTTTTTTAATATTTATTCATTTGACAGAGAGAGACACGGCATGAGGGGGAATCCAAGTTGGGGAAATGAGTGAGGGAGAAGCAGACTTCCCGCTGAACAGGGAGCCCAATGTGATGGGGGACTTGATCCCAGGACCCTGGGATCATGACCTGAGCCGAAGGCAGCTGCTTAACCACTGAGCCACCCAGGTGCCCCTCACAGTGAAATTCCTTAAAGGTAAAAATGTTTTTATCATTAACGTTATATATATATCTACAACCTTCATCTTCTACTACAAGAATGAAAATTATAAAAAATTATACAAATGTACCAAAGAGTTTAACAGTAAAAAACATTAAGCCAAAAATAAGCTATGTCTATTACTTTTTCCTTTCTTTTGGTTTTATATTTCTTTTATTTACATAAAATTAATTCTTAAATTTTATGTTTACTAATCCCCAGACCCTACATTATCATTTCCTGAGCTGCAAAGTTCCATTATTTTCATTGGTGAAACTAGAACAAACAAGGAAGAAAGCCAGTCTATGTAATAACTGTAAATATGAGAAGCAATAAAATAACATCACCAGCTAAATAATTCTCATGACCCATGATTGTGGTCTGAGTGATTTACCATGCCACTGAATTAAGTACTTCTTGAAGGCAGGCACCAAGACATTTTCCTCATTGTAGTCAGTCCTACAGCAAACTGCCTCACAGATAAATAAATAGTACTCATAATAGTTTTTGAGTGAATGTATGACTGGTTGGATAAAAAAGAGAATAATGTGTGATTAGTAGTATACCTTTCATGGCAGCATCTTGTTAAAAAATTTTTATAATATTTGGAGTGTTAAGTGAAATAAAACTAAAGTTTCTAAAAATCAAAAGAGAATTTGGATTTGAGCAGGTGACCTAGATTATTAAAAGTAATTGAATGGTATGGGGCACCTGGGTGGTTCAGTTAGTTAAACATCTGCCTTCAGCTCTAGTCATGATTCCAGGGTCCTGGGATCAAGCCTATAATGGGCTCTGTGCTCACTGGAAGTCTGGTTCTTCCTCTACCTCTGACCTGGCCCCTGCTCAAGCTCTGGCTCTCTCTCTCTTCTCTCAAATAAATAAATTTAAAACAATCTTTTAAAAAAATACATGAAAAATATGTTTATGTTAAATATATTTAAATATATTTATATTAAAGTATTCAAATATATTTAACATAAATATATTAAATAACATAAATATATATATAATTTATTATAGAATATGAAACATATAATATAGAATATATAGTATAAATATAAATTATTTATATTGAAAATGTATTAAAAAAATGAAAGCAATTGAACTGTGGATCAGATAGTATGTTCAGCACTCTTCCTGGATTATCTCATTTAATCATCATCAATAACTCTTTAAGATAGAAGTTCCTATATGACTAATAAAAGTTATAATAAAAAAATGATAAAGTTGGATGTCTCTGGATAAAAATTGTGAGTTTCTGACTAAAAGGAAAATTCAAGAACAAAAAACTATCATACCTGTAGAAAAGGAAAAAAATCAAAAAAATATTCATACCGCTTTTTCCATGAAGTCAAATTCAGGAGCACAAGTGTAAATTAAGGTATCAAAATCTGTATACCTTAGGATTCTGGCTGCTATAAGGTCACTCAAGCGAATCTGAGAAGAAAATAAAGTAAAATAAATTAAAATTACCCTAGGAATTATGGTCAATAATAATTAATATGTTTTATTAGTAAAGTCTACAAAGGAAATAATTCAAGGTCCACAGATGCCCCTCAAAGAAAATTTTTTTAAAAATCCGTGAACTATACATTCCTATGCACTGAATTATGAAGAAAACTGAAAACAAAGAGAAATATCACAAGAAATGAAAAGAAGAATAGAGGTCAGAAAAAATTAAAAAGAGATGATAATATAAAGAGTGAGTTAAGACCAATACTCATTGGGCAGAAACCACCATGCAGTTAATCGTGAGATTTTATAATCAGCTTTATTAAGAAGGAAACTATCTCACATTAACCCTTTCACTACATATCACAAATCATGATTAAATTTTATATGTGTTTCTATTTTCTCAAAGCCTCATACACTGGTTACAATTTTTGGTGCTTGTTGAATTTTTCAGACATACACTCAAGCCATTAAACATAAGAGCTATTCATCATAAGAACTGCAACTACAAACACTACTTTGATTTAGTTAGTTAATCTCCAAGGCCTTTGAAATAAACATCTCCAACCAAACTCAATGTAGAACCCCTATTTTCTACTGATGATTTATTACCTACTGTCAGTGAGACAATTATTTTTCTACTGCATTCTCACAAGGCCAAAAAAAAAAAAAAAAGAAAGAAAATATCTGAAATGTAAACCTTAATTCAAATTATTCTGTAGGAACAAAAATTATTTTATATCAAATGTAACAATTGTCTGGGTTTTCATTTATTCATGCTTCCCTTAACTATGAGTAGCAAGGATAATTCAGACTTTTCTAATTTGAACTAGGCCTGATGATTGATAATGATTTAACTAAACCACATTCATTTCAAGTCTCACAATGTCACATACAGGAATTCACTTAAGAGTACCAAGGGTGTGGGTCAAGCGGGGAGGAGTCAAGATGGCAGAGGAATAGCAGACTGAGATGACATCAGTTTGCAGGAGTTCAGCTAGATAGTTATCAAGCCATTCCAAACACCTACAAACCCAACATGAGATCGAAGAGAAGAAGAGCAGCAATTCTAGAAATAGAAAATCGACCACTTCCGGAAAGATAAAATGACAAGGTGGAAAAACTCAGCACAAAAAAAAATAACAAGGGGCAGTACTGAAGGCTAGGGACCTAATCAATACGGACATTGGTAATGCATGAGATCTAGAGTTCAGAATGACGATTCTCAAGTTAGCTGGGGTCAAAAAAGGCATGGAAGATATTAGAGAAATCCTGTCTGGAGAAGTAAAAGCCCTTTCTGGAGAAATAAAAGAACTAAAATCTAACCATGCTGAAATCAAAAAAGCTATTAATAGGTGCAATAAAAAATGGAGGCTCTTACTGATAGGATAAGAGGCAGAAGAGAGAATTAGTGATATAGAAGACCAAATGACAGACAATAAAGAAGCTTAGCAGAAGAGAAACAAACAACTACTGGACCATGAGGGCAGAATTCAAGAGATAAGTGATACCATAAGATGAAACAATATTAGAATAATTGGAATTCCAGAAGAAGAAGAAAGAGAGAGGGGGACAGAAGGTATATTGGAGCAAATTACTGTAGAGAATTTCCCTAATATGGCAAAGGGAACAAGCATCAAAATCCAGGACACACAGGGAACTCTCCCCAAAATCAATAAAAATAGGTCCATACCCCATCATCTTTGTCTTAGTGACAAAGAGAAAATCCTGAAAGCAGTCCAGGACAAGAAGTCTGTAACATACAAGGTTAAAAATATTAGATTGGCAGAAGACTTATCCCCAGAGACCTGGAAAGCCAGAAAGAACTGGCATGATACATACAGAGCACTAAATGAGAAAAACATGCAGCCAAGAATACTATATCCAGCTTGGTTACCATTCAAAATAGAAGGAGAGATAAAAAGCTTCCAAGACAAACAAAAACTAAAAGAGTTTGTAAACCCCAAACCAGCTCTACAGGAAATATTGAAAAGGGTCCTCTAAGCAAAGAGAGCCTGAAAGTAGAAGACCAGAAAGGAACAGAGACAATATACAGTAACAGTCACCTTACAGGCAATACAATGGCACTAAATTCATATCCTTCAATAGTTACCCTGAATGTAAATAGGCTAACTGCCCCCATCAAAAGACATAGGGCATCAGAATGGATAAAAAAACAAAACCCATCAATATACTGTATACAAGAAACTCATTTTAGACCCAAATTTAAAGTGAGGGGGTGGAAAACAATTTACCATGCTAATGGACATCAAAAGAAAGCTGGGGTGGCAATCCTTTTATCAGATAAATTAGATTTGAAGCCAAAGACTACAATAAGAGATGAGGAAGGACATTATATCATACTCAAAGGGTCTGTCCAACAAGAAGATCTAACAATTTAAAATATCTATGCCCCTAACATGGGAGCAGCCAACTATATAAACCAATTAATAACAAAATCAAAGACACACATTGATAATAATACAATAATAGTAGGGGACTTTAACACCACCCTCAATGAAATGGACAGATCATCCAAGCAAAAGATCAACAAGGAAATAAAGATCTTTTTTTTTTAAGATTTTATTTGTTTATTTGACAAACATAGATCACAAGCAGACAGAGAGGCAGGCAGAGAGAGAGGAAGGAAAGCAGGCTCTCCAACGAGCAAAGAGCCCGACGCGGGACTCAATTCCAGGACCCTGAGACCATGACACGAGCCGAAGGCAGAGGGCTAACCCACTGAGCCACCCAGGCGCCCCAAGGAAATAAAGATCTTAAATGACACACTGGACCAGATGGACATCACAGATATATTCAGAAAATTCCATCTCAAAGCAACAGAATACACATTCTTCTCTAGTGCACATGGAACTATTCTCCAGAATAGGTCACATCCTGGATCATAAATCAGGTCTCAACTGGTATCAAAAGATTGGGTTCATTCCCTGCGTATTGTCAGACCACAATGCTTTGAAGCTAGAACTCAATAACGAGGAAATCTGGAAAGAACCCAAATACATGGAGGCTAAAGAGCATCCTACTAAAGAATGTATGGGTCAACCAGGAAATTAAAGAAGAATTTAAAAAATTCATGGAAGCAAATGATAATAAAAACACAACTATTCAAAATCTATGTGACACAGCAAAGGCAGTCCTGAGAGGAAAATATTAAAGGTCTCAAACACACAACCTAACCCTACACTTAAAGACGCTGGAGAGAGAACCGCAAAGAAAGACTAAACCCAGCAGGAGAAGAGAAATAATAAAGATCAGAGCAGAAATCAATGAAATGGAAACCAAAAAACAAAACAAAACCAAACAGTGGAACAAATCAATGAAACTAGGAGCTGGTTATTTGAAAGAATTAATAAGATTGATAAGCCTCTGGCCAGATTTATTAAAAAGAAAAGAGAAAGGACCCAAATAAATAAAATCATGAATGAAAGAGGAGAGATCACAACCAACACCAAAGAAATAAAAACAATTATAAGAACATATTATGAGCTACGATATGCCAGCAAATTTGACAATCTGGAAGAAATGGATACATTCCTAGAGACGTATAAACTAACAAAGCTGAACCAGGAAGAAATAGAAAACCTGAACAGACCCATAACCAGTAAGGAGATTGAAACAGTCATCAAAAATCTCCCTACAAACAAGAGCCCAGGGACAGACGGCTTCCCAGGGAATTCTACCAAATTTAAAGAAGAATTAGTACCTATTCTCTTGAAACTGTTCCAAAAAATAGATATGAAAGGAAAACTTCCAAACTCGTTTTATGAGGCCCGCATTACCTCGATCCCAAAACCAAAGACCCCATCAAAAAAGAGAATTACAGACCAATATCCTTGATGAATAAAGATGTGAAAATTCTCACCAAAATACTAGTCAATAAGATCCAACAGTACATTAAAAGGATTATCCACCACAACCAAGTTGGATTTATTCCTGGTCTGCAAGGTTGGTTCAACATCCACAAATCAATCAGTGTGATACAATACATTAATAAAAGAACAGACAAGAACCATATGATACTCTCAATAGAAGCTGAAAAAGCATTTGACAAAGAACAGCATCCTTTCTTGATCAAAACTCTTCAAAGTGTAGGGATAGAGGGTACTTTCTAAATACCATCAAAGACATCTATGAAAAACCCACAGCAAAAATCACTCTCAATGGAGAAAAACTGAGAGATTTCCACTAAGGTCAGGAACACGGCAGGGATGTCCATTATCACCACTGCTATAACATAGTGCTAGAAGTCCTAGCCTCCGCAGTCAGACAAAAAGAAATCAAAGGCATCCAAATCGACAAAGAAGAAGTCAAACTATGACTCTTTGCAGATGATATGATGCTTTATGTGGAAAACCCAAAAGACTCCACTCCAAATCTGCTAGAACTCATACAGGAATTCAGTAAAGTGTCAGAATATAAAATCAGTGCACAGAAATCAGTTGCATTTCTATACACCAACAAGACAGAAGAAAGAGAAATTAAGGAGTCGATCCCACTTACAACTGCACCCAAAACCATAAGATACCTAGGAATAAACCTAACCAAAGAGGCAAAGAATCTATACAAGAAAACTATAAAGTACTCATGGAAGAAATTGAGAAAGACACAAAGAAATGGAAAAATGTTCCATGCTCATGGATTGGAAGAACAAATATTGTGAAAATGTCTATGCTACCTAAAGCAATCTACACATTTAATGCAATCCCTATCAAAATCCCATCTATTTTTTTCAAAGAAATGGAACAAATAATCCTAAAATTTATATGGAACCAGAAAAGACCTCATATAGCCAGAGGAATGTTGAAAAGAAAGCCAAAGTTGGTGGCAGCACAATTTCAGACTTTAAGTTCTATTACAAAGCTGTCATCATCAAGACAGTATTGGACTGGCACAAAAACAGACACATAGATCAATGGAACAGAATAGAGAGCCCAGAAACAGACCCTCAACTTTATGGTTAACTAATCTTTGACAAAGCAGGAAAGAGTATACAGTGGAAAAAAGATAGTCTCTTCAACAAATGGTGTTGGGAAAATTGGACAGCCACATGCAGAAAAATGAAACTGGATCATTTCCTTACACCACACACAAAAATAGATTCAAAACGGATGAAGGACCTCAATGTGAGAAAGGAATCCATCAAAATCCTTGAGCAGAACACAGGCAGCAACCTCTTTGACCTCAGCTGCAGCAACATCTTCCTAGAAACATCGCCAAAGGCAAAGGAAGCAAGGGCAAAAATGAACTATTGGGACTTCATCAAGATCAAAAGCTTTTGCACAGCAAAGGAGACAGTCAACAAAACCAAAAGACAACTGACAGAATGGGAGAAGATATTTGCAAATGATGTATCAAATAAAGTGCTAGTATCCAAAATCTATAAAGAGCTTTTCAAACTCAACACCCAAAGAACAAATAATCCAATCAGAAATGGGCAGAGAACATGAACAGACATCTCTGCAAAGAAGACATTCAGATGGCCAACAGACACATGAAAAAGTGCTCCATGTCACTTGGTATCAGGGAAATACAAATCAAAACCACAATGAGATACCCCCTCACACCAGTCAGAATGGCTAAAATTAACAAGTCAGGCAATGACAGATGCTGGAGAGAATACAGAGAAAGGGGAACCCTCCTACACTGTTGGTGGGAATGCAAGCTGGTACAGCCACTCTGGAAAACAGCATGGAGGCTCCTCAAAAAGTTGAAAACAGAGCTACCCTATGACTCAGCAATCGCACTACTGGATATTTACCCTGAAGATACAAATGTAGTGATCCGAAGGGGCACGTGCACCCAAATGTTTATAGCAGCAATGTCGACAATAGCCAAACTATGGAAAGAACTTAGATGTCCATCAACAGATGAATGGATAAAGAAGATGTGGTATATATATATATAATGGAATACTCTGCAGCCATCAAAAGAAATGAAGTCTTGCCATTTGCAATGATGCAGATAGACCTAGAGGGTATTATGCTGAGCAAAATAAGTCAGTCAGAGAAAGACAATTATCAAATGATCTCCCTGATATGAGGAATTTGAGAGGCAAAGTGGGGGGGTTGGCAGATAGGGAGGGAAAATATGAGACAAGATGGGATCGGGAGGGAGACAAACCATAAGAAACTCTTAATCTCACAAAACAAGCCAAGGGTTGCTGGTGGGGAGGGAAGCATGGAGAGGGTGGTTGAGTATGGGCACTGGGGAGGTTATGTGCTATGGTGAGTGCTGTGAAGTGTGTATGCATGATGATTCATACCCCTGGGGCTAATAATACATCATATGTTAATTTTTAAAAAAGACTATAGAAAAAGGAGAGAGAGAGAGTACCAAGAATGTGTGTGTATGTGTGTGGGGGTGTGAGTGTGTGTGTAAGATTTGTAATCAGTTGGGTGACAATGTGGAGCAAGGCAGAAAAGAAAACCATAGACCAAATCAACATAAATAAATAACTTAGGAGGCTTCAGTAAAGTTTATCATAAAATGTACAGCCCCTACAGAATGAAAAGTTAGGAATCGAAAGGGAAAGAAAAAAGGAAAATGTGTCAAACATACCAGAGAACAGCAGCAACAACAACAACAAAAACCTAATGAATCATCATGCAGAGATAGCAATAAATGATGAACAAATCCCTACATTTTGAAATTTTATTTAACCTCAACATGCACATAAGCTCAGTTCTCTTGGAGAGTGATAGCACTTTACCATTCAGTGAGTAAGTAACATAATCTCTGGTTAAAGGTGAAGAAACTTCAGCATTACACAGGTTCCTAACTGGATAGTACTGGATGAAGTGCATTCCAGAGTATGTTACTGTACGATACATTCATGTACACTCATATCCAAACGGTAAGTGTCAAGAATCAAAAGTAAATTCCTGCACTGTTATCTCTTCACCTGAACCGATTAGCTAAGTAGGGGCTTTGGTTTGACAAAGGCAAACAAGACACTGGCTTTAAAACATACACCACACATGAAGTAAGTGAGAAAGAAGCTGAAAATAAAAAGAATTTTTAACATTTCCCATTTTCCTTTTATATTACAAGAAAACTTTTAAAATATCAAGTCGCATCTTAATTTCAGTCTGTAATTACACATCTATAAAATGACACTGCGATTGTGAGAGTTTTATATTTCAAAGCAGAGTACAGACTTCTCATATGTTAACATTTCCAATAAATGTACAATTTATTATTTTAAACAAATGATTTTTAAAAAAATATTTTAAAGTAATTTACACACCCAACATGGGCCTTGAACCCACCTTCCCAACAAGAGTTGCACACTCTACTGAGTGAGCCAGCCAGATGACCTTATTTGTATTTTAACTGAAATACAAACACATAACTACTTAAGATATTATTAATATTTTTCCTGGATAGCTAAGTCAGCATTTATTGGTAGTTTTTTCTTAGTGGGTTGAAAAGATCATTGAACTGCATGGTTTTATCATTGAACTGCATGGTTTTATTACTGACTCAGCCAATAAATACCCCTAGGTCTTTGAGGAAGGCACCTAATCTCTATAAAATAAATAAGTAAAAATAGATGGTTTCAAAGTTTTCATCTATTTACATATTTACAGGAATTTTTATGCTTTAACTAGAAAGTACTTACATGATCTGAAACACCTAAGATTTTAGATGTCAGAAATTTCAAAATAATTGTTCCACATAACCAAGCACAACCTTGAATCAGCTAGAAAATAAAATTATAATACAAAAATTAAAAATGATCCAGTTAAAATATTTAATTATATCAACAAATGTTATAGGAAAATTTTAATCATGTAAAGAATATTAATGATGAAGTCTAAAGAAAGATAGAAAATTCTGTTTACAAAGGCAAAGAACTAGAAGAGATGATACTGTTATAAAATATGTAACAACCCTAGAGTTCTACAAATTCTAAAGGAATATTTTTAAAGTTATTTCTTTTCAATTTCTGTGAAAAAAAGAGCTATATGCATGTTTCCAAATATTATTTCCTAGCTGAAAGTTCTTTTTTCAAAAAATAGGATTAAATTATTAAAAAATTCTTCTATCAATCTTTTGGAAATATATCCCTCTTCAAGAAAGGAAAATTTGAAAACTTAAGCTTTTATTTTAAAGAGAGAAGCAGAAACTGAAACTTACATGGGGTTCTCTTTATTTTTTATTTGTTTTTCAGTTATCCTTGTTTAGAAAGAGCTTATTTCTAGAAGTATGGACTTCTAGATAACCTGAGGAAAATTATAGTGGCCTAAATCCTAATCTTCCACACTTATCCAACAAGTAGAACAATGCAATCACAAATATTAAAAACAGGTAACAGTACAACTTCAAATTACCTGTAAATAGAAAGAAACACCATATATAGCAAAGTTGAAACTCAAGTCCTGATCTAAGCCTTTGTAGCGAATGAGGGCTCTCAAAACCATATGGAAGAGGAAAGAGGGAAATGAGGGGTCCCAAACTGAGCTGAAATAACTTTAGAAAAGTCCACTTTATGTGTGAGAAGACTGAAGAATGGGCTATAGAGCAGGGACTTCAAGTGTTCAGTATAAAATTACTGATCCCAGAAAGGCATTACTTCTGGAAAGAGAGGAAAAGTAAAGAAAAGAGAGAAACCCCCCAGGATAGTGTGTGGAAAAGGAAATAAGCAAGAAGGGAGAATTAATTATCCAGAAAAATAAATGGGGATCAAACAAAAGACAATCACTACTGCCACTAAAAGATGAATGAAATAAGTTATTGTTAATTGATAAAACCACATTTTGTTACATTAACAAAAAAGGCTGCACCTAGATTAGAAAACATCTGCTCTAACCACAAAATAATAAGGTCAAAGAGGTCCATAATAGCTATAATATAGCTTCTTTAAGAAGTTAAAAAAAAACTGGGTGTGGTGAAAAAATAATGAATACTGTTATGCCGAAAATAAATTAAAAATTTTTAAAAAAAAGTTAAAAAAATGAGTCAAGCATATCAGTTTATGATCTTTGCTCCAATAAATTAAAATCTCACAAAGCAGAAAAAAATCTACAATGCAGAATTAAATGTTGAATTTCATAAGCTCAAATAAGCATTCAGAGAGGTTAAAAAAAAAAAAGAACAAAAAAATTTGAACACTAAGGACAGAAATGGACACCACCCCACCAAAATTGAGAATACTTAACTAAATATAGAAAATAAATGGAAGAAGAGGAGAAAACGGGGCACCTGGGTGGCTCAGTCGGTTAAAGCCTCTGTCTTCGGCTCAGGTCATGATCCCAGGGTCCTGGGATTGAGCCCCGCATGGTGCTCTCTGCTCAGCAGGGAGCCTGCTTCCTCCTCTCTCTCTGCCTGCCTCTCTGCCTACTTGTAATCTCTGTCAAATAAATAAATAAAATCTTTAAAAAAAGAAAAAAAAAAGAAGAGGAGAAAACCATTGAAAAATGAAGACAATCTCAAGGTAATAAAGGAGAAGAGATTCAAATAAAAATTCAAAAAGAGCACTGAGGATAGAAACCCCAGAGGAATAAAAATGAGATTAAAGAAGGTAGTAAAAGAATCAGAGAAAGTGGCAGAAACAGAGGACAGGCAATGTATTTACAATTAGAGTACCTGAAAAAGAAAAGCTACAATCCAAGAAAACTTCTTAGACATAAAAGACCTGAATTTACATTTGGAAAGGACCCACCATGTACTAAGGAAATTGATCAGTATGGTAAACTACCTCAAGGTATTGCCTAGTGAAATTTAAAAATGAAGAAAAATTCCTTAACACTTGTAGTTACAAAGTCCACATAACTTACAAGGGCAAGAGAATTTAGTTTGCATCATATATGTTAAAAGAAACAGAGAAGCACATCAACGGTGTAGAAGCATTTTCAAGACACTCGAGAAAGTGGAAACCAGGAACTTTATATCTAACACAACTATCATTCAGGTATAAAGATTATAGAAAACTAGTTTCAAGCATGCAATAACTGAGGAAATAATCTTCCTGAATATATAAAGAAAGTTAAAAATTGAAGAGTACCATGGAATGAAATATGGAGAGAAATATTAAATACAATAAAAATATATGTAACATTTATGACATTAATAAAAATCTTTAAATTCTCACAAAGCAAGACTCTCCCTGTGCTGTACAAAGAGGTACAGAAACAGATTCAAAGAGGTGACAAAGACAAGAGCAACCAAAGCAAATAAGGAATCATAGTTTATAATTCTGTCATCACTAAAGTTCACACCAACAAGCATTAGATATAAAACATATTTTGACATTAAAAGACAGTTCATGAAGAAAATGTGTATGAACATTTATCCATTGCAAAACAGTCTTTATAAAGACATACAAGGAGAAATAGAAACACACTAATACTTAAAGATTTAAATATACTTTTTCAATACAAGCCAGGTCATGGGCAAATAATACATAAAGCTGTAACAGAACAAATTTTTTTAGTTTTCTTTCATCTGAGAATATCTTTTATTTCCCCTACACTCCTAAAAAAGACACTTTCACTGGATGTGTAATTTGTAGATGACAATTCTTTCAGCATTTGACAAACATTATGCCACCTCATTCTGGCTCCATAGTTTCAGATGAGGTTACCATAATACAAATCTGTTTTGCCTGATAGGTAACACATTGTTTCTCTCTGCCTAATTTTAAGATTTGTCTTTAATTTTCAGAAATTTAATTATGATGTGCCTTTGCGTGGATTTTGTTGGGTTTATCCTACTTGGGATTCACTGAGTTTCTTGACTCTGTAGATTTATGTCTTTTATCAAATTTGGAAAGTTTTCAGCCTTTACTTATTCAAAATGTTTTCAGTCCCACTCTCTTTTACCTCTCCTTGTGGAATTTCAATGATATGAATATTTAGATATATGTGTGTATATGCATCTATCTGTCTGTCTATCAGCAAGGACAGAGCAGTAGCAATGAGGATACTCAGCACTCAGATCTTTGGTTTCTAAACACCATACAGAGTAAGATATACAATATAATTTTTATTCCACAGGCATGAAAGAATTATTTGGGACTAACAGAGATTTGGGGGAGGAGGTCGCAAAAAAAAGTATCAGTTCACAAAACTTCTTTGCTTTACCGTTCTGTCTTTTATGAAAAAAAAAAAAAGGCATAAAAAGCCACAATATCCTTTGTATTGTCTAGATGACTAACGTGATTTGTTTCTTTTTTTTTTTAAAGACTTTATTTATTTTTTTGACAGAGAGAGGGATCACAAGTAGGCAGAGAGGCAGGCAGAGAGAGTGAGGGGGAAGCAGGCTCCCCTCTGAGCAGAGAGTCCCATGCGGGGCTTGATCCCAGGACCCTGGGACCATGACCCAAGCCGAAGGCAGAGGCTCAACCCACTGAGCCACTTAGGCGCCCCTTGTTTCTTCCTTTTGCAAAAGACTGATAATATCAATTATGTCAACTTCAAAATATAAAGGTAATCTGAACATTAATTATATCTCATCTTTTTTCTCCTTAGAATTTTGTTCCTATGAAATTCTTGAGTTGAAAGCATACTTTTTTTACTCTTTCCAGTCTAAACTGTAAATACTTAAGACAATAAATTTTCTTCTTAGTACAGCTTTGACACAATTCCCTAAATGTCTTTGTACACTGTTCTATTTGTCATTTTTCAATAGCTTGTAATGGAAATTTTTATTTTCTGAGTTCAGTTATTAAATATTTGAATGTTCCATTGATTTCCTGGTTTAATCTTTTAAAATCATTAATTTTTCTGAAGTAAAAAAATCTAATAATTCAACCACACAAATATCCCTACATTTTCATCATTAGGGATGGGAGAAAGCCTCCAGCAGTAACTGGCAACTATCCATTTTGTTCTTTTGCATTCTGATTAGGAATATACCTGATCTTACCATAACTTCTCCAGTTTTACCTTATTAATATATCATATGTAATCACATAAATCTTTAATATAGGTTTTATTTTTTAATATATATACATCTACATTAAAGACCAAGAGAAAAAAAGGAATCTCATCTGTCCAATATTACAAGAATTAGTAATTGCAATGCCTACCTGATAATATACTTATTTTATTTGGGAACAAGACACACAAATATAGAGGTAACATGGGCCATCCATTTGCATATTTAGGAAGAAGTAAAAGAGATTAGGTAGTAGCTGAGTTGAAATAAAAAGGGGCTGGGAGACTGTAGGGAAAATGATATAGGGACAAAAATAACAGTCTAAAGTAGGAAGCAGAAGAACAGACAGATGACAGATGCAGAGGAAAAAGAAAAGGGAAAGTGGGATCAGGACTACAGACTGAGTTATTTTGAAGAGAAGATTAGTAAATCTAAAGAGAGAAACTCAAAATTTAGAAAGCAAGGCAGTAAGGGTATAGCAAGATAAAAAGTAAAGAGAGGTGTGAGCATAGTGCTGAAATAAATGAACTCATTTCTTGATAATGACTTGTAGATGTTGCTATGAGCTATTTCTCTCCCTATGTGAGTAGGTATTGACCATAAGTCATTAAATTTTTAAGGCATATTGTCTATAGTCAGTCTATAGAAATACAGAGTTTGAAGATATGGTTGAAACTATTGACTCTTACCCAAAAGTTGAGTTCAGACACTCCCAATCTTTGAATTTTATTTCTCTTTAGAATTATCACCTAAAATTCACATGATATAAAATGAAACAATTAAATAAAATTGACATTTTATATGAATGATACATTTCAAAAAGTATACAGTTGACCCACTTCCATCTTGGCTATCACCACCCATTTTCCTTCTTAATTCTTGATTTTTCAAAATTTGGACCTGGAAAATTTCCTTGTAGTGAGAGCTAAATGCTTTGTGTGCCAAAAAGCTTTTAGGGTCAAGTTAATTCCTCACTGAGTTACTTGAGATGTCTTGTGCAAGCCAATCTTCTCAGGGTATAGATGGTATGTAGGAGGTGTGTCCATGCAAGAGTATATGTATGTCATGCAGCAAAATTAGTGGTCTAAGTTAACATAAAAACCCTTCCTCTCTGAATTCCTAAATAAAATATTTTAAAATGCTTAAAATATGTCTAAGTGAACATGTAAGAAAGAAAATGAATTTTCCAGGTGCCAGAGAAAAGCAGATGACTTTAAAAAACTGAAACAATTAGGAGAGAATATAGGGTAGTCTTAAAGGAGGATAGCAGAATAAAGTTTTCACTATGGACTTGCACCAAAAGTAGAAAAGGGCTTGGGTCTATGGAAGGTAAGAATGTGGACTTGAGACAGGCATAAGCTGAGGCTCTCAAAAACTATACCTTCAGTCCATCTGAGGTGCTATCAACTAAATGTTTATGTTCTACACCAAACATATGTGTTGAAACTCTAATCCTCAATGTGACATATGGGAAGGTGAAACCTTTGGGAGGTAATTAGACCATGAGGGTGGAGCCCTCATGAAGGGGACTAGTGCTATTATAAGAAGAAATATGGGAGAGATGTCTCTCCACTATGTAAGGATATGGTAAAGGTATCTGTCTGCAAATCAAGAAAAGGGCCCTCACCAAGAACCAAATTGACTGGCACCCTGATCATGGACTTCCATGAAAAATATGAAAAATAAATTTCTGTGTAAGTTATCCAGTCTGTAATATTTTTACTACAGCAGCCCAAACTGACAGACACTCAATTAATAGGAGTGCTCCTCCTACCATTGCTATAAGGTGATACAGTAGTTGTTTATTCTCAAGTTTGGGAAGGAAAAAAAAAAAAGTCCTATAAGAAACTGAAATCCTAGGCCTGTGTATTACATAGATTTTGACTGGAATTTTGCATCATCTAGTTAGTTCAGGGTGAGCCAGGATTCCTGAAGTTCCAACAACAGGAAAATATAAATGTACCAGATTATACACTTTAACACTGTAAATACAAAATGTAGGCACAACCTACATGCCCAAACATCGAACAGTAGTTGAATTATCTATGGAACATCCATAATACAGTACTATGAAACTATAAAAGGAATGAAGAAGAGCTCTTGAAATTATATAGAATGATATCCAGGATAGATTGTTACATGATATCCACAACAGGCCAATAAACCAAAGTGCAGAATATAGTATGCTACTTTTCATGTAAATAAGAGGTGACATACTTTTAAAAATATGTAATATTTATTAGTGCAAAAAAAGAAAAAAAATAACTAAATGGGCAAACCAGAAAACCAATTAGATCTTACAAGAAAGGTACAACCAAGGTGAAAAGAGAGGTGGAGAGAATGGGGTAAGAAGAAATAAGAGGGAGTGACATTTTCTGAATATAGCTTTTTGTATATTTCTTATTCTTATGAATATAATATTTTACCCCAAAAATAAATTATTAAAATCAATCAAGATGGAATTTCTGCTTCTGATCAAATTGATATAACAAGAATTACACATACTCTCCCATCTGAAACAACTAAACCCAAACAAAATAGATTATAAAAGACTAGTAGATGCTAACAAATCGGATTACATAGAAGAGATACATTCCTAGAAGTATACAATTTACCAAGACAGAATCATAAAGAAACAGAAACTCTTGAGCACCTATAACTAGTAAGGTGATTGAATAAAAACAAAAACAAAACAAAAAACTCCCAACAAAGAGAAGACGAAGACCATTTGGCTTTGCTTGTGAACTCTACCAGACATTTACAGAAAAGATAGTGCCAACCCTTCTTCAACTGTTCCAAAAAACTTAGTAGGAGAGAACATTTCCAAACATGTTTCGTGAGACCAGCATGACCCTGATACCAAAGCCAGACAAGGATACTACAAGAAAATTAACCTACAGACTAATATCTCTGGTGAACATAAATGCAAAAATTCTTAACAAAATACAAGCAAATCAGATTTAACAGCACACATTAAAAGGATCATACACCATGATTAAGTAAGATTCATCTTGCAAGTAGGATGGTTCAACATATGCAAATCAATTAACCTAACATCCTACAATATCAGAATGAGGGATTAAAATCATAAGATCATCTCAATAGATGCAGGAAAACGTTTGATAAAATTCAACATCCTATCATGATAAAAACTCTCAACAACTAGGAATAGAGGGAAATTACCTTAACATAACAAGAGTCATATTTGAAAATCCCACGGCTAACATCATACTAAATGGTGAAAAACTGTAAGCTTTTACTCTAAGATGAGGAAAAAGGCAAGGATGCCAACTTTAATGATTTTTATTCAATATAGTACTGGAAGTCCTAGCTACAGCAATAAAGCAAGAAAAAGGAATAAAAGGTATAAAAATTATAAAGGAAGATGTAAAATTATCTCTCTCTGCAGATGATGTGATCTTCTATGAAGAAAACACTAAATATCATATACACACACTGTTAGAATTAACTTTTAAAAAGTAGCAGGATACAAAATCAACATACAAAAATATGTTGCATTTCTACCCACTAACAACACTCTGAAAAGGAAATTAAGAAAACACTCTCACTTACAATAGCTTGAAAAAGAATAAAATATTAAGAATAAACTTAGCTAAAGGTGTGAAAGACTTAATACACTGAACTACAAAACATTGCTGAAAGAAACTAAAGACACAAATGGAAGGACAGTATTTGTCTTTCTTTCTTATTTCATATAGCTTGATGGCACGTTTGTCAAATAACAGTTGATTTATCAGTAGTTATTAGTAATAGTACTAAGTATACAAATCTTTTGTTTCATGTAGTTTCCTAGATGTGTGCTACATTTCAAAATAAAGTGTTTTCATAAAAAGAGGTAGATGATTCCAAGTTCTCTACTTTTTAAGGATAACAAAGCTTGATAAAATTTTGAAAATGTTTTTGAGGAAAAAGAAAAAGGAGAGATTACTTGGTATGAGGCCAAAGAAAAAAAAGGCTTGGGGAGCAAAATGTTAAAATATAGGGACAATCTCAAGAGTCAGTCAATGCACCATACATGAAAAAGTGCCATAATTTGGTATTACTGTGATTCATATAATTTCTGATCATTGTAGAAAGAGCATATGTCAGAAACATCCTAGTGGAGGAAAATACTCCATGTTCTGTTTCATGAATATTAGAAGTGTGACTATAAAGTAATGAAACAATTTTACTGAATCACCATTCCAAATACATATTCAAATGAGCATTATCCCATGGAAGTAAGCCACATGAGTTACTTTATAGACTCTATATAAAATATTGTTAGGCTATATATATACTATTCTAATCACGTTGCCATTGCTCAAAACAGTTTGAAACTCCTTTTTCCAAACTGCCTTCAGAGATAATTTAGTTATGGTCAAGAAAATCAGTCTAATTACTGTCACACCATATTCTGATCAAGATCTAGATTACCCAAGATCTAATCACCTACCTTGTTCACAAAGTTTTGGTCATTTCCAAAATTAAATCCACCCTTGAAAGATGAAGATTTGCCGCCAATGAAGATATTCAAAAGGATGTGCCATAGTCTGTGAAAGCATTTCAGAGGAGTTCCAAAAATGTTTTGGGAAATGGTAAACGTCATTGCAGTAACTATATCATGTACTGAAGTGATGTAGAAGGAAATAACTAATTTTTATTATAAATTATAAAGTAAGTCTTTTTACCTTAAGATTTTTTAAAAATATTTACCTGGACATTACTTTAAAGAGATAAACTTAATATTGTATTCATTTATCAATAATGAGAGAGAGAAAAAGCATTATTTGGGAAAAAGTTTTTCATGTGAGTAAATAATAATCAGGGAAGGGTACTATTTATTCTCCTAAACTTACGTTACATGAGTAAACCTACTATATGTCAGTTAAAAAAAAATCTTCATGAGCTTAGCAAACACTTACCAATGTCATTAACAGAGATGAAGAATAATAAGAAGATAAATACATTGGATTTCCAAACATCAATACAAAACAAAGGAGAACTGAAACCTGCCAATTGAAGAAAGGAAATATCTGTTTTATTGTTATTAGATATATAGCATAATGCATACTTTGTCTACAGGCATAGTCATTTCTAATACAAACTTCATATGCATAAATAATATTAACAAATGATAATAGAAGTTCAATACATGGATAAGTTCTAAGTTTTTCAATACCATAAATTATATACAGAATTTAATCTTATTTCTCTGATATTTGATATAAAGAAAACAGAAAAATAGCACTAGAGCTTCTATTGATTCAATAATGGAGTGATATAATAAGAAAGACTTAGTCATAAGTATTAATTTTCTGATATTATTTTTGTTGGGACTACTTGAGGATTTCCATCACTAACAAAGCATTGTTTTATTTTCTTATCTAAAATATATGTATGTGTTTAGAAACTGAGATTTTAAAAAATGCAAAAACAAAATTTACAGTGTGATATGAATGCAAAGAGCCAAAAGTCTCAGGTCTTGGGAGAAAAAGCAATTTCAAAAGTAATGACAATAATAAATAAAACATTAACATTTTAAAAAGTTTCACCAGGACATAAAACATCTGAATGTTATAGATCTGAATATTATAAGTATAGATATATAATAATGTAATCTATCCTGGATAATATGAATACCATATATATTAATTAAATACTACTTGCAAAGAGGTACCCCATAAAATAGTCAGTAATGTTTTATAAATCCTGAAATCTTATTTTAATATTTGACATTTGAATATTAAAAATGTTACCATGTTCATATAAATGATCTTCTGAAATTTGTTTGGCTCAATGTACCCCACAACATACATAGGAAATAATGAAGCTATCTGAAATAAAAATATTAAAAAAGCAAACATGAAAAAAAAGTAAAAAACAAACACTTCACTGTTGATAAGTAAATAATAGAGTTGCATTTATTTCCAATAATGATAGTCAAAATAATTTGAACCAACCTTATCATTAAGAACTAGAAAAGCTAGGGAAAAAATATTTCAAAACCCATATGAAATCCACAGATTACTAACAAAGCAAAAAGAATTAGGAAGTTAAAACCAGAGAAGAGATGAAAATATACAGTGATGAGCATGATACTTTAAGTTGCTTTTATCCCAGAAGCATCTGCCAATTCCCACAGAAGCAGAGTCTAACAGAGACAGTTGAGAGATTTCAATGGACTCAGTACTCAGGACACACCAAGAATGTGATCTCAGCTAAGTCCCAAGCTTTGGTTTGGGCTGTTGTATGAGCCAGGGAGAAAGTAAAATTAAGCAGCCTTCAGACAGACTAAAGCCCACCTTCGAATTAGCTCATTCTCTCCCTGCATGTGATGGTTCAAGATTGCTAGTGCCTTTATTTGCCTACCAGAAGCAACTTTCAATCTTCTCTGGAAGAAGTTAATATCAACACAGTCCCAAATTAACTCTGTAATTGTTCATGTACAATATCCAATACCACATCAAAACTAACCAGAGGAGATAAGACATCATCACTATGACAATAGAAACAGATCCATAAAGTATCTACTTCATGGGTCCGTAGATATTTTATGTAAAAAGTCAGATAGTAAATGTGTTATACTCTGTGGGCCACTTCCAGTCTCTGTTATATATATTCTTCTTCTATTTTTTTAAACAATACTTTAAAAACGCAAAAACATTATCATACGGTCTCACTTATTTGTGGAGCATAACAATTATCATGGAGGACAAGGGGTGTTAGAGAGGAGAAGGGAGTTGGGGTAAATTGGAAGGGGAGGTGAATCATGAGAGACTATGGACTCTGAAAAACAATCTGAGGGGTTTGAAGTGGCGGGGGTGTGGGAGGTTGGGGTACCAGGTGGTGGGTATTGTAGAGGGCACGGATTGCATGGAGCACTGGGTGTGGTGAAAAAATAATGAATACTGCTTTTCTGAAAATAAATAAATTGAAAAAAAATGCAAAAACAGCTCTTTTCTTGGAAACTACTCAGAAACATGTTTGGCATCATCAGACATAGACTATCCCTCTTATATGTGCAAAGAAATAACAGATAATACTAAAAAAATTGGAATATTGGAGAATATTGGAAGCCATAATAGAAAGTGAAATGTGTAACTAAATACTAAAATAATCACTATTAAGAAGTCAGAGATGGATTTAAAAACAAATTAAACAGAATCAAACAAAGAAGTGATAAACTGGAAGGTAGAAGAAAACATTTAGAAAAAAGTATAAAATGATAGAAATGAAAAATATGTGAAAGAACATAAGAGATACAGAGCATATACTGTAAAGATCTAATATATTTTACTGTATATCTCAGGAAGGGATGAAGGAATGAAATAAAAGGTATATTTAAAGAGATTATATCTGAGAAGTTCCCAACATTTGTAGAAGAAATCAAACACTAACTCATAAAATATTACAAATCCCCAACAAGGGATAAATTTAAAAAAACAAACAAAAACTTGACCACACTTAGGCATATCATGGTAAAAACTGCTCAAAACCAAAGACAAAAAGAAAACTCTAAAAAAGCTGGATACCAGCTGACTTTAAGACTTCCCCAAAACTGCAGTAATCAAGACAACACAGTATTGGAAAAATAACAGACAAATTAAATAATGCACTAAAACAGAAAGCCCAGAAACAGATCCACACAATTACAAGCAACTAAATTTTTGACAAAGGAGCAAAGGTAATTAAATGGAGAAATGATAGTCTTTCCAAGAAATGGGCTGGAGGACTTGGACATCCATCCACAAAAGATGAACCTAGACCTAGACCTTACACCTTTCCAAAAAAAATTAACTCAAAATGGATCTTAGACCTAAATTTAAAACACAAATTATAAAACTTCTAAAAGATAACATAAGGAGAAAACCTAGAATGACCTTATTTGATAATGAGTTTTTAGATATAAAATCAGAAGCATGACCCATGAAAAAAATTAGTAAATTGGACATTCTTAAAATTTAAAACCTCAGTTCTGTAAAAGACACTATTAAGAAAATTAATAGATACACGGAGCCCATCAGAATGGCAGATGGCTTATGAACCAACCACAGGGTGGCTCCGGATATGATTATTCCTATGCAGGGGGTCGTGGCTTATATGGTGATCTTGGTGGACCTATTATTACTACACAAGTAACTATTCCCAAAGATTTGGCTGGATCTATTATTGGCAAAGGTGGTCAGCGGATTAAACAAATCCGTCATGAGTCAGGAGCTTCGATCAAAATTGATGAACCTCTAGAAGGATCTGAAGATCGGATCATTACCATTACAGGAACACAGGACCAGATACAGAATGCACAGTATTTGCTGCAGAACAGTGTGAAGCAGTATGCAGATGTTGAAGGATTCTAATGCAAGATATTTTTTCTTTTTTATAGTGTGAAGCAGTATTCTGGAAAGTTTTTCTAAGACTAGTGAAGAACTGAAGGAGTCCTGCATCTTTTTTTTTTTTTTTTATCTGCTTCTGTTTAAAAAGCCAACATTCCTCTGCTTCATAGGTGTTCTGCATTTGAGGTGTAGTGAAATCTTTGCTGTTCACCAGATGTAATGTTTTAGTTCCTTAAAAACAGGGTGGCGGGGGAAGGGCGTGCAAAAACTAACATTGAAATTTTGAAACAGCAGCAGAGTGAGTGAATTTTAATTTTTGTTCATTGTTGGTGGTTTAAAAGAAAAAATTCCCCCATGTAATTATTGTGAACACTTTGCTTTGTGGTCACTGTAACATTTTGGGGGGTGGGACAGGGAGGAAAAGTAACAATAGTCCATTTGTCCCTGGCATCTATTCAGAGCAGTGTGCAGAATGTAATGTTCTTTTGTAAGAAACGTTTTATGATTTTTAAAATAAATTTAGTGAACCTAAAAAAAAGAAAAGAAAAAGAAAATTAAAAGACAAGGAAGAAACTGTGAGAAAATCTTTGCAAAGCTCATATCTGATAAAGGTCTGGTATGCAAAATATACCAAGAATCCTTAAAACTCAGAAATCATAAAATAGCCCAATTTAAAAACGGGCAAAAGGGGGTGCCTGGGTGGTTCAGTGGGTTGAGGCCTCTGCTTTTGGCTCAGGTCAGTTGTCCCGGGGTCCTTGAATCAAGCCCCACATCGGGCTCCCTGCTTGGCGGGGAGCCTGTTTCCCTTCCTCTCTCTCTCTGCCTGCCTCTCTGCCTACTTGTGGTCTCTGTCTGTCAAATAAATAAATAAATAAAAATCTTTTTAAAAAAAAAAATAAAATAGAACAATTTTTAAAAATGTACAAAAGATCTGAACAAATACCTTACCCAAAGAATATATACAGATAGCAAATAACCACATGTAAAGCTGGTAAATGTAATATTCCCTTAGGCACCTGTAAATTAAAGCAACAAGGACAATCTTCTACATACCTATTACAATGGTTTAAATTAAAAAACCTGATAAAATTGGCAATTTCTTTAAAATTAAATGTAGCCTTACAATACAATCCACCAATCACACTCCTGGGTATTTACCCACTTGAGTTAAAATCTTACATGCATGCAAAACCTGCAAACAAATGTTTATAGAATCACTGAAGACTAGAAGCAACCATGATGTCCTTCAAGAGGTGAATGGGTAAACAAATTGTGGTATATCCATACAATGAAATATTATTCAGCAGTATAAAAAAAATGAGCTATCCAAAGTCATGAAAAGACATGAGGAAACCTTAAAGGCATATTGCTAAATGAAAGAAGCCAGGGTGGAAAGGTGATATGCTCTATGATTCCAAGTACCCAATATTTTATTTGGGTTATATTTTATTAAATTGAAGGTTGCAGAGCTCTACTGCTAATTACAGTATTACCATTTCTTTTATTTTAGAAGACTGCAGTCACAGTCATTATTATGACTGGGCCCAGGAATTCTTTTGTTTGGCCCTTTGGAGAGAAAAGTCCCATGCAATTTAACATTCAGTAGTAATGAAGTTAGGGGCTCACTGTACAGTTCAAAAAATTTGTAAGTACAGAAACAATGAGTAATTTACCCAAGAATCCCAAGGAGATGTTTGTTTTAAACAGCTGAATATGGTAATACTTTGAAGTAATAATCAATTTACCTGAATATAGTTTTTTAGTTGCTTGGAGTTTAAAATAGTTTTTTTCTTAAAAACAGTGCTATAAATTCAAATTCCTTCAATGGATACTAGAGTACCAATGGTATCTCCACCCTAAGGGAACTGACTTGGTAGGGAAAAATGGGCAAAGACAAACTGCTCAGCAAACCTCTCTTCAACACATTATCAACTGCCTCATAAAACAAGCTCAGCACAGCAAAAAGCTACCATCAAATCTCAGAGTCAGAGGATGCAGAAATTGTTATAAGTTCTATAGATCAGCTACCCAGAATTTGGAAGTTTAGGGCTAAAATCTTACTCTCATACCTTTTGTCATTTCTTGTTCTCTCAGCCTAAATATCCTACTACCCACTTCCTCTCCCCAAAATAGACAAGGTAGGTTTAAGTGGCTCCAGGTAATATTCTTGGTAATGGAATATTACCCTTTTTATTATGAATTTATTATGAATAAATAATTATTTACTAGAATCTCTACCAAGGGCCCTCCTATTACTCCCCCCTTCCCAGATTTATTAAGATATAACTGACTTCTAATAACATATAAGTTGAAGGTGTACACATGTTGATTGGATACACTCATCTAATACAATGTGATTACCACTGCAGTGTTAGCTGAAACCATAATGTCACAAAACTCTCATTTCATTTTAGCAGTAAGAACATTTAAGATCTACTCTCCTAGCAACTTTCAAGTACATAAAAAATAGTTAACTATAACCACTTCACTTTGCATTAGATCCCTAAAACTCATCTTTTTTCTTTTCTTTCTTTTTTAAGCTCCACACCCAGCGTGGAACCCAAAGCAGGGCTTGAACTCAAAACCCTGAGATCAAGACCTGACCTGAGATCAAGACACTTAACCAAATGAGCTACACAGGTGCCCCCATTCATCTAATCCCAAGAGCGTACTCTTTGGCCAGTAGCTTCCCATTTCCCAACCTCCACCCCCACATCCTGATAACCATCATTCAAATCTGTTTCTGCTAGTTTGGCTTTTTTAGTTTCCAAATATAAGTGATATGATACAGTATTTATCTTTTTATGCCTGACTTATTTCACTTAGAACAAAGCCCTCAACAACCATCTACGTTGTCAAACCTGGCAGGATTTCCTTCTCTCCTATAGCAGAATATTCCATTGTGTTTATGTGTATGCGAGATATATATGTCCCATTTTCTTTATGCATTTATTTGTTGACACTTAGTTGTTTCCACACCTTGGTTAGTGTGAGCAATGCTGCAATAAACATGGAAGTACAAATATCTCTTTGATATTGTTTTCATTTCTTTTGGATATATACACTTAGAAATGGAATTGCTAGATCATATGATAGTTCTATCTTTAATTTTTAAGGAACTTCCCAGAGTCTTTTCTATAGTGGCTGGCCAATTTAAATCCACACCAACAAAGCAGAAGGGTTCACTCCCTTCCTATTACATCCTCTCCAACACTCATTATCTCTTATCTTCTTAATGATATTAATCCCTTATCAGATACACAGATAAATAAGATTGAATCCAATTTAAAAGCTTCTGGAAGCAAAGGACACAATCAACAGAGTAAAAAAACAATGTACAAAATGGGAGAAAATATTTGCAGAACATATATCTGATAAGAGCGTAATATCCAAAATATATACAAAGAACTCATAATACTCTAGGAAAGACAACTTTATTTTAAAAATGGGCAAAGGACTTGAACAGGTATTTATCCACCAAAGATATGCAAATAGCTAACAGATATTCTCAGTGTCATTTATTATCAGTGAAATACAAATCAAAACCACAATGATAACAATGATTATTCTTCCAACCCATGTGCATGGAATGTTTTTCCATCTTTTTGTGTCTTCTTCTATTTCTTTCATGAGTGTTCTGTCATTCCTCTAGTATAGATCCTTTACCTCTTTGGTTAGGTTTATTCCAAAGTATCTTACAGTTTTTGGTGCCATAGTAAATAGAATAAATTATCTAATTTCCCTTTCTATAGTGTTATTGTTAATGTATAAGAAAGCAACTGATTTCTGTGCATTGATTTTATATCCTGCCACATTATGAATTGCTCTATGAGTTCTAGTAATTTGGGGGTGGAGTCTTTTGGGTTTTCTACATAAAGTATCATGTCACCTGCAAAGAGAGAGAGTTTGACTTCCTTTTATTTCTCTTTGTTGTCTGACTGCTGTGCTAGAAGTGCTAGGACTCCTAGTTGAACAATGGTGGCAAGAGTGGGCATCCTTGTCGTGTTCCTGATCTGAATGGGAAGACTCTCAGCTTTTCCCCATTAAGAATGATATTCACTGTGGGTTTTTCATAGATGGATTCTGTGAGGTTGAGGAACATTTCCTCTATCCCTATAATCTGAAGAATTTTAATCAGGAAAGGATGCTGTATTTTGTCAAATACTTTTTCTGAGAGGACCATGTTCTATCACATTGTTAAAATGTCTATACTGCCAAGAGCAATCTATACTTTCAATGCCATCCTGATCCAAATACCACAAGCATTTTTCAAAGAGCTGGAACAAACAATCCTAAAATTTGTATGGAACCATAAAAGACCCTGAATCACTAAGGAAATGTTGAAAAAGAAAAACAAAGTTGGGGTCATCACGTTGCCTGATTTCAAGCTTTATTACAAAGCTGTGATCATCAAGGCATCATGGTACTGGCATAAAAATAGACACACAGACCAATGGAACAGAGTAGAGAACCCAGATATGGATCCTCAAAACTCTATGGTCAAATAATCTTTGACAAAGCAGGAAAAAATACCAGTGGAAAAAAGATTGTCTCTTCAATAAATAGTGCTGGGAAAATTGGACAACTATGTATAGAAGAATGAAACGACCATTCCTTTACACCATACACAAAAGATAAACTCAAAATGTATGAAAGACTTCAACGTGAGACAGGAATTCATCAAAATCCTAGAGGAGAACATAGGCAGCAACTTCTTCAACATTGGCCACAATTCCTTTCAAGACATGTCTCCAAAGGCAAAGGAAACAAATGCGAAAATGAGCATTTTTGGACTTCACCAAGATAAAAAGTTTCTGCACAGCAAAGGAAACAGTCAACAAAACAAAGAGGCAGCCCATGGAATGGGAGAAGATATTCGCAAATGACACTACAGACAAAGGGCTGATATCCAAGATCTGTAAAGAATTCCTCAAACTCAATACCCAAAAAACAGATAATCATGTCAAAAAATGGGCAGAAGGCATGAACAGATACTTCTCCAATGAAGACACACAAATGGCTAGTAGACACATGAAAAAATGTTCATCATCATTAACCATCAGGGGAATTCAAATCAAAACCACATTGAGATACCACCTTACATCAGTTAGAATGGCCAAAATTAACAAGATAGGAAGCAACAAATTTTGGAGGGGATGTGGAGAAAGGCGAACCTTCTTAAGCTGTTGGTGGGAATGCAATTTGGTACAGCCACTTTGGAAAACAGTGTGGAGATTCCTCAAAAAATTAACAGTAGAGTTACCCTATGACCCTGCAATTGCACTACTGGGTATTTACCCCAAAGATACAGATGTAGTGAAAAGAAGGGCCATATGTACCCCAGTGTTCATAGCAGCAATAGCCACAATCACCAACTGCAGAAAAAGCCAAGACACCCTTCAAAAGACGAATGGATAAAGAAGATATGGTCCATATATACAATGGAATATTATGCTTCAGCAGATGAATACCCAACTTTTGTATCAACATGGATGGGACTGGAGGAGATTATCCTGAGTGAAGTAAGTCAAGCAGAGAAAGTCAATTATATGGTTTCACTTACCTGTGGAACATAAGGAATAACATGAAGGACATTAGAAGGAATGGAAAAGTGAACTGGGGGAAATTGGAGGGAGAGATGAACCATGAAAGACTGTAAATGTTGAGAAACAAAGAGGGTTTCAGAAGGGAGGGGGTGGGGGTGACAGCTGAGCCTGGTGGTGGGTATTATGGGAGGCACGTGTTGCATGGAGCACTGGGTGTGATGCATCAACAATGAATTTTGGAACACTGAAAAAATAAAATTAAAAAAAAAACCCACAATGCTGTGTTATCTCATACTCATTAGGATGGCTATTATCAAAAAAACAAGCAACAATTAATAATGAAGATGTGGAAGAAAGGGAATTCTTTCACATAGTTGTTGCATATGCAAAACTGTGCAGCCACTATGGAAAACAGTATGAAGTTTCCTCAAAAAATTCAAAACAGGGCACCTGGGTGGTTCAGTTAGTTAAGTGTCTTCTTTGGCTCAGGTCATGATCCCAAGGTCCTGGGATCAAGTCCCACATCAAGCTCCCTGTTCAGTGGGGAGTCTGCTTCTCCCTCCACTCTTCCCGCTCTGCTATGATCTCTTTCTTTCTCTCTCACTCAAATAAATAAATAAATAATCTTTTAAAAAAATTTCTGTAAGAAAAATTAAAAATAGAACTATCCTATAATGCAGGAATCACATTCCTAGGTGTTTGATTCATTCCTATGTATTTAATTTTAAGAACTGAAAATAAAATCTTGAAGAGATTAGCATTCTTATGTTTACTGTAGCACTATTCGTATCCAAGGTGTGGAAATAACCTAAGTCACACTCAGTGAATAAATTGATTAAAAATGTGTCATAAAAATACAACGGCCTATCATTAGCCTTAAAAAAGAGCTAAATCCTGTAATATTGAACAATATGAATGAGGTATTATGTTAAGTGAAATAAGCTAGTTATAGGACAAATACTGCATGATTCCACTTTATGAGGTCTCTAGAATAAGCAAACTCACAGAAGCACAGAATAGAATAGTGATAGCCAGGGCTGGGTGGAGAGGAAGAAATGGGAAGTTGCTGCTAATCAATGCATATACGATTTCAGTTATGCAGTATCAGTAAACTCTAGAGGTCAGTTGCACAACACTGTGCTTGTAGATAACAATACTGTACTCTACCTGCACTGACAAGTCTGTGAGGAGGGGATGTCTCAAGTTAAGTGTTCTTATTACACACACACAGATGCACTTAAAAAATTTTTAAGACACATTACATAAAAATAAAAAGAATGTTTAACAATTGTGCACATCATAATATTGACCAAAATATTTAAAGTAATAATTTGCAGAACTAAAAGTAGACATCAACAGATCATTGGTGAAGTCGAAAATTTCAAGACATTCCTCCTCTAGTAAGTGAAACAAACAAAAATAGTAGATATATAAAAAATTCAATAGCAAAATTAACCTATTTTGCCTAATTAACACATGCAGGACTAAATACCTAAAAATACAAAATACTCAATCTTTTAATATGCAACAAAAATAGAAATTTGAATGTACTCTGTTATCTAATTGCTTTCTATATATGGAAACAAATCTAATGAAACATCTGTAAGATTTCTAAAAAATCTATGTAACATTATTGAAGGAAATTAAGCAAGAACTAAATAAATAGATATATATCATTTTAATGGCCAGAAAACACACAATTTTAAAGATCTAAAAAAAACAACTCAGAAAGATATTTTTTTACTGAAATGATACTTTTTTCAAAATGAAAAGGAAAAAGATATGTATGGAACCTCCTGAGATTTCATCTAAACTTGGGGGGTGGAGGAGAAACAAGTCTAGAACACAGAGGTATCAGGAGAAAAAAATATGCAGTTGCTTTCTGCTTGTCTCCTAATGAATACAGTTCATTTAATAGAATAACTGCAGTTTGTTAAAAGGAAGTTCATAAATTCACCTTGAGAAGAAAATTAATCTTGATACTAATCATGAAAAATGTGTTATATAGGTACTTATATAAGAAAGCAATTAGATAACACAGTGTACTCAGTTAATTATAGTTTTATAGTTCCACAAAAAGGTACAGAAATATTCTTCAAATGCATATTTATTTTATTAATGCTGCATGAAACCTGAAGGCATTTTAGCAAGGAAGTAAGGTAATTTAGCCAAGTGTATAACTTTTGATAGAGAAGAGTTCAAAGGCCTTAGAGTTGCAACAAAAAATAAATTGGAAAATGCTGGAGCTTTGCGATTGGACAGAACTTGATTTTAATTTAATCTTTGAGCCTTTGTGTCTTTATCTGTAATATCCATCTGACTGGACTCCTTGAGGATTAAATGAAATAAACTCTAATACTGAAGTATAGCATATGTTAGTTTCCTATTGTTAGGATATCTAAGTCTAGACCACTGTCCTTAAGAATCACAAATAAGCCCTGGTTAAGAGAAACATTCATGGGTGAAAATTCTGCTCAGTTGCTGAAATGTTATTTGAATTGCTGGTTGAAAAGAGAGCCCTCTCATTTAGATACAAGTAACAGAGTCAACATTCTGCTGTGAAACTGTAGAAATGAACTTTTCTTCTTCCCTCCAGATGAAGGTTTCAACATGCTCTTGCAAATACTAGCCTCAAGGTGAGTAGGTCTGAGGGTGGGTGAATTTTTTTTTCCCAGAAAACAGAAAAGAGTTTTCAATCAGTTCAGGTCTTGGACCAATTTTGATCCTTAAATCAGAGCTGAGTGCATTATGCATTGAAAACATAAAATTGAAACTGAACATAAAACTCTTCTGTATGCTAATTTTTGATTCCCTGTTACTTATACATAGAATTTAACAGAGATGGACCGTGAAGGCATTATGCTAAGTGAGGTAAGTCAGACAGAGAAAGACAAATACTATGGTATCACTTACATGTGGAATGTTAAAAAGCCTAACTTGTAGAAACAAAGAGTAGAATTGTGGTTATGAGGGGCTGAGGGGTGGGGGAATACAACAGACATTGGACAGAGGGTCCAATTTGCAACTAGAAGATGGATAAGTTCTAGATATCTAACACAGAGCACAGTGATTATATTCAATGCTATATTATACACTTCAAAGTTACTTAGAGACTAATTTTAAGTGCTCTCACCACAAAAAATATATGAGTTATGTGACCTAATAGATATATTTAACACTAAGGTGGTAATCATATTGAAATATAATAATGTATCAAATCAATATATTGTATGCCTTAAACATACAAAATGTTGTTTGTCAATTACATCTCAATAATTAAAGAAAAAAAACAAAGAAGAAAACTAAAAGCCTAGCACATCTTTTGAATGGAGAGAAAATCATTAAAGCAATATCAAAATTATTCAAACAGCTACTTAAACAGTGTCATTAGAACCAGTGGATTAATAAATGTGCTTGCAAGGAACTGACACACATTAGAAATCTATGTTGGCATGAGCAAATAATGGAAACCACAGACTTTCCATGTTACAACCTGGAAGGGCCAATTATAAGGAAGTAAAGCAGAGAGAATACTTTAAACAAGCAGCACCAATTAAGTTGAATTTATAATTTAATTTTTGTAACTAACCAGCAGCACAAGCCTTCTTGGCACAATTTCTCACTGCCAATGGAGAACATTATTACTATCAGTGTTGGTTAGTTAGGTGGAAAGGAGTTCTAACATGAAATTGGATATCATGAAATTTCATCAAAATTTTACTACTTTCCTAGCTCTGTTTCTTGCCATTAGCTACTTAGTTGTTTTGGGGAAACAGGACATGGCCTCAAATTCACCCAAGTAATGTCATGATTGAAGCCCTGAGAAATGGTGTCCTTAAAGACCCTATTCTTCAGACAAAAGAACCAACAGTTAGCTAGATTAGAAGCAGATACTACTCTTTACCATGAAGAGGAGGCTTTGCCCTTACCATGTTGTGTAACTTTGCATCCAAAATGATTCCTAAGATAAAAGGAAGATCTACAGGCAAATATATAGAGATCATCTCAAATACACACAAGAAAAACTTTGAATTAAATTAACAGGAAAAAGTCTTTTGCAGGTTGATCATTAAGATCTGCCTAGATAAACCAATACATTAATAGAATGTAGATTTATATAATTTTTTAAAAAATCATACACATATACAAACTTCATAATTATTCAACATTTTGAAAATCTATTAGGGAAGAACATAATGACATTATAAAACTTCTAAAAAACAACTAAGTACATCTTTCATTCAACTTAAATTAGTTTAAAATCATCTTACCTGTGTAAAAAGTATAAACTGAGCAAACTGCCAGGGAAGCATAAAAGCAACATTGGAAAAACATAGTGCAATAAAATGCCTTCTATTATTGTTCGAGGTCCTTAATAGAGAGAATTGATACCGGTAAGTTTTACCATAAAAGTAATCTATCACTAAACAGAAAAACTAACTGAAAAATGATGAAATCTAATGACCACTTACCTTTGATGTAAGATAACAAAATACAGTTAAATTTAAAGCCCATTAAAAAGAACTGCATATAACTGGGTTACAAAAAACTTAGCATAAAACAATCTTACTTAGAGCTTTAAATATTGTAACTAGTTTATAAGTAAATAAGATACCTTAAACATTAAAGTTTCTATTCCTTTCACTATGCATGATATTAAAAATTTAATACTCCAGCAATGTGGTCAGAAAATAGTGAGAACTGACTCTGCATATCCCAAAATATGTAGCCTATACAAGCAGCAACAGTTTTACATACCACTGCTTTTAGATTTCAAAAAGCAATGAAGAAAATTCTAAGTGTTGGTGCCATATTCAGTTAACAACTATGAGAACGTTTTAAAGAAAAAAATTAAAATAACGACTGAAAAAGAATTCTAGAATGCAGTTACAAACTACTGCATATTGAAGTTTAAACTGTCCAGTCTGGGGTGCCTGGGTGTCTCAGTGGGTTAAAGCCTCTGCCTTCAGCTCAGGTCATGATCCCAGAGTCCTGGGATCAAGCCCTGCATCAAGCTCTCTGCTCAGCAAGGGAGCCTATTTCCTTTCCCTTCCTCTGCCTGCCTCTCTGCCTACTTGTAATCTCTGTCTGTCAAATAAACAAACAAAATCTTAAAAAAAAAATAAAAAATAAAAATATAAACTGTCCAGGGTGCCTGGGTGGCTCAGTGGGTTAAGCCGCTGCCTTCGGCTCAGGTCATGATCTCAGGGTCCTGGGATCGAGTCTCGCATCGGGCTCTCTGCTCAGGAGGGAGCTTGCTTCCCTTCCTCTCTCTCTGCCTGCCTGTCTACTTGTGATCTCTGTCAAATGAATAAAAAAAATCTTAAATATATATCTATATGTATACATATAGATATATATATATCTATATGTATACATATAGATATATATATATATAAACTGTCCAGTCCTCAATGGAAAGATGTATCAATTAACCAACACCTTTTACCACAGGTAGTTTTAGTGTCTTTTAGAAAATGAAAAAAGAAATGTAAACATTTTGTGTAAATAATAAAACTGTAGCTGTTCTTTTTTATAAAAGGTGTATTAGATTTTTGATAAATCCTTATACTATGATATATAAATTTTCAAATGAAAAAACTTAAATGTTCATATTGTTTAGTGATATTATCACAAAATATATTAAGTTCTCAGTTATCTTTTATTTACCAAACAAAGTGATTTTTGGCTAATCTACAGAGCTTATGTACTCAAGGCTACAATCCTAAATGTTGTAGTTAACACATTTCATTCCATGAAACCCCAACTGGTCAGACTAAAATCACTTCCTAAAATTAGAAAATAAACCATCTTTCCAGGAACTTAGATCACCTAAAATGTGTAGTCTAGACTCAGTGGAAAGAAATTTTTTACATAGTAAATTTAGATTATTTTCTCAACTGGATACTCTATTTTAAAGTAACTAAAAGGGAAAACTAAATTTAATAATTATAACTTAATAGGTTGAAGTATATTTTAAGAAACTTAACTTATAATTTATTTATATTTATTTTATAAATAAAATTACCTGAGAATCAAAGTTAAAATGCACATCTGAAGTACAAGAAATGGATATGAAAAACTTTCCCGGAGAGGTGGTGTCCACATTACGCGGGTAGCCTGAAATCAATAAAATATTTACTTCATTTTATGTTCCATTGCAATAAACATTAATCTAAAAGTCATGAGCAGGCTGTTCAAATAATTTTAAAACGAGGCTCATTAGTTTTTGAATGTCTGGGATAGCTTCTCAGTTTCTGGAGCTCTCTTAATGGGCATATAGGCATTAGGTAGAGAGCCATTAACTAGCAAGACCAGACACAAGAACGCCAGACGTAAGAAAACCTAAAGGACAAAAAAAGGTGGTAGTTACAGAAGTGATGAGGATTTGGGAAATGAAAAACCAGATCCACATTTCAGCTCTGCACTGAGGACTCTGGCATCCCAGGGCTTTGGCATGTATGTATGCCCAGAAAAAAATCTAACCAGGTATCACTTAGGGCATTCAAAAACACCAAGAGAGTTCATACATAACAAGTTTAATGAGTATAGACACACACTACAAGTAATTAAGACGGTCTCTGAATTTGTGAAATATTCCTTTAAAAGAGTTAACTGTAAATTTCTAAAAATAACTGAAAGTATTTTGAAATCACTAATATGATACATAAATGAAAGTACTGACACTTCATATAGACTTTAAAACTAATTATTTCTAAAATGTAAGTGAGAATACTATAAAAGTATTAAGGTTTTATTTATTTGACAGAGAGAGACACAGTGAGAGAGGGAACACAAGCAGGGGAAGTGGGAGAGGGAGAAGCAGGCTTCCCACTGAGCAGAGAGCCTACTGCGGGGCTCCATCCCAGGACCTTGGGATCATGACCTGAGCCGAGGGCAGACACTTAACGACTGAACCACCCAGGAGCCCCGAAAATACTATAAAAGTTTTATATCAATAATTCTAAAATTCTAGAAAGAAGTAAAACTCTTATAAACTCTTATTACTCCTCTTCCAAGAAAGCAAAACTAAATTTTAAAAGATGAATTATGGTATGTATAAGAAAGTTAATTCATCTGGCATACTCAAAGAAAAGATTTTGTCTTTATATGAACATATTGGTAAATGAAAATGCATTTGCTTAAGTTTATATATTTATGTATGTATAATTTCTTTGATTCCTTTGCCTGATTTTCTAAAATTCACCAATTATTTACCTTTCCTAGAAGTAATGGATAAAAACTTCAATCCTATGTAACCCATGCCACAACATATTACATATTTTGTTTTCAAAAGATAGTAGTCATACTCTCACTTTTCACTGCCACATCTCATCCCCAAACAGGATCTGGCACAGGTTACATATTCTGTATATTGCTGAATGAATCTAACATATTCTAGATAGGTTTCTATGAGTTATTTGCAGGTGAACTATATCCCATGTGACTGGGATAGTAAATTTCTATTTTGAGTTCATCATGTTGTGTAATTGTAATTGAAAAGGCAGCATGATGTAATAGTAGGAAGCAAGGTTTTAGAGCCAGACAGATGGAGAACTGAAACTCAGTTTCACTAGATTTTGAATTTGGAATCTTGTATGAGTAACATAACAACTATAAATTTCAATTTCATATCTTCTACTCATAAGGATAATAACCACCTTCCATAAAAGTGTGGTAGGAGTAAATGAGATAATGTTTTATATAAAGTCCCTGAACTCAACAGGTAGGTACAATATTTCCTTTTTCAACAAAATACAGTATTTGATTTTTCTACAAAATATAGGTACACTAAAAATCAGGCAAGATATTTCACATCATAAATTCTAATTATGTAAAGATGTGGACGAACATGATTAAAATATGACTATTAACATAAAATATTGCTAAGTCCTAAATAACAGTCAATTATATATTGTATTGATGAATATATTTCCTTGTTCCTGTACAGCCCCTTCTATCTTAAAAATTATTTTCTAGAAAACTCACCTCTCCATGGTTGAAAAAGTAGCACAAAACTGTAATTAGACCTCCAAGTTGAGTCCCACTGTTAAAAAAAGAGTATACATTAATAATTAATAAAATACAGTGCTTTACAAAATTACCTTAGAATTTAAAGTCATATTTAAATGCTATAGTACTAAACCATATAAAATAATGCCAAAATTTCAGAAATACGCATGTAAAGTTTTAATCTTGAATGTATAAGTATACAAAGTATACATATAAAGTAATCTGAATTTTATAATTTGTTGTATTTACACTGTTGGTGGGAATGCAAGTTGGTGCAGTCACTTTGGAAAACAGCAAGGAGGTTCCTTAAGAAACTAAAATAGAGCTACCCTATGACACTCCAACTGCACTACTGGGTATTTACCCCAAAGATACAGATGTAGTGAAAAGAAGGGCCATCTGTACCCCAATATTCATAGCAGCAATTGCCAAAGTCGCCAAATGGTGGAAAGAGCCAAGATGCTCTTCCATGGACAAATGGATAAAGAAGATATAGTCCGTATATACTATGGAGTATTATGCATCCATCAGAAAGGATTAATACCCAACTTTTGTATCAACATAAATAGGACTAGAGAAGATTATGCAGAGTGAAATAAGTCAAGCGGAGAAAGACAACTATCATATGATCTCCCTGATATGAGGAAGTGGTGATGCAACATGGAGGCTTAAGTGGGTAGGAGAAGAATAAATGAAACAAGATGGGATTGGGAGGGAGACAAACCATAAGTGACTCTTAATCTCACAAAACAAACTGAGGGTTGGTGGGGGGAGGGGGTTTGGGAGAAGGAGGTGGGATTATGGACATTGGGGAGGGTATGTGCTTTGGTGAGTGCTGTGGTGATTCACAGACCTGTACCCCTGGGGATAAAAATATATGTTTATAAAAAAATAAAAAATTTAAAAAAAAAAAAAGAATCTTTTCTTACCTCAAGTTGCTGGTATTCTTCCATATAACATTCTGAGCATTTTATAATTTTATCTTTTGTATTTTTTAATCTAACTAGAATTTAATTTCCAGACAGTTCTAACTTCTCTTTGTTTCTTATGATCTTCCAATTATTCCAGCCCCATTTATTGAGAAAATGGTCTTTACCTACTGATGTGCAATATCCACCCTATCATACACCAAGTGTTTTTAAATGGGACAAGTGTTTCTGAGATCTGCTTTATTCCACTGATCTACTTGTCTAATCCCTATGCCACAATCACATTGCCTTATTTACATCAGTTTTATAATACAGAAATGATTACTAAAGCTAGTCCTCCTATCTTGCTCAGAATGTCTCCATTATTTTAAGCCCTTTGCATTTCTGAACAATTTTAAAATTGGTATTTACCAAGGCAAACAAAATTGGCAATGTATTGAATCTACAAATCAATTCAAATAACTCTCAACTTTTAAATACTGTCTTCTAATCCATGAATTATTTATAGTTAGTTATATCTCCATTTATTTAGATCTTCCCAAAAGTCTCTCAATAAAGTTCTACAATTTTCCCACAGAGGAAAAAGAGGTCATACATATTTCTTGTCAGATATTTATCAAAAACTTTATGCTTTCAATACTTTTTTAAATGACATCCTTTTACATTTTCACTTAAAAACAAATTATAGATTTATATTGTCTGCATACTAATTTTTGTATTCAGTAAAATTTTAAATTCTTATTATTTTAATACTTTATCCATAGTTTCTTTTGAATTTTCTACATAAAAGCATGTGATCTGCTTTTAAGGACAGACACTTGTTTCTTTTTTTCTAGCTTTCCAGTCTTTATACTTACTACTACTTTTTCTTGACTTACTGTGCTAGATAGGATACCTGGTACAATGTTGCAATGTCACAATTTTTTATTGGTACTGTGCTAATATTTTTATGCTGAAAACTTACTAAAACAAGAAGTGTATATATACATTAATGTCTATATAGACATAAACCCTACAAAAACCCAATATGAAAACTCAATACTTACTGAAAGATTAGATCTAGATTTTTAACTTTAAATGTTGTGCAGTTCAAGAATAACATTATAAAGAAAGCTGATGATCAGTTAGGAATATATTCTGCTGCAAGAAACAAAACCTAACAAAAGTGGCTTAAATAACATGGATGTTTATTATATCATTCAACAAGAAAATATAAAGGTAAGTGTCTGTTGGCACTGGTTCAGCAGCACAAGGACATTAGGGAAGACTTATGTTATGTTTATGGCCTTTCCCTCATGGTCACAAGATGACTGCAGCAGCCCCAGGTATAACACACTTAAGTTCAAAAGCAGGAGACAGAGAAGGGGCAACGGAAATCTGTCCTTTTGTGAGACAGACAAATGCTTTCCTAGGTGTAAACATGACCGATTTCACCATATTTTTCACTGGAAAAACTAGCTCATATGCCTATCTCAAGAAACAATGGAGAGTGGGAAGCAAAATATATGATTGTCATAATTAGCTTTAGCCTATCATCCGAGACTGGACACATTGCTACCCCAAACCAAATTGTGGTACTATTAACAACAAAGACAGGCTATCAGATATAAGTGTCTGCTACAGTGATACACAAATTTTCCTTTACTGCTTTCTTAATTTCACGTGTACAGACATTAAAATTAGAAATAACCTGCCACTAATGCCAACCAAAGATTCCCCTAACATTATAATAATTTTACATATTGTCTAGAAGTATTCTCATTAAAAACTTTGTTAAGGAATCTTAATTAGTTTAAAAAAAAAATCCCCACAAGGGTAAGAGAGAGGCCTTTAAGATATTTTAGTGACAGCTCTAGTTTCTGATTGCATGACATTAGCTAAGTTTCTGAAAAAATAAATTTATAAAATTTCCTATTAATCAATTAATCTCATAACTATCCTCATCATTTAATCAGAAAATGGCAACCAGTCCTTATAAGCCCACTGAAATATCTCTTAATACAGTAATCTTACCTCAGGTATGCACCATATAAGAAGAACAATCCCATCATTAGTCCATTTAAAATAAAAATCACAGCAACATAAAAGCAAGCAGGGTCTCCCAATCCTTTAAAAAGACACAGATTATTCAGTATTTAATGAATAAAAGACTATAAAGCAATCGGGCATAATTATCTCAGTGCTTTGTAATCAAGGGTTCATGAACTTGCTGAAAATATTTGCTGTTCAGAGTGCTGAGCAGCACTCTATTTAATAGTTACATTAGTACTTTCCCCTCACCTAAGGTATTATTATACTGTAATGATTAGTTGGTGCTTCACTTTGTTTAGGTGATGCTATTGTTCAGTGTCTAGAACTCTCTGTGGAGTCACTGCATGCATTACAGGAGAAAACCTACTGCATTATTTTTATCCTTTGCTAGGTTTGGATGAATAAGATATGGCCCCTGACGTCAAGGAGCACGGTTAGTCTACATGAGATGACCTAGTTATTTGATCCATTACTATGTATGGACAAACCTGAATTCTTAATATATCCCATGTATAAACCTGTGAGTGTGTGTAAGAAAATATTACTGACTGAGATAACAGAACACAGAAAATTTAAATAGCTTGCTAAAAATTATTCAGGTATAACTGATAGAGCCAAGATCTGAAGGCTGGCTTTTGTGATTCCTTCTACTTCTCTGACAATTCCTTTTCAATCTGTTGTAATAACTTCATGACACACCACCCCTCTTCCCTGTTGGATCACCTTAAGTTCTGTCATAGGCCCTCTTCTTTTCTTGGTCTGCATATTCTCCTTAAAAAATTCTTTAAAAATATTTTTACTTATTTTATTTAAATTCAATCAGTTAACACATAGTGTATCATTATTTCAGTTGCAGAGTTCAGTAATTTATCAGTTGCATATTAACACCCAATGCTTATTACATCACATGCCCTCATTAATGTCTATTACCCAGGTAACCCATCTCTTCCACCTCCCCTCCAGCAACCCTCAGTTAGTTTCCGATAGTCAAGAGTCTCTTAAGAGGGTTTGTCTCCCTCTCTGATTTTGTCTTGTTTTATTTTTCTCTCTCTTTCCCTTCTGATATTCTGTTTTGTTTTTAAAATGAAACCATTTTATATTGTTTCTTAAATGAAACCATTTAATAGTCTTTCTCTGATTGACTTATTTTGTTCAGCATAATACCCTCCAGTTCCACTCATGTTGATGGAAATGGTAAGATGTCATCCTTTTTGATAGCTGAGTAATATTTCATTGTGTATATATATACTATATCTTCTTTATCCATTCATCTGTCAGTGGACATCTGGACTCTTTCCATAGTTTGGCTATTGTGGACATTGCTACTATAAACATTGGGGTGCAGGTGCCCCTTTGGATCACAACATTTGTGTTTTGGGGGTAAATACCTAGTAGTGCAATTGCTGGGTCATAGGGTAGCTCTATTTTCAACTTCTTGAGGAACACCCATACTGTCTTTCAGAGTGGCTGCACCAGCTTTCATTCTTCCTAGCAGGGTAACAAGGTTCCCCTTTCTCCACATCCCTGCCAACATTTGTTTCCTGACTTGTTAGTTTTAGCCACTCTCCACAATGTAGGAATAGAAGAAACATACCTCAATATCATAAAAGCCATATATGAAATGCTTTTCACAGAAGATATCATTCTCAATGAAGAAAAACTGAGAGCTTTTCCCCTAAGGTCAGGAACACGATAGGGATGTCTACTCTCATCACTGCTGTTCAATATAGTACTAGAAGCCCTAGCCTCAGCAATCAGACAACAGAAGAAATAAAGGGCATCCAAATTGGAAAAGAAGAAGTAAAACTCTCTCTCTTCACAGATAATGTGCTTTACATAGAAAACCCTAAAGACTCCATCCAAAAATTGCCAGGTCTCATACGAGAAACCTTAAGGAAGTTCTTATACTTCCAAGGCTCCAATGATCGTCTGTACACAGATGACTCCAGGTTTGGAGTCAGTCCAGAACTTTCTACTTTCTATATGTGTTCAGGCAGGTGGTCTCTTGACATTTCCACTTTGAGGTCTCCCAGGTACTTCAAACTACTGTAGCAATTCAAACCTGCTACTTTTAAAATGCCTTTACCATTTGAAGAAACTCAATTACTTAAGCCAGAAACCAGTGTTACATGACTTCACCCTCCTTCCCCTCTCTCAGCAATCGATTACCAAATCTTGTCAATTCTGCTTCTAAAATCTCCCAAATATTGCATTTCCCAGTTATTTGTCCTGCAGTCAGCTGCTGAGAGCATACCAGTCTCCCCCTGTTATCAATGAACCCACTTTTGTCTTTTACTAATATCTTTTCCATACATCTGGCAAAATAATGTTTTTAAAATACTAACTTGTGAAAATTCCTCAATGAAAGAGAAAATCTTAGTCTGCAAGTGGCCTTCCCTTTTCTGACCCTCGCTTACATGCCCGGTATCGTTTCACATTTTTCCCTCTTTCTCTGTTCCCAGAAGTCTAGCCTTTTTTCAGTTTTCTCTCATCTTGGGACTTCTGAATATTCTTGTTCCTATTCTTTAGATACTTCTCCCTTACTGCTAACCTTAACAACCTCATTTTCTTACTTGTAATATCCATCACAAGTATAACTACCAATCCTCTTCCTATGTGTAAACTCTATGAGGGTGAGGTGCGTGTCTACCTGGGTCAACCTGATCCCAAGAGCAAATACTAACCTATAACTTTGTAACAACTTAATAAATATCATATATGTACATATATACAATTAATGACCAAAAAGCAACATTTTAGAAAGAAACATGCCTTCACAGCTTTGAACTTCATTTAAAGGTTCTACTCTGGTGACATTCCAGCAGGTCTTAGCTTCTAGCCCAAATAAATTCATTATTCCCACAAATATGCGATACCAGAAGGCTATAATCACCTACAAAGACAAAAACAAAAAAAGGTGATAGAAGAAAAGATCCTATCTTCATAATAATTTTTCCAAAATACTATTTTATAATGGTTTCCTTTGACATTATAAATCTTGACAAGATTATTTAAATCATTTCACTTGGAAAACCATCATTTAAAAATTATATATATATATACACACACACACACAATAAACTAAAGTTGTATATTACTAATTAGTGAATTAGTGAACATCTACAAAAATTTGTTATGATCACCATCTCTGCAATATATTCTTGTCATCAATTCTATAACATAAATAACAGTAGCTATAAAATAGGTAATTAGCATATAATTAAAACATGATGGTGATTAACAGAAAAATACAATGATTTACAGGAATATTTCATAACATTTCATTTATTGAATTTATTTGCTACACAGACTAAAAAATATAAAACCAACTACATATGGAATAATAGCTCCTGTGCCCATTATTTTTTTTTTAAAGATTTTATTTATTTATTTGACAGAGAGAAATCACAAGTAGTCGGAGAGGCAGGCAGAGAGAGAGAGAGAGGGAAGCAGGCTCCCCGCTGAGCAGAGAGCCCAACGCGGGACTCGATCGCAGGACCCTGAGATCATGACCCGAGCCGAAGGCAGCAGCCCAACCCACTGAGCCACCCAGGCGCCCCACTCCTGTGCCCATTAAAACTTTGACCAAACAGGTTTAATTAACCAATTCTTCCCATTCTGCAAACCACTTTGTGAAGTTTAAAGAAAAGGGAAAAGAACAACAATAGAAAACAACAAAAAATTGGGAAAAATTTATAGATTTGGGAAAAATAATGCAAGATCATTGGGAAAAGAATAAAAAATAAAATAAAAATAGAGTTCAAAGTGAAAGCAAAAACCACCCAGCACTATTTTTAATATGTTGGTCATCACCCCTCCATTCTTTCCCTTGGTATGTAAAAAACACATAGCTAGATCTAGTTTTCAATAATATTACATAAGATGTTAATATAATACACAACACCAAACATCATAAACATCTATCCATGAACAAAAAGTATAAATTTATTATTTTATCACTTTTACAAACTTGACCTTATATAAAAAATTGTAATATATATTCTTACGTATTTATCATCCATGTATAAAAACTTACCATATTAAATGTATGTTCTAAATTTAGAATTATATTCCTTTCTGGAAATTAGCATGATAAAATAAGAAAGCACTGCTTTAAAGTCAGAAATGAACTCAAATTCTGACTCTGTTATCCTCTGACTCTTTGGATATCCTCAAAGAAATCCTTCAACCTTTGAAACTTGGCCACCTCATTTCTAAAATGATGTTAACAATAACCATCTTGCAGGAGTGCTGGGGGATTAGAGCTTACATGCCGGCATGTAGTTAAGCCTTAAATGCTTTGCCTTTTCAAAATGTATTATTCCAAATTTAACTCTTTATCTTTGGGAAAAATTAATCTCCTTATGAACACAAAAAGTATGGACATTCATTTCAACATTGAAGTACCATATCAGGTTGCAAGCATAACTAGATTTTCTCCATACTGTATCTATGCAATGTGAAATAAGACTGAATGATTCTTTCTTGCTTCATCCTTTAGGATACTATCTATTTATGTTATCATGATTACTCTTCCATAACATTAAGGAGATTGAAAACTGCTAATTATTCAGTATCTTTGAATAAGTAAAAAGAAAAAAAATTAGCTCATGTCCTGGAGAACATACTGTTAGAAAATAATGGGACAAGAAACAAGTGTTTTACTAAAGTTCTAAAAATAGCCCTAAACTAGTGTAATAAATCCTCATCTTACATACACAGAATAAGTCAACATTAACTAAAATTGAAGATTCAAGAAATCAGTTGTCTTTTAACTTTTGTACTTACACCAGGGTGCTACAGATAGTCATCACAGGAAACAAGAACAGAAGAGTGTCTCTGAAGTGTAGCTGGGATACAAAGAAAGCTGGTGCAGAAAACAGCTTCCTCCATCTTAGATCTTAGGTGTATACTACACAGTCATTACTACTGAAAATTACCTTGAAAAATACTTACAGAATAAAAAAAGGGAAAGACATTCCAGGGTGGCTCAGTCCTTTAAGCATCTGACTCTTGATTTCAGCTCAGGTCAGGATCTCAGGGTCATGAGATCGAGTCCCATGTCATGTTCCACACTGGGCACGGAGCCTGCTTAAGATTGTCTCTCTCCCTCTCCCTCTACCCCTCCCCTGTCTTTTTTCCCTTTCTAAAAAACATAAATAAAAGAAATTTAAATAAAGAAATCTGGGAAACACCCAACTACTTGGAAATTAAGCAACATAATACCAAATATCCAATAGATCAAAGAGAAAAATCATATGGGAAATTAGAAAATAACTTGAACAGAACAAAAATGAAAAGCAATATATAAATAGTTAAATAATATGAATTTCTGCTTTGGGGGAGATGGGAGTAGATATACTTTTTGTTGTTTCTCCTGGAAATTATATAAATCAAACATAAGAAGACCCTGAAATGTAGAGAGAAGGCAAACCACCTAGGGATCTTAGGACCCAAAGAACAACATGGTGATGTGTTTTCTGGACTTTATTTTTACTTCATTTTCTGAGATTTGGAGTTAAAGATCCTGACAACCAGAAATACCAAACAAACCAGACACAAAAAAAGACTGACAAAAGCCTGTTCTCTCTACCTAAAGTTCCAGGAAATTAGCAGCCTGGGAATACATAAAAATGTTATAAACAATATTCTCTCTTCACCCAAATACTACAGAAGACAACAAAAACCTATAAGGTCTCACCCCCACTAACAAAGTTTAAATTGGGAACCTGGACTTCAACCTTCTCTAAGCTTTTAACAAGTCATCTTAATTCACCCACTAAGATGTTGCAACAGAAAGCCAACAGAAGCTCTCTATCTCCATGGTGTCAGTATAGACTATGTGAGGAGCTTGGACTTCTACCCCAAACAGCAATAAGCCATTCTTTCCCCTTCCCAATGTGTTAATGTCAGAGGAGACCTAGTAAGGAGTCAGGGCTTTCATTACCACTCTGGGGTAACCAGGCTATCCACACAGTGGTATCTGTAGAGATCAGAGTTGGTCAGAACTCTGATCTCACTCAAAGGTAATGAGGAATAAATATCTCTACCTTGGGATCAGCAGAGGCTGGGAGAGAAACCAGGACTTCGATACCCATCTGGCAATAACTAAATGGCAGACATCCTCATTTCTTTGCTGGAGTGATGCCAAAGAAAGCCACTTAAAACTAAGGTTTAAAAAAAAAACAGTTTCATAAAATAATGTTCAAATATCCATCAGCTGATGGACATTGATGTCCAATATGATGAAACTCACTCATCATATCAAGAACTATAAAGATTTCAAACTGAATAAAAAAAAAGATTCCAACAATGAGATGACAAAAAATTAGAATAATTGCTCCAATTAGAAATTATGAATGTGCTAGAAACAAAAACTCAAAAAGTCTCAGGAAAGAAATATAAGAAAGAAACAACCAAATATTTCAGAACTGAAAAATACAATAACCAAAACTAAAACTCAATGGATGGGCTTAACTGATGATTGAAGAGATAGAGGAAAATAATCCAAGAACTCGCAGACAAAGCAATAGAATTTGCCAAATCTGGGAAACAGAAAAAAGAGATTTGATAAATAAATAAATAAGGTTCCCTAGGAACCTCTGGGACTATAAGAAAAGATCTAATATTTGTTCTCACTAAAGTCTTGGAAAGAGAAAAGAAGAAACCAAAGCTGAGCAAAACAAAAATAGAATAAAAACAAAGAAATCCACACCAAGACAAATCACATTTTTTAAAATGTTTAAACATCACATTCGTGAACACTTGTGAAAACTAACATATATAAATAAATAAATAAGTAGGCAGATATATAAAATAGCAACAAGGAAGAAAAAAAAAATCTTACCTAAAGGAGAAAAACAATTCAACTGGCAATAGATTTCACATCAGAAGCTGTGAAAGACCAGAATGCTGAAAGAAAAAAACTGTCAACCTAGAAGCCTATATTTGGCAAATAAATAAATAAATAAATAAACAACCTTCAAGAATTAAAGGGAGTTTGACAAGTTTGACATAAAAGATGAAACAAAACTAGTAAAGTATGTTTCCAGCAGACTTAGCCTAAAAGAATGGCTAAAGAAAATTCTCTAAACAGAAATGAAATGATAAAAGATGGCATCTTAGAACATAAGGAAGAAATTTTAAAAATAGATAAGATAAACTTCTTCAGTTTTTTTTCCCAAAGATTTTATTTATTTATTTGACAGAGAGAGAGATCACAAGTAAACATAGAGGCAGGCAGAGAGAGAGGGGAAAGCAGGCTCCCCATTGAGCAGAGAGCCCAAAGTGGGGCTTGATCCCAGGACCCTGAGATCATGACCTGAGCCGAAGGCAGAGTCTTAACCCACTGAGCCACCCAGGCGTCCCAAGTTCTTGAGTAAAAATAATTTGAAGACTAAAAGGAATATCATAGTACTGTCTGATATGGTATTAAATGGATGTACAGGAAATATTTAAGATGATTATATTATAAAAGGGGAAGGGTAAAGAGAGGTACACTTGATATTAGCGAAAAGGCCAAGAAGCAATGAGGGTAAAGAGATGTAAAAGACAGATATGGTTTCTGTACTTACTTGAACTAGTAAAATGATAACAGCAATAGACTGTAGAAGTTATGTATAGGTAATATTTCTAATACATAGCTACAACCACCACTAAAAACGCTACATAAAGAGATACATTCAAAAAGGATAGATAAAATAGAATTTAAAAATCTTCAAATAACCCATAGGAAGGCAGAGAAAAGAAGAGAGAAATGAAAAATTAAAGATAAGCAGAAAAAATAAAAGACTGAAGCTGAAACAGGTTAATAATTACATATGTATAAGTCATAAAACAAATAAAAATATAATATAAACAGATTAAAAAACATGACTCAACTATAAGAAACAGACTTCAAATATAATGATAAAGCCAGGTTGAAAATAGAAGGATGAAAAAACATATCATGTACATATTAATCAAATGAAAAAAGTTTGTTACTATCAAAAAATTAGACTTCAAGGCAAACAAAATTATAATCAAAGTGGGTAGGGTTATTATACATTGATAAAAATCTAACAAGAGGATGTAGCAATACTAAATGCACGTGTACTGTATCGTAGCCAATGAGGTTTATCCGAGGTGCGATTATTGCTAATTGAAAACTTTTCCCTAAATGCACGTGTACTGAACACACTGTTATAAAATATATGAAGAATAACTGACAGACCTAAAAGGAGAAATAGATGAATCCAGAACTATAGTTGGAGACTTTAGTATCCCTCTCCCAACAATGGATGGATTATCTAGACAGAAAATCAAAAAGATTCAGAAAATATCACCACCACTATCATTGCACAGGATCTAGTCAACATTTATAAAATACTTTACTCAATAAAAACATGAAATGAGCTTTTTCAAGTGCTCACAGAATATGTCAAGATGAACCATATTCTGAGCCATAAAACAAACCTCAATAAATTTAAAAGAATCAAAATGATACAAAGTATATTTTCTAAACACAATGAATTTTTTTTAAGATTTTATTTATTTATTTGAGAGAGAGACAGTGAGAGAGAGCATGAGAGGGGAGGATGTCAGAGGCAGAAGCAGACTCCTTGCTGAGCAGGGAGCCCAATGAGGGACTCGATCCCAGGACTCCAGGATTATGACCTGAGTAGAAGGCAGTCGCTTAACCAACTGAGCCACCCAGGCACCCTAAACACAATGAATTTAAGCCAAAAATTAGTAACACAAAAATAAACAGGATATCTCCCAATACTTGGAAACTAAAAAAAAAACACTTTTAAAAATCCATGATGCAAGGGGCCCCCTAGCTGGTTCAGTTGATAGAGCATGGGACTCTTGATCTTGGGGTTGTGAGTTCAAGCCCTGCACTGAGTGTAGAGATTACTTAAAATTAAAAAAAAAAAAAAAAAAAGTTTTTAAAAAAATCCATGAATCAAATAGAAAATCTCAAGGGAAATAAAAATAGACACTAAGTTGATTATGAATGAAATACAAAGTTTTCAAGTTCAGCATCTAAGAAGCTTATTAGTTGCAACTCCATCCTAACAAGTAAAAAGCTGAACAAACTGAAAAATGAGCAACCCTTCTTAGATTCCTTCCTTTGACTTTATGTAAGCAGTTTCTGGCATCTTTAAAATTTAAGAGGAATTTTTGATACTCTGCCCAACTATAAGGACACATACAATCAATAAGCCTTAAAGGTTCCCTCCTTTTTATAACATCACTGTATTTACTATTTTTACAATAAAAAAGGATCATTCCACAAATATTTTTCCCCAAATAGTACTCACCTCTGGATAAAGATGGAAGCGTTTCACTGTATTAATTACAAGGGGATATTCAGTAAGCCTGTCATTCATTATCATCCACAGTCCTTCCAAAAATGAAGGTGCTTCAATAATGGTCTTGAAGTAGGAATAATAAAGTCCCTTAAAATGCACAAATTGTTGATGTAATTAAATATGAAAATTTTTGAACAATTTCTTCTGAATAAAAGGAAAAATCTATAAGACTTCCTATTTCTCCTTGCTACTGCATTGTTGGGCTCAACAAAAGGCATGCCTTTTCAGGTTACCACTGTGCTATTCTTTCATATTTTCTGCATGTTTGAAAAAGAGTGGGAGGGATAGTTAAATGTTTTAAGGAGTTTTTCTGACCATGGCTTAAAACATGACTACAATATATTTTTAATTCCAGCACACCTGATTTTGCCACATTACGAGATGTCTAGAGGTTGAGATCTGATGAATTCTGGTATGAACAGAGATGCCTTCATGTCCTTGTGCAACTCTGCATATAGATAGTTACTTTTTTTCTACCTCTTAAGAAACAACAGGCAATGATCATAAGCAAAAATGAGACAGAACTTAATGTTTGCAACTTACTTACTTCCTAGCTCCACCTAACAGCTCTGTACATGTCAAATGTTATGTCAAAATAAATGTCAATTGACTACTGTTGTTCAAGACACAATGCAGTCCTGAGAAAGGGATTAATTTAGTGTATTATTCCAGCACAGGAAATAATGACATTATTAGGCCAGCCAAAGTGCTGTTCAGTTAAAACTCAGAGATTAATGAAAGCATGTTGTTTCATATTACTTTCTTCATCAATTTTCTGCTTTTCTTCCTAAAATCGAAAAGCAAATAAAGGGCCACACTGTTTGTAATACACGCTCCCAAAAATATTAAAATAATCTTTAACTCTACACTCATGCATGCTTATACAACTACTTCATTATTAACAGATGAAGCAATGCCAGGCTACTAAGTTGAAGTTCTGTTTTAACTGATGTCTGAAAGAGCACTCCTCAGAGTTTTGACTGGTAAAATATGAGTTCACATAAGGATTGTTCCTTTTGGCTTATAAGGACAAGACAATAATACAACTAAAGGATATCTAATATGCATAAGCCACTATTTAGAGAAATAAGAAATACAGAGATATGTTTTTATTAATAACATCTATTGTTTTTGTGCCAAGTACTGTGTTAATGTGCTTCATTCATTATTTCCCTTCATAGTCAATAAAATCCTATAAAGCTAGCATTATTTCTAGACAACAGATGAGATCACTGAGGACCAGAGGTTAACCGCCTAGTCACACATAAGGAAGCAGAGACCTGCTATCTGAATCCAATTATCTGTCATCAACGACCAGACTCTGCCACAACTACACAATTTATTTAAGAATATCTTATATCCTCTTTTGGGAAATAATACCTACAAAACACTAAAACTTTAAATACCATGCAAATGCTCATGTATTCATTTTTTCAAAGAATTAAGTGGGAGGATATTAGGGTAAGATCTAAAAAGCCGTGGTTAAGGTACCTCCATTAGACAAATCTGCAGAGACAGAAAGCAGAACAGAGGTTACAAGGGGCTGGGGAAAGAGTTAGTTTTAATGGGTATAGTTTCTGTTCAGGGTAATAAAGTTCTGGAGATGAATGGTGGTGAGGACAAGCAATTTCTGATAACATTCGGTATCCCTCTATCACTTCTTAAATGTTGTCTTCGCTCTCCTTCTTCCACAGCTATTCTAATTGATCTTTTTTATATTAAAAGAGTCTGCATTAGAAAGGTAAGGTAATGAGATAAGTAAAAGAATCCCCAAACATTTTCTATTTACGTAATAAACCTAGGTTATAGCTTGAGAAACAGTGCAACAAAAATCCATTTCAGTTCCTAATAAATGTCCACCTTATAATCTTATTATTGTTAAACTACAAATTAATTTATTATAAGAAACTAACCATTTCAGTTCGAAAAGTCATCTCCCGTTCTAAAGATGATAGGTGGGAAAAATGACGATCGTTTTCAAAAAGTGTTACTAAATGTATCCTAGAAAAAAAATGAAGCACCATATTCTAAGAATAAGAACATTTCAAAACCAGTAAGTTAACTAAGTATTAAAGTACAAAAATCATAAAAGGAAAAAGAATATATTTTATAATAAATGAGATAATTTTATAATTTTCTTAGTAATTTGTGTATTTTTAGGCATTTATAATTTAGTTTAGCACATAGCTGAAATTCCTTAACTTCTTGGTTCTTAATTATAATTGTTTATCTAAATTCCTGTGGTTTCTCTGTCCCCTTCCACTCCATGCCTCTAAGTCAGAACAGAGGCAAGTTTTTAAGTTTCACAAGTGATTCTATTTTAACAGCTTTTAGAAATGTCTCTGTCACTGTTGAAAAACATTTGGAACATTGTTTTAAATAAAATTACTTTAGATTAAAGCAGTTTAAAAATAAAGAAAATACCATATAAGGGATCAACTTGCAAGTGCCAAGTGCCACTAATATGTGATTAGTCCAACTCAAGAAAAAGCAGTAGGCACTAAAAATGGGAGCATATGCAAAAGTAAAATTAGTCAGCAACTATGCTACCCTACATTTAAATAATAGATGTTCCCAAATAAATAGAAAAACAAAATTCCAAATACCAACCCTGTCTTCCACTCACCTTGATTCACATGTGAGGTGTATGTCAGGGTACCAACATCTTTAGGAAATATTTCTTCCCAGTACAGTCTTAGTTCTAAAATCACAATCTCCCTGCAGACTAAATGACCAGAACAGCACTGTCCCAAGAGGATATGAACACACACTTCCCAAAAGTAAAAATTCCTGAGCTCAGGTAGAAATGAAAATACATCAGAGAAAAAATATTACTTTACTTATAATTTTTACAAATAGATGACTTGTGTAAAGTAAGGTACATTATACACACTGAAAGGCTCATTTAATCTGTATTACTAACATCCAGTCTTTATTTTCATTTCTACCTGATTTCTAATTGACAGGTGTTACCTGTAAGCTTATGTCACTAAGAACACATGATTACTGTAAAAGAAGAGTTTAAGATGAAATAAACAAGCAAAGTACACTAGGAAAAGCTAGAGATTAAAGGAATAAAGTAGTGAATTCTTTGGTATCAGAAGAATATTTTAATTCCTAAGTGCTATTCCTCTAACACATCCATTTTGTAAATCTTGCTACACATACTTTTTTTAAAAAATTACGTGTAACCTGGTGCACATTCTACACACATAGCAAGTGGCTATTGTTTTATTGTACGCAAACAGCAATGTCAATTTTTAATCCAAATGTTTTTATTTATTTAAAACTGAAACAAATCTTACCAGTGCAAAACTCCCACAAAGGCAGCTGGAAAAACAAAAAAAAGTCATTAAAAGCTGCTTTATTATAATATACCTTTAAAACAACTATTTCAAATGTATTCCGTTATATTCCTGAAGAGGAGACACAGGAAGATGGCTAGCTAATTCTATCTATAAAATAGGAAAAATTTACAAACTGACATAAAACAAATTATGAGTAGTGCCTTCCCTCTGTGGGGGGAGGAGTTCAAGGAGCAAAGGGAAGTTTGGAAGACGATGTTTCATTTACATAACTTGCCAAAAAAGTGGTGAAATCATTAATGATTTTGACCTTGACCTTGATTTTGAGGGGATTTTCAGTTTATTCTCTCTTCTCTCTCTTATTCTCTATTTCTTTATGTAAATTTTTTAAAACAAGCACATATATATATACACGGTGCTCAGCTCAGTCCTTTCAGAAGTGACTTCAGCTTACAGAAGCCATTCTAAACCATCTTCCCCAGGGCTCTTCAGAAATTGTTAAATGCAGGGAATCACTTCCTCAGCAGCACACCTGAAAGTCCCTATTTATGGAGTTTGGATTGCTCCCAGCCTACTGGTCTGAGATTCATCAGTCACCCAGCCTGATAAAGCATGAGGCTTTATCAGAGGGTGTGGAGATGGGTCAAACAGGATCACTACTGTGGGTATGGGTTTCTGAGGAGCTCCTAACACTGTCTGTCCCCTTTGCTGGCTGGGATGTTGCTTGTTTTCAAGGATACCGTAAAACTGGAAGGGGACACAGGATAAGGCCAGATTAAAATGCCACAAACCCTGCTGTTCTTATACAATTGCAGTCATGTTTTTGAATACATGCTCTTTAGAGTAAACCTTTGGTTAACTAATAAAGTTTTGAAAAGCTGATTCTGACAATTTTCCAAATATTTTGGTCACTATCCTGGAGGAGTAAATTTACTCAGCTATTCCTAAAGTCCTGTCTCCCCTCCAAGACTTTATAATAGTACTTCCTACTAATGTCCCAATATACTTGGCAAGTCATTTTAACAAACCACCAATTTAGCCTCTCAAAAATTCAAGAAATTATCTTGACTAAGAAAATAAATGTGAATCGATAAAGAAATTAATGAACTATAACTTTGGAAAAAAAATTCCCAATCATGCTTCTCCAGCTCTTGTTCCCCATATTCCTAACCACCCTGGGCTCATTCCTACCACTCTTCAATACTTCTCAGAAGACCATGATCAGCAAACTACAGCCCGTGGTCTGTTTCTGTACTGTCCACAAGCTAAGAATGCTTGTCACAATTTTAAAGGGTTGTACAAATATGGAAGAAGAAGAATAAGCAATGGAGACCATATGTGGCCTGTGAAGCCTAAAATATTTACTACCTAGCTCTTTATAGAAAAAATACATACTCACTACATATGTTAGCTCTTTCTAATATGTAATATACCCTGAACCACTTTGAAATTAGACCTATACCTTTTTTTCTAAAATTGAAACAGATGCCTTTTTGATAAGGCTTCATTAGCTTTAAGATACATATGCCATCCTATTTCAACCATATTTCTGTTCTCATTCTTACTCTCTAGACAATCACATGTATTGGCAAAAACTCTTAAAAATGATTTTAAAGGAAAGGGAAAAGATCAAATATCTTACTAAATCTATCTAGCCTTCCATATATCCTCAAAATACTCTTGTGTCTTTCATTCCCTCCCTGACTCCACACTCCACACCTGAAAAAATGATAAAGTGTAATGATTCCAATATTCTAAATGCACGAAGTGCTTATCACAGCCTCTTCCAAAGATGTGATACAAAGCATGTCTCCAGACGCCTGTATCCTGTCAATCTCACCTCTGAAAGGGACCTAGCCTCAAAGTTCATTGAAAGAGAGATCATCTGATCCAAGTTCTCCCAACTTCTCTTATATCCATTTTTAACATTTCTGTACATACTAATCCTTGTTTTCTATTCCTTACCATCTCAGCCAAGGAAGTATCTCTTCTCATTTCCAGTTAGCTTCTCAAATTTGTGTCTCTAATTCCACCCTTCTCAAATATTCCAAGACTTGGCTCCATCAACTATTTCCTCTCTTATAACCTAATCTCACCCTCTCCCCAAGATCTTTCTCTATAGCCTTCAATTCTCCTAAGCCTTAAAACATTTCCATTGGGGCGCCTGGGTGGCTGAGTGGGTTAAGCCACTGCCTTCGGCTCAGGTCATGATCTCAGGGTCCTGGGATCGAGTCCCGCATCAGGCTCTCTCTGCTCAGCAGGGAGCCTGCTTCCTCCTCTCTCTCTCTCTGCCTGCCTCTCAGTGTACTTGTAATTTCTCTCTGTCAAATAAATAAATAAAATCTTTAAAAAAAAAAAAAAACATTTCCATTGATCTAAAAGCCCTTCAAACTATGACATATTTTGCCCCCCCCACTTGCTGATGATCTTCTTAGCCAGCTTCTTTCTTCTAAGTTCCTATAACTTAAAAAAAAAAATGACCAATGACATTTTAGTTAGCAACATCAATGGCCTCTTTAAAGTCATATGTCTTTCAAACCTCTCTGTAGGATCTTGGATTTCTTCGTCTTTTATTACACCAACTCTTCCAGTTCTTCCACACTTTTGACCACTTTATTTTAAATGCTTTTCTGCCTTTTCCTTTCCTCTCATCTCTTAACACTAAGTATAAGGGGTTTTCCCAAATATCTCTGTTTTGCCCACGTTTTTTTCATTGGGAATCAATCTTCAAGTTTCAATCCACTTCTGCATGGATAATTCCCAAATCTACAATCCTCACTGCTAAACTTTCTCTTTCCTTCCACCTCACCACCTCCCCAGTCCTCACAAGATGCTTCCATTGCACTCACCTCTGTCCTCTCTTCTCCATTCCTGTTGTTAACAATCTCATTAAAACCTGGATTTTAAGTTTCAGGATTAAACTTAACTTAATTAAGTTTAACTTAATTAAACTATTGCCTGGATTCCAGTATTCAATTATTTCTTTCTCCTTCTTTTTTCCACCCATCTCCAGTCTATTTTACAAACCACTGTTAGGTTAATGATGTTACTCTTTTTTTCCCCTATTTTTAAAAATTTATTTTCAGCATAATAGTATTCATTATTTTTTCACCATACCCAGTGCTCCATGCAATCTGTGCCCTCTATAATACCCACCACCTGGTACCCCAACCTCCCATGCCCCCACCCCTTCAAAACCCTCAGATTGTTTTTCAGAGTCTATAGTCTCTCATAATTCACCTCCCCCTCCAATTTCCTCCAACTCCCTTCTCCTCTCTATCTCCCCATGAACTCCATGCTATTTGTTATGCTCCACAAATAAGTGAAACCATATGATAATTGACTCTCTCTGCTTGACTTATTTCATTCAGCATAATCTCTTCCAGTCCATGTTGCTACAAAAGTTGGGTATTCGTCCTTTCTGATGGAGGCATAATACTCCATAGTGTATATGGACCACATCTTCCTTATCCATTCGTCCATTGAAAGGCATCTTGGTTCTTTCCACAGTTTGGCGACCGTGGCCATTGCTGCTATAAACATTGGGGTACAGATGTTACTCTTTTTAAAAGTTATTCAATGTTAACATTGTGAATGTACTAAATGCCACAGAATTATTCAGTTTAAAATGGTTAATTCTGTATGATGTGCATTTCATCTTCTTAAAAAAAATTTTTCTTAAAGAATCAATCAGTGCTTTCTACAGAATTAATTTCAAAATCCTCAAATGACGTTTTGAATTAGACTTTTCACTGCTGGTCCCCGCCAACCTTTTGAACTGCCTTTCCACTTCCTCCTCCTTTTGTATCTTTCCTTTCCACCTTACTTTACCTTCATGTTTTCTGACTTCTTTGACTTCAATTATGCCATTCTACTGGCCTCTGATACTTGTTCTCTGCCTCACACATCCAAATGTTAGCCTTAATGTCACAATTCTAATCCCACCTTTTCCTAAAAGTCTTCTCTGATCTCAATTCCCACCTCCCATCTTAAAGTACTAGCTTGCTCTTCTGAACTCTCTTAGCACTTAATATACTGGGTCATTATTTCACACAGCACTCACTGAGCACTGCCTTCAGTGTGCCAGACATGGGTGCTTAGGATCTTGTGTTTGGGACAGCAAAACGGCCTGTATCAAGAGCATTCTGATTCTGGATATGGGATGTTATCTATTGCCTTAGTTAGACACCTGATAAAACTTAAGTGTGAATTCCCATCCATTATTCCTCTGGTATTTGCAACACCCCAGATGTGGAGACTCCTTCTTCTTTAACATCAGCAGTCAACTTATGATGAAAAGAAATCACAACAACTTACAATAGTAGACATTTCTCTATGTTTCAATGTCTATCAGTAGCCAGTATGATCAAGGGCTAGGCTCAAATCTGATTCTAATGAAACAGAAACAACATTTAAATTAACTCAAAGCAACAGAAAAGGAAGAATGTAAATGAAGAAAAATCTTTCAAGTGCTTAAACTAGAAGAAAAGTCCCCAAATCTAGGCAGTGAGGTTCCACAGCAAAATGAAAGTAAATATATATTTATATTTATTGTCTGATGAGACAATATATTGTCTGATTTGACCTTATTTCCACTATTAAAGATTCTCAACTAATTAAGCAACGTTTTATTTTGCTTTATTTAAGATACAAACAAAGCATACTTGCCCACCATTATTAAACCTGCGATAAATGGTTGCCCTGACTAAAATGATATTTTGTTGGTGACAAAGGGGTGATCACTACACCCCAAAACCCTGGAAAATGTTTTAAAACAAGAGCAAAGGGAGCTGGAACTCTTGTCGGAGATTTTCTCGAGCTTGGACATTGTCATTAGGACGGCTAAGCTTGTTTGTTAAACTGATCTGTAAGACTCGCCCAAACCACCTGATACCCCAGGCTCAGAGGGCACCCGCCGGCGTTGCCACGGCCTCTCCCAGCCCGTTCTGCTCACCTATGGCCAGAGAGGTCCTGGTGTTGAGCTGCCGTCTCCGCAACTGCTGCACCTTGTCGCGGAGCTGCTCCAGCAAACAGTTGAGGAACTGGAAGCGGCCGAGAAGGAGGGTCTTTGCGACCACCTCCATTTGCATGCAATTCTGCGCGTTCGGATTTCGGGTCCTCCGCGGCGAGTAGTCCCGGGCGCCCCCCGGCAGGTTCCCCCCGCCTACGGGCAACGGAGGCTGCGGCTTTTCCACCTGCGCCTGCGGCTCCTCCATCTCCGGCTCCCCGGCTCCGGTGGCCCGGCGTCGCCGCCTGGACGGCATGGCGCGGGAGGAGTGCGCCGGCTCTGAAGCCGCTTCTTTGAGCTTACTCCTCGTCTGCCCGACCATTTTCTCATAGTCCCTGTTCGGACGGAGCTGTGTCTCTCTGGCGCGGGCCCCGCCCGGTCGGGCGAGGTCCGTAGGGCCCTAGTTCGGCTCACAGCCTCAACGACTGGTCCCGGCCACCGTTGCGGGCCGCCCGGTCGTCATGACGACCGGGAAAGCTGAAGGGCGGGGCGTGAGATCCCGGCGGCCCTGCGCTGCTCGAGCGTCCTCCACGCGCCCCGCGCACCGTCTCGGCGCGCAGGCCACGCGCACGGCCTTAGAGCTCTGCGTCACGTGCATCCCCCCCCCCCCCAGGCGCACCGTCCGTCGCGCGGCGCCGGCGCACTGGTCCACGCAAATCCCGCGCGCATCTTCGCGCGCCCGAAGCCTTGTGCCCAGCTGGGCTGCAGGGTCCGACCCGCTGAGGGGGAGGTCGGAGGAATTCTCTTCGATTTTTTTCTTTTTTTCGGGTACAGGCTTAGCCTTTTTATTTTTTACCAAAAGGTCATTTCTACCGCAACGTCTGGAAGTAATTAAAAGGTAAGAGATCTTAGTTGAAAGAAAGAGCCATAGAGCGGGGGAAGAAAGGGGTGCGCCTCCCACTTTGGGAACAGCTTTCTCCCTGCCCTAAACACTTTGCACTGGACATTGAGTTTCTCCTACATAGTGGGATTGGCCCAAGGCCATAGGCAACATGTGGCAGAACAGGCCGCGCTAGGTGAGTCTACCTTCAAGGCCCTGGGTTGGCCCAACAGCTGGCTGATAGCGGCTTTCCCCCTGGAGGAAGGCGTTTATAAATCCATTTTTGAAGTATGTGGGCCTTGAGATTGAAAGTGATTTAGTCAGAAAAGAAAATGTGTTTATGAAGGAATAGCAGAGAAATGCAGTTCAGGACATATGGACAAAACAGTAGGCAAGTACAACAAAGGAGAGGAACTTTCCAGAAGGAGCCAGTTGGGAGGGGTTATTTTGAACAAAAATCGACCGGACAACATTAAGAGTGCACGGTGGAGAGGACTTCTCATTGGAGGAGTTGCCGGCTTAGTGAAGTTCTTGCGGGAGATAAAATTTACACCTTTTCCTGTTAGGGCTTTTAAGGGAGGATTCTATGTAGTTTTTGAGTCTTCCGTTGGGGGGTCTGTCGTTCACCTCCACTGGCACAGTGAGGGAGCTCCCCCTTCTGGCCTATAGACTCCATTTGGAATGAGGGTTCCTTTTTTTTTTTTTTTTTTATACCATTTATTTTTATTATTTTTTTAAATTTATTTTCAGCATAATAGTATTCATTATTTTTGCACCACACCCAGTGCTCCATGCAATCTGTGCCCTCTCTAATACCCACCACCTGGTTCCCCCAACCTCCTACCCCCCCACCCCCCACCCCCACTTCAAACCCCTCAGATTGTTTTTCAGAGCCCACAGTCTCTCATGGTTCACCTTCCCTTTCAATTTTCCCCAACTCCCTTCTCCTAACTCCCCATGTCCTCCATGTTATTTGTTATGCTCCACAAATAAGTGAAGACATACAAATGGCTATCAGACACATCAAAAAATGTTCATCATCACTAGCCATCAGGGAGATTAAAATTAAAACCACATTGAGATACCACCTTACACCAGTTAGAATGGCCAAAATTAGCAAGACAGGAACCAACACGTGTTGGAGAGGATGTGGAGAAAGGGGAACCCTCCTACACTGTTGGCGGGAATGCAAGTTGGTGCAGCCACTTTGGAGAACAGTGTGGAGATTCCTCAAGAAATTAAAAATAGAGCTTCCCTATGACCCTGCAATTGCACTACTGGGTATTTACGCCAAAGATACAGATGTACCCCAATGTTTATAGCAGCAATGGCCACGGTCACCAAACTGTGGAAAGAACCAAGATGCCCTTCAACGGACGAATGGATAAGGAAGATGTGGTCCATATACACTATGGAGTATTATGCCTCCATCAGAAAGGATGAATACCCAACTTTTGTAGCAACATGGACGGGACTGGAAGAGATTATGCTGAGTGAAATAAGTCAAGCAGACAGAATCAAGTTTGAGGTTTTCCTTTTATTAATTTTCACAGGTGAAATTATGTGTCCCAAGATTGTTGCCAAGACAGAATTCCTTGAGCATAGAATCATTGTGCTCAGTGCTCTCACCTTCCTAAACCAGACCCTACCAAGCCCCACAGTCACTACATAGCCATACATGATGCCATAGCAGCTGGCAAAACTTTATGGACAGGGTTCATGGGTATTTTCCATGTCCTCTGGCCCCACTGGAGTCCACACTGTTTCACTTTCCATTTGTTTTGAACTCCCTAATCCCCACCTCTCCCCTCTAATAATCTATGGCTCATTGTGGTCAGATTAATTTTCCTGATACAACATCTCTCAGAAATGTTCGTGGTTCTCATAGTCCACAAATGAAATGTAGTGCCTTCAATAATCTGCCCCAATCTGCCTTTTCAACTTTTTATTTTCCAATTCTGTGGACACAGATCTTCCATTAATTTTGAGTCAGTTTAGAAGGAGTTTGAGTTACTCTCTCTGGAGGTCATGAGATTTCATAACTAGCCCTTTACTCATACCAGAAAACTACCATATGCATTTCTCCCTGCCCATCTGAATTCTTTCACCTTCCAAGCCCCAGCCTACATTAATTCCCCCTTCTCTAAAGGTTTAAAGCAACTATTGATCATAGTATTCATCTTGTTACTTATTTAAACTCAATAAATACTGTTACGAATTTGTTTTGTAAGCTTTTTTTTTAGGGAGCATTTCTACATTCCTGGCACTGTGGGTTTTTTCTTTATTTTCTTTCTTTTTTTCTTTCTTTTGGTGCTTAAAATATTGTCTCATTTAATTCATATAGTAACTTTGTACAAGTTAGAAAACTGAGGATCAGGGCTATAGTAATTTGCCCAAGTTTTAACAGTTAATAAATTGTCCAATAGTGAGTTTAAAATGAAAGGTGTTTATAGGGTGGCTGATAAAAATATATTATTGAATAAATACGCAAACTCAAAATAACTTATTTTTATGTTTTAATATTTTTGAGAACAGTAAGTGGAATGTTATATTATTTTTATTAGAGTTATATTCAATTCATAAAATGAACTGGGTAGATTTGGACTTTTTTGTATTAGAACACCTGGTTTGGGAACCTTTTTTATCCGTTAATCTTTCAGTTTCCTTCATGGTTATTGGTCTATCTACATTGTCTGCCTCTTCCGGGGACAATTTGAGAAATTTGTATTTTCCCATAGACGTTTCAAGTTGGCTGAATTCTACATCCTACTCTACCTGAGGTTGATATGGTTATGTGTGTTTAAAAAAAAAAAAAAAGTGCTCGATGAATCTGTTTATCTTTAAACTCTCTGTGATTTTAATAGATGTGCTTCTTTTAAGCTCTATGTTGTTGAATATTTTTAAGATAATCTGAGGGTCCTTGTTTATATAAATTATTCACTTAAGTGATTTTATATACTTTATGTTTTTTTTCATGAGGGGTTGGCACTTTTGTGGGAAGGAAGAAGTGGCTGCTACTGGGATGTTGACCAGATGTCATTTTCAGTGCCATTTTCCTGTACAGTTCTGTACTGAACATTCTGATTTTGGTTTCCTACCCTTCGGATTATGTTCCCTGTTTCTTACGTTACACTTTTTGGTCAATTTGTTTGCTTCCTGGAATTTCCAGTTGTCTCTTGGATCACTCAGTGTATTAACAGAATAAAGCATATTCTTATATCGTTTGTTTAGCCCTTGAAAGTACTAATCTGGTCACTTTTTCCATTTAAAATTAATTTTTATTAGAATGTTCATTGTATGTAAACCTGGCGATTCACATACCTGTACTCCAGGGGATAAAAATATATTATATGTTTATAAAAAATAAAAAATTTTAAAAAAAGAAAGTTCATTGTATTATTATTTCTACTGGCAAAAATTAGAAACAATCTCAACATCAAATAATGAATTATAGAACACTCATGCAGTGAAGTGTCCCCAAATTGACATATTCATTCATTTGAATATTTAATAATATTGAAAATACTCATGATATAGTGCTTAAGGTGTAAGAAGCAGGATGTATATGACTTAGGCATATAGTAAATACATGATTAAGTATATGGCAAGTTCCATTTTAAATCTTTTACATAGTGGACTCATACATGGAAGATTACTGTGGTATGACCTTAAGCTAGTAACATAGACACTCTATAATATTAATCTTCTGAAAAATGCCAAAGCACCTAAAACAATTACATGCTTAATTTTTTAAAAAGTTCCTATATCTTGCTCTAGATTGACCATATTAAAATTATACTGGTCAGTATTACTTAATATTTTGCTAACCTGAATTCTTTTTCATTAAATTATATTTCTATGTAGTTCTATTACTAGACAGTAATATGAGTTCTAGGTTCATTAAACTTTAAAAAAACTGAGAGACAGTTGCATAAATACGTGTTTTCTTACTAAGAAGAGGAATAGATTTGTATATGTGAGGGAAAATATGGCTGAATAGAATCATGGAACATTTTCATCTTTCTATAACTTCCAACAGCAGTCACTTATTTTACTTAGTTATTTTGAACAGTTATTTGAGTTGTATTTTAGCTACATTCTTATTAATGACAATACCTTAAACCAATATGCCTGATACTTATCTATGATGAACTGATCATTAAAATAAAACATTATAATTTGAAGGGCACCTCAGTGGCTCAGTGGGTTAAGCCACTGCCTTTGGCTCAGGTCATGATCTCAGGGTTCTGGGATCAAGCCCCACATCAAGCTCTCTGCTCAGAGGGGAGCCTGCTTCCCCCTCTCTCTCTGCCTGCCGCTCTGCCTACTTGTGATCACTTTCTCTCTCTCTCTCTCTCTCTCTCTCTCTCTGTCAAATAAAATCTTTTAAAAAACCATAATTTGATATAATACAATATATTCTTGAATATTATATCCTATTTAAAGTGAATATGCCTCGTGATTTAGCAAATCATTTCTCTTACATAGAGATTTCTAATTCAGTCTGTTATATAAAACTCATTTGTTTTCTCTTTGTCTCTCTTAGTAAAGCCATTTTTACCCCCCAAAAATGCAGTGAAACAAAATAACCAGCAGATGGCAATAATGGCTTATAAATTAGAATTTTTAAAATTTTGGTAGTTTTTAAAATTTGTTCTTAAAAAAAGAAAAAAATCACTGTTCTTGTAATAAATCAGTTTACTAAATATGACATGTAGGGAAACTCCAAATTTAATCCCACATAAAAATAATTCTGTTGCATATTTTATATATCAAATGATTAAGATACTCATGACCAACACTTGGTTTTTGAAATAATAATGACTGCTTAAATTTATTTAATTAATTTTTTATCAAGTTCAAATGTTTGAACTTTACATAAATATAAATTGAAGTGGATAGCTAAGTTATATCTATATCTAGCTTGATTATATGGATCAGGAAAAAGAGGTAGTTCAGTGAACATCATTTTGAAAAGGTTAAATTTCTACTATAATTTAATAATTTACCAAACCAATTTCACTTTAATACTCTTCTGCATAAAAGATGGGTTTTTATCTGTGTTGTTTCAGTTTCTTATACATTAAGGTACTTTTTTCCTCTTCAGCGGTACAAGGAGTAGGAATTGGTGTCAAAGTGTGCACCTCTAGCCTGTCACCATTAGATACTTCCAAAGATGGTAGCAGAGTTTTTAGGATCTCATAATTATGTCAACTGTAATTGAACTGCATATCTGGGATTCTTTTAGAGCCATTTTATTTAGTCATTTCTTCCTTTCAGTTAAGAAGTTTTAGAAGGGTGAACCAAATGAAATTCTTCTTCTATTTTTATAGGACTTCCTATAAAATTGCAAAGACAAAAAAACTTTTTAATTTAATCATGTATCTCTTTTTTTTTTGTCTCCAAAAAATAGGATATCTATAGGTATGTGCTTCTTGGTGACTGTGGGTTTTCTAATTGGTCTGTTTCTATATGTTAAAAAATCTTTCAAATTCTTCTTCAGCAAGTTGCCTCCACTAAAAGAAATGTTTTTGCACATGTGTATTTTATAAAACAGCTACTTCAGTATAAAACTGTTACACATCTTGGATTGATTCATTTTTTGAATAGTATGTTTGATGCTGTTGATTTACTTTATAGATCCTCCTTTAGTTCTAGTTGGATGCAGATGCTGCTTCATAGGAGAAAATGGAAAGTCACCAGGTTGTGGCTAAGCATACAGCTTGAACGTAAACACGTCTGTATGTAGTGCTTTGCATGAGGCTGCCTTTTCATCCACATGAGAAAGGTACCATTGGTAAGCTGGAATTTCTAGGAGTTTTAGTCTATTTTCTGTGTCCTCAAGGGGCTTATTCTCTTTCTAAAACTGGAGCTCCTTCTGCCATCAATACTCTGCTCAGTTGTTACCAAGCCTATATTAGATGAAATGAGATCTCTTTGCCCTTGATAGCTTTATATAGGCAGAGTTCATTCAAAGTCTTTGATTCTGATTAGTATTTGTACAAATACTAAAGTAGCAAGAAAAATATGCATCTTGAGTAATACAGCGCCCTGTATCCAACTCTCTTCTTACCACTGCTTCCCTTCTCTCCTCATTTGTGTCCAACTGCATTTGGATTCCACCCTGAGGGTATTCCTCTCTGCAGTCTACCCCACAGTTTATCCTCATCCTGTACTCCAGTTGTTACACTTCACTGTCAGTCTAGATGAGCTAAACCTATCTCCCTCTAACCTGTTTAGCCAAGCCCCCACCTGGCCTCCCCTCCATCCCTGGTCTCTGTTCTGGGTCCTCCCTGCTGTCCAGTCTTTTGGTATCATGGACTGCATTACTTCTATGCTATAGCAGAACTAAGTTGGAACCAGACTATAAGGGAGAAGGAAAAATATCCCTAAGTGAGTGATAAGTTTTTACATTAAAACCACCAGACTCTTGCTTTGGGCAGCAGAGTCCTGCTTTCACATAAATATTGACCCATCCCCAAAAGATAAATTTCCCATTTTTTGCCATAACCTAAAACTCTTCTTGAGATGCTTACCAGTGACAGTAGTATAATCTACTAAGAGAGAATTTGTTGGGTTATGAAGGTTTTCTATTTCTTGATTAAAGTTGTTTATATGAGTTCAGTAAAGGTAATGTAGACTTTCAAAAAATCTCTTAAAATTTAGAAATATTTGAGGGGGTAGCATGGTATCTCAGTTACAAGTACAGACAGGATTTGAATCCTGGCCATCTTGCCGATCTACATTCTGAGCACTAGTTTTCTCTACACCATAGCTTTTTCATACCTCAAATGGAAATAATACTAGCTCCTACTTCAGAGAACTGTTGCATAGCTTAAATAATGTATATAAAGTGCATAGATATAGCAAATGTTCTATAAAAGATAGAAGTTAATGCCATATCAAGGCTCAGGGAAGAGAGGGAATTATTTATATTGTATTTTTCCTGCCCTAGGGAGTCCAAAGATTTAGTTACGATTCTTTCTAGGAAAAAAACCTGGAGGGGATAAAAATAAATTAATATAAATGGAGGGCCTAAGGCCATACAGTGCTATCAAATAGGCAGTATTATCTTCCTTTTACAGGCTAAAAAAAAAAAAAAAAAAAAAAATGAGGTCGGGAGAGGATTCTAGAATGCCCACTCTTAACCCACAAGTATGTAAGATTTATTCCTCTTGAAGTCCTCAAAGTTGACAAGTTGGATGCTAAAAAATGAAAATAAAATATTTGCTGCATAGCTTTTTCTATTATGTTTTAAAGTAACAGTGAGGTATAATTCATATACCATAGAAGACATTCTTTTAAAGTGTAGAATTCAGTGATTTGAGTATATTCACAAAGTTGTGCAACCATCACTACTAGTTCCATGTTTTCACTACCCCCAAAAAAGGCCCCCATGTCCATTGGCAGTAATTCTCATTCCTCCTTCCTCCCAGCCCCGGGTAACCATTAATCTGCCTTCTATCTCTATGACTATACCTAAGCTAGGTATTTCATATAAATGGAATCAAACATGTGGTTTTCTGTGTCTGGCTCCTTTTACAGGTTTTCAAGGTTCATCCATGTTGTGCTATTTATCAGTACTTCATTTCTTTCTATACCCAAATATTCCATTGTATAGATATGCCAGCTTTTACCCATTCACCAGTTGATGAACATTTGGGCTTTTTCTACATTTGTCTATTATGAAAAATGCTGCTGTGATATTCATGTAGAAGTTTTTATGTGGACATGTGTTTTCATTTCTCCTAGGTATTTCCTAGGAGCAAAAGTCCTGGGCTGTATGGCAACTCAGTTTAACCTGTTGATGAATTGCCAGGCTGTTTTCCAAAGCGGTGCACCATTTTCCCAACACCGAGGTACAAGATTTATTTTCTTGAGCCTCTATTGTTTGTTAATCTACTTGTCTATTTTTCACCAATACCATACTGTCTTTATTACTTTAATTCATAGTAAGTTCTGAAGTCAGGTGTGGCCAGCCTCCAACTTTGTTCTTCAGTATTTTTTTGGCTATTCTGGGTCTCTTGCCTTTCCATATAGAGTGAGTTTGTTGGTACCCACAAAAGCTGTTGGGATTTTGATTGGGATTATGTTCAATCTATAGATCAAGGGGAAAAGAACTGACATTTTGAGAATATTGAGTTGTCTTACCCACAAACATGGAACATCTCTCCATTTATTTAGATCTTTGATTTCTTTCATCAGAGTTTTATAAAGTTCTCCTCATATAGCTCTTGTACATGTTATATTTATATATATATATGTAATATGCATATATTACATATATATATATAAATACTTCAGTATTTTCTTTTGGCTTTTTGGGTGCCGATAATAAATAGTGTTGTGTTTTTATTTCAAATTTCAATTGTCCATTGCTGATATACAAGAAAACAATTTACTTATTTATATTAATCTTGCATTCTACAACCTTGATGTAATTTCTTACAAGTTCTATGAGTTTCTTTGTTGGAAGCATGTTAATGTTCTATGTTTTTTAAGAAGTCAAGAAGAATGAAAAGAAAAAAATTCTTTAAAATTGTAAGCAACTGGCTGGCTTAGTTGGTAATGAATTCAAGCCCCATGTTGGGTATAGAGCTTACTTATTAAATAAATAAATAAATGTTTATTATTAAATGTTTATTATTAAGAAAAAAACCTATTAGAAACTGGAAAGTGAACCCAGTTGTATTGTGAATGAGTGACATAACCATACAGGAGGATAAAAAAGAAACTGATCTAAGTAACTGCTAAATGTGTGACCTGATTGTATTCCCTTAGTTGGGGGTTGGGTGGCAGGGAGCAACTGCAAACAAAAATTGAACTCTTTTTAGGTTTGTTTATTGAAGTTTTATGAGTGAAGCAGTATGAAATTATTCGGGGTATATGGTATAATTGAGTAAGTATGTTGATGTTGGGATTCAGAGTTCTCCCTGTGGAAGAAGACACATACAGATATGGAATAGGTCAAAAGCAAGGGGAAAAGTCCCCTAATGGGAGTGCACTGGAATTGGAAATAGCAGTATAACCCCCTGATGTCTTATACATCCTGTACACACACATGTGTGTATATGTTTATATACATATATATCCCCAATTCTGTTGGCTGAGTTGGCCTAGACACAAACATACCCTAGTGATCACATCTGGCATCCAGATTTTGGTTTCTAATATAGTTCCTCAACTAAAAGGAATCTGATTCCTTGGAGAAATAACTGGTTCCAGAAAGCATACAAGATGAGCCTTGAACAATGTGTTATGCCAGAAACTGAAGTGCAAAAACATACACACTAAAAAACCAATTAGGGCATGTCAAAAGGACACAGGATCCAATTTGAGGGGCTCAAGATGACCAAATCTGGGGTGATTTGAGCATTAAGATAATTAAGAATGGTAATAAATCATAAAATATTGAAAAACAGGAGTTCTTTTGCCATGAAAGAGACAGGCCAAAGAACTGTACTAGCTTAAAGGACTGAAGAAGCATGATAACTACAAGCAAGATGCACTCCTGCACTGGATCTGTGCTGAAGGCAGAAATATTCCACAAAGGACATCACTGGGTCATTTGACAAAATTTGAATACAGATGGTAGAACACGGCATTTTACCACTGTTAAGTTTCCCAAATTGGTAACTCTCCTGTGGCTATTTAATGAAATCATCTTGGTTTTAGGAAGTGTACTTTGAATTACTTAGGGATAGTGAAGCCTGATATGCGAAGCTTACTCTCAAATGGAGGAAAACAATTTGTATATATTACATGTGGTGGGGGTCCTACATACACTACCTCAGTGTGAATGCAAATGACCAACCAAATGGGGGGAAGTTCACAATGGGTGAATCTGGGTAAAGAGTATTTCTTTATACTCTTTATACAGTGTTTCTTTATACTGTCCTTGCAGCTTTTCTGTCACCTTGGATTTATTCCAAATAAAAGATTTTTTTAAAGGTTGGTGTTTGGCATGCACAAAAAATTAAGAATAATAGAGCAGTCTTCTGAAAGCAGAAGGTATGATAATGTCAGATATTCTGAAGGACTGCCATGTGGAAGGATTAAGACTTTGAATTTAGGTAATCTTATTTTATATCGGCCTGCTTTGTGTAATACCATTACAGCACATTCAAGAGTTCAGGGCTGGAATGAGAGGTAGTTCTTTAAGCTTTATGGAGTCTTCAGTATTACTGTACAGAGAGGTGCAAAGTCCCATGATTCTAAGTGTTCATCAGGAGTGAATGAGTGAAAGGGATTAGGTGTAGAACGGGAACCAGTGGGAACTTGTGAACAGTGTCTTCTCTATAGGCTTCCAGATACAATTAAAGACAAAAAACAAACTCTGTATGGCAATCTTGTTGGCTGTGTCTGGCCTGGGAGTGGCCAGCTATGACCCCTAATCTTACCTAACCCATTTTTATTTTCCAGGTGAGCGAACGGGTACCAAAAGTCACGAAGCAAGTATGTAAGATAAAGAAAGGTGTAAATGTGTGCATATATATCAAAACACACCATTTTTAATGAAAGAAATTAATATCCGCACATGTGTACTTCTGTACAATTTTGGGTAATATATAATTTTAAGCTGTTTACAAATAACATGTAATGCTTCAAATATTACATAATGTTGATAATACATTTCTAGCAGAAATAAATATATTGCACTTAAAAAGAACTTCATTAGATGTTACTTCATAGTATTAGGCTTATAACTTCTTTTTTCATAAAACATTTCCCCTGCCCTTCCCCCCACCCCCAACACACACACTTCATTACAGTGACTGTTCTCACGCAATTCATTAAGCAAATGAACACAGCAAACGACAGAACTGTGATAGAGTCTACTAAAGAGGCTATATCCAATTTTATCCTTCAGGAAATAAATGACATTCTTTCATGTTTCTGAAAATAAGAAAAAAAAAATGAATACACATTTTAATGTATCAGAAGTAAAATACAACAAATTGTATTTTTTGTCCAGATGTATTATTTTACCAATGTTTTTATTTTCTTATTATCAGGGGAAGGGATTAGAATTGAGGGAGGGACAGAGGAAAGAAGGGCCAGAAAATACTTACGGATTATTTGCCTATTAAATATTTATAAATGAACCTTTGCGTATTTAAGCATGCTGAAGAAAGATAAATATCAGAATATTTTATAACTGGCATGGAATATTAGGGAAGAAATTATTTTATGGTTTTCTAAAGTTTTAAGAATCTTTAACCTTCTCTTTTGCTTGCTTACAAAAAATTCTTGCATTCTGAAATAATATAAAAACATGTAAAATCTATTCTTCCACCCAAGCTGTCTAAAGGAGTCAGCTGAAAATCTTTTCTGTGTCCACTGCTTTCTTTCTTTCTAGTCTAGACTAGGGTATAATAGCTTTGCTTCTAATGATTATCAATTCCATACATGTTTATTAATGTCAAGTTTCCTTACTTAGTGGAAGACTGAATAAAAATATTGTTTTTCTTGCAATATGTGACCCTGCACATTACATAACTGAGTTTTTGGAACTTTAGTTCCAAATTATTTTATGGTTTTCTAAAGTTTTAAGAATCTTTAACCTTCCCTTTGCTTGCTTACAGAAAATCCTTGCATTCGGAAATAATATAAAAACATGTAAAATCTATTCTTCCACCCAAGCTGTCTAAAGGAGTCAGCTGAAAATCTTTTCTGTCCACTGCTTTCTTTCTTTCTAGTCTAGACTAGGGTATAATAGCTTTGCTTCTAATGATTATCAATTCCATACATGTTTATTAATGTCAAGTTTCCTTACTTAGTGGAAGACTGAATAAAAATATTGTTTTTCTTGCAATATGTGACCCTGCACATTACATAACTGAGTTTTTGGAACTTTAGTTGCTGAGTCATGGCTAAGTTTGCATATTTAATGGGGTGATAAAGTCATTCTATTCATTTTATTTGAAGCTTATTTTTCTCAATAGAATTCAGCTTAAATATTAGTGAGACAGCCTGAAAAGCTAACATGAAATTTAGAAATGGGTTAAATACCCTAACCTCTCTCTGAAAAATCTATAGGCAGTATGGGAATAGGGATCCGTTTCTTCCAAAGCTATTTTTTCTTGGGCATTTGGAGGGTGCTTTTTTCTTTTTTTGCATGAGGGGCTAGAGATATTGTGGCTGGAGAAGTGTAGTAACAGATGTGGATAAGAGTGGGGGAGGGGAGATCTTGGAATACCCCAGAAGTTAATGTAACTTCTATAGTATAACTCTACACAGAGTTTTTCTTAGTATCTTTTTAATACCTCCCATTCAGTGCCATCTACTAGGAATAACAACAAACCTTTGTTAGAAACTCAAAAGGACTCGCAGTGCAACCTAAACTCATTAATATAGAACTTGTAACCTAATAATTTATGATATATTAGACACCAGTTGGATATATTTAACAACCTATATACTGCTAAGAGTGGACAGAGGATGGGGAAGACTTGAAAAAGTAGTAAAAGAAATAACTGAACTTACTCAGCATTATTGGTATGTGTGTTAAAAACAAATCAGGTCTGCAGAACCTACTAAGATATGAATTAATCCCTTCAGGTTAGATAAAGTAGTTCTGGAAGGGCCTCATTTTAGCAGCACTGCACATTAGCCATGCATTTTGATACTGTAATAAACCTTGGGGGAAACCCTGGATTTATTCCAAATATACTATAACTCATGCTCTGAATTATTTAATTGGCTTTCTCACTATCTAGTTGTTGCAATTACTTTTGGTAGGATAGATTTTAGACTTTAAAATCTTAAATACCCAAAGAGTTAAAGAATCAACAACTAGAAAAGCTCAGAAAGACCCCAGTTGGAGTAAATTTCTACCCTTGGTTCTCATGGCTAGGATGATTTTGATCAGTTTAAGCTCCATGTACCTGGTGCTTTTTATTTCTGGTTCAAATAATGCCAGATACTTCAAGAATACATCCAATTTAGAATTTCAGGTGTTATTTCCAAAGAGCATGCTTTGGTATCCTAGTTTTTGCTTTTCTCTAAGTGCTCTACTTATTTTTAGCCTTATATTGCTTAATTACAATATCAAAATATGAAGTCAGGAAATCTGGCGTAAAACCATATTTAGCAAAAACATACAACCCTACTTTAAGATATGCCAATTGGGGAAAATGTCTAAGTGGTATTGAACTGATCCTGCCTTCTCATCAGAAGGATTCACTTTAGTAGGCCAGTAAGTAATTTACCAGAGTATTGAGTAGCATCATGTTAAATAGCATCTAGTTTTGTTATTCCTGCCATAAGCAGCAGTACCGTGTATTGAAAGGAGCACTTGGCAACAGGCCAACTATTAAGTGTTAAATCCCTATCCTAATCTGTATGGTTATTTAAACATTACTCATAGCTGCTTTTTTAAAGAAATGCATTATCTATGCTGTGTTTGAAAACAAACTACCTGTGGATACTGTAGCATAACATGCAAGAAGTTATAAATTAGCTTATGATGTCTGCCATAGGACCTGGAGATGCATGGCTGGCACAGTCCAGGCTTCTCCATAAGTAAACTATGGGACATAGTGGAGAAAAACAATTGACAAGTCCAGCAACAATAGCATCACATAGACAGGCTATGCCATTATGCCTTGTCTCATAGACTAGAAATGCCCCAGAAAAGCATTTGGTATGGAAAAATATAACAGAACAAATAAAATTCCATGCTGTCTGATGTGATAAGTATATTGCGTTTACTCCCGCCTCTACTCTCAGTGGTGATATTTCCCATCTCTTTTAACAGGTTCAGTACTTTTACAGTCAGAACAAAGTAGATACAAAATTTAAATTAGGTTAAGATAGAGTTTTGGGGAACACTATAAAGAAGACAGGTTATATCTCATAGCTAGAATGTATTATATCTAAAGTTGAAGGACTATAAACTTCACTAAATTTCTGTTGTTAAGGAAATGGACTGTTAAAAAATTCCAAATACACTTCCCTGACTGTAAATGCTTATATACATGTTGCCGCCCAATACAGAAATTATATATCACTAAAATATCCTCAATTACTAAACACTAAAGGAAGGCTTAAGAAGACATTAAGAATGCAAAATAGAGGGTAAATGCTTTACATTGATTTACAAGCACTGCCAGTGTTTTAGTCAGAGGGTCACTGAGTTGACCTATGATTCCACATAATGGACTAGAAAAATGGTAAAGGAGTCACTGAATGAACAGTAAGAAAGAAGGACAAACCAGATATAGGTGTACATAGTCCTTGTAAGCATAGGTTAAACGGTGGCTATTCGGGCATTCAGAATGGTCATTCACAAATCCTTGTCAATCAGTGGTAACAGCTAATCTAATAACAAAGCAGATTTACCAAAAATGAGAATTTGACCCAGGACATTTTACCACCCAAAAGGTCTCTCAAAGCTAAACTAAAAATGAAGAGAACTTTGGTACCCATGGCAGAGAAATTCCCTTCAGAACAGGGCAGCCGTCTTGTTATTGCAGACTGAGAGAAAGTCTCAAGTGGCATCTCCTAGAGGCTTTAGAAATGTTCCTCAGTGAGTAAGTCAGTAGTGCACTTAGAATGCAGCCCGGAAAAATAAAACCTCAGTTTTACGATGTAACACATAGAGCCTCTTGCTTCAAAATTGTGTATAGGTTTTTCCTACACAAACGACAAGTAATTGCAAGAAAGAGAATTAAGAAGAAAGAAGACAAGACTGGGAAAATGAGCTTGTCAGGTACTGGCCCTTCAGTATTACAAAAAGAACTTTGTAAAGTCATTACTACCTGTTCATCCACAAAATAGGATGCTTCGGCATTGTCTCAGCCCCTTCTCCAGCAAACTAATACAAAGGGAAACTAAACATGCTTAAGCTACAACACTACAAATGTTTCTCTATTGGCTCCCATTTTCTACAGGGAGAAATGGACTTAAGTTAGTCACTATGCATTACAGTCAGTATGTTATATATATTGCCTCTTTGAAGATTCTTTTAACCTGTGGAAAGCAGAAAGAAAACCATATCTACACATTGATTTTATACATTACTGCATTGACACAGCATTTTTAACTGCTAGGTATAATGCACCATAAGATTCATCTGCCTTGTGTTATTAAATTTCCTGGATAAGTTAGTATACTACTGGCTGCTGGACTTAGGCTGGCTAAGTCTACGTTGATTCTCTCTCAAACTGTGGTGCACTCCCTCAGCAGCAGGTTTAATTGTGAGTCCAGCTCTCCTCTTTAATAGGTCCCATGTCTCCTGGAGAGCTCCTGCTCTAACACCCGACATCCCACCCACCCAACCCTGCCCCATATTTCCATACCCATTTGCACATTCTAGATCTGGATTCTCCTAGGTTTAGAAGAGTCATACAAATGGTGTCATCACAGCAGAGGAATGGCGCAGTCCTTGGATAGCAGCGTAGGGCCCCTGCTGAAAGTAGTGATGGTACCGGGGCATGTGGAATGAGGGGAATGTCGGGCCACTCCCCTGCATGGAGCTGGCAATAGCTGATGGTGTCAGAGGCATCCCAAGTCGGCCATAGGGTGGCAATGAGCCCTGTATAGGGTGAGGAATGGGGGTTGCTATGGATGCTGTGCTGGTGCCCAGTGCAGTGAGGGGCTGGGGGTGCTGAAACCCGGGGAAACTGGATGAAGAGGACACCCAGGAGCTGAGAGACAAGTTCTCGGATGTTGTAAAGGCTGACCCTGGAAGGAAAAGAACTCATTAGACTAGGAACTCTATTTTAGGGTGCAAATCAAGAATTACATTATCTGTAAGGACTGATTTATTTTTTTAAAATATATAATAGATCTTCAATTTAAAAAGACAAGCTTGTCAACCGTAAGTCACAGCTACCTTTCCAGATAAGATATCATTTATACCATATATGGAAGAGAAAATTTACTAAATAGAAAAAGACTTAACTCATTAGATGGTCTACATACTCCCAGAGAATGGCCACAACACTAGAACCTAGCCTGGAAGTGATAACTGGATTCCCTTTAAAGGAGCCCAGATGGCGCTATCTGTCCTGACGTCGACAACATGCCTGGAAGGTAAGCTGTACATAGGAGCCTCAACAAACTCACTGGTTTCTAAAAGCATTGTGAAAACTCCCAAAAATGGTTTTCTTTTTATAGCTTCCATAATTCTTTATTAAATATTTGACGAGTTGAACGGCACCTGGGTGGCTCAGTGGGTTAAGCCACTGCCTTCGGCTCAGGTCATGATCTCAGGGTCCTGGGATTGAGCCCCACATCAGGCTCTCTACTCAAGCAAGGAGCCTGCTTTCCCCTCTCTCTCTGCCTGCCTCTCTGCCTAATTGTGATCTCTCTCTGTCAAATAAATAAATAAAATCTTTGAAAAATATACTTGACAAGTTGCAAGAGTAAGATTTTCTTATATCACAGCATCCACAAGTTTAAACAAAAGTTGACACTGAATTTTCTAACTGTATAATTAATTACTAGTAGTCCATTTGGATTTAATTTTAAGAGATGTCCTGTATTTTGATAGATTACACTATTCCATATAAAGGACATAAAAATATGACAGAGGGCTCTGTCCCCACATGAACATCCCTGTGTTCAGGGTTAGGCACCTTCTGGACTCCCAGCTGCAAAGTGCTCCTCTGTGAGCCTTTGGGACAGAGGAACTTCTCAGTATTCCCCCACTGTCACCACTGGGGCCACTGCCTGTACATAATGCCCTTCACTAGGAAAATCTTCTAAAAAGTGTTTTCTGGGGTACCTGGGTGACTCAGTGGGTTAAGCATCTGTCTTTGGCTCAGGTCATGATCCTAAGGTCCTGGATTGAGCCCCACACTGGGCTCCCTGCTTAGTTGGGAGTTTGCTTCTCCCTCTCCCTCTTTCCCTCCCCACCCCTGCTCATGCACGTGTGAGCTCTCAAATTAATAAGAACTTTTACAAAGTAAAGCAAAATAAAATAACTAAAAGTGTTTTTCATTTTAGTCATCGATCCTAATAAGATAGTTCTGGAATATCTTGTAAGAGAAACAGATAAAGTCCCTGATTCCAGATTATAAAATTGGAGTTCAGAAAGACTAAAGGACTGCTCCCAGAGTCCAACAGCTCTTTGGTGGTAGATCACAGACAAATAACTCCTGAGCCCGGACTCAGAAGCTTGATGTCCTTTCACTAGAAAATCACAGGAAGCCATCAGGTAGAAAATTACTCAAGACTCTGAAGCAAAATAATGGTTTGTATGAAAATCAGCTTCAGGAGCTGTCCTTCCCCCAAGAGACTCCTGAAATACTTTTGGGGCAGAATGCTCCCCGAGAACTACAAGTTTCATCATCTACTTCTCTTTCTCATTCTGGGTGCTCTTACTCCCAGCAGTTACACTGCCTTGCCTGGTAGCTGTCTTACCTCGATTCTGTGTTGTCTGAACCTCATCCCCCAGCACATCCTCTTCTCCTCCATACGTACGGATGGGTGAGCGGGCATAGGAATGCTTCTGAATCAGGCTCTCCACGCTTTCCCTAAGTTAGAGAAAGACACATCCTGAATAAACTACAAAGTCCTTGGAGATGGCGATGCGTCTGAAAGATAATTGACTAGTCAGTAAAACCATCTTCTCAGCCAAAAGATGCCCACTTCAGGGAAAGGGGACATTCAAAACATGTACATTTAACTATAGACTCCTCAAAAACATGACCTCAGACATGCAAATATAAGCAAACGTAACTGGAGAGGATAGGGACAATCCCTGGAAATCCTACAACATGGAGGACAAAGAGGTGAACAAAGAGTTGGAGTGTAGAATTTAGGAACATGCGAATGTAGAGTTTAATGATTTGAAAAATGAGGGAGTGAAAATCCTGAGGAGCTGCAATGACTCTTCTAACTTCATTGGCTAATGAATATAAAGCAAAGACTTGACTGATCCGAACTGCACTTACTCAGCATCTGATGAAATGCTGGCCGGAAGGTCAGAATGTCATTAGTCATAAAAAGACAACGTTCACTAATAAACCCAGTAAGCACACAAAGTATGTGACAATATGGGTAGTTGGGATAATGTACACTTTGAGATTCCTGTTGCTTTAAGACTGAAAATAACAGGGGTGCCTGGGTGGCTCAGTGGGTTAAAGCCTCTGCCTTCGGCTCAGGTCATGATCTCAGGGTCCTGGGATCCAGCCCCGCATCGGGCTCTCTGCTCAACACAAAACCTGCTTCCTCCTCTCTTTGTGCCTGCCTCTCTGCCTACTTGTGATATGTCAAATAAATAAATAAATAAATAAAATCTTTAAGAAAAAATAAAAGACTGAAAATAACAGAAAATCTCTAAAGGACACATAAAATGGCCATTAGGAAATTGAAACCCCCCAAATAAATTGGTCTATTGGCTTTGAAAGTGGTCTTCCTATTGAAACATGGTCTAACAAAGAATGCGGTTAACTTTAAAAATGAGCATTATATTGGTATTGGCTCATTTGACCAGCTGTTGTTTTTTGGGGGGGGGGGCAGTAAGAGTTTAGCCAAAAAATTATTTGCCAAAAATGTAAGTTGATAGCAGGTTACAGGCTTACATAGTATACATCTCTAAAATAGCTGTGGCCTAAAGATCAACATACCAAAGGACAGAAAAAAGAATTAAACAATTGAAAAATTGTGTGTTGAATTTCACACTGAGGGGACAAGGAAAGCAAGTAAAATATCACAATAACTTTTCAAAATGTAACATCTGTCAACATTTCACATAGATATATAAACTTTACTGGGGCTCTTAACAAAGAAAAACTAAATTGAGGTGTAATTAATATACAACAAATGGTATATATTTAATGGTATATATTTAAAGTGTCCAATTTGACCAGTTTTGGGCGTATGTGACCAGTGACACCACCACCATAAGTAAGATAACAAACACACCTAACACTGACAAAAGCTTCCTAATGCTTCCTGATCCCCACCCCAATAAGTCTGACTGAGGAAACCACTAATAAGATGTCTGTTCCTACAGACTAGTTTGCATTTTCTAAAACTGTATGAAAATGAAATCTTATCTTATGTTTTCTTTTTTTTCATGTTTTCTTTATTAATCTGGCTTCTTTCCACTCAGCATAACTATTTTGAGATCCATCATTTTGGAGCGTATTATCAATAGCTGAATCTTATTCAACTAATAGTAGCGCTGTGGTCCAAACTATAGTATGGACTATAGTTTACCTATTCACCTGTTGAGCAACATTTGCCTTGTTTCTAATTTCTCTTACACAGGAAGCTGTTACCCATACTCATGTAAACTTTTTTTAAGTGGACATATGCTTTCACATCTTACTTTCTAAAAAGGTTTTTAGTTACCAAAAAGGTTTTTAATTACAAATTTCAAAACTATCAGTCTGAAACCATAAGAGACTCTTAATCTCACAAAACAAACTGAGGGTTGCTGGGGTGGGGGGGTATGGAGAGGGTGGTGGGGTTATGGACTTTGGGGAGGGTAATGTGCTATGGTGGGTGCTGTGAAGTATGTAAACCTCGTGATTCCCAGACCTGTACCCCTGGGGCTAATAGTACATTATATGTTTAAAAAAAAAAAAAAACTATCAGTCTGTTTCTTCTTGAAGGAATTTTAGTAGTTTGTGTCTTCAAGGAATTTGTCCATTTCATCTAAATTGTTGAAATTATAAGCTAAGTATTCATAATACTGCTTTATCATCCTTCCTTTCAGTATCTGCAGAATCTGTAGTGAAGTTATTCCTCTATTTCCTGGCTGTGGTAGCTTGTATCTTCTCCCCTTGTTTCCTAATCAGTTTGGGTAGAGGACTGCCAATCGTAATATATCTACTTTGGTTTTGTTCCCACTGATTTTCTCTATTGTTTTCCTATTTTCTATTCCACTTATTGCCATACTGATGTTTATTATTTTCTTTCTTCCACTTATTTGGGGTTCTTATTTGTTTGTTCTTCTTCCCTAGTTTCTTGACATGAAGCTGCAGTCATGGATTTGAGATTTCTGTTCACTTCTACAGCAGGAATGTAGGGGTGACTCAGTCAGATAAGCATCTGACTCTTGGTTTCAGATAAGGTTATGATCTTGGTGTTGTGAGATCAAGTTTGCATTGGGCTCCACACTCAGTGCAGAGTCTGCTTAAGATTCTCTCTCCCTCTGCCCCTCCCCCTGCTTGCTCTAGTTCTCTCTCAAATAAATCAATCTTTAAAAAAATAAAGTGGGAAAGTAGCCTATAAATTTCCTCTTTGTTTTAGCAGCATCCTCCAAGTTTTTATGGGCTATATTTTCATTTTCATTCAATTCAAGATATTTTCTAATTTCCTTGTTGATATCTCCCATGACCCTTGGGTTATTTAGATATATGTTATTTAGTTTCCAAATGTTTGGGAATTTTCCAGTTATCTTCCTGTTACTACTGCTTTCTAATATAACTCCATTGTGGTCAGAGAACATACTTTGTATGACTCGAATGCCTTTAAATTTACTGGGACCTGTTTTTTGGCACAGGGTATTGTCTATCTTAGTAAATGTTCTGTGTACACTTGAAAAGAAAGTATATTCTGCTGATGTAGGACAGAGAATTTTATAAGTGTCAGTTGGGTGAAGTTGGTTAACAGAGTTGCTTAAATCTTCTATATTTTTACTCATGTTCTACTTGTTCTATACATTTTTGAGAGAGGAATAGTGAGGTCTCCAACTATAATTGTTTATTTTTCTATTTCTCCTTACAGTTCTGTCAGTTTTTCTTCATGTACTGTACTCTGAAGGTCTCTTAGGTGCATAAATATGTAGGACTGTCTGGTCTCCTGATGAATTGAACCCTTTACAGGCATACCTCAGAGAGACTGTGGATTCAGTTCCAGGCCACAGCAATAACATAAATATAGCAATAGAGCAAGTCAAATGAATTTTTTGGTTTCCTGGTACATATAAAAGTTATGTTTACACTACACTGGAGTCTATTAAGTGTACTATAGCATTATGTCTAATGAAAACAATGTATACCTTAATTTAAAAATAGTTCTTTGTTAAAAAATGCTAACCCCATCTGAGCCTTCAGGAAGTAGTAATCTTTTTGCTGGTAGAGGTTCTTGCCTCATTGCTGATGAGGGTAGCAGTGCTGAAGGCTGGGATGACTGTGACAATTTCTTCAACTAAGACAATGAAGTCTGCCATATAGATTGACTCTTCCTTTCCCAAATGATTCCTCTGGGGCATGTAATACTATTTGATAGCATTTTGCTCACAGAAGAACTTATTTCAAAATTGTAATCAGTACTCTCAAACCATTACTGCTGCTTTATCAACCAAGTTTATGTAATATTCTAAATCCTTTTGTTGTCATTTCACCAATCTTCACAGCCTCTCCACCAGGAGTAGATTCCATCTCAAGAAACCACTTTCTTTGATCATCCCTAAGAGGCACCTCCTCACCCATTAAAGTTTTATCATGAGCTCATGGCAATTCAATCACATCTTCAGCTCCAATTCTAACATAAGTTCTCTTGCAATTTCTGCCCCATCTGCAGTTATTTCCTCCACAGAAGTCTTGAATCTTCAATTTGTAAAAAATGCAGCCTCTACGAATCACAACAAAGCAATGTGCAATGTAATGCAGTATGCCTGCTTCAGTATGAAAGCATATTGATCTACCATATCCATGGTAAGTGCTTTGCTCTGAAATCTATGATATCAATAGAGTTATTCCAGTCTTTCTTTTGACTGGTGTAAACATGGAATATTTTTCCTATTGCTTTCTTTGAACTTGTTGCCTTTATATAAAAAGTGCATTTCTTAAAAGGCAGCATATATTGGTATTGTGCTTTTTAATCCAAACAGATAATCTCTCCCCTTTAATTGGGGTATTTAGTGCATATATATTTAATGTGATTATTAATATGGCTAGGTTGAAATCTGTCATCATTCTATTTGCTTCTTACCTTCTCATCTTCTATTACCCTTTTCTTTTCTTGTCTTCTTTTAGGTTGCTTTATTCTTTCATTTCATCTCCTTTATTTATTTATTAGCCATTAACTTTTGTTATTTTAGTAGTTGATTTAGTATGATAGTAACTATTTTTAACTTACTACAATTTATTAGGCAAATGATACGATACCACTTCAAGTATACTCAAGACTTATAATAATATGTTTCCATTTCTCCCTTCCATCCTTTCTGCTATTGTCAAATATTTTACTTTTACATGAATCCGGCATTACATTGTTGCTGTTTTGATTAAATAATTATTTTTTGAAAGATGTAAATAATATGAAATCTGATCTACTTATCCTTGTAGTTACCATTCCCACTGCTCTTCATTCCTTTGTGTAGATCCAGATTGACATCTAACCTTCTTTCTACCTGAAGGACTCCCTTTAACATATTTGTAGTATATTTTGCTGATGGTGAATTCTTTTAGCTTTCATATATCTGAAAAAGTGTCTTCATTTTACTTTCATTTTTTTGAAGATATTTTTGCTGAGCATAGGACTCTAGGTTGACAAACACGTTTTCTTTCTGTACTTCAAAAATGGAGCTCATCTCCTCGCCTACTTTTTTTTTTTTCTATTTACTTTGTTTTTGTAAAGAAATCTGCTGCCATCCTTATTTTTGTTCCTTTTATATGATATCTTTACTTCCCTGGTTGCTTTCAGTACTTTCGCTTCATCATATATTTGAGCAATGTTAGTATGATGGCCCTGGTGTTATTTCTTCAAGCTTCTTGAGCCTCTTCGGACTATGTGTTTCAAGTTGTCATTAAATTAGAAAAAAAAATTGGATATTACTACTTAAATATAATTCTTCTCCCACCAACCCCCAACTTTCCATCTATCTTTAAGGATCTCTAATTACACATGTATTAGACTGCTTAAAGGTTTCTCATAATTTACCAATCTGCTCACCTTTAAAAATTTCTCTTTGTTCTCTGTGTTTCACTTTGGATAGTTTCTATTGTGTATCTTCAGTAGAATTTTGATTTGAGTATTTTGGACATCTTCCATCTCTCTAATTTTTTCAACATGGATATAATTGTTTTAATGTCCTTGTCCTGTAATTGTAATATTTGTGCCAATTTCATTTTTAGTTGATAAGTTTATCACAATATTGGTCATATTTTCTACCTCTTTATACTTTTTTATTAGATGCAAAACTGTGAATTTTATCTTCTTGGGTGCTGGATGTTTTTGTATTCCTATAAATATTCTTGAGCTTTGTTCTGGGATATAATTAAGTTACTTGGAAATAATCTGATCATTTTGGGTCTTACTTTCAAGATATCTGAGGGAAGACTGGAACACTGTTTTAGTTTTTCCTCACCATTGAAGCAAAAACCTTCTGAGAATTCTATCAAAAGCCCTGCAAATCAGAAGGTTTTCCAGTCCATCTGTTAGATGTCAGAACAGGCACTATTCCCACTCCTGTATAAATACTAGACCCTGTTTCCTCAAATCTTTTCAGGGGTGTCCTCCCCCTCCCCCAGCCTGTGGTAGTTTCCTTGGATGCATGTGCTAATCAGATCTCTGCTGAACAGTCAAGAGGGACCCCCTAAAGATCTCTGGAGTTCTCTTATCCTAAAGTCTGTCCTGTGGATTCTGTTTTGGTCTCAGCAAACTCTTAGCACTAACTGTTAAACTCAGGAAATTTGCCAAGCTCTGCCTGTATTCTCTGCCCTTGTGCAACAGCCTAGATATACTCTCAAACCATATGCTAGTGCCATCATAAGGCTCACCTCATTTGATTCCCAACCCTTGGGGATTACTGTCTTTTTTTGCCTAATGTCCAATATAATTAAAAAAAATGTTTTGTATATTCTTCATATTTAAGGCAATAGAGTATACTTGGTCCTTGCTACTTTACCTTTACCTGAAGCAACCTCCCTCCTGGAGATCTTCTAAAAATTTGAAAACCCAGGCCACACCAACAGAATAAGTAAACCACAATCTCTGGGGGTGAGACACAGGCTTCGGTAATTGTTAAAGTTCCCCAAGTGACTCCAATGGGAATGCAAATTTAAGAACAGAGGAAAGGTATGTGATGGATGTTTTTCACCAGATACTCCCCTATACCCTCTGAACTTTGAACATATGTATTGTTTATTCAAAATTAATTTGAAATCATAAAAATGTCATGAAAGTAATACCCTACCAATTAACAACAAAAACAAAAAAGACCAAACTGCTGAACTAAACACCAATACTTGGTAAATTTCTTATAAGGAATTGATAAAACTTATCATTATCATGCTGATTTTTATATAGTATTGAAGTATATATTTTATATAGTATAGCATTGAAGGTAAAGTGGTATATTGGAAATATCATGGGCTTTAAAGTCATTTATCAAATGGGTGAATGTTTAGATGAGTAGGTGGACCATCCAGAATCATTTTCACATGCTAGTTCTGTTACTTCCTTAATCTCTCTTCGTCTCTAAATTGAGGAACATAATACCAGCCTCACATGGCCATTAATTCATCCAAAAATATTACTAAATACTTATAATGAACAAGGGACTATTTTAAGAATTTGGATATAGCAATAAACAAAACATAAAAATCCCTAACAGAACAGTAGTCTAGAGGGAAAAGAGAGAGGGAGACATTAAGAAAAATATGAAGCACATTAGGTGATGATAATAGTGCTATGGAAGAATAAAAATAAAACAGGGACTAGTGATAAGAACTGGAACTGTGAGGATTAACTATGATAAGGCATTTGAACTGGCCAAAACAGAGTCTGGCATATAGGAGTACTTAGTAACCCATAAAAGTATCTAAAGCAGGTAAAAATATTTTATTCTCTTAGATCATATTTGTCTCCAATTTATTCTACCCATCTGAATAATCCTAATTCAGAATAATGAGATCTAAATAGGAGGTTTTTTTCTTGGTGACAGAATATTCAAGTCAGCAGAGAACATGACTACAGTATTATCTGCAGTTCTACTATAAAATTCTATCTATCATGGAGATAAAATGTTAAATTTAAGCAATTCCGTATCACCTATTTAAAAGTGAAACCTAGGGGGGCACCTGGGTGGCTCAGTGGGTTAAGCTGCTGCCTTCAGCTCAGGTCATGATCCCAGGGTCCTGGGATCGAGTCCTGCATTGGGCTCTCTGCTCGGCAGGGAGCCTGCTTCCCCACCCCACCACCCGCCTGCTCTGCCTGCCTCTCGCCTGCTTGTGATCTCTCTCTGTCTGTCAAATAAGTAAATAAAAATATTAAAAAAGAAAAAAGAAAAAAGTGAAACCTAGGGGCACCTGGGTGGCTCAGTGGGTTAAAGCCTCTGCCTTCGGCTCAGGTCATGATCTCAGGGTCTTGGGATTGAGCCCCACATCCAGCTAGCTCTCTGCTCAGCAGGGAGCCTGTTTCCCCCTCTCTCTCTGCCTGCCTCTCTGCCTATTTGTGATCTCTGTCTGTCAAATAAATAAATAAATAAAAATTAAAAATAAATAAATAAAAGGAAACCTATTTTTAAAAATCTCTTGAACAGACTTGTTGAATCCTTTGACTTAGACATATTGAGATGAAAATAGTTCATCATTTACTAAGAGGCATAGTAAATACATTAAATGCAAAAATTAATGGAAAGGATAATCTGGCATGACATGGATGCTAATTAATCAATTCGCCAACTGCCCTATATTTTAACCTTTATATGCCCACACTCTGGTTAATGTCAGACCCTGCACAGCCTTAACAGCAGATGTCACTTCCTCAAGGACTTAATTCACTACAATATTAGAGAGTGACTGTCTTTGTGGGTAACTCAGGTAAGAAAAAAGGCAAGTAAGCTTGGCAACCCTTACTAAAATGAAACTGTAACATACCAAGCTGATGTCCTTTTAGTCACACCAGCATGTGTCATACTGTTAATATTTAAATTTAATATTTAATATTTAATTATTTAAAATGAACTTATATGGTCATCTTCACATGAGAGAGGAACTTGCTTCAAATACCCTAGGAAACACTTTCTCACTGTATAGTTACAAAGGAATGGCCATCAATGAGCCCATTTTGGGTGATCTATTTCTGAGGTATATTCCTCTTCCCATCCTATTCACATAAACTGCTCAATCCAAGCATTTAAATTCAAAACCAAAATGTAGTATTTGCTTCTCTAAAAGTGCCATTATATAAAATCACTTAAACATCTTTCACATACACACCCAGATAAATCACTTCCCAAATATCATAATGAATCACTGCCTTCTGAAGTATCTTGCTTTTCTATAAGAAGTACTCTATATTCATTTTGTCCTTGGTAGATCACTGGTATCATTACTTATTCTCATCTCTAAGAGGGACGGAAAAAAGGATTTTATCGAAGTGATTTACTTGTGTCAGGCCTGGAAGCGAACTGAAAGCAATGGCAGTTCTTATATAAAGGATGGCATAATTGAATTATTGCCTTTTAAGTGATTAAAAACAGTGGTGCAATATCAGGGCCCATCTCTTTGAAGATGTCGCAAAGAGTAGACAGCCCGCTTTGTTTACTTTGTGTCTAATCCCTGTTTCTAGCAGGATGAAAAGTGCAAAGAATTTGTTAGCCTAGAAACCCTATTGCAAGGACTTCTAAAATACTGTACCCTGAAAAATAAGGGATGACTCACCTAATGGGTTAAGTGACTTAGGTATCACAAGCTATGACAGTGTCTTGTAATGCTCAAATCTCTAAAATCCCAAAGCAAGAGACTGTAGCTTTCGTAGGCTTCCTTTGGATTTAACAGATAAATAAAATAGGGTACCATTACTAAAGTACCATTATCGGCCATTCTAAATATCTAACACTATATTATTTTTCTAGGCAGAAAAAGTACATTATTACCTACATATCTTTAAAAGATCTCTTTTGACTACCATGTAACCATCAATTCCAAGAATAATATAGTGTGAGAGATGCTATCATAGTCAGAAGGTGGGCAAGATAAAGGGTAGCTACAATGATTATGTTGATCCTGCCAAAAGGTTCAGACCTGTTTGAAGTCCCTGTTTGTTCAAACTCTAGATAAGCAAAACCAACACCCTCTATCAGTATTGGAACTGATCGCCCATCCTTGTCTCTGAAACGGGAGTGCAAATTTCTCAGCGTTCAAAAAGCAAAACCTTCCTTTTCTCCTCACTTCTTCCTTTGCACCATCATGATACCTAATATATTCTTCTTCTACCGTACTTACTAGATTGATCACAGTCATGTGTTGGCATGATTGTCTCTACTACTATGCTGTTGGCCTTCAAACAAGGGGAGAACAATACTTAATCTAGGCAGTAATTCTCAAACTTCAGTGTGTGCTGTGGACTAAATGTCTGTGTCTCCCACAGAATTCCCATGCTGACATCTTAATTGGCAGTGTGATGGAAGGAGGCAGGGCCTTTGGTAGACAATTAGGTCTTGAGGGTGGAGCCCTAATAAATGGGATTAGTGCCCTTGTAAAAGGAGACAGGAAATCTTCCTTTGGTTTTCTCTTTTCTGCTTTTCAGCCATGTGAAGACACACTGAGAAGATGGCTATGAACCAGGAAGCAGACCCTTATCAAACACTGAACTGGCCAGCTTCCAGAACCATAAGAAATAAAGATCTAGTGTTTAAGCCACTCAGCCTGTGGCATTCTTGTTAGATCAGCCCAAACTAAGACAGTGTGCATCAGAATTAACACAGACTTGTCAAAACACAGACTATTGAGCCCCACCCTTGAGTTTCTGATTCCATAGGTTCTGAGGTATAGCCTGAGAACGTGATTTTCTGTGTGTTTCCAGGGGATGTTGATGCTGCTGACAGAGACCACTCTTGGAGAACCACTGCCCCTAGTGTCAAAGTTACAAGTATGTTCACTGGCACTTCCTTAGCTTGAATCCTAGCTCTGCCACTTGTGGGCTGTGTGCCTGTGGGCAAATTGCTTTACTTCTCAATGCCTCAGTTTCTTCATCTGTAAAATGAGAATATTAATTTGCTCTAGCTATTAAGGTTATTATTAAGAATCAATGAATTAGGGGCACCTGGGTGGCTCAGTGGGTTAAAGCCCCTGCCTTTGGCTCGGGTCATGATCCTAGGGTCCTGGGATCGAGCCCCACGTCGGGCTCTCTTCTCAGTGGGGAGCCTGCTTCCTCCTCTCTCTCTGCCTACCTCTCTGCCTACTTGTAATCTCTGCCTGTCAAATGAATAAATAAATAAAATCTTTAAAAAAAAAAAAGAATCAATGAATTAACACACATAGAGAGCTGGGATATAATACCTGGGATATAATAAGCTTTAATAAATGTTTATAGATAAAATCAAATTCTTGCTGTTATCATTGAGTAGCAAGATCAAGTGTTCCTAAAGCTGGTTACAGAATCATGACCATTTTAGTTAACATTAGGACTTAGAGATACTATAACTTGCCATGTTTCATTTAAACCATCCTATACTATACAGGTCAGGGAGAAAGTTAAATAGAATTTCAATTTGCATTCTAACTTTTCTCTCCTAAAGACAGGCCTAGGAAAAAACTGTTTAGGGAGAAAATGTCAAATCCATTAAAATCAATCCTAATTGATAAGAAACAAAATATTTAAAGTTGTTCTTGCTCATCAATTTGTTCAAGTTTACATCGTCTTCCTAGGCCTCTGTAAATAACTCCTTGTCACAATATTTCCCCAAAGATATATGCAGATAATGTTATAAATTACTGGAAGACAATATATCAATATGTGTAGCTTCCACAAAGTACTTAATAAATGAAAACTTTAGATAATACAATTTGAGATGCATTATAAATCATTAATTTTGAGAACTGAAATATATAATACAATTCATCTTAGAAAAGCAAAGTAACTCTAATTTTTTAAAAAGCTTTTAGACCTCACTTTATTATTTACTTCACTTAATCCTACTGGTTTTTCTTTCCAGTAGTAATATATATTTCTGGTTTTCTATTATCACTAGCAACTTAAATAAGTAAACTGGACCAATTGGGAGTAGAGGGGAGAAGCTATTATGTTTAGTTTCTAAGGCTTACAGCTGTGGCAATTAGAAGAAAGCTCAAAGAAAGCAAAGTACAGATCACTCAGCCTCTAAATAAACTTTAGTAAATTGTGAGGTAGGGAACAAATGTCCTTCATACACAGATAGAAAAACACAAGCAAGAAAAAAAAAAAAAAAAGAGGACAACTTACAAGTATAAGCCAATTGTGAATAACTCTGCTACTCTAATTACCTGACTTACTGGTTTGTTTAACACTACTTTGTAAAATAAATGCTTCCTCTTAAAAGCTCTGGATAAATGAATTAACATTTTCAGTGCAGAAACACAGCTTGCTAGTTAAAGGAATATTGCAGTGACTGTAAATTGAAAAAAAGTTAATTCTGTTGAAAGCCATCCCTTCCTTGAGATTGTTGTCAACAGATTATTTTACTTTATTCAACTAATAGATTTTATTTAGTAGCAGACTTTAATCCAGTTACTAAACAAAACTACTTTTCTTTTATGTATATAGACTCTTTGACTATATCTCTTTTGGAAATGATTTTTTAAAATGTTTCTTTCCTAAGAAGCTGTGTGACTGGATTCCTTATTTGGATCTGGGTTTTGATTTCTTCTATAAAAAGAGGGTGTGGTAGGCAGCTGGTGGGCTGGATTAGATGATCTCTAAGATTCATATGGTGCTAATGATTTATGAATCCTTAAATATATAAAAAGGAAAAAAATTAAAAATAGCTATTTTGAAAAAGTCCAGTGTTAGTTGTAAAGAACCCTGGACTCTAAACCCCTCATCTACTAAGTGTACCCTGAGCAAATCCCTTGCAGTCTCTGGGCCCTCGATGCTTCACTGGTATAATGATATATAAATTGTTGGATGGCTCCCCAAGTCTTTCTAGCCTCAAAATACATATTTCCTAGAAAGCTTGGCTTCAGTGTTTTTTTGGAAGTTTAACCACAAACTATTAAGGCACACTTAAGTATGAACAATATAATTTAAAATATTTTTCTTATGTTGTAATCTGTACTTAAGAAAGAGAGAAAACTATATGCCAATAATTAAAAATAGAGTCATTTTCATTTATACAAGATTGGAGTATCAAATACTGCTCAATCATCTCAGAGATAAAATTCAGTTTTTAACTCTTTGATTTGTCTCTTCATTCCGAGCAACATCACATTCCTGGAGGATGTCCCTCCAAGCAGAGGTGACACAGAAGTCTTCTGTCCTCCCCTACTGCAGAAAGCTCTGGCCTGCTCTGTGGTTCCTGTTACAGCAAGTGGGTCCCAGGGGAAAACTGTGGATCACTGGGAGCAGGGGCAGATCCAAAGGGCAGGGTTTTAGCAGACTTCACTGAAATTATATTTCAGTTTTACATCATTACAGACACTGCCTAATCTACTTTGTAAGAATCTCCATAATGCTCATGTATCATTGTATTTATGAAAGATTAAAGGAATTAGCAAGTTTTATGAGCATAACTATTTCTCTATTCACTCAGTTGAAGCTCAGTCTACATATTTTTTCAGCTAATATGGTCCCCTCCTCCTACTATATGTTACTTCTCTCATTTGCCTAAATCTATTCTGCTGGTTTTTCTCCAAAGACAGGACGTAAAAGTGATATGAGAATTTATGTTGTTGGCTATCTGGGCAACAACTATGAGGCTGGACTAACCACTTCACAAAATGCATGACTTTGGGATTCCTGAATATCAGAATTCTCTTTTTTCAAAAGCTAGCCAAAATACTTAGAAGAAAGTCCAATATCAGCAGATATCCTGAGAAGAGGTAAGTGCAGACGGAAAGGAAAGATGAGCTAAGAGCCCAAAAAAGTCTCACTCGACCAAACCTCAAGAAAAAGGTAACTGTTACATCCAATGAGATGTCCTTCAACAGATGAATGGATAAAGCAGATGTGGTTCATATATACTACGGAATATTACTCAGCCATCAGGAGGGATGAATATCTACCATTTGCATTGACATGGATGGAGCTGGGGGGGATTATGCTAAGTAAAATCAGTCAATCAGAGAAAGGCAATTATCATATTGTTTACTCATATGTGGAACACAGGAATAGCACAGAGGATCACAGGGGAAGGGAGGGGAAAACTGAATGGGAGAAAATCAGAGAGGGAGACAAACCATGAGAGACTATGGACTCCAGGAAACAAACTGAGGGTTACAGAAGGGAGGGGGTAGGGGGATGAGGTAACTGGATGATGGGCAGTAAGGAGGGCATGTGTCGTGATGAGCACTGGGTGTTATATGCAACTAATGAATCATTGAACACTACCTCAAAATCTAATGATGTACTAGATGTTGGCTAATTGAACAAAATAATTTTAAAAAAAGAGGAGAGTTTTAAAGAAATAACTGTACTATCAGACAGCTGAAGAGAATCTTGAGCATGCTATCCATTCCACTCTACCAAGCAGTCCATCAAAATGGTGCAAGTGCGAGTGTCTGGAGGGGACCCAGGGGACCCTTTTGTAGAAAAGGGAAATCCACATAATCCTCCCTTTTCACTTCACCCATGAATTCCCACCTCTCTGCCTCTCAAGGTTTCAGCAGAGCTTTTTTTTTTTTTTTAATTTGACAGACACAGAGATCACAAGTAGGCAGAGAGGCAGGCAGAGAGAGAGGAGGAGGAAGCAGGCTCCCTGCCGAGCAGAGAACCCAATGCGGGACTCGATCCCAGGACCCTGAGATCATGACCTGAGCTGAAGGCAGAGGCTTATTAACCCACTGAGCCACTCAGGTGCCCTCAGCAGAGCTTTTGACAATTCAAAAATGATTCCACTGGGAAGCTTATTAGAATATAGCGAAGGGAGAGTCTTAGATTATACTCCAGTGACTACTCACTATAAGGAAGCACAAGGTACAAGGGGAGTCAATGAGTAACATTTCAGAGGACTGATGGCAGCTTCTTTCCATCCCTTAACGACACCTATGAGTGAAGGAAACAGGGACACAACAAGTCCAGGTAATTCTCTTCCGGGAACTAGGGATCCTCCTCTGTCTTTTGATCAAGGACAATAAGAAGGAAAAACAAGGAAATCTTTTGGTCATTCCAGAGAAGAGACTATATCACTTAAATGGAAAAGAATATTAGATTGCCATCAGAGGGCGACAGCCACACTTTACATCAGGAGACAATAACACCACAGTTAAGATATGGTAGGAAAGAAAATGTGAGGCAAGGATTATCTGACTTTTGCAAATAAAAGCCACAAACTCATGTTCATGCAAAAGGCAAGGAGTACTGGCCCCATGAGCTTTTCTTGAGGCATCTAGCAGAAAAGGAGCTTCAGAAAACCAAAATGGGGAGACAAGGTCATAAGATGCATCTGTGGTCATTATATCTATATTTACTTGAAGAACTGAGATTAAATCATGGTGATAAGAAAGTACATGTGGGGCGCCGTCGTGGCTCAGTTGGTTAAGTGTCTGCCTTTGACTCAGGTCATGATCTTCCGGTCCTGGGATCAAGCCCTGCTCCCTGCTCAGTGGGGAGTCTGCTTCTCCCCCTTCCCCTGCTCTCTCTTTCTCTCTCAAATAGGCAAATAAAATCTTTAAAATAAAGAAAGAAAGAGTACCTGTGTGATGAACTTATACTCTGACAAGGTAAATCAAGTACAATTCTCAGGAATGGGAGGAGGATAGGGAGGGAAGATGGTAAGTAGAATCAGGTTGTCAGTATCTGTATTTATTAACTGAGATTAAAGGGTAATGACTTCAAATGCTTAAAAACAGGGAAAGTGGGGGAAAGAGAAAAGTTACTAGTTAATTTCAATTCTGTTCATAGGAGGGGACCTACAGAAAATTAGAAACAGGGGACTAGGATTTTTTAGAAGGCATTAGTGTAAAGGAAAACAGAGTAAGAGTACAAACCTCACTAGATACCAAAAAAACAATAGTACAAAAAAAAGTCCCTAATAAGGCAGACCACATAGCAAGAGATTATTTACATAAGACTTGTTTATCTATTTAAATGTAACAAAACAACTGAACTAAATTCAAACATATTAATATGTATATTACATATATACTTATATAAAATGTATATGTTTTATACTTATGTAGTATGTATGTACAACCCATAATATTAATGTACATTGCCATGTGGTAAAAAACAAGGTAGAAAATGTATAGAGCATGTTAACATTTAAGAAAAAGAGGGGGCGCCTGGGTGGCTCAGTGGGTTAAGCCGCTGCCTTCGGCTCAGGTCATGATCTCAGGGTCCTGGGATCGAGTTCCGCGTCAGGCTCTCTGCTCAGCGGGGAGCCTGCTTCCTTCTCTCTTTCTCTGCCTGCCTCTCAGTGTACTTGTAATTTCTCTCTGTCAAATAAATAAATAAAATCTTAAAAAAAAAAAAGAAAAAGAAAAAGAGGAAAAAATATATAAATGTATATCTGCTTCTATTAAAAAATACGCTGGAAGGATAAATAGTCCGTTTTTTGTTTTTTTTTTAAATGGTTACTTATAGGAAAAGAAAGAAATAGGGTGTGGATTGGGAGAGAATCTTGAGATCTTTGAATAAGGCATGTTCTGTAGATCTGTCTTAAAGCCATGTAAATCATTTTTTAAATAATCATGTAAGAAAATTACATTTTTAATTCAAAAAAACCCAGAGAATACAGTATAACAAATGAACCTAAATGTATGTCACTGGCTAATAAGAAAAAATGAATAGGGAAATGCTCTCAAATGACTTTAGAACACTCTAGTAGTGAAAGAAGAAAAAGAAACTAAATGAACCAAAAACACCCTGGCAGAATCTACACTAAGGATGAAAAGAACCACCACAAAAAGATTTTCAGCTATTTTTAGTTGCCACATTGTTGCAGGTATGTGATTCACATATCCTGAGACTGCTGTGTATCTGCACATTCCAAGATAGAGCAAATGAGTAATGATAAAACGGTCCATCATTCCCTGTATTAGAGAAAGCTGGATTCACAGCATGAGAGAAGAGATACAGACAGAAGGCCGAAGAGGTTGCGTAAAAGCCCAATCGCCCTGAATTTAAATGAAAAGTGTTAGTTTGAACTCATGTTGGATTTTATCTTTAAAGTTCACGGGCATGTGCCCTCCCTCTTCAAACTGAAAGCTTAGGTGGAGGGGTGGTGGCTCACATTTTACTTATTTGAAGTTTGAGTACCCAATTCTTATACATTTCAAGGATGTTACTTTGCCATTTTAAAATGCAAAACTGAAAAATATTAGAAAAAGCATTTTCTAATTCCCTCACAATAAACCGGATGATGTTTTAGGAGTCTTTTCTCACATCTGCTTTCCCAAAAGCCTTTCATACTGTTCTCTGAAGACCCTGAAAGTTTTTAGTGTTCAGAGAAAAAAAAAAGTTATAGCCTATTTTCCAATTATTCATCAAAGTTCAGGTTCAAGATTAGAAAATGGATAAAAATAACATAGATAATTGCAATCTACAGTCAGGGCTGTATGCATGCCTGGGTTGTCACTTTCTTGCCCTACTTGGTCACCTTTCTTTGGCTTGAACTATAGGCACTAAAATGACTCCGTGAGCATGCCTAACTACCACTGTATATCAGAAAGACAAGGTGCTGGCAGAGATCACATCTCACCAGCTCTGTCAACAGGCTCAAAATGAAATTCTGAGTTTCTTCATTTTAACCCAGAAAGAGGAAAAAATCATCCCATGGACATTAAATTGCTGGGTAGGAGTTTTCCTTGCTGTTAGTATTTCCACAGCCCCTTAAAGCTCGAAGCCAGGAATCAGCAAACTTTTTCTAAAAAGGCCAGACAGTAAATGTTTAAAGCCTCACATGTTTTATGGTCTCTGTGAGATCCACTCCACTCTGTCTCTGTAGCAGAAAAGCAGCCATATGCAATATGTGAACTGAAAAAAAGTGACTGTGGTCCAATAAAATTTTATTTATACACAATAAAATTTAATTTCACATTATTTTTGCATGTCACAAAGCATTCTTTTTTTTTTTCCCAACCATTTAAAAATGCAAAGACCATCCTTACCATATGGACTCTACAAAACAGGCAGCCAGTAGTTTGCCAACCCCTGCTCTAAACTACTTACCTGATTAAAGGTGAGCCCACTGACCCTGCACTGCTCCTTATGAATACCTTACTGCCTCAGAAGCTCCACAGGGAAGCTAAGAGCGCTGTCAGAACCAAGCACTACTTCCTTTTTAGCACTGTAAGTCATTATGGAAGATCTAGAAATTACCCATAAACTGTGAACCTCTTCAGCAAAGTGGCCAAAACATTTGTTGTTCCATGGTTTGATGCAGGTAAAACTTCTATCCATTCCCAGAATATTAGATTTGCAACTTTCCTGAAGTTTCCTTCCTCATCTAAATTAATAGAGTGGCTTTGAGCTCTGAGCAAAAAGACCTGATTCTTACTGGGCTTGTGTCCAAATTTCATGTGTTTTAAAGTTTTATTCAATGCCAAGGGATTTTAAACTTATTTTATTGAGACTTTCAGTACAAATCCTGAATGAATAAGGTGAGATAAGCCTATGTATTTAATTCTCTGTGCTAGCGACATGACTGAGAAAACAAAAGAAACTCAGGAAATCAGGTACAATGCCAACTACACACTTAGATATTTTAGCCACAAACAGGAGAGGGTGAGGGAAGCATCAAGCTCTGTGCCCGGTCATCACTGTACAAGGGAGAAAGCTAGCTATGGAAAGAACAAATGAAAAGGCCTCTGCCAGAGCTTTACCTACACCCCACCTTGGAGCAGCAGAGATTGATAATAAAGGCAGGTCTTTGAGCAGCTGACTGGGAGCAGATTCTCATGCTGCTGGAGGCTAGGAGTAAGGAATCCCACCACAGTGCTCTCAGCTAGCACAGGGTCTTTATGGGATACTGGAGACAGTGGGTCTGTGACTACGGCTAGCTCTGGAGCAGGGCTGTGAGGCTGCTCTGCCAGGTGGGTGGTAAGTGTGGTCTAGATGATTTCTAGCTGCTGAGGCAGACTGAGAGAGGAGGATGGTCCCAGCACGGTGAAAACTCCCTTTCCAAGGCTATGTTCACCCACCTGCCATAACTCCCTACATCAAACAGAGTAATTACACTTCCACAGTGGCAAATTATAATAAATTTAAATTATCATCCCATTCTTGGGTCTGCACCTGAAAGATTTAACAAAGATCCACATGCTTTTATTCAAAATTAATCTCAACTTCAAACACTAAGCAAACAGACATCCTGTTCTATATATGATCTAGGGCAAAATAATTGGACATTAACAAAACATTCAGCAATTCAAGAGATGAAAATGAATTTCAAAAAGCAGAACAAGTGCTCTTTTGAAACTGACTTGTTTCAAGACAAGGAAAGATATTTTAATTCTCTAATTTATATTTTCAAATTTGCAGCACAAAGCAGGCACTAATGGGCATGAAAAGGAAACCATATGGATGGGAAAATATACTCAGAAATGACAAAGTAATAATCACCACATCCTAAAAGAACTCAATACCCAAAACACTGAATGCCACAGAAAACAAAATCAACAAGTTAGAAGTCTCATATAGGAAATTTTCCCAACACCAGAGTAAAAAGTTAAGGAGATGAAAATTATTAAACAGAGAATAGAAACATGGAATAGATTCGGGAGATCTAACATACATAATAATAGGAGTTTTAGAAGGTCTGACTAGAGCGGACCACTTAGAAGCAAAACCAGGAGATAAAGAAGAATGAGAAGACAATTTGCCCAAGCTGAAAAACCAAACCGAGTTTTGCATTTAAAGCATTTAATTATAGAGTAAATACTAATTTTTACCAATCTACAATTGGACAAATACACAATTTCTCAATTTCAAAGAAAATATTCTAAAAGCATTTTTTCCAGATAGAAAAAAGGTAAGCTTCCAACAAAGGGAAGACAGTGGCTTTTATTCCGCAGTATTTAAAAGCCGGATGGCAAAGGACAGCTGAAAGAGTTCTGAGGGAAAAAACTATGACCACAATGGCAGCAGATCCTCTCGGATAAGCAAAAACTCATAAAGAAAAAGGAGCCATATATCCTTCCCTGGCCAATTACTTAACACCAACAACTGAGAGTAAAGTCAGAACACAATTCTAAACATTGGAGAGATTGTAGAAATGAGCCATTAACAATGAAATGACTAGAATTCAATTTAAATGATTGTAGTTGAGGTACTATGAGCCTTACAAAAAAATTCTGAGAAAGAAAAAGATACACTAAATCTAGATTTGAAATCCCAGATTATTTAAACTGAAATGATGGGTTGAAGGAGGGGTAGTAGAAAGAAGAATCAAACACTAAGTATCTCCTATTTTATAAGAAAAGAAAGTGTATAGTTTCTGACAGTAACAGAGATACCAACTTTATAATTATGTCTTTTAGAATTTGAAAGCATAATTATTTAAAAAATACAATTAACATTAGAGAAAGGACTTTGGTTTCAGACAAACTAAAGTGGGTGTGAGGCTCAACTCACACACAAATTGTGTGAATAAATAAACCAGTCCCTCTAAACTTTGCTATGTTATCAGCCAAATAGGAACAAAACGGTTCTTTATTATTGGATTATAGGATTATTTTGGATTATATAGGATTATTTTGACAAGTGACAAAAATCAAGTGTGTAAAGCATATAGTCCATTGCCTGACAAAAAGTTGATAAATATAACAAAAGGCAAGAAGAAAAAATAAAAATGTAAAGTAAATAGCTGAATTAAACGTAGAGTAGAAATACCAGACATATCAGTTATTACAATATTAGGAGATGGATTACATTTCTCCATTAAAACACAAAGACCATCAGAGAAAATTTTTAAAACCACAGATATTCTGTAGTTACAGAGTATCTTTAAATCTATAGATTCTCTGGGGTTCCTGGGTGGCTCCGTTGGTTAAGCAACTGCCTTTGGCTTAGGTCATGATCCCAGTGTCCTGGGATTGAGCCCACATGGGACTCCCTGCTCAATGTGGAGCCTGCTTCTCCCTCTCCCCTTTCTCATACTGTCTGTCTCTCACTCTCTTCCAAATAAATAAATAAATAAAAGTCTTTAAAACTACAGATACTCTGTAGATACACATCATTATTTATTCAACAAGTATGTTGAGTGTGTACTATGTACCAGCCACTATTCTAGGATCTAGGGATATAGTAGGAAACAAAAGACAAAGTCTCAGGGCCCCTGGGTGGCTCATTTGGTTAAGCAGCTGCCTTTGGCTCAGGTCATAGTCCCCCAGGGTCCTGGGATGGAGGCTCACATCTGCTTCCCTGTTCAGCGGGGAGTCCGTTTCTCCCTTTCCCTTTACCCCTCCTCAACTTGTATGCTCTCTCACTCTCTCAAATAAAATCTTAAAAAAAAAAAAAAAAAAAGGCACCTGGGTGGTTTAGTGGATTGAGCCTCTGGCTTTGGCACAGGTCATGATCTCAGGGTCCTGGGATTGAGTCCCACATCGGACTCTCTACTCAACAGGGAGACTGCTTCCTCCTCTCTCTCTTTGCCTGCCTCTCTGCCTACTTGTGATCTCTCTCTCTCTCTGTCAAATAAATAAATAATCTTAAAAATTAAAAAAAGACAAAGCTTCAGACCTATTCAGATTTAAGGGCAGCATATTCCTTGCAGAGGATTAATGTAAGTATAGAGCCCCTATGGCGAACCTGGTCCTGGGTATGCTAAGAAAAGTGAGCAAGAGAAAGAAAGGTACAAGAGTTCAGAGACAGACCTCAGAACTAGGGTCAGATTCCACAGAGCCTTTCAAGCCATGTCTGAACTGGGATTTTACCATCACTGAGAAGGTGAGTCATTAGAGAGCTCTGAGCAAGAATGATGCAGTCCAATTTGCTTTCTTCAACAAGATCCTCCTGACTGTTGTACTAGAAATGGATTTAAGGGCAGTAAGAATAGAGGTAGAAAGACTAATGAGGAGATTAATGCAACAATCTAGGGAAGAGATGATGGTATCGCAGATAAAGATGATAGCGGTGGAGATGATAAGTAGTAATTGGATTCCTCTGAACAGTTTGAAGGATTAACTGACTATCTGGATGTGGGAAATGAAAGAAAAAGAGGAGCCAAGGATGCCCGCCAGCCTTCTGGCCAGAACAATGGGAAGGATGCAGCTGTCTGCAGCACAGATGGGAAGAGTAAGGAAAGAACAGGCGCGGAGGAGTATGACTGGGCACTCCTGCTGCAGACATGTGAAATTCGAGGTGTCCTAGCAGGAGAGGGAAGAGTCAATGAAATAGCAAGTCAGATCTTTGACTCTGAGAGGCCAGAAGCAGAGATGTAAATTGGATAGTGATCGGCATATAATGGCACAAATCTAGGTCAGATTAACCAGGAGTTAGGTGCAGACTGAGAAAAACAGGTCTCAGGACCCAGGCCCAGAATACATCACTGTCTAAAGACAGGGGACAAGAGGAAGAACCAAGCAGGGTGGGGGGAGGAAAGAATGGCCAGTAGAGGAGAATAAAAACCAGAAGAGTGAGAGGTCTTAGAAGCCAGGAGGACAGTAGGAGAGAATAAACAGCACTGTTGAACCTGACAGACAGGCCAAAGCAGATGAGGACTGAGAGTGACCATTGGATTTAGCCATGCAGAGGTCACCAGGGACCTGGACAAGGGTAGGATAGTGGAGAAGGGGGTGAAAGTCTGAAAGGCAGGGTGGGAAGGACAAAGGGGAGAGAACACACACCACTCTTGAAGCAGCTTTACTATGAGACGGAGCAGAAAACTGAAGAGTCGGTAAGTGAAGAGACAAGTGGAATCCAGAGAAGGTTTGTTCCTTCATGGAAGAAATGTCAGGATACTGGATAATGCAAGAGAGAGGGGGGCATCCTGCTGTAGTAACAAGAGATTTTTAAAAACTAAAAGGCAAATAAAGCAAAAATTTTAAAAGCATAATAATATAATACTAAGCAAAGTAGAATCCAAGACAAAGAGCATTAAATGGGATATATTTACTGATAAACTATGGAACTTAAGTAGTTTAATAAGTCTTCCCCAGAAGAGTACTGCACCCAAGGGCACCGGGGTGGCTCAGTCGGTTAAGCATCTGCCTTCTGGTCAGGTCATGATGCCAGGGTCCTGGGATCAAGCCCCACATCCGCTCCTTCCTCACCTCCCATTCATGCTCTCTCTCTCTCTCTTAAAATAAATGGATAAAATCCTTACAGGAAAAAAAAAAAAAAAAGTACTGCACCCAGATGAATTTATAGGCAAGACTGTAAAATCACTTCCTTGCTATTTAAACTGATCCAGACAACAAAGAGAAGGAACATATTTCAACTCATTTGAACAAACTAGCAGAAACCTGATACCAAAAACTGACAGAAAGGAAAGAAGAAAAAAGTCAAATCTGTTTCAAAGATTGATTAAAAAAAAAATACAATTCAAGTAAATTAAATCCACCATGTATTATATGAAAGCCAGATAAAATCAAGACAGGATTTATTCTAGGAATAAATGGAAAATTCAACATAGACACTATGAGTATAATTGATACTATTATTATTTTAAAGTAGAAAAATAAAACTGTCTCAAATGTTAAAAGAGCATTGAATATAATTTCAACTAATATTCAGAATAACAAAAAATTCCTTAGGCATAGAAGGGTATTGCCTCAATATGATAAAGAATATTCTCCTGAAACCCATAGCCAGTGAAAATCATATATAATGACCAAACATTAGAGGCACTGTTAAACAAGTCAAGAACAAGAGAAAAATGCCAACAATCATCATTACTTTTCAGTAGGGTCCTGGAAAATTTAAGTCAGTTCAATACAAGGAAAAAACATTTTTAAAAGCATACCTATTAGAAAGAAATATATAAAATTATCATTTTTTACAAATTATATAGCAATCTAACTGGGAAGTTCAAGAGACTAAAAGGAAAAATTATTAAAACTATTTTTTTGAAGTTCAGTAAAATGGCAGTATGCCAAAGACATAGGAATCAATAGCTTTTTACAGACTAAACTAGGTAGATTTCTGATTAAAAATTCTACTTCCAAAAGCAAGCTCTTTCCTCCCAAAAAACTCTACTATGGTACTATTCAATACAAAGGTAGTGTGAGCCATATATGCAATTTTAAATAGTCTAGATATTGCATTTTTAAAAAATAAGTGAAATTAATTTTAATATATATTATTTAACCCAATATATATCCAAAATATTATTTTAACACCTAACAATATTTAAAAACTGTTCGTGAGGTATTTTCCTTCTTTGTTCAAGGAGCCTTCAAAATAATGGGGTTTGGTTTTTGTACTTAAAGCACATCTCAATGTAGAAAAGCCACATTTCAAGCCCTTACTAGCAATCTATGGGCAGTAGCTATTGATTAAATTGGACAGTGTAGCTCTAGTAGACCTAGCTATAATCCTAAGAAAATACAGGCAGGACTTACAAACTTAAAATATCAAAACTTCTGGGGCACCTGGGTGGCTCAGTGAGTTAAGCCTTTGCCTTTGGCTCAGGTCATGATCTGGATCCTGGGGATCCAGCCCCACCATCGAGCCCTTGCCTCTGGCTCTCTGCTCAGCAGGGAGCCTGCTTCGCCCCCACTCCACTACCGCCCCCCCATCTCCACCCTCCCCACCTCTCTGCCTACCTGTGATTTGTCTGTCAAATAAATTTAAAAAAAATCTTTAAAAAGAAAAAGAAAGAAAATATCAAAACTTCTAAAGAACTTAAGAAGACATTTCAGTAAAAGGACAACTATATGACATATTCTTAGAAGGATGTTCCAAAACTGTAAAGATACCAATTTTCTCTCCCAAATCACTGTATAAATTGAACATAAGCCCAGTCAAAATTCCAAAGACTTTTTTGGGAAGACCTGACAAAATGGTTCCAAAGACTGGAAGTGTAAATATTGAAGAATATAAAGAAAATTTGAAAATAACAAGTAAGGGGCGCCTGGGTGGCTCAGTGGTTAAGCCGCTGCCTTCGGCTCGGGTCATGATCTCGGGGTTCTGGGATCAAGCCCCACATCGGGCTCTCTGCTCAGCAGGGAGCCTGCTTCCCTCTCTCTCTCTCTGCCTGCCTCTCTGCCTGCTTGTGATCTCTCTCTGTCAAATAAATAAATAAAATCTTAAAAAAAAAAGAAAGAAAATAACAAGTAAAAAGGTTTGGAGTTTGCCATATCAGGTATCTAAGTATCATCAAATATTTATGTATTTTATCAATTTACAAAAATAAAAACAATATTAGAAGATCAATAAAGAGACTACAAAAACTACTACAGACAAAAATTTAGTATATGATAGAGGGAATTATAAATAAGTAGGAAAGGAATATGTTAGTTAATACACGGTATTGGAACCACATATAAAAAACAGACATGTCCCTGTATATTTTTTAATAGTATTTTCGTGATAAAATATTCTATTTATCAAAAACATACATAGAAAGCTAATTTCAAACTGATAAAATGGTTCCAATATATAAGCAATAAAAATACTCATGTAAGTAGCTTACATAGATCAATAAAAGATAAACAATCCAAAAGGAAAAAAAAAAGCTAATGACATAAACAGGCCAATTTACAAAAGAAAGTACAAATTTTCTATCAAATTGGCAAAGATGAAAAATTATGTTTGACAAGGGTACAAGAAATGGGCACTTGACAATGCCTTGGACAATCATTCTTGAAGGAAACCTGGCATTTTGTATGAAAAGCCTTAAAAGCATGTATTATCTTTCCCATTATATAAAGAATCTAAACTAGGCAAAATCATAAAGAAAGAAAGTAGAACAGATATTACCAGGAGCTGGGGGAGGAGGAATGGAAAGTCACTATTTAAAATAATGAACACAGATTTTCTATTTAGGATGATGGAAACACTGTAAATGTAAATGTAAAATGTAATATGGGGATGGTTGCACAATATTTGAATATACTAAATGCTCCTGAATTGTTTACTTAAAAATGATTAAAATGGGGGTGTCTGGGTGACTCAGTGGGTTAAGCCTCTGCCTTAAGCTCAGGTCATGATCTCAGTGTCCTGGGGTGTAGCCCCCATTGGGCTCTCTCCTCCCCCCACCCCGCCTGCCTCTCTGCTTACTTGTGATCTCTGTCAAATAAATAAATAAAATCTTTTTTAAAAAATGATTAAAAGGGTAAACTTTATGTTGCATATGTTACCATGATTTTTTAAAATTCCATTGCATGGCCGTATACGTTTATTGAACCGTTTTTCTATTAGTAAATATTTAGGTCTTTCTCAAAGTTTTAACAAATAAAAAGATTATGATTTTTAAAAGTATATCCCTGGAATGTCTGGGTGGCTCAGTTGGTTAAAGCCTCTTCCTTGGGCTCAGGGTCCTGGAATCGAACCCCCCATCAGGCTCTCTGCTCAGCAGAGAGCCTCCTGCTTCCTCCTCTCTCTCTCTGCCTGCCTCTCTGCCTACTTGTGATCTCTCTCTCCATCAAATAAATAAATAAATAAAGTCTTAAAAATAAAAAAATAAAAATAGTATTAAAGGAAGTAAATATTCATACATGTCATAGGAAAGTACCTGGAAGAATATCTTTGCCGGTAGTTATCTCTGAGTGAATGGGATTTGTTACTTATTTAAGCTCTTCTTATTTGTTAGCATTTTTCTACAATGAGCACGAAGTCTCATTGGAGAAAAGAAAAAAAAAAGACTAACAAAAGAAAATTTTGAAGAAATCTCTGAAAAATGCTCCTAGTTATTTTTCCTCAAAAGTAACACCATGTTTTCCCTTACTGTACAAAGCCCCCCCCCAAAAAAAGAAAACACTAAGTGGCAGTCTGTTTATTATTCTCTGACATACCAGCAGATAATTCTTTTCCTGAACAAAATAACTATAAATTATATATTAAGAAATCCCTTTGGGCTTTTGGTTTGCTTCTAAGCTGTCCATTATAGGTATGTGTGCAAAGCATCTAATGAATGAAGGAGATTCTGTCACTGAAGAGTAAGGCTACACATGGAGTGTTCAAGACATTCAAGTGTCTGCACAGGACCTAGTAAAATGAGAGCAGGGAAACTGTAATGCCTTATACAGTATCCTAAATGCTTGTGCAATTGTAGAGGAAATAATACAATGAGTTTGGAGGTATAAGGCAAACAGATCCAGTCCCAACAACATTTTTCTTTGGGTGTCTCACACACAAGTTGTAAATCTGGAACAGGAAACTTGAAATCATTAAGGTCACATATTTATAACATCATATTCAATTAGGTTAGAAAAGTGCAATTTCTGTCATCATGTCATAAAAAGATGTGTTTTTGTCTCAGATCTCTTATAGGAAAAGTCCCCTATATTGTTACAGATCGGGCTGTTTTCAATCAGTTACAAGGAGCAATTCAATTACTAGATGGTTTAGTGCAGTAACTGACTCCAGACTAATTTAATTTCTTTAGGTCTCTAAAGATCAATTGATCTGATTTGACCCATCCCCAAAGGCTGTTTAGGGAAAATTCAGACTTAAATACCTGGAAATGAAATCCAAAACCTTGGCCAATTTCACACTAGTTAGGTCATCCTGCAAACTTTCAGCTGGTCACAGAAGATGCCCTTTTCGCCCTCAGACCATTGAAAGCTACTCAGCTTCATAGACATGTGAGTGCTCCCCACAGCAGGATGTTTATTCCATCAGTGGAAAATGTGCCTGCATGCATTATCAAATCTGCTGTTCTAAAGGGCAGTCTGGGGACTCGTTTCTCATGAGTACACGTGCAAATAAGGGGCTATTTTTACTCCAGGAGTAGTTTATTAAGACTATTAGACATGCATTTAAATGGGGCAAAAAATTATAATTATTTCACATTTTTAGATTTATAAAGTGTTTCATAAATGCCACCTTACTTGATTCTCATAATAAACTTTTGAATGAGCGGGGTTATTTTTCCCATCTTCTAGGTGAGGGGACAGAGGCTAGCAGACTTCTCCAGGATCACTCAGCCAGTAGAAGGCAGAGCTGGGACTCTAACCCATGAGTTTGTCTCCCAGTAGATCATCCTCACCCCTTGATCTGAGACAGAAGGTAAAAACAGACCACTACTGTCGCACTGAGCCACTGTTTTCATTCTCACCTGCTACCTGACTGAAACAGAGAGGTTCATTGCTTCTGGCTCTCCAGAAATAAGAGATGAAAAAGGTCATGCCTGAATGACAGCAGCCTTTATCAATGGACTTTTTTGTCACCCACACTGCTAATGCCGCCTTCTCTGTAACTTGGGTCTCAAGGCCGATCTGCTTCCCTATGTCCCACCTCACTGGGGAGGAGCTATCCATTTGGTGTCTCAGTGCAGTCTGCAATCGACTTTCAACCACAAGCTCCAGTTTCCTTCCCTGATCTCAGCACCCTCAACCATTTGTCAAGTTCTCCAATGACTTAATTTCTCCCTTCTACTTAAATCCCACAGCACCTGTTCCACTCCCAGCCTCTCCTGCTGGCTGCTCTGCCTCCCTACTGAGCCTCTATATCTTTTCCTCCAAATCAAAACCATCCTGTGATACCTGCTACTTGGGAGGGCAGAGGGAAGGATCAGACAGCTATGGCTAAAATGTGCAATGACCCCTTCATTTGCATTTCTAGGACAAGTTGGAGAGAAGTGGCAAAATCAGGAGACATGACCATGTGTCAGGTAACAAAGAATGTGACAGACATGCGTAACAGCTGGTGGGGAGGAAATCACACAAAGATTTGGAGGTAAAATACACCAAAAGCCTGGTGGCTAGGGTATACCACCTGTCAAATGTAGACTCTGGGCCACACAAAAGACGTAGAGAAGATGAATAAGGTCTAAAGATCTAATGTATAACATAGTGACTAGAGTTGATAACACTGGATTGTATAATTGAAGTCTGCCAAGAGAGTAGAACTTAAATATTCTCACACAAAAAAGAAGTACAGAAAGTTCCATAGTACGGGTAAGGGATACAAATAATCAGTTAGGTTGAAAAATCTTCTCCCTAAAAAAAAAATGCATTATTTTTTGACATTCCTATGGGCAAGCTGCAGATCTCAACATAGACATTACTCACCACATAGAGGATCTCACACTGCATAAACCATTTTAACTAAGTTAAAAGTGGAGTAAGTTACAGGCACATGATTCTCGTTTGTCTTCTTAAAGGTTCTGAGACCTGATGTCTCTCCTATTAAATATAAGCAGTCTATGCCACGTTTAAAATATGGGCCTTGAATTAAATGACATCTCCTTGCTTCAAAGTTCCAAACAACCCATATTCCTCATGTTAGCAAATATGTCCACTTCAGAAAGCAAAAGCTATCAAGATTCCATGTCTCTGCAGATTGCCACCTGAGAGAGGAAGCTTAGCATCATCAAAAGGACTGAGTCTTTCATAAGGAAGAAATCCTATTTTTTACAGTTGAGTCAATGTCCTGACCAAAGAAACCACCTCCTTGCAAACACAGATGCAGATGTGGCAGCTGTCCCAGTTTAAGCAGCCACATGTCTACAGAGCTTCTAGGTGGAAGGGAAGATGGGGTGTGGGATCGGAGACTATCTACAGTAAGGTTATGGCACTTTGGCGTTGAAAGGACTGTGTTCTTACAAACCCACTCTTCTCTTTATCTTATCTGGACAGAAAAGTAGAAAATTCTCATTACCTCTCAATGTCAGTGAGCCTGGAGGAGTCCCGGAAGCCTTTGGCAAAAGGGTTGCTATCTATTTTCAGCTTGGTTATCTGCAAAGGAATGAATGGGTAATAGAACAATATCATTTCCGAGGTCAAGGAAGTGAAATCAGAAATAAAGAATTTATTCATTTCCCAGGCCACCCCAAGAATACTTAATGCTTCTTAGGATCTTGAGAAGGGTGGAAAGTGATGGAGAAATTCACAGGAGGGATGACTCACAGCCAGGTGGGACAACTAGTCAGGAAGGGCCTCAGAGATGAGGGATTTGAGGACTGGCTGGTCCTAGAAAATAGCTTGAAGGTCAATGGATAGAGCCAGTTAGGGAGGGGGCCTTTCCAGAATGGCCCAGTGAAGAATTTAAGAGAACCGTGAAAGGTTAGGGCTTGCCTGGGGAATGGGAGAGCCCTAGAAGGCCAGCATTGGTGGGTAATGGGGAACACAAACAAAAATGTTGCCTCCTGCTGACTTGACAGCATCATTTGTGAATCCTATGGGCACATACAGGTAACATAATGAAGAAAAAGATCAAATGGCCAATAACGGTTTCATATTCAATACTCTATTGAAATATGTGACATAAATACATGATATAAACCTTTCAGAGTATAAATTTAGCCCTGCTCCCCTTTCCATCTGACTAAATTAGAATCAACCAGTCTTTTGTTTTCCTCCCATACAATGCTATTTATAGACTCTGTGCTTGTATAAAAGAAAACATTCCCTAATAAGAATCATAGTCTTAAGTATCTAAGAGGAGCTAGTCGTAATTCTCACAGCATTAATATTAATGTAAAAAGATCCACTAAATCATATGCACGGTGCCTCCAAAGAAACAGACATTAGGTTGTGAAGCAAAAAAAAAAAAAAAAAAAAAAAGCACTGATTACAAGATACTTGACTTATAAAATTCCTGATTAGAGCCAAAAAGAACCCACGAGGACCAAGACACAGCTAGTCCATATCTGAACTGGAACTTCAGACACTCTTACAGACAGTCCTAGCTCACCGGCATCAGAACAAGAACCCATGCTAATCTTTAGAGAGATATACACAAAATAATCTTAACCTGGAGAAAAGGTTATACATTGAGGCATGTCCTCCTCATAAACACTAAACACAATCAAAATAGATAGCTTAAAATACCCTTACCAAAACACAACTTCTTCTCTGATCAAAGTGTATGAGCTATGCATTTTAAATCATTAACACCTAAAGAACTGCCTTTTTCATTACGAAAGAAAGGCATTATTTCCCTTTTCGAATTTTCTGAACATGGGTTAACCAATGCATATGCTGCAAAGAAGCTATTTACCTCACTTAAAATAGAACTTCCCATACTCTCCTATCCAGAGACCCCTCTTTTTCTGTCATGAACACTGACCACTTATAAGATTAATCATTTGATAGTATTAATTTTTAAGAGGGCTTGCCAATATCTCACAAATGGTCATTGTTCACCTGTTCAGTCTAGTGCAGCAAAAAAAAAAAAAAAAAAATTACTGATTTCCTTTTCAGCTTAGTTAATGGACATGGTAAACAAGGAAGGAAGGAGGAAAACTTCTTCATGAATAACAACAGCTATTTTAAATTTGCACATAAAGAAAGACATAGAAACCTCTGAGGTTCTAACTCTAAGGTGTGGCCATGCAGAGTGGCTGCCACCACTGTCATAGCCATGGATTTTCTCAGGGCTGGAGTCTGTTTCAATCATCCTTCAGACTATGATTTAGTTTTGCAGGTCCACTTTCAGGATGCAGGAGAAAATTTTATTTGTTTCAAATAAACTGGAAGCATCTTCAGAAAGCACAAGCAATTCACATGCTCTAAGATTATAAAACACCAACAAGACTTTTAAATCCTCAGACCGGCGCTGCGTCTCTTTCTACCGAATAATTACAAGTTAAAAATGCCTTCTATTTCTCAAACGCTTTCTAGTTCACGAAAATGCTTTCAGAGTAATTCATTGACAAATATTTAATGCGGACGGACGACTTCTCATGCACTATGCTAAGTGTTGGACGGGCGGAGATAAAGAGCATGCGCGCCCTGCCCTAATGGCGCTTCAACGTGCCAGGCACAAGCGGAGGGATACACAGCTAATCGATACTGAGTTCGCTTCACGGGCCGCCAAGAGAGGGTCCTGACCCCACATCCGCCGCGGGGTTAGTGACTTAAGGGTCAGCCAAACCCAGATGAAAATTTCCAACTGCAACTGTGAGGAAGCACAATGAAGTCAAGCCTTCTTTCAAGCTCAATCCCTATAAGCTAATTAATAAAATTTAAAAGGGAATAGATAAAATTTCATGGGGACAGTGGCAGATATCTGATGGAAGAAGTCCCTGGACAGCCGTTCCTCTAAGATGCAAACCGTATCTCGCTTTGAGTCTTTCCAAACTAAAAGAATATAAGTACGACCAACTGTTGTGATGATTAAAGGGCTTTTGATCTGCTTGGTCCCTCTGAAGAATTTTGAAAATTGTATTTGCTTTTCTCCATTATTTCCAAAAGGGAAAGGCTGTTGGCTTGGAATGGGATGACTGTCATAGAGAATAAATGTTCTCAGCAGGAGTGTGTCCTTCAAGCAGGACATCCCCATATCTAATATATTACTGCCATAACCCTGGAGAAGTCAATTACATTCAACAGTTTTCAGATTTCCTTGGAATTTTCTTTCATCATTAGAATGTTCTATTTCCAATATCTCCCTTTCAAAATGCCCAGGCAGATCACTGGTAACTTTTTTCTTTTTTTCCCACATTTTGTTATAAGTTCAAACTATAGGAAAGTTTCGAGAACAGAATGAGGTACTCTCATACACCTAGATTCACCAATTAGTTACAGCAATGATGTGACTTAAGTGTGTTAATTAGAAATGGAGCTTAAGGGATGCCTGGTGGCTCAGTGGGTTAAGCCTCTGCCTTTGGCTCAGGTCATGATCTCAGGGTGCTGGGACTGAGCCCCACCTCCGGCTCTCTGCTCAGCAGAGAGCCTGCTCTCTCTCTCTCTCTCTCTCTGCCTTCTTTTGATCTCTGTCAAATAAATAAATAAATAATCTTAAAAAAAAAAAAAGAAATGGAACTTAAGCCTTTCTCTATATACCATTTTATCTAATTCCAGGTTAAAGTATTGCTTTTGGAAGTTAAAGGAAAAGAAGCTGAATGGATGTCTAGTTAATAAAATTGTAGGGGGGCCCTCACATAACACTACAATTTTGAACAGGTTTTATGGAGTACTGATCAGCAGTACAAAGACTGTGAGTTAAACTTCTTATTGTACTCACTGTGCTCACTGTGCTATCGCTAGTCTCTGAGTTTACTGGGGTGTCAACATTAAGTACCCCAGAAATGTTTGTTGAAGTTTGCTCCAAGGACAAGCAATCAGAAACAGGATTTCACCTTTTTACCAGTTATGGACCAGCAAAACTCTTCTTGAGTTTACAGAAATAGCACTTCATTTTGTTTCTAATTTTTAAGTAAAATAATTTTTAAATAGGATTTTAACATTCTAGGTAATTATGCATTTTTAAGAAGTCAGGCATAGATTTTATTCCACGGATATGTCAATAAAAACAGCAGTAACATAGAAATTTATTTCTGAAGATACAGTTTTATATCCCTTTATGCCATTTGGGATAACTGAAAAGGCTATACATCTGCAAACTGATGAGAAGGGACCCAAGTTACATACAGTGATCTGAGCCGGACATCATTTCCATCTGGTCCCCGATACAGAATCCCTGCCACTATGTGTGACGTTGCTGAACAACATGATCCATGTCAACGGTGACACTGCGTAAGGATCCCTAAAAGGCCAACTAATCAAATATGATATGTTTAAAAAAAAGAAACCCATATAAAACTACAGGTACAGCTTGTAACTCAAAAGCCAAATTTAAAAGCAGCATTGTTTTTCATTTGGTGAGGAAAAGGTGTTACAGGGCAGCTTTGCGTGCATATGAAATCCCGCAGTTCTGTGTGTGCTTGGGACGGGCAAATCACTGACTAATTCGGGCCAAAACATGCCGCTATTTTTTCACCTGTTATCTCAATAATATAGGACATAATGCATTTCTTTGCCAGAAAATTCTCTCCCAACATCTCCTTTATCTACAGATAATAAATGTATGCCAAATTAGAGAACAAATTTTTGACACTGCCAGCTGCGAGAGGAGAAGGGGACACTTCCCAGGGGTGATTATTCCATGCCATGTGGGATCACTGGGCTCTGAATCCAGCCACAAGGTGGAATTGGCCCTCAGAGACCATTTCTCCAATTATCAGGAAAAGATCTGTCCAAAGGCATTTAAAAATGAAACCTGACCTACACTTCAACTGCACAGCAATGGTCGGCCTGCTCAAAAACAAGGTATGACCTTTAAATCTGAAATTATAAAATAGTTTGTTGAAAGTGTAATGTATTTAGGTTTTATCTAATAATGTAAAGAAATGCAATCATTTCCTCGGAAAAAAAAAAAACAGCAAAATATGGCCCATTTTCATTTCTTATAAATAAAACTACCAGCCACAATACATGAGAAGCTTTTTCACAAATTCTGTTGGAAACTGATTTTACTTTTAATACATATAAAAATAACAGTCCTGTCCAAAGTTTAAGAGATATGAAGGTGATCCTAAAGGTGAACTTTTCAATCTTCCTCTCTTTTCTTTCTGTTCTTTATGCATGGAAAAGTTCTGATACTTAACACTAAGTACATGCTTATTTCCTATATATTTATTTTATTATATTTTTGCTATGGGAAAATAGTACACAAGCATGGATATAGCCATGGAAAAGTGGTAGATGTGGGGAGATTTGAGAAAGAATCAAGGGTAAGTTTAGAAAACTGCTGAAGACTAATGAAAATACTAATCTCCAAACTGATTGTTTGATATGTTTATTGAACATGAATTTTGATTGGTCTTATGACTTTTTAAACCATCTGCAAAACTGGTTTATTAGCATACCAGTGAAATCTTTGATTATTACGTGAATTTCAAATATATATATGGCATGGAAATTATGGGTTAAAGGTGGATGTTAAGAAAGAAAACCAGAGGGGCACCGGGGTGGCTCTGTGGGTTAAGCCGCTGCCTTCAGCTCAGGTCATGATCTCAGGGTCCTGGGATCAAGTCCCGCACCGGGCTCTCTGCTCAGCAGGGAGCCTGCTTCCCTCTCTCTCTCTGCCTACCTCTCCATCTACTTGTGATTTCTCTCTGTCAAATAAATAAATAAAATCTTAAAAAAAAAAAACAAAAAGAAAAAGAAAGAAAGAAAGAAACCCAGACACAGCAGGATCTATTGAGAAAAATTAGTTCTGAATCTAATCACTTCTATTGTAGGTTATTTAGCAATGAAATGATATACTCACCATATTAATCTTTATATTTAATGATCCAGTGAATGAGAGCTAGGAACTGGTAACTAGATTTTGAGCCCATATAATCTCAATTAGAAATAAACATTTGCAAGAAAAGCAACTGAGGTTAGGATGTATGTTTATTAGTATCTGAGTCTCTTTTAATTTAGCAACATTTTCAAATTCACTTTTCAAACCTTGAAAACTGTCAGTGGTCACTTCCTTTGACCTGCAGTCTAGTTAGCATGAGGCCACCAAAGGAGGCTTTAAGACCCAGAAGATGGCTTCTGTCACTTACCAGATTTGTTACCTTGGGTAAATGTGGTAACCACCCTGAACCTGCTTTTTCATCTACAAAATGGGGTTCCTGGGGCCGCCTTCAGGAGACTCGTGTCAGAATTATGGGATATTGAGAAAAAAAATGTAGAGAGATTTTTTTTCTAAATTAAAAGTCATAAACCTAGGCCATGAATGTTAGTTGGATCCTAGTTCAAAGCGGGTAAATGAAAGGTCATAAAAAACATTTGTTGGTCCTCCTGGAAATTTTAGTATGAACTGAATTTTAGAAGATATTAAGGAATAATTCTTATTAATTTTATTAGCTGTGAAAAAGACATAGCGCTTACAAAAACATTCTTATTGTCAGTATATACTTGTAGAAGTATTGACAGGTAAAGTATCATTATGTATGCTATTTAGTTTCAAATGATTCAGGGAAGGAGAAAAGTACAGAGAAATAGGGCAGGCGAGGTCCAGCAACGTGACCTTGGATGGGTAATTTAACCCCACGCCTCAATTTTCCCAGCTATAAATGCAACATATAAAGACTATTTGTTCCTATTTTATAATATCCTTATGAAGATTAAATAAGACAATGCGCTTTAAATGGTCCCTAGCACCTAGTAAGTATCCAAATATTAGCTATGATTACAATTATGTAGATAAAACCTCTGATTCCAGTGTACCATGAGCTGAGAGGTCCTGCCAACATTTATTCAGGATTGCTCCTTCACCTATTAAACTAAATCTAAGGTGTTATTATTAGAAACTTTTCTTCAATTTTCTTCAGTTGGTAATTTTCACTTAAAAAAACAATTTATCTATTCTTGCTTTGGTTTTCTTTACAGAGAATTCTGATAAAAGCAATGAAATTTTTACATGACAAGTTTTTGTTTTAGTCTCAAACATCAACAGACTTCTTGCAGAAGTAAAAATCTACTGTCTTATAGTATAAAAGCTCTAAAAGTCTTATAGTATAAAAGCTATAAATTCAAATTCGTGTAAAATGAATGTTTCAGGAATGTTCTCTGAATCTATATATGTGTTACATGTGTCCTCAGATAAAAACTAGGATAGTTGGTGTTAATGTTTCAGATTCCCAGTGAAACAGTATTGGGGTTTTACTTCCTGGTAGGCTTCAATCTACAGCCAGTTTTTTAGCTTGGGCATTCTCTGAAAGTTTCTACTCTTGCGTTGTTGCCTTAGAGATAACTGAAAAGTTTTAATACTTTGCTTTTACTTTAAGAGGATTCGTATGATAACATTTGTACCTTTAGCTACCTCATTAAAAAAATGTGCCACTAACAGTTTAAAATCAGAAAAAGTGACAGAGCCTCTTTGAACACACTAGAGACAGTCTGATAGTTGCCATATGCCTTATTTTTAGGGTTCCTGACAGTTTCCAAAGGCGTGTTTACACACAGCACCACATTTGATCCTCACAGAAATTCCCCAGATGTTCTAGGCAGTTCTTAGCTCCATTTAACAGGGAAGGAATATGGCAGCCACAGTGGTGAACTAAAATCTACTCCAAGTCAGACAGAAATTATAGTTGCTTATGCTTTACAGATAGATACACATCCACTCCTGCCTTTTGCTCATTTCCCTCCCCTGGGCTCCCATTTCCTCATTTGCGTAGGGTTACCTGAGCTCTCAGCTTCACCTTCTTACTTTTGTTGAGAAACACGACATCGTATCTCCTCTGGCTGACCTATCCCACCCTGGCCTCTGAGCCATCATTCAGGCATCACCTGTATTTACTGGCTCAGAACCTAAAACATAATAACGTCGAAACAAGAGAGAGCCACAGCCCTGGCCACCTTAAAACTAACCAAATAAAAGCAAGCTGCAAAGGCCTAGAGAGGCCACAACCAACCAAGTTTGTCAAGTAAAGTGAATGAGTTCCTTTTACGGAAGTATAGCAGAGGAATTCTATTTCTGGTCCTTCCTGGCCATGAAAAGTTACTATCCTCTCTTAGCTTCAGCTTCTTCACTACAGAATATTCCTGTTACCCCCGCCTTCATGGTTATGCTGACTGGGAAAGAAGAAAATATATGGGGATCTCTCTACCAGCACCCAGCCCTCAGTAAGACTTTGACAGTTATTTATTCAGTTGGACGAAACCTTATGGATGAAGAAATGCATAAACTTGAAATGTGATATATATCAAAGAGTACAAACTATAAAGCTCAATATTATAAATTAGATATCTTGAAGTTAATTAAATATACACTGCTTACATGCTACAGTTTATCTAAAGAGACACTTAAAATCCTTGCATTAGAATTACCTTAAATTACAGCTGAATAAGCTCCACAAAATTTCTGAAGTGCCAGTAGTGTGGGTAGTTGCCTGGAATACATGTGTTAATTTAGCAGAAAAACTGAACCTCTAGATTTTGTGAAGCAATGAGTATATGGTTATATACATCATGGGCCTCTACCACAACGAAAAAAGGAAACAGGTGATTTTCCCAAGAAGAAAATTTGAGAAGTCAGATGGAGCAGGTCTGGGTGGGAGAATGGGCAATGAACAACTGACCGAGAATATAAAGATTCTAGAAAAGATGCTATAATACAAACCTTAGTAACCTTGAGTCATGGTCACTCAGTGCGCTTAGAGGTTCTGGGGCTAATATCCAATAGCACTCACCAAAGTGAACTTCGATTTTGAGTACCGGGAGAGCCCTTTCTCCAAGAAAATGAAAGAAGCTCCTAAATCCTTCCCTTACGTAGGAAATGAATGCTGAATGCTGAACTCACCAGCTGATTCTGGTAGGCAGTAACTGCTGTGAAAACAGTCTCTGGGAAGATGAATGTTCTGAATTCTTCAGACTTTAGATTGAGCAGCGAGGCAGTGTGGTCTTTCTTCTTAATGATGTGCACCCGTGGCTGGTACTTGTGCATTGAGTTCAAAATTATCTATGATGAAGAGATGGGAAGTACTGAATTTTAAGGTCAAAGACCAAAGTGCAATGAGGCAAGGAAAGAAGCATAAGATCTCAGCTTCAAATTCAAGTTTTAAGATTAGGATATTCCCTTTTCTTTCACAAGGCAAACCCTTCTCATCATTGCTGTGGAGTCACAGTGGTGAAATCACATTTTATCAAAACAACTGTATACAATACAGGTTGTTTCAAGGGTCCTTTCTAAAATGATGGGGGTGGGGGCGCCTGGGTGGCTCAATGGGTTAAGCCTCTGCCTTTCACTCAGGTCATGATCCCAGGGTCCTGCTCAGCGGGAGCCTGCTTTCCTCTCTCTCTCTGCCTGCCTCTCTACCTACTTGTGATCTCTCTCTGTCAAATAAATAAACAAAATCTTAAAAAATATAAAATAAAATAATGGGGGGAAGGGCGCACGTCTCCCTCGCCCTCTGCCCCTCGCCCTGCTTGTGCATGCAGGGGCACAGCCCTTGCTCTCTTTCTGTCCCTGTCAAATTAAAAAACAAAACACTTTTTTAAAAAAAAATGATGGGAAAAGTCATCTGAAAGATGTTGATTTTTTTTTTAATCAAGTCTTTAAAATATTTTTTTGTTAGTCTGGTTAGACTGGTCTAAATTTTCTAAAATAAGAACTTGTACATTCTAGGAGGACAGATGCTATTTATGATTGACGGAGGATACGAAGAATTAAGAAAGGCTGTGTGGTGGGGCGCCTGGGTGGCTCAGTGGGTTAAGCCTCTGCCTTCAGCTCAGGTCATGATGTCAGGGTCCTGGGATCGAGTCCCATATTGGGCTCTCTGCTCAGCAGGGGGCCTGCTTCCCTTCCTCTCTCTCTGTGATCTCTTCCCTTCCTCTCTCCTACTGTGATCTCTCTCTGTTAAAAAAAAAAAAAAAAAAAAGAAAGGCTCTGTGGTATTAGACCTCTGTTAGAGTGCTAAATCTGTTACTCTCTAGTTCCTTCACCTTGAGCCAACTGATCTCACCTCTTCAACCTTGTTTTCTCCAATGCAAAAACATACCTCACAGAGTTGTAGGATTAGATGATGTAGCCCTTATAAATTACATAGCAAATAGGAAGTCCTCAGCAAACATGAATATTATTGTTATTCTTATTCTTACTTTTTTAATATTTTATTTATTTATTTGACAGAGAGAGAGATCACAAGTAGGCAGAGAGGCAGGCAGAGAGAGAGAGAGAGAGGAGGAAGCAGGCTCCCTGCCAAGCAGAGAGCCCCATGTGGGGCTCAATCCCAGGACCCTGAGATCATGACCTGAGCCAAAGGCAGAGGCTTAACCCACTGAGCCACCCAGGCGCCCCTTATTCTTATCTGAGAGCTTCATTGATTCCTGGTTCCCAGTTATAAACCAAACATGAATGACAGTGATGACTAGTGAAAGTTGCCCAATACTTAAAAATCATGATCCTACTTTTGTTAACAAGGCAGTATTTTTCCTGTATCTTTTAAATAAAACATAATGATTTGCCATTATGAAATCTGAGTTATAAAATTCACTTTCAGATACAAAAGTTTTTCCCATATCTTCCCTCCTGCCACACAGACAGCAAACCTACATCTGCAAAACAGGGTTCCAACTTCTTGGAATAATAGTGCTCACACTGTAGGCCCTTCACCCCTAAGGGCCTAGCAGAGAGCCTGGCTCTCAGGGGAGGCATGTGATACACACTGTAGCAGGAGCAGGGTCAATGGCATGCAGTGTTGTTAAAACTAATGGCTCCCATGTTTTCTTGGCTAACATGGGTATGGTAGATGAGCATTTTTGCTAGCTGACTTTAACGAAGTTAAATACTAGTCACTGTGGGATGATTAATATAGAATCAGTCTCTCCCTGTGCTGAGATGTAAGCCAACTTAAAGTTACAAAGCATTAACTGGCATTGAATTTTGCACATGCCATCCTTTTATGGTCCCAAACCTGACTAGGAATAATTAAAACAAATGAACTTCAAATGAGTTGAAATAGACTTAAAAAAAAAAAAGGGTCATCTCGTTATATAACATGTTTATTTCAAGGAGTTCAAGATATTTATGCTCACTCATAAAACGGGAATAAACTCAAAGTGATAAAAGTAAACTTCTAACACGGATACAAGAAAAAACCTGGGTATTCATTATATGTTGTATTAATAAATTAGAAAGAATTTTCACACACACACAGAGTCTCAATGGAAAAAGCCCTAAGCTTTAAATAATATTCCCTCTCCCGTATTTACACCCTCCCAAGGTCAATTTCCTTTGGGAAAGAGTGCCAGAGAGACTCAAACCTCAGGCTGAATCTCAGCCCCCAAGGCTCCTTGACTCTCTGCTCAAGACCTCATGGGGCTAAGGAACACTAATAGAAATGTCAACTTTGCTTCACTGAAGAAATAAATTCCCTGAAGTAAAAAATTTTCCTGTTATAAAATGAAAAATGCATCCATAAGATGGGGTTCTTCAGAACTAATTTAAAGAACTTGGCTGAATGACACAGGATCTAAAAATCTTTTCTTGTAGTTTTCAGAACACATTATTTATGGTAACAAAAGGTTATATTAAATAATAAAATTTTAAAGCTAATATGGATATTAACAACCATCTAAGACCAAATAATCTGTCAAGGTCTAATCTTGACATAATCAGATGAGAACTTAGGGGTCCTAAAATACAGCTTGGTGCTATTTCCACCTAGGAAGTTGACACTAAATGGAAAACATATTAATTCTGGACAGCTGATCTCAAAATGAATTCTCAAATCTTTCTGGAAAGACCCAATTAGTGCTTCTAAAAGCTTCACACAAGGGCACCTGGGTGGTTCAGTCCATTAAGCATCTGCTTTCAGCTCAGGTCATGATCTCAGGGTCCTGGGTTCAAGCCTCATGTCTGGCTCCCTGCCAGTGGGGAGCCTGCTTCTCCCTCTCCCTCTGCTGCTCCTCTGCCTATGCTCTTTGCTCTCTCTCTCTCTCTCAAAGAAATAAATAAAATCTTTAAAAAAACACACACACACACAAAACTATTCCAGGACTTTCCCAATGTTTTAAAAAATTAAAAAATTAAAATTAAAATTTTTAATAAAATTTAAAAATTAAAAATTAAAAATAAATAAATAAAAGCTTCACATATGGAAAATATCACAACTGTAAAAATTTTCATTTCTCCCTGCAAAGATTTCAGTGGAGTCAAGAAATTTTAATATGAATGACATTAAGAATGCTCTGGTTTGTAGAAAATGTCTCCCTGATACTTCATCATTTTTAACCTGAAAAAAAAATTCATCAATGAAAACATCTCTTTAAAAAGGCAGAAAAAGACAATGATCCCAATTCTTAAACATAAAAGTCAATTATCTTTTCCAATATATAAAATAACAAAAACCTATTAACCTATTTGCAACATTGCAGAAGTGCCACCAGCAGAGTCATGAGTTAACCTGGTTACTCTGATTTGGTCACAATAAACGAGGCCTCTTGTGGGCAAATTGGTGGTAGCAATGCCTAAAGGGATTTATTTGGTTCCAATTTCTTTTTTTTTTTTTTTTAAGATTTTCATTTATTTATTTGACAGAGAGAGGTTACAAGTAGGCAGAGAGGCAGGCAGAGAGAGAGAGGAGGAAGCAGGCTCCCTGCTGAGCAGAGAGCCCGATGCGAGACTCGATCCCAGGACCCTGGGATCATGACCTGAGCCGAAGACAGTGGCTTAACCCACTGAGCCACCTAGGCGTCGTCCCTGGTTCCAATTTCAATCAAACCATTTGAAACCATTGGCTAGAACTAATTTATATCTACTTATAACCACCCTTTCTGAGAAACGTTTTGAAACTTCTAAATTGCACAGATCCAATAAAAACAAAAACTTTAAGTAACAAGAGTCGTAATAAAGGGGTAGAGAGAGAATAATGATATGCAAAGTATCTAAGCCAAGGGAAGCAACCAGTGAAATGCTGAAGTGTTTTCTGGCAAATCAAGGCAAAAAAATAAAGAGAGTCCTCTTTTTATCAAAGAGAAGTGTGTAGGGGCGCGTGGGTGTCTCAGTGGGTTAAAGCTTCTGCCTCTGGCTCAGGTCAGAGGGGCTCTCTGCTCAGCAGGGAGCCTACTTACTTCTCTCTCTCTCTCTCTCTGTCTGCTGCTCTGCCTACTTGTGATCTCTGTCTGTCAAATAAATAAATAAAATCTTTTTTAAAAAATGAGCCATTTAAAAAAAAAATTAAATGTGTAAGTCCACAGTTTTCTTAGCATAAAAATCAAACAATTTTTATGTAAATCTTTCTTTTATAACACAGGATAACATCATCGTTCCTTACAAAGCAGTAAACATGTAAAGGCCTGTGTCAATGGCTATTTGTGCTATTAATTAATGAAATGGGCTCAGAATTCCAATTTCTCTTTTCCCTTATTTTGATGAACTCTTTTTGACACAAAATAAAATTGTTTTGTTTTTCATTTTAAGACTTCTCTATGCTTTAATAGTCATAAAACTCTACAATAAGCGTAGATAGTGAGTCAAGAGCACATTCCCAAATTTATCTGGACATGAAACCCTTTTGTTCTATTGCGTCTCACATGAACAGGCTCTACAAAACACACTCTGGGAAATCCCCAGAGGAGGTGTCAGCCCCATTTCCTTTATGCCCCGTGTTATCTAACATACCACTGACAGAAATCAGATGTATAACCCAAGAACTATCATAGCTGCCAGAATGCACATGCCCTTTGTGTAGCTGGTGCAGGTAGTGAAGTAGTTGCAGTCTTGGGAAAATCACAGTGCCGAATGTCCCAGACCCTCTTGCACTGGAACGGTATACAGCATCCCAGTAAGTGGCCTCTTAAGAAGAGTAGTCAGGATTCCCTGAACAGCACAGGAATGTTCTCACAGAATGACTGAGAGATGGATGATGGGATGGGGAGAGGGAGGGGAAGAAGAAGAGACAGAGAAGTTCTGAGCGACTCCATTCCATCCCAAGGAATCCACATAATCCAAGGCGTGGCACTTACGTGGCCATGCTGGTCCAGTTCATTGTTGGTGAGTTTCACCTTTTCAAAAGACACCATCTGCTTGAGTAGCTGCTCACCAGTAAAAGGAGAATCTGGGTGTACATAAAGCCTAAGAAAATTTTAAGAGAATGTTATTGAGTCATCTTTTAAAAATCTGTTCTTTGTGGGTTATAGAACAGTTCAATTCTAAAGGAATACAAAAAGCTCATATAAATGGTGAATTTTATTTGCCCCAGATAATCTCAAATTTAATAATCAAACAGTGTCAAAATAACTTTAAAACATCTAAATATGTTTCTTCATGTACTGACCATCTAAAAGAGGTAATACCTATTGTCGGCTCAGCAAGCCATTTTTAAAAAGGTGCGTATTTTTCCATCTATCTAATCAACTATTGGTCCGCTTCAGTAAAATATGAAATTTTATTACCATTGTAGGTATTTTCAAACAAGAGACTAGTTTATACTAATTGTATAACTGGTGCGTGACATAAGTACTCCTAAAGAAATAAGTCAATTGGAGAAAGACTACTATCATATGATCTCCCTAATATGAGGAAGTAGAGATGCAACATGAGGAGTTAAGGGGGTAGGAGAAGAATAAATGAAACAAGATGGGATCAGGAGGGAGACAAACCCTGAAGAGACTCTGAATGTCACAAAACTGAGGGTGGCAGTGGGGAGGGAGAGGGTGGTGGGGTTATGGACACTGGGGAGGGTATGTGGTATGGTGAGTGCTGTGAAGTGTGTAAGCCTGATGATTCACAGACCTGTAGCCCTGGGGCTAATAATACATTATACATTTATAAAAAAATTTAAAAAAAAAATTTTTAAGTACTGCTAAAAAGCAATGAAGGCATAAAGAACTGAAGAGGAAACAATTCTAGAGAATCCATTCATTTATACTTGAAGATGACTCAGTTTGAAATTTAAATACAAACTTTTAATAGTCCACAGATCACAGTCCATTGCTCCTTTACTACCTTAAATACTACTACTTTCATTTAGTTAAGTGCCCACTAAACGACACTGAAAATAAGCTGGGTAAACCTCAAATTATTCAGTACTTTTATTCATAAACAGCTTATGGGGGGGGACACTTTGATGGGAAAAGAATGTATTTATCAAGTATTTATCATTTATTGATAAGCTACAAAATGCAAGGCAATCTTTTCCTCATTCACAGTGACATGCAGGCCATCTGTTCTACCAGCAAGGATAACACAAAGTACAACTCTTTGTAAATTCTAATCCTGGTATCCACTCAACATAAGCTTTTCTGAAGTCAGGGGAGATTACAGAATTTGTGAAAGAGAAGGGATAGGACAAATCCTTTTATCCATTTAACAGGTTATTTATATCTCAATTTTTATAGGATCCTTATAATTTTAATTAAACATAAATATTATGGTTTGAGGGAAAGTCAGGGGGAAAAGTCACAGAACTTTTCCCTGTAGTACTTATGGAAAAAACCAAGAAGGCTGTGCCATGCTTTGTCACACAGAGGACTAAGAATTAGGTGTCCATGCTGACATGCGAAAGCCCACCAGAAGCAGAGCACCAAAAAGGCACTAGAATTTCCTACCAAACTCATGGAAGAACTTTAAAGGCTGTAAGAGTGGGTTTGTCTGCCTGTTTGTTTTGGAGGAGTGGTCAAAAGTCTCTTTCAATTTAAGTATTCCTTGATGACACACTCATAATATCTTTTCAAGTACATTCCTCCAAGACTAGAACTTTACACATGCAATGGTTTTACCGACCAGCACATCCTACCTACTCCATCAAAAAAGTTTCAAAAATATTTAAACTCCTAGGAGCACATGAAATGTTCCCTCTTTATCAATTCCACATGTGTAATCACGTTAATAAAGTCTAACTCATTTAAATATCAGTTACTTTAAAGACAATGAAATGTCGTATATGAAAACACAACATTATTTTAGATAATGTTTTGCCCGCTGTTGAGATCAAAATGATATCGTCAAATATTATTTGTTTTGATTAGGAACAACTGACTGGTAAACTTCTGTCTGAAATAAGCAACAAGAACCACAAGGAATTTCTACCATCAATACAAAAATTATCAACTCCTCTATTCCAAACCTTTCCCTTATGGAGCTATGAAATACATCATTATTTTTAAATAATAATAAAAAGCATTTGTTTAAATTATCTAGCATGACCTATAACACACTAAACATTTTTATCTAATATCAATATAAATAAACTTTAAGATGAATGAAAAAACATACAGGAAGCCCCTCCTCTCTCAAGTCCCCCAGGACTTAAAATTCCAGCAATAGCTTAAACATGCTTCAGTTAAGATAGTGTATTGGTACGTGCTTTCCTTCTCCAACCAGAGCAGATTAGTAACATAAACAAGGCATGTCATATTTCTAAAGTCATGCTGGCCTGCACCAGTTCCCCAAACTTTCTGATAGGAAGAAAACATATGCTAAGTAAGAGTGATTAACTTCTTAAAGGAGAGACTTTGGGGGAGGAGGGGGAAGGATTTGCTTGTAAAAATAGTTAGGAATCTGCTGAAATACCCCCTTCTCTCTCTCTTTCTCATTTTAAAAGATTTTAGAGAGTTTGGAAGGAAGCCTGAGAGTAATGTGAATTAGCTACTAAATAATAAAGAGTAAAAAATACAAATTATAAACTGCTAGAAACTGGTGAATCTTGATCAATTAAAAAAACGGGGGTATAACATTTTTTAAAAAGTTCTTAGTCTGCTTATTTGTTATTTAATATACTGATTTGGAAGGGGTTGGGAAAATGTCCTTCCTAGTCTCTTGTGGGAATCGAAAACTCTAAGAGGCTTCTTTTAATAAAATCTCTTCTCCAATGTATTTAGCATACGTAAGCTCAGTAATATGATTAAATCAGACTAAGTAAGCTTAATATAGCATCTGAACTAGTATGTACAAATTGTCTGTGTTGGTTCTGTGCCTTGACTAAAACTCCAGACTAGATACACAGAACCAGCCATATCTTCAAAATTCCTAAATCTGTATATGTAAATAAATTCTTTGTTCTGATATGAATTTCCAACCAATTACAAAAATTAGATAATCAGAAAACAACTTAAAAACAGTAAGGTTTGGTTTTAGAACCCTAAATGTAAAGTCTGCTAATATTTTCTGTTTGTATTAAAGTATGCAGTTAGGTTCCTATAACTTAAGCTACTACTTTTTGCATAAGCTCATGCCCTTTTTTTTTCCCCTAGAAGGCTAATTTGGATAAAGCAGCAACAATAAAAAACAGCATGTGATTTTTTAAACAGGGTTTTTCTTTCTGAAAAACATTATTACCAATGAATAGCACAAAAATAAACATATATGATCCTTAACATACCTAGTAATGGTTCATGTAAAAGAATAGTAACCTGATGTTGAACTACATGCATCTACTGAAATTACTATGGAGAAGGGGAAAAAGAAGAGTTAGGTTTTCTTACTTAAAATGTCTGAGTCCTTTATTGGTCAAAAACAACTGCATTTCCCCAAAATGACCTTTATTGTGTGCAGATATAACCATATTACTTAAAAATATTTACTATAAGCACCCCAAATGCACTCTTCTAAAATGGACTTTTAGGGCAACCACTTCCTCATTAGGTGTATTCAGTCTGGTATTAAGTAGCCAACTAGAAATGATGGGTGCCAAAAGAAATGGGTCCGGATTTCTAATGAATACTCCAACTGAAATTAGGAAAGCATGGAAAGGAATTATGAGAAAGATAAAATTAAAGACAACACTGTCTCTGCAAACTCTGCCTTTCTATTTTGATATTTCGTGGAGTCAGTTGGAGCATCTGTGCTAGGAATGTTTTCTACCAGAGCTCACCACAGCAAAACCAGATCTGTTTGAAATGCAACCAACCAGAGACAGTCTGCTCTCAGAGTTAAAACGCATTTTGCTCTGCCTGAAAATCTGGATGCACAAACCTGGCTGGTAGCGGTGGGTCTGCCTTGCCAGCCACCAGCCAGGAGGACCGGTGGTAGGCGTAGCGGTACCTCTTGTTGTCCACAGGGACGATGTCCATCAGGACTATGTACTTGGCCTCAGGATCCACGCCCGAAAATGACACTCGGATGGTAGGAAACATCCTCCTGACACAGGGAAACAAAGAGAATCGGCTAGAGCTCATATTGCCCAAGGAGCCCACCGACTTAAAGAGGGAGGTCCTACTCCCCTCCTTGGCCCCCAAACCCTTTTTTGTTTCCACAGAGAAGGGAATTCAGAGACCTTCTTTCTCCCAAGCATAGATAATTTTAGGTGTCAACTTTACAGGAGTCCTCATCGCTAGGTGAAAAGTTTTGTTTTGTTTTCTAATACCCATAGGTCTGCCATTAAGGGAAATGCTATGTTATATTATCTATCAAGCCCGTTAGGCTCCCAGACCAAAATCTGGAACTGATTGAGTTGCCCAGTCCCCTAAGGGTTGCAGGGAGAAAACTTGCTCCAGCAGCAGAAATCTAGGGTGGGGTTTGGTTTCCCCAGACCCTGGGGTATTTCCCAGAATCCAGAGAGCTGCAGTGACCAGGGCTGCAATCAGCCACCAACCTTTACAGTCTTTGCCCCAGGCCTGGGAAGCCGCCTCTGCCCCCTGGCTTCTGCCCGCCCCCCACCATCCCCCATGCCCAGCTACAGCACCAGGGGGCCCACCTCGACAACACTCCATCCTTCACAGCGTGTGGTCGTTTCAAATTTCATTCTTCTGCACAGGTTTTAATTTTAGTTTTTAATGGGAACTGGCGGCTTTTGCAAATTGAGGCCAATAAAAGGGAAGCTACTGCCTCCCTCGAAGCACCCAGCAGCCCGCCCTGCACTCCCAGCATGAGTTCCCTCTTCACTCCAGATGCCATCCCCCAAAGCCCCAAGCCCTCTCAGACTGCAGCGTCCCAAGATCCCCACGCCCCTCTCATCAAGGCCGAGGTGGGGTTTTCCATGGCCAGATCCTGGGAGAAAGCAAATGCTTGGACATCTGTCTCAGCAGTTCTTTCCAAAAGCAAGTCAGGGGAAAGAAGCCCTCATTAAGCAAAGCTTCCTCTAGGTGCTCTGGATTAGTGGGGTTTCAACCAGTTCCTGGGAACACCCTAGGCCACCCAGGGCACCATTCTCACCACCCCACTCCTCACACACTGAGCCCCAACTACCCCCCCAACCCTGCTACCTGCCCGACTTGGTGATGATCATCTCTGTTCCCAGCTCATGGAATTTGTCCCAGAGCTCCTTGGTCTCCAGGCTGCAGGCAATTTTGGCCATTTCCTCACTGGGGATGATGGGGGTGGTGGGGATTAGGGGCTCAGTACACAGAGAGGAGGAAGATGGGCTGCTGCCCCCACCACCAAACTCCCCGTGAGCATCCAGGCTGGTCAGTTCGCCCAGGGGTTGGGCACACGATGACTTCTCAACAAATTGTTCTGCAGGAAAAGAGAATGGAGGATGACAGCTAACCCTATCAAGCAAAGATACAGGAAGGAGAACAACACAACCAAAATAGGTTCTGGACTTAACTTGGGAAAAGTTAAGTTCAGAAACTCCAGCAAGGCAGTGATAACTCATCTATAAATATGTATCTCGATATATATTGAGATACATATCGAGATACATATTTATAGATGAGTTATATATATATATATATATATATATATATATATATCCCTAGAGTGACATACCCAGTGCTTGCTTACTGAACCAAATGAGTTCTAGAATTTATAGGTTATTACTACCATTATGAAAGCCACTTTGGGAACTAAAAATGTAAGGAGTGGCTAAAGGGAAAGGAGGTGATCATGAAAGATGAAAAGCAAGTATTTCTGTTGTTATCCTTCCCACATTCTAGACTTTGCTTGTGGGATCTGGTGCCAGTCCTGCCTCTCTGACAACCAGGAGAGACTTTTCTCCAGGGAGACCAAGGGAATGAAGAGATCAGCACTTGGACATAAAGTTTCTCTTCTGTCCTGAGCCTTCTCTCCATAAGAAAAAAAAAAAAAGAAAAGGGGAGGTGAAGTGGCGAAAAGTGGGGATTCGGTTAAAACAAAAACAAACAAACAAACAAAATTAAGTAACTTTACTTCTCTGCCTGGCTCTCCATTTTCTAGGCTTTGATATGAGGGCATTTTTATAATATGTCTCCCAGCGTGAGAGCTTATGAAAGACTCAAAGATATCACAGAAGTGAGCTCCCCAGGCCATTTTGGGAACCACTGTGAAACAATTGCTTGAGCGAGTGTGTGTATTTTTCTCTCAAAAAGGTCCTGGACGTAAGGAAAACAACCCAGACCCCAGGCTAGCAGAGTATTAAAGTAGGAAGAACGCCATCAGCCATCAGGTTGGAATACCACGGCCTATGAACCAAACATTCTCGTCCACAGCTGATAAGGGCCTAGGACTACACCAGTCACTTTGATGGAATACAGGGGGACTTTTGTAATTGTCCCAATTATCTTGCATCCCTTAAAAAAGAAACTACTTGAATCTGCAAAGTGAAACTGATCTCTAAACAACTCTGTTCTGGGTGCCCTCAAGGAATTGAAACAAGTTCTAAATGTAGGTATACACATATACATGCCATATATCATAGAAAGCATTTTATTTCCCCTTGACTTGGAGCAGACAAGCAGGAAACAGGGAATTTTTTTTTAACCTTTTCTTCTCTTACAATAATAACTCATTGTAACATTTTAAATTAAGGATAACTACATTAATTATCTTAGTCTTATATTCCCAAATTCAAAGAAAGAAAAGTATGCCAGGGCACAGTCTTACTTGCAATGAATATCTTCAAAAACACATTCACATAATGTCTTCATAGGGAATCAACACGTAGCCTCAGAAATTTTCTTATTTTCCGACTACTGAAAAAGCCAAGTCCCTAAGCTCCAGACTAATGACTGGGGGGGTTGGAAAGTGGAGGAGGAAAATGATACAGAATTGCTATAACACAATATTATGTGTCAATTGTATTTCAATAAAAAAAAATTTAAGAAATGTTGTAGTGGTCTAAAGCAGTTCTTCTAGATAGATTTAGTGTGTTTAAATGGGCAAACATGGGACGCTTTCCAGTCCCCACCCCACAGCTGCTTCAACATCTCTGGTGTTCCAAAGCACCGCATTCTCTCTTAACAGAACCTCTAGGTGTTTCTCTCGTGGGAGTCCTCGGCTTGTTGTGCTCCGGAGAACTGGCCTGTGCAATGGATAAGAATGCCTTCTGGTTCTTTCAGAGCCTGTCTCAAAAGCCCAGGGGAGGGATGCTCATTTTACAGACTATGTGTGTTTGTGGTGGGGGAGAGGTGATGGCTTTACAGCTTAGAATTTAGATAAAAGGTAGGTATTCTCAGGAAAAGAAACAGAAAAAGAAAGCAATACAGAAATGAGCTGGAAATGGCAAGTTTCCCAGTCTGCTGTCTGTAATTCTGACAGGAATTTTAACCCCAAGGGCTCTTTTCCTGCTAGCTACCAAACTGCAAGTGGGGGTGTTTATAAAGAATTCAAGAATTTATAAAGAATTCAAATTCCTTCTAAATAGGAAGTGGATAATGTTGGGCAGTCTCAGGAATATAACTTTGAAGCTGTTGGTAAACAGTTGGGGGCTTTGTTTCTTTGGTTGTTTTCATATTTTTTCCGCAGGCTTGGATTTCGACAGGAGGACAGGTGGGAAGAACCAAGGGAAGGGAGTGAAAAACCTTGGAGGGGAGAATTTTTGACATTATATTTTCTGGAGCTCTTCCTGTTTCCTTTTCCTTGGTTCTAAGCTGCTCCGGAGATTTTAGCTCTTTCTTTTCTCTCGGCCCGACCCTCTTATTTTTCATCTCTAACACTCTATCTTTCATACTCGGATTGTTGTTTCACATGTGAGATGTTAAAGTATTGGAAAGGACAGAGAAAAAGAAAAAAAAAAAACATTGGGGAGAGTTAAAAAAGAAATATTACCCTAAATTTGTTATTTGATGTTTCTCACCATCTTATGGCTATCAGATTATCAGGATATAGAATGATTATTTCCCGGAGACCCAAGAAGTGATAACACTCCTTTCTCTGTCAGTTATAAAGGGACTCTGAAACATTCAAGCCCAGCAGTTTCTTTCCCACACAATTCGCTTGTGCTCGGGGAACATAATCCTTATTTTTCCTTTACTCTGATCCTAGTGTCTTCTATAAATGGTAAAGGTTGTTAAATAAACAGTATAGCTAAAAGTTGAGGAATTTGGAAAATGGCTAATGTTTTTGCCAACCTCCACTGAAAACGATGTCTCACTGATAAGTCTGGAGCTTCTGTGAAAAAAATTGCTCATGTGGGGAGAACTGGCTTATTCTACAGCACTTGACAATGGTTTTAAGGAGCTGGTTCTGTTTAATCGATTGAAAAAAGAGGAAAAACAAAATTCCACTAGTTTCTCCCGAAGTCGCTAAGAGTCTCCTTGGTATCAAACTGCACACGCAGGTGTACACGCATGGTAAATCCTGTTGAATCTTCAAAAGGGTTAATTATTGTTTATCCCTGTTGGTCCCAACAAAGTTACACACACTTTCATACAGACGACTTGACAAGGGAATTCTAGACGGATGGGTAGGGAAAGGGGCTAGCGCAGAGACAAGACGCGAAACCGGCTGTCCGGGAAGACCCGAAAGAAAATTTGGGCGGAAAAGGAAAGACTCTCCCACCCCTAGCGTCGGGCCCCTGACCCGAGGATCAGAAGCTGCCTCGAGCAGGGAGGGAAAGGCAGCCACTCTCGAGAGCCTCCCGCAGGCAGGGGACAGAGGGACAGACGGATGCGCACCGCGCCTCTGCCCACAGCGGACATTCAGGCAGCCAGACTTACCCAGCGGTTTGATGGTGTTTTCGGTGCCCTCCTTCTCCTTGGAGCCGCCGCTCGACATGAGCGCGGCGATGGAGAAGGCGTTGGCCCGGGAGGAGAGCTGTGGCTTGGGCGACGCTGTGAACTCCATGGCCCCCAGCGTGCGGTCCTGGCCACGGACCGGGCCTGCCGAACTGCCGTCCAGCCTCCCCCAAGGGAGACAAAAACCGACACACAGCGCAAAGTTTCCAAGTGCAATCTCAGCGGAGTCGGGAACTCCAGATGAGTCAGCCCCAACGTCCCAAGAGCTCCACACTGGCCTCTGTCCCTCACCGCAAAGCCCTCCAGCCCCAGAGACTTCGAACTAGCCGAAGAGGACCGGGGAGGACCAGCAGCGGGCTCAACCGGGTGCGCGAGCACTGGGGCGCCCCGCGGAACCACCGGCTGCGCCGCGGGAAGGTAGAGACCAGCATCGGACGCGCAAAGCCCAGGGGTCTTGCCGCACCCCCACTGCGTCCTTCCTCCCTGCGCGCGGCAAGAACAGCCGGAGCGGCCCAACCCGCAGGAAGGTTGGCGACCGGTGGAGCGCCGGTGCGAGGGGGCGGACGCCAACGAGCGCGAGCGCAGGCGTGCGCAGCACCGCGCGGCGCGGAGGACACTGCGCCCGGGCGCTCGCAGCCAGGCGCCTTAATTTGCTGGCGGCAGCTATCCCGGCGGCCCGCAGCCAGTCAGCACCGACCCACGTCACCGCTTCCTGATTCCGCCGCCGGGGGCGGGGCCGCGGGCCGGGCTGGGAGGGCGCGCCCCGGGCGCGGTGCCCGCACCGCCTCGCGCGGCTACCCGCCGCAAACCTGGCGCCCGTTCGGGAAAAAGTGTCACCGCCTAGCTACCGCGGATGCCGCTAGCCTGGTCTCCAAGTCTCGGGGCGGAAGGGACGAGCGCGCTGTCGGGAGCGGGTATTTCTGAAGCGGCTAGGACGCGGGATTCTGGGAGTGGCCCAGTGCGGGAACCTAGATCAGAGGTAGCCTGGGGGAGTTCCTGCTTCTTCCATTCTTTTTCTTCCCGTTGCTCAAAGTTCCAAAAGAAAGTGGGGAAGCTCTAAGTAGGGCGGGAACCGGTGCCACAGAGCCAGCACCTACTGACCAGATCCTATTCGCGGGACAGCTCCCAGGGTTGGTCCCCCCGCACGCGTTGGGCTCCAAAATAAATGTCTGCTTGACAGGGGGACTGGAGAGACTCAGCCCAGTAAAGGACATGCTAAGGGAGGGCTTCGAGCGTTTGGCAAAGGATGCTGTTCTCAGAACCACGGCTTCTGCTACGCACACCAGAGCGTCACTTACGCGGGGTTCCTGTTCCCAAAAGGGACTCGGGAAAGTGGGGCCTCCACGAAGGGAAGGCGCTGGGCGGGAGCGGTGCCGGGGGCGCAGCACCCTGCGGGACCACGCGACGCGAGGTGGGAGAGTGCGAGACTTACAGCGCCTTAGCTTGGTAGACAAGGGCTCTTGTGCCTTCGCAAACTGAGCTGCGACCAGGACTTCCCACGGCCTTATGGGGGTCGTCCTGTTGGCCCTGTTCAGCTTGAATAACTCAAATTCTCCGAATTCGCAGGGTAATCCGCTTCACTCGGAGCCGTGTAAACTCAGGCTGACACACACACTCAAGTTGTACATGTAAATATTTGCGCTCCTTTCCAGCCAGTCGGTCTGGCGATTAGGAGCCTCTTAGTGGGTCTTAAAATTTAAAAGAAAGAGAAAACAGCTTCCATTTCCCACCAGCCCTTTTCTCCCTTCCCAGCACCCCTGAGGGCCCAGCCTCCTGGAATAAACTGCCGGTGAAAAGCTTAAAAATCAGAAGCTGAGAACATTTATGAAAGTGAAATGATGACGCCTGGGAAAGTCGTGATTTAAGCCACTCTTGCCAATGCGTATCGATAGTTTCTAACAAGGTGTTGCATGCTGGTGACTAAAGGTATTCCGCTATCGGTCTCCAGATATAAAGTGTGTACGTGCAAATATTTGGGGGAAATTCGTAAAATCATAGGTTTTATTACTGGAAGGGGTTTACACTGTCCAGTAGCCTATCTCCATTTGCTTTTGAGAAGGAAACACCAGGGAGGGCTTGGCAGGGGCACATCTCCTCTCCAATTCCCCCAGCCAGCTAGAGGTGTAAACCCCAGCGCCAGACTGGCACTCCAAGCCACTCTCTTGGTCACACGATAGTCCTGCAGCTGTGCCTGCGCTGTTCGCGGGAGATCAATAGCAGAGCTAACGCCAGCTGAGAGCAGAGGCTCTCAGATTAAACGTTAGGAAGAGCAGAGACTAAGCCAACCGGGTGTGCCTAAGGACCAGCTTCCATTCTTGAGCCTTTGGTCTTTTTGCTGTTTTGGAACAACTCAGACCCTCCGCTGTTGTTGTTGAAAATCAAGTCGCCCCTCCAGCGCAAACCCCATCTCAGTGCAACAGTGACATTTCTCTCTTGAATGTAAGGTGCATACTGGTTCCTTTCCAGTCTCCCAGTCTCGCGAAAGGGAGATTTCTGACAAAAGGGTTTTTTGTTTGTTTTTTAGCTTTTTATCGGAGTGAGGGTGATGTCATGGTTGGTCCAGAGCTTGATTATACGCTTCAAAAGGGATGGCAAAAATCTTTTTGCTGGTTTTAGTTTTCAAGAACTACAGAATTATACCTCAATTTTTAAAACTTGCCATTACACTTCTATGCAGAGGAAACATCGTTTCTTTTTGTAATTATCCTAAAGGTTTAGAATGGAATTTGAATAATTTCATGACATGGATATTTTGGGGAAAATTGGCCCAGCGAGGGGAAAGCTGACTTGCTCCCAATCAGCTTCCACTTCCTTTTCCAATTGCGACTAGCCTTAGCCCAATTCTGAGTCTCTTGTGGGCAGAACTCCTGCTATTCATCCTATTAAAAGGTAAAATAGGAAGCACAAAAAGCTAAATGAGCGCGGAAGCAGGAGGCATACCAGAGGAATTGAAAAGGCCGCTTTAAACAAATCCGGGCGCGAGGTGAGCGGTTTGGGGATCCCTAACAAGCTATGCATCTTGCTGGTGTTGAAACCGTGGCAGTAAAATGTACACTACAACGTAATTATGGGGGGGGGGGTCACCTCGTTCCTTAGATTTATTGCCTTTGCGAATCAATATGGTGCTATAAAAACGGGGAACCAGCTTGGTAGAGAGGTGCTGTCAAAGGGTGATTCGAAGCGGTCCCGAAGCGGAGAGCGCTGAGGTTCTGAGGTCCCTTCAAAACCTCAGTGTTAGCGCGGATTAACAGGTAAAGCCACCACAGGGGTTCGAACAAAGCAATCACATTAACACTTCCCTCCAGGCCTTGCTCTGGCATACGACAGGCCGACGGGCTGCTTTGGGATACCGGAACTCGCAATCCGACTTGGAGAAGGCTTTGAATCTTGACTTTAGAGCGCTTTAGCCATAAGACTTTGTATAGGTTATCTAAACATCTCAAAGCCTCAGTTTCACTATCTACATTAAAAAAGGACCAATAATTTATTCCTACCTGGAAGAAGGCTCTGTGGATTCTTGAGATAACATATGCAACACAAGCCCCTAAGCCATACAAAACCTTAACACTGTATGTAAATCATAAGCACAGAATTTTATTATACTTAAATTTCCAACTGCAGCTTCGCGATTGTAGACCTGTATCTCTCGCACACGCTTGTCGAGTTAACTGTAGGGACAGTTTTGGAAGGTGCTCCGAGGAGGGGAGTCACATGGTGATAAGGCGCCCTTTCTTAAATCCCTTTAAATTTTGGAGCTGAAGAATTAAACCTTTTGGTTATACGTCTGAGTTTGGTTATACAGAGTTTGGAGGACTGGAAGATGTCTCCCTATACATTACACACTTTCAAATTCTCGTTTGTAGTCTCCGTAACTTGAAAGTTAGTGGTCCCAGAGACCAGCTCAGGAAGTAATTGGTTTCCCGCTTTTGGCCAATAATTCTTCGCTTAACGAATGCTAACGCAGAACCCTCCGCCGACAACGGCTGGGACCCGTCGCCGGCTGGTCTCGCTCACCCGCGGGCAACACCAGGAGCCAGAGCGCGCCAGGGCTGCGGGACGGGGTGCCAGACCCAGAGCGCCGCCGTGCCCCCGAGGGGGACAGCGGGAGAGAAGGTGAGAAGAGAGACCTGTTTCTGGGCACCCGGGCTACTACTACTCGCGAACTTGGCCCGAGATCCCGTCCCCAGCTTCCCTTTCTCTCTTCCTGGTAAATGCTTTAAAAGCGACGATAATGGTGCTTTGGGATTCCTAAATTCGGTTTACGGAACAGAAAAGCCCCGAAGCGGCGTGGGGAGGGCGGCCGCAGCCCCTCGGAGGCCGCCGCCGCACGTTCCCGGAGAGAGCAGCGCGCATTCGCGCGCGGGGAAACGGAGCGCGCGGCGAGGCCTCGGATTTCGATCGCTTGACTGGAGGGCTGCGAGTCCCAGCCTTTCCTGGGAGAAGTGCGGGCCTTGGCTCAGACGTACACCTTGGCGGGGTTGCGTTTTCTTGAACTCAGATGGTCCCCTCAAGCGCCCAGCCAGCCCAGGACCCAAGAACAGGCCTGCAGCATCCAGACCTTCGGGCCCACCCGGGACGACCCTGGGCCTTGGCGCTCCCGGCGCCCTCGCCTAGTTCCGGCTTTAAGCGCAGGGCAAAGATCCTCTTCTCCAGGGGTGCGGCTGGCTGGAGCTTGTCAACTCTTTGGTCCCACGTGGTGTGCACGTGCGTGTGCGTGCTTTTGGTTCTGAACTTCAAACTCACGCCGGCCGGTGGGACCCAGGAAAGAGATGTCTTGTGTCCCTGGGAAGGACGTGTCCATCTCCAGGGCCCGTGTCCTCAGGTGGTGAAGGGAAAGGTCCTTTGTGGCCCGTGGTTCTGCTACGTTACCCCACCAGACCTGGCTAGCGAAGTTCTGCCGCTGGGGTGCCCGCTTCTCTTGCACACCCCAGGCCTCCCCCAACCCTGGTTTTCACCAAGAGGCTCCCCCACCCCATCCCCAGCCTGGGGCCAGAGATCAGTCTTGGGGCCTCAGAGACTCCTCAAAGGACGCTGGCTTAGGGCCTCCACCCTACTCATCCCACAATAGCTCCCAACTTCAGGGATGGGCCCTCAGTTCCCCTCAGATCTCCCCCAGACCAGAGAAGAACCCGTGCACTGGAGTGGAGTGCAAAACTCGCAGCGTGATCCTAAGACCAGCACAGAGGGATTTCTCCTGACACCGTGTGGGGCACGGAATTCAGACCCATTCGCCCCCGCCCCCCACCCTCCTTTCTCCTCCTCGGTGAGTGGTCCCGCCTTCCTCCGCCAGTGCTCCTCCTGGGCGGTCGCTGTCTTCCGAACCCAACCGCCTGGCTGCTGACAGATCCTGTCTTTATATAAAGCTAAGATATTTTGCACATAATGAATTTTTGCATGAATTTTGATTTCTTAAATTGCTGCGTTAAAATATGAATTATCGATTACTGAGGTTTCTGTTGACCCTTGAATTTGGGGCTTTCCCCCTACTCCCAGCCTTGTCAAGAAGGTGAAGAATCTGCTTCAAATCACACTGGTTTAAGCGGTAGAAGGGGGAATTCCAAGGCAAATCCCTAACTTGGAAAGCATGGCTCCTGGACTGATTTAGTGGGATCTCCCACTAGGAGGAGGAAAGCAGGATAGAGGACAGGCAGAAAGAAGGTCCTGTTGGCCCGGTGGCAGGTGACCCAGTGAGCTTCCTGAGTTTCAGTTTCTTGGGTGTTTGAAGATGAACTCAAAACTAAATGAGACAACTTTAGCAGAAGAGCGACCTCTGTTTGCCAGCGCCCTTCCTCTCACAAAGTAGCATCAGTTTTTAAGATGTCACCTAATTAAACTTAAAGCATTTGCCACATTTCAGATGATCCAGCCTTCCAACAAACAACTGCTCTTTGAACCTTCTGGTGATTCCCAGGACACGTCCTGCCTTCCCTCTACAGGAACCAGAACTCGCTGTTCAGTGACTATCTGTGTCTTTGTCAGGAGGTTTGGGAGACCAGCGTGAGGGAAGACATGGGCAGGAAATAGTCTTCCAAGGTCTCTGCCGCCAGCTCCTACAGCAAGTCACCCCAGAAACCATTGATTGAAACTGTTCTTATTCCCTGTGAAGGGCAAAATACACCCAGTAAGATCTGGGCTCCTATTTCCATGTGAGCATGCGCCAGAAGACTTGAAACATGTATTCTGTAAGGGAGCAAAGATGTATGCATCTAACACAAGATAAGGAATGCAGAATATTTGTTCAGTCATCCAATATTACCTGGTACTTACTCTGGGCTGCGGTGACCAGTAATCAGAACCCTAATATTCCTGCCTCATGCAACTCACAGTCTGGTGGGAGACACCAATAATACGCCTATAAAAACCACAATAGAAATAGAAATTGTGATTAAGACTGGAGGAAACAAGGAGCAAAGATAGCTAATCCAATCTGTTTGTGAGCATTCATTCTTTCTGGACCAGGTACTGGCTTGGTGGGGTGAGATTAGCTTTGGACAATTTGTATACCATCCCTGCCCCTCTAGGCTTCAAAGCCCAGCTAGAGATGTATATAAAAAAACACCAACATGAAGAATATATATTACATTCTCCTCAACACGGAACTCTTAGAATGAAGAGGCATAATGGCTTAACGTTAATAAAATAAAGCAGAATAAACAACTTTAATAAAAATCCTGGCAGAAGAAAAGTGTTGAGGTCTGGCATCAGAAACACTGGTTTGGAGCAAGCTGTGCTGACTCCTTTTCCACCTCTGTGAAGTGTGGTTACTGATGGAAACATCTATAGCCAGAGTTTGTTGTGAAGAATAAATGGTGTAATACTGGTGTGAGAGCAAGCAAGGGACTTCATAAGCATTACTACTGGCCAACTCTGGAACTTGGAAAAAGCCTCCATTTCAGTTTAGGGTTGATACAGATTAAATCTGATCAAGAAGTATGTTCAAGAGCCCTGATTTCCATGCTGCACTCAAAAAAATGTAAGAAATAGTTTTATCTATGGGGGCTGTAGAGGTTCTGGGTCTCAGTTCTATGGTGGAAAAGCCAGGAGGAAAGCTTCCCTGCAGATGCTCAGACACTCAGTCTCCGTGCTGTGAAAGCCTGTGCTAGAAAGCCTGGAGGCCCCCAGTAGGCTTCTCCGTTGCATTTTTTCTCCATTAACTCGCCTAGTTTGAAGGCATTTTGCATACATTTCAAGTCCTGGAAGCTAGTTTTTCAGTGCATTATAAAGATCTTCTATTGTGTACTTAGTATGTGCCAGGCACTGTGCTAGGCTTCCCAAGAAACACATAAGGTTGATAATACCAGTCGGGTAGCATTATTCTGTGCATTTTAAAGTTGCAGAAAATGAGTCTGGGAAGACTAGTTCACTCCTTCAAGAGCACAATTTCATGGTGGCACAGGACTGTGACCCGATTACTCCTCAATCTTCACCTCCGCCCCATATCGAATTTTGTCCCTAACTTGGTTGGTTTCCTGTTCTGGAAGGTGAGGCAGTTCAGAGGGGAGGTCTCAATTTTCTTGGCCTGTTTGTAAATAGCAGGCGCAGGCCCCGGAAACACGTGTATGTCTTTGTTCACCGCCCTGCGACCGGCAACTTTGTGCCCCAAAACGCGGGCTGATGTGACTGGCATGCCCACCGTCCACCCTCAAGTGCGTAAAACGGAAGGCAGGCCAAGTAAAGGTCTTTCGGTGTCGCACGTGGACCGCGGGACCAGGCGACCTTTGTAATTTTCTTTTTCTGAGGATAATTACCGAGCAATCTGTAGGTTGTGCAGACTGCAGAGTTGGCGGCGAGGTGGCGGGGAGCGGGTGGCGGGGGTAGAGATGGAGGCGGGGAAGGCGGGGAGATCCGCACTGCTTGGCAGGAGTCTGTACAGGTTTACCGCCTGCATACTCCCAACTTTTGGAGGCAGACTGCCAAGTTTTGGAGGTTGAAGCCAGGTTTGTCATTTGCCCGCCATGTGATCTGGGCTATCTGGATTGCTCTGAGACTTAGTTTCCATATCTGCGAAGAAGGAGGTTCGCCCAGTGCCGGGCGCTGGCTGAGCGCACGGGGCGCAGCGACCCCAGGTAGGGTGATGCGATGGCAGGAAGCGGGTACTTTTCGCAACGGAGCAGCGCCGAGGCGCATCTAGCGAAGGGGCTGGCGAGGCTCACTCTGGCTTCTCGAGCGCGGGAGCTGCTGGTTTTCTTCCTCCAGCCCACCCCAGCCTTCGCTGCGGTCTCAGTCCCAGACCTCCCACCTAGGAGAGGCCAAGGCAGATCAAGGCAGACCAGACGACTCGGGACAGCGGTGCTGTGCGCCCCGTTCTGCTTAGCTCCACAGCTTGGGGACTCTAGACGTGGACTCTAGCTCCTGAAGACTCCTCCCCGGGCGACGCTGTCGGGTCCCTAAGAACAGAACCGCTCCCGGCGCCCGGGCCATCCTCCCACACACGCGGTTCTTAGCCAGGACTTGAGGCTAGAGACGGCGCCCTCTGCTCCGGCCGCCGCCGTTCCCGGGGCTGGGACACAGACGGCCAAGTTAGAGCCCCCGCCGCTGCCGGTCCCCGCTTAGTCGGCGCGGTGATGGTGGCGCTGGCGGCGGCGGGGGCCTTCCCTTGGCTGCCCCGCCATTTAATCAGGGCTATTATCAGACTCGGCTTGCAGGATGGCGCCGGCGGAGCTTTACCCCCATTAGCGCAGGGCGGGGTGGGGGCTGGGCCCCCAGATCGCTGCTTGTCCCGCCGCAGCTGCAGGGCTTCTGGGGCGCTTAGAGTAAGGCCGAGGCGCGGGGTCTGGCAGCGGCGTGGCCAGTCTCAACCCAGCCCTTGTCAGGCTGACAGTTTTTATTTCCCAGCTCCCAGCTGGACCCACCCGTGCTGGCTCTGTGACGTTGGCGCGGATCAGGGCACTTCCCTCAACCTCGGTCTCTCACCTGTAAAATGAGTCCGGAAAGATACTTTACTCAAGGTTGTCCTGAAGATTAACTGTCTCAAGATTAACTAAAATGATACATCTTAAGTGTTAAGTGCGTGACCACTATTATTACACTGGAAATGCGCCTGCCTTTTTAAAAAGCTCCCCCCCACCACCATTTACTTGTTTGTTTCATTAAAAAGGGGGGGGGGGGATTAAAAAAAATTTTTTTTAAAGGAGGGGGAAATAGAGGCCGAGTTTGAATGTTCCAAAGAAGTCCAAAATTGCTTACAGACTTGCTGGTTTTATTCACGACTGACTGGGTTGTTTCACCTTTGTCACTGCCTAACCGATAGGCCTTTGGACGTTCAGTTTTATCTCTCCGTGCCTCATTTGCTTTAGCTGTAAAATGGAAGAAGTACTAGCACCTGCATTGCTGCAGTGTTGTGCACATAAAGGAGATGATGCCTATAGAATAATGACCACGGAGTAGGCTCTTCATGCACACGTTATTTGTTACTAGCAATTTTTTTTTTTTTTAAACAAACCACAGACTTCCTTCCGCCTTTCCTTCCTTCCTCTAAATCTTCCTACAAACAGGCAACGGTCTTCTGATCCTAAGGTGTATTTATGGGAGGGATGGTAGTGGGAGGTGGCAGACTCAGGTTCCAGAGCTGAATGTCAGGCTAGAAACGCCAGGGAAAGGGACGGTCAATCACTGGACAGTGTCTTTCAGCCTCCAGAGTTTCCTCTTTGCATTCCCACCACAATGCCCTACTGACACTGTCCATTTAAGATAAAAAGAAAACAGCAAAAGCAGTCACTATTATTTTTGGTTGGCTGCTAAAAAATTAGCGCTTGCAGCAACACCAGTGTTGTCAGTGGTAGTTTCTAATCAGTAAAATGTAATTAGCAAAGCAAGACTAATTATTAAAGTGACCTTCTAAGTAGTGAATGTTTGTAAATGGTTCTTAAGTGAGATGCGCTTGGGCACACAGCCCAGTCCTTAAGGACAGTGCTTAGCTTCAGCCAGTGCTGGCCACAGCTCTGTTGCTTCCCCCAAAGACTCATCCGGCTTTTGAATTGACTTTCTTCCTCTGACATGTAAATAAATGGCTCCTGATAATGATTAACTTATTTCAAGTGCTTATATGTGTCTGGCAATATCCTAAGTACCTTACCTGTACTATTTCATTTGAACCTCCCCATTTTACAGATGAGGAAAATTAAGGCACAGAGAGGTTCTGTAACTTACTATCAATCATAATACTTGCAGGCAGTGATAGATTGGAATTCTTGTCCACCTTTTACCAAGGCTCCTATGTCCTTGTCTCCTAGCACTTTTAGTCTCTACTATCCTACAAATACAAAAACTCTTCAAAGAGGATGAAAGCTCAGTGAGTCTAGAGGAAAACCAACCAACCAACCAACCAACCAACCATCCAACCCACCAACCTCAGGATGTCCTCTGCTTCTAGGGAAGTACCCAGCGGTAGAAGATACAATACCTAGTAGGGATCTGAGGACCTTACTGGTCAGAATGACTTCTTGTCAGTCCCTCCTCCTTTGAGCCATTACTTTTTTTTTTAAATGACCCCATGCTTCTTACATTATGTAACGGTTACATTATATAACTAACATTTGGTGAGATCTAATAATGTATCAAAGCCTGTGATAGATGCTTTTAGGTCCATCATTTCATCGTAACAAAGTTTCATAAAATTTATTTTATAATAAATACTATTTCACAGGGCTTTTGTGATGATCCAACGAGCCAAATTATTTACAAGTATTTCAAAATAAGAGCTTATTAGAACTATTGTTGATTTTAAACATTTTGAAAGAAATACATCCTTTCTAATATGTGGTTCAAAGTCTACCTGAATCCAAAACACTTAATACTTTTGTGTATCTTGGCTCCACCCAGAGTGATGGACTCAGGGCCCCTGATGCCCATCAGGGTGAGGAGGTGATGAAAATCCTTCTGAACCAAGCACCCCATGAAGCTTCTGAACAACTAGTCCCCTTCATGGCACTCCAGTCTTCCTATTGGCCACATCCACCTTTAGATTTGACCAGAGCGAAGGAGGAACAAAACCTTTCACCTCTTCTGAGAAGTTATCTGTGAATAATCACAAAAGTCCCACATTGAAACCTATAACTTATAAAATAATTTCCCATCACACTCTTAATCAGAAAGGTGGCTTCTGGTTCTGATATGTCTGTTGTTTCTTTCAAGGGTGAATACTGGAATACTGGAATGACTGACTCTGTGCAACTTGGGAAAAGAAAAGCCACCAGCCAAGTCCTATCCCTGCCGCAGACAAACACGTTACAGACAGGGCAGGGTTGGAGGTGAGGTCTTTCGTTTGGATTACTACAGCAGGGACCAAGATGTTTCAGAATGCTTGAAAAGACAAGCAAGCTCACTAAAATCCCCCTCTTTCCCTATTTGTGGTTGAAGAAATTGAAAACCGAAGCTTGAGTCAGGAAGTGACATGCCCAAAGTCATACCATTGGCCATATCTTTGAACCCAGGTTGCTGACTTTGAATGAATGCTGACTTGTTTGACAGGAGCTCTCCTTAGGGGTAGAAAGCCTTCTCATCATCTATCATTGGCTTCCTGATACCTGCAACTACACTCTCTGAGTCGTGGCCCACACATCTTGGGCTTCTGAGGAATGATCATGAAGACTACATAACTTGTCTAAGAGCTGAAACTGAATTCTATGGCATGACTTCATTTGGTGATGAGCAGGGAAGAAAACTTGGGAGTCTTACCCTTGGCATCAAGGATTTGACTTCCAGAGGAGTTCCTTGTTATCTGGGTTACATAACAGTCATCTTTGGATTTTAAGGTTGACTGACCTACAGGACTGATTTGCTCATTTTTGAGGGGTTGGGGGTGGAGTTACATATGACCAGATAGAATGCAAGCATTTGAAACCAAATTTTAAGGCAAGGGGGTTCAAATAATGTGTGCATCAATTGGGAGTCTATGTTTGCAACAATGGGAAATCCTTATCAATCTGGCTTAAACAATAAGAGGAATTTTTTACCCTACCCACTTAAATAGTTTAGGTATGATTACTGGTGCCATCCAAGGCTCAAAGGAAATTTCTTCTCATCTGGGGCTTTCTTGCTGTTAGTGCTACTTTTAGGCAGGCTTTCTCCTGGGGTCACAAGATGGCTATCAGCAGGTCTCATGGCTACATTTTGACTTGTTTGCACCCATTAGGAGCTCTCTCCTTCAGTAGCACCTACAGAGAAATGAGTCCAGGCAATGTCTTTACACTCTTTAGAATTGGTTTAGGATCACGTGCCTTGAACTCAAAATCATGATCAAAAGATTGGCTCAACCAAGTCAGGGGTCCACCGCTGGAGTTTGGGGAGAGTGGAAGTCCTCTCAAACCATGTAACTGAGACCAGCAAAGGGGTGACTTCATTAAGGAGACATGGAACTCCCATTGCATATTGGAGCTTCTGAAACTTTGCTGGAGCAGGTTTTGTTCTTGCAGAAAACCTGGATTGTGTTTCCCACATGAAGCTTTGCAGAACACAGGTGGTTTCAGATGTTGCCTGTTTTTGCACATCTCATGAACCGAGGATGGCTTTCACATTTTCAAATGGGTGGGACGAAAAATCTAAAGAAGGACAGTATTTTTTGACACCTGAAAACTATATGAATTCAAATTTCAGTGTCCACAAATAAAGTTTTACTGCTGGAGGTGGCAAACGTTTTTTCTATAAAGGGCCAGGTAGTAAACATTTAGGCTTGCTGGCCATATGGTCTCTGTCACAATTATTCAACTCTGTCATTGTAACATAATAGCAGCATAGGCAATATATAAACATATGAAAGTGGCTGTGTTCTGATTAAAATTTTATTTATAGACCCCGCATTTCGAATTTCGTGTAATTTTTACATGTCAAAAAATATTATTCTTCCTTTGATTTTTTTTTCCCCCTAACCACTTAAAAATGTAAAGACCATTCTTGGCTAGCAGGCTGTGCAAAAACAGGTAACTAGCTAGATTTGGCTCCTGGGCCGTCATCTGCAGTCCCCTGTTTTATTGGCTGCTTCTGCAGCGCAGTGGCAGACCTGAGTAGTTGTGACAGAGACCACATGGCCTACAAAGCCTAAAATATTTACTAGTTGGTCCTTTACAGAAAAAAAAAAAATACCCTGACCCTTACTCTGGAGTGGTACTTCTCAAGCTTTAATTTGCATACAAAGCACCTGGGGATCTTAGGAAAATGCAGATTCCTTTATTTATTTATTTATTTTTAATTTCTTTTCAGCGTAACAGAATTCATTGTTTTTGCACCACACCCAGTGCTCCATGCAATGTGTGCCCTCCTTAATACCCACCACCTGGCTCCCCCAACCTCCCCCCACTCCCCCATCCCCCACCTTTTCAAAACCCTCAGATTGTTTTTCAGAGTCAATAGTCTCTCATGAGAAGGGAGTTGAGGGAAATTGGAAGGGGAGGTGAACCGTGAGATATTATGGACTCTGGAAATGCAGATTCTGATCCTGTAAGTCCGGGTCAGTCCAGAGATTCTGCATTTCAAGAAGTTCCCAGGTAGACTCCATTGGGAGGATTTTTCTGTCATTCTTCTATGAATATCCCTTCTCAGAAACCCAAGAGGAGCTCCTCTCTCACCCACTGCCACTTGTTGAATTTGAAGCTTCTTTGCAGGGCGATGGGAATCTGCATATTAAATCAGCAGATACATAAATCTGTGGTTCTTTTTGAGATCCATTGATGGAGATGCTGTAACAGAGATTCAGTGACAAATTCATTGACGGCCTGGTATTAGCCAATTGGCCTCAGAGCTCAGGTGGGATTTTGGTGGGTTTTTGTTCAACAAAGGATTAATACTATATTTTAAAAACATCATTAATTATCTAATTACTTTGGCATAAGGATTATTTGTTGGTTAATTTCCAGAGAGCAAACGCTACTTAGCGCATCTTGATTTCACACGAAGGAAGTGATTTAGGCATTTAGAGTGTTAGCACACACCTTCCATTTTCTCATTTCAGTTATGTATTTATGACCTGCCAGATCTCTTAATATTCAGATAGGTTTAAAGAGCGAGGATTGGAATTTCTCTAGTCTTCATGTAGTAGTAAAGCAAATTTTCTATAAAATCCTATTAAGCCCTTGCCTTAAACCTCTTCCCGTCTTCCCTCCATTCTTCCCTTTCCTCAGTGTCCATCCATCATGAATTTTTAGTTTTATTTCCAACTTTACTAACTTCTGAAGAATTAAATTTCCCAAACCAGGCCACTATTATAGTAGAGTGAAAAAAGAAAAGAGGAATGGAGAACTTTACTAGTCGTGGGATTTGGGGTTTATAGAATGTGACTCAAACTCTGGTCCTAGACAGCAAGGAACAGCCAGCCTGGGGGCCCTGAAGGATGGAGACTGAGCAGCTGTGGAAATAGAACACTCTGGCCCCAAACTGAGTGGAGAACCTGCGTTGTGATATGCTATGTGTCAAACACAGTGTTCAAACAGCATTTGTGACACTGTGGGTCACATGAATGGAAAAGCACTACTTGTTTTCTTCTGTTTTATACTTGCTAAGGACTCAAAGCCAGCTTTATAATTCAATCTGTGCATGTGGCCTGTCAGTACTGTCTGCTTCTTCCTGGGGAGGAGATGGGACAATGGGAACTGAGGAGGTGGGTAGAAGCACACCCTGCATTTACAGGGTGCAGAGAAGCCCAGGGCATCTTGAGGACCTATTAACCTATTATTAATTTACATTTTGGTTGCTTCACATTGGATCCTGATGGGAGGTTTTATTTTTATTTAAATTAGCAGAATTTCCTAGGAAAAGAGAATATCAAGTAGATGAAAGTTAATAATGATGATTTTCAGAATGGCTATCTTGAACGTTTTAAAATAGTAAAATTCTTATTTAATAAGCCAAATAAGTATAATAACAATAACCCCCAAATCCATACAAGTAACTTGTCAAGGTTGGGGCCTGTGGGTACGGGAAGCCTTCCATTCTTGACTTGATGTTCACTGTAATGCAGAATGATTAGGCTTCTAGCTTAAAAGGCTACAGAGTAAAAGAAACCTGAAAATGAAAATCCCCTCAGACCTCTTAGAATAAATTATGTGGATTTGCTAAGTATACAGACTGGCCCTCTTAAAAGGGAGATAACCACTTTAACTATTGCTTTGGAAAGAGAATCCATGAGGCCCGGTTACGAGTCTAATTTTACATTAGTGATTTTACATCAGTAAAAATAACCACCTTGGGTCCTTCACAAGGTGTTGTTTTAGAACAAAAACCAAATGAATTTGGAATCTGTTTACATTTCAAAGATAAAGCAGCAAAGTGTAATAAAGAGTCTGCCAGACAAGCAGTCAGAAAACCAAATTCTCCCGACTCCTTCTGAGTAACCTCAGCAGGCCAGTGAGGCTCAGACTTTTTCATCTACGAAATGAAGAGAGAAATGTCAGCCCCACATTCTTCATGGTGCACGTTTGTGAGCACAAATGGAATAAAGGCTATAAAACTCCCCTTTGAAAATTATAAATCCTAACAAAAGGTATTTTGGAAGGTTGAGATAGGTTTATTGACTGTAACATTCCATTTTTCTTTTTTCCCTGCTAGTTTCAACTTCCTTGAATAAAAATTAAAAATATCCGAAAGAGAAGGACGTGGAACTTTTTTTTTTTTTTTTTTTCAAAAAAATATTTTATTTATTTATTTGCCAAAGAGAGAGAGACAGCTAGAGAGGAAACACAAGCAGGGGCAGTGGGTAAGGGAGAAGGAGAAGCCGCCTCCCACCAAGCTGGGCACCTGATACAGGGCTTAATCCCAGGACCCTGGGATCATGATCTGAGCCGAAGGCAGACGCTTAACTGACTGAGACATCCAGGTGCCCCAAGGATGCTGAACTTTCTTAATGACTGATCATATGTTCTGTGGTAGCCAGCCTCCAATATGGCCCTCAATGAACCCACCTTGTGATATATTACACCAGGATTGGCCTCTGTGACCAATAGTATATATCACTTCTAAGATTAGGTAATGAAATAAGGAAGCTTTACTCTCTCATTCTCTCTCTCTCTCTCTCTCTGTCTTTTTCTCTCTCTGGGTTAGGTAAGCTGACAAGTTATGAGTAGCTCCATAGAGAAGCCCACCATAGGTCTAGGACTTAAAGTCTCCCACCAACAACCAAACTTGGAAGCAGATTCTCCACCTCAAGTCAGGCTTCTAAATGATTTTATCTTATTTTTTCCCAACAGCTTGATTGCAACCCAATGAATGATCCTGAGTCAGAGCCACCCAGGTAAGTGGTTGTCACATTCTCTACCTATGGGCACAGTGTGAAATAATAAATGTTCATTATTTTAAGATGCTAGGTTTTGGGGTAATTTGTTAAACAGCAATAGACAATTTATACAGGTTTTAATAGGGAGAAGAAGAGGCAGAGATGCTGATGAGGAATTCTTTTAACTTCAGAGAACTTGACCAAGAAAGCCTATTGGACACACATTTCCTTACTCCTCAGTTCAGTTTTGATAAGGATGTGAAAGGCAAACTGTCCATATATAGTAATATAATCTAATGAAGGGTGATTTAGTCTTCATGTTGCCCTTGACAAATCATAGCACACAGCTGAGGCAACTGGGCAGTGTGAGAAGAAGAGGAAATGCTGAGAAGAAACGGTTTAGTCAGGCTCTCCTCAGGAAAACAGCCCATGCTGGATAGCTCAGTAGAGGCAATTTAAGATGGGGATCCAGTCACAGAGACTGAGGGAGCTAAAAAACCAAACAGGAAATGCAAGGGGTGGGGGCAGGCAACTCAGATTAGCAATATTGAGAAGCTACTAGTGCCCCTGTGACTAGAGAAATCAGGGTCATATGCCAGGGACTAGAAGAACAATGAAAGCAACATGGCTAAAGAAGCAGCAGCTATTTCCGGAGTTGCTACCTTCAGTGGAGAGAAACTGGGAGAAATGCTGTGGCTACGCTCCCTCCACTGGCCTTCATTGTCCGCCAGTTCCACTGTGAGCTAGCCTAACCAGAATCATTTTAGAAACAGAACCCTGGAAGTTTTCTAGATCATCCCTTGGGAATCAGACCAGGGGAAGGACAGGGAATGGGTCTGAGAACAAACAGTCAAGCAGCTGGCTCAGTCCCCCTTTTTTGCTACTCAAAATCTATTCTCACATTCCTACCCATACTTATTTCCCAAACAATCAACTTTATGTGTCTATTATACATACAGATAAAGACTCTCACCCTCCTATGATGAGGAGACACAAAGTTACAACAGTCATAGCAAAGTCCATATCTGCCCATTTCAAGGTCTGGAGTTGCCAGGTGATACAGTTATCCCCTTTAGGATCAGATGTAGCTCCTCATGGTCTGGTCATTTATAAATAAAGCACCCCCAAATTCCCTACTCAAATAATAGAGGAATGGGGGGGAAGGAAAAGAAATTGTGTGTGTGTGTGTGTATGACTATATTATGGTATATTATATTATAATGTTATGAATATATAAAGTAACAAAATGTGATTACTACAGTCCTCATTTCTGTGGACTCTTCTGTAACTGGAAGCCATGTTAAAATTTATCACTTACTTCTTCTACCACCATTTCAAGTTCTCTTTGTCCTTAGCTTGTATCTCAGCTAGTCAAAGATTTTTATTTGGTGGAAAGATCCAAAGTTTCATTCTTAAAGTTTCTTAAGTCTTAGTGCTATAGCTTTTATTGAATTTCTGTAGTCTTCCATTACACATATATAGAATAAAGAAGAGGTGTCCCAGTGAATTTCAGTTCTAAAGAGTTCTCCATAACCCCGTTAGGTAGCAGCAACCCAACTTCACCTTGGTAGTTAGGACCTGACTCTTCAACCAGCATCATACCACCTTCTTTTCCTGTTGGTTCAATGCTATGAGGAGCACAGAATCACAAGGAGATTCTGTAGAAACACTGTGTCTCCTAATGAAATCTTCATCCCCTGGGAACCCAAGGCCTCTAAATAATCATAGCTGAAGGTTTTGGGATTGGGAAGTGAATATCCTTAAAAGAGGTCATTAAGTGTAAAGGGACCACTCCTACCTCCATTTCTCTATATGTGGACCTTTGTATCATGGAGAAACAGCACTGCATATTGGTTGTGGCTCAGAGTATGTATTACATCCTGCACAATAGCATCTGTGGTAGGTAGAATAATGCCACCTCTCCACCCAAAGGAGAGGTCTTAATCTATAAATATGTTAGTCTACATAGCAAAGGAGAATTAACATTACATATGGAATTACAGTTGCTAATAAGCTGCTCCTCAATTAAGGAGAGTATCCTGAATTATCCAGATGGGCCCACTGTAACCCAAAGAATCATTAAAAGGAGAAGAGAGTGTGGAAGAGAATCAGAGGAGCAGATGTGATAATAAAGGCAAGGTCAGAGTAATGATATGTGAGAAGGACTCTTTTAATAGATTTGAATAAGGAGGAAGAAAACCCTGAGCCAAGCAATGCAGGCAGCCTCTAAAACCTGCAAAAAGGCAAGGGGATAGATCTGACCCAGAGCCTGCAGAAAGAAAGGCCATCCTACCAAAGACGTAATACCAGTGAGATGTGTCAGACTTCTGACTTCTAGAACTCTGAGGTGATCAGTTTGCATTGTTGAAACCATTATATTTGTGGTGATCTTTTACAACAGCAACAAAAAACTAATACTTGAGTCTTGCAAGGCCTTTATCTCCCAGCTAGTGTTGTAACTGAATCTGCAGTGAGCCATCTTACCATTTTATCAGGCCAGAAGTTTCTGACTGCTGGCTATATGGTAAGATCAGTAAGTTCTATGAGGATGATTCCTTTCCTAGATTTTTTCTGGCTATAAAGTGAGTTCTCCGGATTAGAGATGTAATAGTGAATGAAGCATTCCCTAGTTCCATAGGTGGTGGATTTAGCAGAAGCATTGTGGGCAGAGAAGGGGAATCCATGGAGTATCCCTGTCACTCTGGATGAAGGTAAGTGCCATTAACTGCCTCTGCCTATGCCACCTGGCCATTTTGTACATGAACCCATGGCAGTTCTGCATATGGGCCCAGTGAGCAAGCAAGCAAGCACTGGGGTAACGGAGAAAAGAGGACCACTTTCATTCATGGAACAGGCCACCTTGGCCACCAGAATATTGAGTCTTCTCTGTAGTGGAAGCCCTTTACAGAGCATTCCCATGGGACTCGAATGTCTTTATACTCTATAGTCATTTTAGGTAATTCAGCCACTGATTTCACGTACTTTCTTGTGGTCAGCTTCATTTTTTCCAAGCTTTTGGTCAACTGGGAGACTTAGACACTGCCTATGAATAAGAAGAGGTCCATATCTTGGGACATCTCTCCTTCTAGGCCAAGTGGACAACCAGATGTACTCCTTAAAGATTTTCTTACTTCCTTTGCAAGGCTTCTTCTCTCCATTATATTTAAAGCCACCCTAGCATGGAGCTTCATTAGCTGAAATTAATTAGTTGAAATAATGAAATAATTCATTAGCTGAAATAAGCTGGAACCAACTTATCATGTAGATGTACATGTAAAATAGGCCCAAGTATTTCCTTCCTTCAACAAAGGGTCATAGGGAATTCCTCAAATGACCAGAGGAATGGATCAAGGGAGAGGTGGTGATGCACTGAAGACGATCCCAGATCGTCTAAGTCAGCTACATATTCAAGCATTTTTCTTGAGCTTTCTGGACCTGCAAATTTACATTCCTACTTGAGGATGGATTATTTTTGTGACCACCCCAATTTATGGCTTGATGGCTCCAATGAACACCGAAGTTTAATACGGGTGATTCTGTAGCATAGTCACTTGGTGTCCTGCAGTTAAGAGTCCAGAGCCTTGTAGTAACCCAGAGGTTGTTCTCAAAAGGAAAAAAAATTATCATCAGAATGAGATATGATATGTTCCAACATTTAGGGGTCTGTGTAGAATCTTTCTACTGTGGCTTGCCATTGGGCCCATATAGCATCCCAATTTGCAACAGACACTTCAAGCACTTTTACATCCGCAACGTCAGAAGATATGAGAGTTGCAGAGCAGCTTATATTACAGCTTGGGGAAATTAAAGTGTCTCTAAAAACTAGCACTCCTCCAGGTAACTCCATAAAAGACTTGAACTAGCAAATTCCAATGAGGAGCCTTTGCTTTCAAAATGTAAAAAGGCCCACTAAGCAACATGAATCAACTTATCTTTCATTTTCTTTCTTTCTTTTTTTTAATTTAAATTCTAGTTAGTTGACATAGAGAGCAGTATTGGTTTCGGGAGATTTCAGTGATTCATCACCTACATACAATACTCAGGGCTCAGCCTCGCAAGTGTCCTCCTTAATACCCATGATCCGTCTAGCCCATCCTCCACCCAGCTCCTTCCATTAACCCTCAGTTCATTCTCTATGATTAAGAGTCTCTCATGGTTTGTTTCCCTCTCTCTCTCTCCTTCTCTCTCTTTTTTCCCTTTCCCATATGTTCATCTGTTTTGTTTCCTAATATTCCACATCAGAGTAAAAACATATGATATTAGTCTTTCTCTGACTGCTGTTCCTAGTAGCTACTGCTTCTGATTGAATTGGCTAATTGATGAAGAAGATAAAATAATTGGTTATATAAAATAATTGGCTAATTGATAAAGAAGAAAAAGCATTTGTCAAATCGTTAGTTGCGTAATAAGTGCTAGGGACTCTGTTATATTTTTCCAGTAAATATATCCACATCTAAAACATCAATTGCAGTTAATATAGCACTTCATTAACTTAACAATAATTCCTTCCATTCTGTAAATGGAGTCATTCTCTATCTGACCAAAAAAAGGTAGGTTAAATAGAGAAGAATAGGAATCACCACCCCTGCATTGTTCAAGTCTTAGATGCTAGCATTAGTCTTTGCAATTCCTCTAGATATGTGACATTACTTTTGGTTTACTATTTTGGTAAAAAGTGATAGTTCCAAGGTCTTCAACATAGCCCTTCCTCCCATACAAGCCCTTACATTAAGTCAGGGAGCCAGTGAAGATATTTTCCTAGTTCTGTACTATTAATGTCTTTCCAACTATGCAACACCTGGGAAACAACCACATGGAAGGGGGAGCAGGCTCTCTAGGCCCATTCTGAGACTGACTAGGACCCAAGCTCTCTTTGCCACATTAGGCATACATAAACCTCCTGTTATGACCAGTGGACCACAGTGAAATGTTAACTCAAAGCCAGTGTCTAATAACTTCTGAAAACTTTTGGTATTACTGGCTTTTTTCTCTTCTTGGTGTATTGCCACTTAATTAAATCGTCATAGGTCCCTTTCGGGTAAGTGTGGAGAAGAATTTACAGTACATACTTATGTCAATGGTACCTGCTTTTCTCTCAAATCAAAGGCTCTGGGTCTGTCAAATGGCTTAGGTTTGTGAACTTAGGGTGAATGGTCTTTCTTGATGTCTTGTTGTGGCAACACAAGTCAGAATTATGCTCCTAAGCCTACAATTTTCCTGATACGATAAATCAAGTACATATTTTTAAGCAGTCTATTTCATTCCCAGAGGCACCTATGATCAGTTAACCCCCACCGTAGAGCCTTATGTGTCTAAACACTCTGATTGCCGCTCAGCCAACCCCGCTACCCATTACGGCAGTTGCACCCATCACGCTGCCACTTGGCTACTGTTTCTCTGAATTCCCACCATTTCCACTGAAACAGCACACCTATTTTAGCAGCGGTATCTTCAGCCTATAGAGAACAGCCACCACAAGCTTTCCAAGGATGCTTGCTCTGTCCTCTCCAACGCATTTTTAAATTCCACGATGGACTCTGTCCTGATACCTTCCAGGATACACAGGGGTAGATTGCCTGTAATAAATTCACTGTAATATTTTCATCTCCTAAGCTTTTTGATTCCTTCTTCCACATCATACCAGAGAAGTTCTGGCATCTTGATTTCATTGGGTATAGATCATCAGCCTATAGTTTCATCTATCTAAACAAGCAAAATATTAGATCCATTTGCAGCCAAAGCTAGCATATTACGTTCTGAAAGTTGGGTAAATATATCCTTAGCCTATATGATACAAGGTCTAACAATTATTCATTCCCACACATGCTCCCCAGGTTCTTACCAGTATAAGTTACCAGTAACTTAAACATGTATTGGTATATAAGCTATATCTTTCCAGAACAGACTTTACAGTTCTATTCCTGAGGTATCTGACTTGAGATCCAGAGGCAATGGAGGGAAGTGGGGAATGGTCTTGCAAAGAAAAGGCATCTCCTTGCAGAACAACCCCAAACAGGGAAAATATGATCTTAACATTAATATAAGAGATTTGTATATTCAACTTTCCGTAACCCAGCACAGGTTCAAATCTGATCATTAGCTATGTCTGCCCTGTGGCTATAAGAAATTACATTTTTAAAAATTGCTATAGAATCTCTCTGATTCTCTGAACATGCCTTTAGTTGGGAGTTAAATCACCATACTTATAATTTTATTTCTGTTACATCTCCAGGGCTATTAGAAATATCTAGCCCGTTCCAGTCTTTGCTATACTTATTAATACCATATGGCTCAATGCAGTGGCCATTTGATCTCTTAAAGACTTGCCTTCAACTGGCAGTCATCGTAAGCAACCACACATAATAACTAAAGTAATCTGAATGTCATCACATGCCACATATGATCAGTATTCCATTTCCTAGTGGCTATGGGATCTTCCTGAACAATGCAAAAACTTCATAACTATCTATTCTATTTGTCCCCTTCCAACGTTTTATGCCATTCTTATCATATTTTACTTTACATATTTCATAGACTCCATAAGACATCATTATTGCTATTGTTTTAAACAATTGATATTTTAAAAATTTACCCATATATTTACATTTTCCAGTGCTTTTCATTATTTATTCCCTGAAATTCGATGCTTTCATCTGAAATTATTTTCCTTTAGTCTGAAGAACTTGCTTTGGCATTTTTTGTTGCTTGGGTCTGCTGACAATAAATTTTCTTAGCTTGTAGCTGTATGAAATGTCTTTATTACATCTTTATTTAATGCTCCTAACTTTAGTTTTCAGAACTGTTTTTAGTCTTACAGAAATATCACACGGGTAAGATAGATTTCCCCTATACATCCCACAAAGTTTCCTGTATTGTCAACATCTAATAGTAGTATAGTACATTTGTTACAAATATTTCACGAACATTGATATATCATCACCGTGATTATTCACTCATTATTATGAACTGAAGTCTTATCCAGATCTCCATAGTTTTTATCTGATGTCCTTTTTCTGTTCAGGACCCCATCCAGGATCCCACATTCCTTGTAGTCACGGTGCACCTTCGTCTCAGTGTGGCTCTGACAGTGTCATTCGGGGATTTTTTTGAATGTCATTTCCATTTATCACTTTCAAGAGGTCATTTCCTTATCTTTTGGCATCTGTAGTTTTTGATGAAAAGTTAGGCAAAAGCCTCTCCTTGTTCTTGTAGTAATAGCCGTCTGTCTAGAAGTCCTTGGGTGGCAGAGGGGGGGGTGTACTGACAAGAAATGCTTCTGAAGTACTAGAAGTGTTCTGTGTATCGACTTGGGTAATAATTACATGGGGGATAAAATCATGTAGAGTTAGTTGAGTCATAAATATATATTATTTATGCACTATATGTATATTTCAAAAAAAGCATTAAAATATCATTCAAAGACAAGTCTTGCTGGTATAGTGAGCTTACCAACTTAATTCCAGAACTCTCTCTATAACCAACAATAAGTATGAATAAATTGAAAAGATATAATTATTTTAAAAATTATTATTCCTATATGACTTATAAACTATTATTTTTGTATGACCTAAGACAGATTCATAGGTTTTGGTTAATATCATAGTCATGGTAAGTAAACAACATACTCATGGTCATGGTAAATAAATAAATCAACTCTTGTGGTCAAGAAATTATTCTGTAAAACAAGCTTGTGTTGAGTGCTAATGTGATTTGCTGTATGAACCAACCTTATTAATCAATAGGGCAATAAATGCTCCAGCTAGACGACTCTCACATTCAATATATTTTCATACTATATTGAAAAAATACAATCATTAGCAATGATAAACAACACATTCAAAAGAATATGATGTCAGATACAATGAAGTTTGAACCTGGTTTCATTTCTTGCTAGTCGTGGAATCTTTGTGACTAAGTTACTTAACTTCTCTGAACTTCAGTTGTCTTACCTATAGAATGAGAATCATAAAACACCTCTCTTGGAGTTGTGGTGATGAGTCAAATTATATAATACCTATAAAGCACCTGGCATCCAATAGATGACCAGTGTGTGGTAACTATTAATAATGACAATTATAATATTCATAAGATAATTTTGGATTATGCTATTTATTATATAATAATTATTTATTAAATAATAATTATTTATTATTATTTGGATTATGCTATGTATAATATTTCCCACTACCTAAAATAGTTTGTTACTGTCCATTTTGGTTTTATAGAGACTCTCAATAGTCTCTATCCTGAAGCAGGCTAGCTGTGCTTCAGAACAAATTTCTGACATCACAATTTTTCCCTTCCCTTTATTTAACATTCCCTAGGATAAAACTCACTTAGCACAGTCAGTGTAATACCACAAATGCTACTAATTAGTGCTAAGGAAGTTCTCTTGCAAATGCTTGTCTCTTGAGTTTGTGGTGACAGGTTGGCCACAGGACACCCATCACAATGAGATGGCTCCATCCCATCCCTCTGTCAGATGAATAGCAATGACTTATTAATAAGAGAGGAAAATGAGAGCAGCCTTAGTGTATGGAAGTTGTTACTCTTTAAGACATGCCCTCCAGATAATTCAGAATTGTGCAGTGTCAGTTTTGGAAGAATTACGTGAATATGAATATGAATCCTATGAACCTGGAATAATATGAATTATAGAAAACCAAATCCCAAGTACCAGCATGTTTTCTGGGTAAATAATTGATAAATTATGAATGTGTGGGGTACCTGAGGATGCAAAGAAGGGTAAGACTTGGCTCCTGCCCTTGGGCGATGTATGATTGAACGTCCAACAGTATCAGATTAGAATGTGATTAAATTGCAGAAGTTCAGAGGAGGAGGTTGGGAAGTCCTAAGTGGGATCCAGTCGGAAATGATGGATGAATAGGATTTATATGTGTGAAGAGAAATTCCAAGGGAGAAGAATCACATAAGTACTACAAGGTTAAAGAGTTAAGTTGAGGACAAATTGAGAAGGGAGGGTCTTTTTTTTTTTTTTTAAGATTTTATTTATTTATTTGACAGAGAGAGACATAGCAAGAGAAGGAACACAAGTAGGGGGAGTGAGAGAGGGAGAAGCAGGCTCCCCGCCAAGCAGGCAGCCTGATGCGGGGCTCGATCCTGGGATCCTGGGATCATGACCTGAGCCCAAGGCAGATGCCTAATGACTGAGCCACCCAGTCGCCCCAGGAGGGTCCTTTGTACAGAGATTTATTCTGTAGGAAAGGAGAGTTGGGAACCTTACAGGTTTTATGACAACCCAGTGGTGGTAAAAGGAGGGAGGGAGAAGCAGAGCAGACACAGTGCATGAGACACAGAGTAGGGTTTGGTGGTCTCGATGCAAGGAATTAGATCCACATAAAAGGCAGAGGAGAGAGAAGTTTGTAAAGAAGGGCCAACAGACCTTGGTTACAAAGATGTCTTTGTGGAGAGTGGGTGAGATTTTGATGGAAGAGGGAAGGTAGAAAGTAGAAGTCCCAGAAAATTCTCAGTGTTTATATCTCCTTGGATAGAAGAATGACTTTACTCTATAGAGAGACATGAAAGTCAGCATAGATGGTGAGTTTGGTTTCAGAGTTTGTGAGTGTGTGATGATCAGAGCTTCTGGGTGCAGGTGACCCACAGCCAGAGTTGGAATGGAGCAAACTGATGTAGAGAGGAGTAGTGATAACAGTGGTTAGTGTCTTGGAGTAACCTCTAGGCATTAGTGATGGGTAAAGTTCTCCCTTCTCCCCTCCCCACAACCTTCTACACACAAGTGAAACCTCAGACAGACTCATGAACATTTATATCAAACACGAATGCAACCTGTTCCTGCAAGCTTGGAGAAACCCTGCTCCGTCTGACCTTGGGCCTTCTGACAAGTACTCAGCCTGAAATATTTTTCATGTGATGGATACGAGGATATTTTGATGCCAGGAGCAAGCAATCTTTTGGTCATACCAGGAAATAGTCACCTCTTAAGTGGTGTGTGTGTGTGTGTGTGTGTGTGTGTGTGTGTTGAGGGAATGGACCCAGGGTGAGCCCCGTAGTAAACTGAAGGTAAGACAGAGAGCTTCCTGTCCCTCCTTAGGGCAGATCTCCTAAAATCTCCCTATCCAACCATGTATCATGCATGCCACTTTTTCACTGATTTAAAATGATTTTTAACAGCACTTGTGCAAAATAACACTCTCTCTATTGCAGATTTAAATAACAGCGTTAAAAGTGCTTGTCACACAGGCACACAGAGGGGTGTGGATTCCTGATTACGGTTCTTCACCTGCTAGCTAACCAGTGCCAACGGGTACACTAAGCTTCACACACACACACACACACACACACACACACACACACATCATACACAAGAGGATTTTAGAGAAACTGACTGCACAGGAGGCAGTCCCAGAGAGAGAAAAGCTGAAACCACAGAGCAGCTCCCCCTGAGGCAGGGGGCTATCGGAAGGACACATTCATGAGATGAGAGTATTTTAAGACAGTAAAGAAGGTCCGGTAGCAGCAAATGCCTTAAAGAAAAGAGTTGCTGGATTTGGTGATTAGATTGGTGATCCGTGACCTTTGGGAGAGTTGTTTGTGCAAGTTGCTGGGGCTGACGCCAAAGCACAGGGGTGAGAGTGAGGCTGGGTAGCCAGGAAACGGGACCAATAGGTGTGAACCTCCTCTTTGAGCCATTCCCTCCCCAAGACGGAGCATTCTTCTGGGACCTCTGAAACATCATGATTAGAATGTAAAAAGCCATGCCAATGCCTGGGACCTTCATTTTATTTTATTTTATTTATAAATATTTTATTTATTTACTTAACAGACAGAGATCACAAATAGGCAGAGAGGTAGGCAGAGAGAGAGAGAGAGGAGAAGCAGGCTACCTGCTGAGCAGAGAGCTCAATGCGGGGCTCGATCCCAGGACCCTGAGATCATGACCTGAGCTGAAGGCAGAGGCTTAACCCACTGAGCCACCCAGGCGCCCCATGGAACCTCCATTTTAATGCTATTCTGAGGGGTCTCGGCAGCCAGGCTACTTTCTTAGGAGAGCCTTTCAGACATGGGTAACTCACCTTCTTTGGGCAGGTCCATACAGCTCTCCTTTTAACAAGTGTTGGGCAGTGTCATGGAAAAGCTTCAGGGTATTCGACTTCCATTCTGCTGAAGCAATAATTAAGTCTCATTTACGTGTAGCGGTTTTCCTCTCTTCCTTCTTTGGGCAAAGGTAGAGTGAAGCTCTGGGTGTCTGGGCTAAATAGCTGGCTCAGCCGAGGCTCTGTCTTCTAGGACACAGGTGAGTCAAGCAGGAAAGGGCATGGTCACGGCAAGGTCATCGGTAGCAGAGGCATGGGGTAAGTGTTGTGGGAGCATTGCCTGGGAAGTCTTCCTTGAGAAGATCTTGAAGAGTGCCTAGGAGTTTACAACCCAGCTAAGTAACAAAGCCCACTAGAACTGACAAAACAAGAGTTTTGTTCTCAGATGGGAAAGGCAACAAAGTTCATGTTCTACCTCTCATTCTCCATACATTAGACATTCTGTGTACATCTCTGTCTAAAGAGAAAATAAAACCATGCTTGTATGCACATGGCTCCAGGAGAGAGAATAGTCTTATACATATGGGCAAGATCTCCAAAAAAAACAAGTGGCTCAGATCACATCAACAATCATGTGGTCGCTAAGCTGCATGCAGGGAAGAAAGGGGACTTGCCCCAAAAGCTAACACTTGAATAAAACGCAGACAGGCGGCAGAAAGCCAGGCCAACTCACTGTGCGAATGCAGGCAGTAAAAAGATCTCATACCCTGGCAGGCCTTGTCCTCCTCAAGGTCTGGGTCTGACCAAACCCTCAAAAGGAGGAAAGTCATTTCTGCAATGCCTGGATCAAGGTGCAACGCAGATGTCTTCTCTAATCTTTTCTGATGACAGGCCTGGTGACCTTCAGTGGCACACAAACTTTTTAAGGGGCAAGAAAGTATAAAGTACAGAAGTCTAAACAATGCAATTCCCAGGATTAGCAGACCATGTCCAGCCTTCACCTTGAATTCTTCATCTTGCTCAGTTTCCCATTAACACGAGACGAGGTATTAAAAATGTCAGGGTTTTGAACCCGAGACCGTGTGCTTGGTTTATTTTATAGGTCTATCTTCGAGGTGTAATTAAAAGCCTCACTTTACAAATTAGTTTGCAGCTCATAAGGCCAAAAAGACATAAAAGTAATTTTCAGAAGAACGTTTTGTGGCCTGGGGAGGGTCACTCATGGTTCTCATGTGAAGCTACCTGTACCCAGACCCCTTTCAATAGCATGTCAGGGGGCACAGCCTCCCTGATGAGATCTGACAAGCGTATGTTCTAGAGGAAGTGGAGGGGAAGCTCTCCGTTCATATGACTAATTAGACGGACTTCATGCTGGGTTGCTCTTTTTTGATGCAGGTCCTGGTCTTAATTGTCAGTTTGCTCCTCAGGAAAGTAAGGTTGAGTTCAAATGCTTACGTGCCCTGTTTTCTTTTAGCATTCCTGACCTGAAACTGATGCGGGGTGACAGGGAACAGACGGGAAAGGCTCCTTGTTGTACTCAGAGTAAACCTTTTCAAGTTCCCCCCTAGGAAGACTGGACCACTAGAAGCAGCTTCCCGAGCTGTGTTTATAATTCACAGGGCTCCCTCTAGCTGGGAATTCTGCCCAGGACAGTGCCAGCCTCTGCGATGGGCAGCTAAGCCCAAGTGAGGAGACCAGGGATACTTACTGGCCAGGTCTGCTCAGATAGTTCTCCAAAGGCCAAGGCAGTTATTGGCACAGACATGGCGGTGTGTTTGGGGATCGTGCTGGTAAATGGGGTTTGCAAGAATGGCTGCAATGCTTTATCCCTCCCTATGGCCATGCCCTTAGAATGTTCCTTCTAACAAGAGGTGGTGGTACTTTTGTTCCACCCTTCAGTCTGGACTGGTCTTTTGACTTGTGTTGACCAATTTAATGCAGTGGAAATAAGTCAATGTTAGTTCCATCCCTGGATCTTAAGAGGCCTGAGCACTTATACTCTTCTCTTGAGAAAATGCCATGTGCACATGTGCAATGATGAGAAGTCACATGAAACAAGGCTAAAGCATCCCATCTGAGGCCATTCTAGATCATCCCATGCCCAGCTGACTCACCGCCTGAGTGTGATGCATGACTCAGCAGTCATGCCTGACTCAGGCCAGAAATACTACCCAACCAACCTGTGAACTTATGAGCAAAAAGAAATGCTTATCATTTTAAGTGATGAAACTTTGGGATATATGTTAGTCCATGTACTCTGAGAAACAGATGCCAAGTTAGATGTTCACATTTACTGGGTGAAATGCTGTTGAGGGATAAAGAGGAGAGAGACAAGGAAAGGTAGGGAGATCCTTCAGAACTGAGCCACAGGTCTGGCCTCTGTATAAGAAAGAGGGAAAGAAGGAGTGAGTAGGTAGAGTCCCAGGCTACAGCACAGGGCTAAGGAAGTTCTGGCCAGCCTGGTGGGGAGTCCTTGAGTCCACTATGAAAGGAGTGGTTCTGCATTAATGCCCCTACTGAGCTTCTCATTGGGATTGTGGCCTCATTGCCTTCCAGGTGGATCCAGAAGGGCAACAGCTGGGGCTATTACTCAGTTACACTCCCCCACAGCAAGAGGTCTGAGCAACATGGACAGTTTGTTATGCAGTTTCCATGCCTCTGGAGATTTTTGTTAGGGCCTGAGCTTGACCTGTCTTTACTCAAAAATGTCTCTTTGACTCAAACTAGAGCAGACTCTTCCTTAAACAACATCAAAGTTTTAAAATGTTCTTGGCCAACTATAGCACCTAGATCTAGAATGTCCTAGAGCAGACCTGGCATTCCACCCCCAGAGGGCACTTTATTTGTTCATTACTTTACCCAAGAAGACCTGCCAGAAAGAGACAGAGTCCTTGGCTAAAAGGTCTTAATTACCAAGATTTGAAATTGGCTTCGACCTGTGAGACAAAATTTATGGAATATTGTTGTCGATGGCAAATCCTTTATGTGTCTATGCGGCTCAGATTGGCATGCTTCATTATTATTGTTTTTATAAAGCAATTTAATTACTAAGCATCAGCAATCACTGTTATTAATTAGTTTTTTATAGAGATCTGGGAAGAAGATACAACCTCAGATTCAATTAACATTTATGGGGCTCCTTCCATATGCTGGGCACTTTGCCAGGGACATATTTTATTGAATTTTCACCAAAACAATGGGAGGCTCTTATTATCACCATTTGTCTCAGCAGTTGTTCTGATGGTAAGTGGTAGAGCACAAGCTTGGAGTCAGGTCCTCTGACTCTGTAATTCACGTACTCAACAACAAACATTCACTAAACATCTAGAGTATGCTAAAAGCTGTAACATTTGACAGTAATACTAACATGGTCCCTGTCTCAAATTGTCCACAGACGAGTAGGGGAGACACGTAGCATATTTGTCTATACTCAGTGAGATGCTGCTATGACTGAGAAACACAGGGTACTATAGACCCTGAGAAATGGCACCTGTGATGGTTGAATTGTGTCCTCCCCAAGGTCATATGTTGAAGTCCTAACTTAGTACTCAGATGTGACTGCATTTGGAGATAGGGCCTTTAAAGAGGTAATTAAGGTAAAAGAAGGTCATAGAGTTGGGTCCTAATTCAATATGACTGGTGTCTGTAGGAAGAGATTGGCCAGAGATATGTGCACTTATGTCAAGTGGCTTAGGTTTGTGAACTGGGTGGAAGCAGAAACAAGGAGAGAGGACTCAGAAGAGACCAAACCTGTTGACACCTTGATCTCAGGCTTTCAGCCTCAGAACTGTGAGAAGACAAATCTCTGCTGTTTAAGTCACCCAGCCTGTGGTATTTTGTTATAGTAGCCCTAGCAAACTAGCACTTAACCTAGCACTTAACCATACGGGGCAGGCTGTGGAGAGAAAGCAGTTACAGGAACATCTCAGAGAGGCAGGATTTAGAGAAATGAGGGAGGAAACATGGCTTTTAGTCCCTGCCTGCCTATGGAGTCCCTGAATAAACTTCAACAAGTCATTTCCTCTTCTGGGCATCAGATTTTCATCTGTGAAATGAGGGGATCATCCTAGAAGACTGTTTCTCAAAATGTGTTTCATGAAACCCTGATCCCCTGAGATGCTTTTCAGGAAAAGGGCAAGGAGGGTCTCCATGGTCAGGTACTTTGGGGAATACTATATGTCAATTGCCTTTCGGATATTCATCACACAAAGCTGCACATGGTAGTTTTGGGGAGTCCTGTAGGGGGAAAGAGTTCTAGTTTATGTAGAATTCACCTACTTTATTTAGCCATAATACTCCATTTCCACATCATACTCATTAATGCTAGTACTCCAAAGAATCCACACTGTATAACTCAGGCCCAAGTACCTCATTTCTTTGTTTCCCAACTCCAGTACTTAGTAACTTAAAAAAACAAAATGTTAAAACCCCAAGCATAAAATCTTCAGAGACGATTTTAGGTTAGGTTAGACCCATGACTTAAATAAACCACTGATCCAGGAACACCAGAGACAAATGGAAAGGAGATAGCATTAACTAGGTTGATGTTCTCCTGCTTGATATTTTCTCTTCATTTCTTATATTTAAACTTCATTCTTTTTTTTTCTTGTCCTATCTCTTTAGCAAAAAGTTACTGTACAGTAACTTAGTCTTTGATTATCAATAAATGCTATTCATTGGTAAAATTAACCCTACATTCTTAGGATAATGGCAACTTGGTCATGATTTAGTGTAGTGCATTGATTGATTTAAGAATTTGAGCTGAATATAATTACTGACTTTTGGCCGACTATAATTAGATACATATATTACAAAAACACTTGAAACAAAATAGATTTGTGCTACTGAAGATTTTAGCAAATTGAAAAGAAAATTTTACCAAATTATACCAGGGTGCGTTAGTTCCCTTACATAACCAAATTGCCCAACTCTGGTTCAATGTGATATCAGACAGCTGTTAATCTATTAGACTATTCAGTAATGCATGCAAAGAATTTGATGAAACATGGCCAATCTGCAGAGAGGGTCTTCTAAAGGATATTCCATTATGTAAATCTCACTTTATATATATTAGGTGTAGCAAAAGCAAATATTATAGAAAGAGTTGTTTATTTAAGGTCAAGTTATAAAATAAGACAATGAAAATAGTATTTTAAAAAGATAATTAGCAATTATTTTTGCAAGTTCTCCTTTAATAACCCCACTTAATAAAATATTGATATATAAAATTCTTTCTCTTATACTCAGTTACAGTTCTAGCTATGAAAACACCACATCTGATCTCTATTAACAAATACTCTTACCTGTTTCTGGTCACAAGATCCTAGCTGAAAAATGTTCTATTTTATCTAAACCTTTCCTCAAATTGACTTTTAGAATATTTAAACAACAAAGCTGGACTACTTGTTATGTATGATAAAGTGGAAAACATCATCAGGACTGATATTCTCTATCTCATCTTGATAATGTAAAACAAAGAAAATAAAATCAAAGGAAATGACACCAGGCTGATTTATTTGGTAGTTAACCAGTTTGTTTCAAATTTATTATTGATTTAAATGCTTATTCAAATCTTGATAGCAATAGTCAGATACATATCAATGACAGATTATTCATTTATGCTCATGTCAGCAATGTTTCCTAACCATGGAGCAAATCAGACTTTGGAGATCTTCAGAAAAACACACATATATTAAGTCCACTAACATCATTAGCCTCTTAATCTCTCTTAGGACCATAGTAATAACCATGGAGCTCAGCCTGTATAAAAGAACTGCTACTGAAGCCATATGATTGTTTCAGTCTCAGGGATTCTTAGACAACTTTTTTGCTAAATGAGGAGTACAACACAAGGGATTATGGAACGTTAGGACTAGAAGGGGCCCTGATTTGCTATTGGTAACTCATTCAGCTTTATCACATGCACTTCCTTGCTTTTTTGGGACATTTTTAAAAGTCCAAATGTTAAAAGAGAAATGTTGTGTCAATAAGTGGAAAGAAAGTCTCAGATAATGGCAGAATGGTAAAACAGCTTCTCTTACTTGCAGACCACATCTGTGAACCCAAACTAGAGATACTCTCCTATTTGAGAATCACAGAATGCAAGAACGGGGTATGAACTTACAGATTCCATTGTTCTACTACCTCATTTTATGTATCATTCTAAAGTGAGTGCCAGAGTATTTGAATGATGTGCTTCCTCACTAAGACACACTGCCTAGGTGCTCATCTGTCTCATTATTTCCACTGCATTGACTAAACCGGTGGTTAGTAAGAGTTATGTTACTACCCATGAGACGTGGGCACAGGTGATGTGTGCTATTCTGAGCCGGGCATAGTCCTCTTCTCTCACTCACTACATAAATGCAAAGTATTTTCTCTACTGGGGACTCAGGAAATCCTAGAAAATGGAAGCACAACAAGATGAAAAGAACTGGCATCCCTTAACTATTACATCAAAGGCTGGACACCTGGTTGGACCATGACATGGGTGAAACTGTAGCATTAGACTCCTACTGTCTTAGGAGTTGTTTGTTATAGAAGCTAGTGAAGTTATCCTGACTAATATACTGCTGGTATCATTTTGTGGCGACAAAGTTGAGCACAGAATTTCCACTGTGCTATTTGGGTTCTCAGTTACATACCCTCATTAAGGCAGAAATGATCTCCAGACCATGAGGAATGCTTTTCTTGTTGAATAGAGAAGAGAAGTTTAACTTTTGCTAAGCTGAACTGACAGGTGTGGTTGTGGCCCCACTTAAGAGTTCTCAGTATTGGGGCACCTGGGTGGCTCAGTGGGTTAAAGCCTCTGCTTTCGGCTCAGGTCATGATCCCAGGGTCCTGGGATCGATCCCCGCATCGGGCTCTCTGCTCAGCGGAGAGCCTGCTTCCCTCTCTCTCTCTGCCTGCTTCTCTTCCTGCTTGTGATCTCTGTCTGTCAAATAAAAAAGAAAAAAGTTCTCAGGTTCTCTCACAGTAGTATGTATTTTTATTCTTTTAGATACAGATGATGGATGGTTGGACAATTGCCCAAAGTGCATTGAACTATGTTTTTGGCTGTGGAGGAACTTAGCAATGTTTAGGCACCTCTGAAAACTTCTTAGGAGTCAAGGGATATGACTCAATCTGCTTGGGGAAAATGGTCTCATCTGTTTTTAGTGATGCCTCTTACTCTTATCATTAGCTTAGAAAATGACTAAGAAAGCCATAGGTGGGGAATTTTCCACTTGATTCTCTGGCCTGTTGATTGAAAGTTGAAGTCCTATTAAGCTGTGGAGGGTCTTTCTCTGTAAATTTACAAATGAGCCCCAGAATCATCTTATTTTCATGCTTATCAGGAGGTGGAGTGAATGTGGTGGTTCCTTCTAGCCACTGTGGTAGACTCATGATATACCCTGCTGTGCCAGAAAGGAGGAATTCTGTTTTCTATTTCCTATTTGGGAATATTCTACTTATTTTTTCTTTTTTAAATATTTATTTACTTTGAAAGAGAGAGAAAGAGAGAGAGAGAGAGGGAGTGCCCATGAGTAGGGAGGCAGAGAGAGAAGTTAAAGCAGACTCCTTGGGGAGCATGGAGCCTGACTCCAGACTTGATCCCAGGACCCTGAGATCATGACCTGAGCTGAAACCGAGAATTTCAGGTGCTTCACTGACTGAACCACCCATGGAATCCACCCTGGAATATTCAACTATGTAGTGATATTTCCCGTGAGTTTTTTTTCGTCCCTGTTATTTCTTTCTGATGGACTTAAAATTTTTTCAGACTATGATGAAGGTACTTTACTTTTAGTCTTTTCCTAAGCACCTATTTTTAACTTTCTTAGAAAAATAGAAATTTTTAGAAAGAATAACATTCTTGATGAACACTTTTAACATGAGTTGACCGATTGACATGTTGTCTGGTTCTCAGACTGGCGTCCTTTGGAGACTACAGTATAATTTTCAGGAGGGACTGGAAATAATTTGACTTAAACATCTATTTGAACAAGTCAGAAAAAGAACAGCAAAATAAACTCAAAAAAAGTAGAAGAAAAAGAAATAAACCGGAGAACAGAAATAATAAAATCGAAAACACAGATTCAGTAGAGCAGATCAACAAAACCAAAAGTTTGGGTTTGTTTTGTTTTGTTTTGTTTGGAAAAGACCATTAAAATCGATCAAGGAATCAGGGACGCCTGGCTGGCTCAGTCAAGTAGAGCATGTGACTCGATCTCTGGTTCATGACTTCAAGCCCCGTGTTGGGTGTAGAAATTACTTAAATAATTTTTTTTTTAAAGAAATCATTTGGCAGAACTGATCAAGAAAAACAAGAAAGGCCTCTTGTTTTCTAATATAGTCATTGTAAGGCTATAATTTCCTCCTTAAAAACGCTTTTGGCTGTGGCCTATACTTTTTTAAATGTAGATTTTTTTTTCTGTTAGCTTTATATTCAAACTTAATGTCTTATTGCAGTATGAGTTCTTCTTGGACCCACGGATTACTGAGGGGTGCATTTTCTGATTTCCAAACATATAGGTATTTTTTAATTTTTAGGTTTATTTCATTGTGATCAGAGGTCATTCTTTTTTTTTTTTTTAATGATTTTATTTATTTGTTTGAGAGGAAGAGAGAGCGTGAGAGAGCAGGAATAGGGAGAGGAAAGTAGACTCCTATCTGAGCAGGGAGGCTGACGTGGGGCTCGATCCTGGGACACTGAGATCATGACCGGAACCAAAAGCAGATGCTCAGCATCTGAGCCACCCAGGCGCCCCATCAGAGGTCATTCTCCATGATTTCAATCACTTGAAATCTGATAGGACTTTCTTTACGACCTAGTATGTTGTCTCTGCCCCCTTCTTTTTACACTTTGCCTGTGCTTGAAGGATGTGCATTTGGCCGTGTTCTATATATGTCAGCTGGTTTGAGTACTGAATCATACTGTTCATGTCTTCTCTTCCACGTTCTTCCTGATCTTGTCTGACACTAGGGTCACAGAAGATTCTTGTACATTTGTCTTTTTCTCCTTTTAGCTCTGTTAAAATTTCTCTTTAAATTTTTTGAGGTCCTATATTTAGGTGTATACATGTTGGTGAACCAAACCTGTATCATTATACAGTATATTTTTAACATATAGTGACTTTATTCTTTTAGATTTTATGTATTTATTTGACAGAGAGAGAGAGATCACAAGTAGGCAGAGAGGCAAGCAGAGAGAGAAAGGGAAGCAGGCTCCCTGCTGAGCAGAAAGTCTGATGGGGGCTCGATCCTGGGACCCTGGAATCATGACCCGAGCCGAAGGCAGAGGCTTTAACCCACTGAGCCACCCAGATGCCCCTATCGTGACTTTTCTGACCTGAAATCTACCTAGTTTAATATTAATATAGCCAGCTTTCATGTGGTTGTTGTTTTCATAGACTATATAAAAATACCATTTATGTTATACATACATTTTTTACTTTCTACCTTTCTTGGCCCTTATATCTTAAGTGTTCATTTTACAAGCCATATATCGTCGTTGCTGTTGTTTTCTTAAATTCAGTCTGGGTTATTTTTCTTAAATCCAAATCTTTGTCTATTAATTAGAGTAATTCATCCACTTGTGTGGTGAGAGGTATTATAATAGAATAATATGGCTAATTTTGTTTTAAAAAATTTAGACCCAAGTTAGCAGCTTGGCTTTGGGGTTGTAGACAGTAAGACTTGTTTGTGGCCACTGGCTGGGAAACTCTTCTCTGTGTCTCTGGACGGTACCCAAACAAGTCATAAGAAACGGTCCTCTGAGGCATTCCTTTTTGTTTCTCAGAGTCCTGTTATCTGTGGGAGCACATGGGGTGGGAGGCAGGGCAATGTGCCTGGCCTGCCAGCTCAGCCCCAGCCACCTTGGCTCTCACACACAACAAATGCCAGGGCTGATTGCCCTGATATCCAGGATGCCCTGAGGGGTGTTCCGTTCCTTCTCTGATCCCTGGTGACTGGGAGCAAAGTGGCCATGTGCAGGTTCTCAGCCTTCTGTGCACAGCTGGAGCTGTGACATGGGAGAGGACTATTTCTACTTTTGGTATTTATCTAAAGAGATTTTCCTTCTGAAGGATGACAACATCTTCCCCCCCTGTATCCCAGATTGGAAAATCTGATGGTATGATTCCAGTGCTACCAAACTGTGAGTCTCTAGATCAGTTTTGTTTTTTTTAACCTATAAATGTTTTAGTTTCCTTAGTTGAAAATGTAAAGGATTAGAAGTTTTATAAGACCTCTTTCAGCTCTTATGTCCCCCGAATCTATAATTTCTATGTAAAAGAAATGCGAATGGTTTCCCTGGATTCTAAAAAGGAGACTAAGTGTACCCCCAAATTACAGAAAAGAAGCTAAGTCTGAAATGATTTTCCCCAAAGAAATGAAACATAGGCAGTGAATTGCAGGAATTATGGTTCATTTCTATTTGGGGTGGTGGGGAATAGGAAGGAGATTAAATAAAGAGAGCGTAAAAAGTTTCATGATTTCAAGTGAATTTGCTGAGAAATAATTTATAATGTCATTGCTTGCCTGTTTGTTTCATTTTTAACTTCCTCCCCTCTACCATCTTAGCTCTTCTCCAAGGGCCAGGCTTTTATCACTGGGATCATTTGATAAAAGTCCTACTTTGTTGTGTGACATTGCAAAAAGGATCTGTATACCCAGGAACATTCTCACCATTTCCAAAGTATCCAATTTTTGTCTCACTTGCTCTGTAGAAATGTTTCCCCCTGGGGTGTTCTTACTCACTTGAGTGCTTTAAGTCTATATTAATACACTTATTTAACTAGACCTTTAATCAATATTTCATGGGATGTTTTGAGAAGACCCACTTAATCTCTTTTAGTCTCTGCAGGTGTAGGAGTGAGAGAAAGCACTGGCCCAAGAAGACGGGTGTCATTTACACACAAATGATGATGTTCCTATCGATCATAGGCTTGTTGGGTAATACTTGTGATGAATCATTTATAGGAAGGGGACAAGGCATTTTATGTTTTACAGAATGGGACTTTTGGGTCTTTAAATATCTATCAGAGTCCCACCAATGAAGGAGTCAGGGATAACCATAGGATTGACTTCTCAGCAAGGAAAAAAACTAATAAAAAAAAAAAACCTGAGTGAAATAAGTCAAGCAGAGAGAGTCAATTGTCATATGGTTTCACTTATTTGTGGAGCATAACAAATAGCATGGAGGACATGGGGAGTTAGAGAGGAGAAGGGAGTTGGGGGAAATTGGAAGGGGAGGTGAACCATGAGAGACTATGGACTCTGAAAAACAATCTAAGGGGTTTGAAGTGGCGGAGGGGGTGGGAGGTTGGGGTACCAGGTGGAGGGTATTATAGAGGGCACAGATTGCATGGAGCACTGGGTGTGGTGAAAAAATAATGAATACTGTTATGCTGAAAATAAATAAAAAACTTTAAAAAAATGACTTGAATAGGGAGACCAGTTAGGGTCACAAAAGATTCCTTTTTATTATTATGATTATGTTATGTTAGTCACCATACAGTACATCGTTAGTTTTTTTTTTTTTTTTAAAGGGTCGACTCAGTGATCAGACTGAGTTTTTTTTTTTTTTTAAGATTTTATTTATTTGTCAGAGAGAGCGAGCGAGAGCGAGCACAGGCAGACAGAGTGGAAGGCAGAGTCAGACGGAGAAGCAGGCTCCCTGCGGAGCAAGGAGCCCGATATGGGACTCGATCCCAGGACGCTGGGATCATGACCTGAGCCGAAGGCAGCTGCTTAACCAACTGAGCCACCCAGGCATCCCCATCGTTAGTTTTTGATGTAGGGTTCCATGATTCATTGCTTGCGTATAACACCCAGTGCTCCATGCAATCCATGCCACAAAAGATTCTAATATTTATAAATTGGGATACTCTGAAGAGATCTCAGAGTGTTGTCACCCATAGACAAGTAAGATTTGAGTGGGAAGTTTTGAGTGGCCTGTGTTAAGGTATTTCTTTTTGGTGATGTCTATAGTATGGTGGGTAAGTCACCTGGGACTTGGAGTCAGTGGGACGTGGCTCACATTCTTGCTCCAACACTTACGATCTGTATGGGTGTGGGCATTTTATTTTGCTTAAATGTCACTTCCTGAGATGTAAAATGTTTGAGTAATAGTTCATTATGTTAAGCACTTACTATGTGCAAGATACTGACCTAAATTCTTAATATTATCTTTTATCTCAAAATAACTTTTTGAGGTTTTGAAATTTTTCTCAAAATATTATCTCAAAATAACCTCAAGAGGGAGATGATATGGGTTACTGTAGCTATGTAGTAAGTCTATAAAATGGAATTTTTCCTACTTTTTTCTTCTTTTCAAGATAGTTTTAGTTGGGCGCCTGGGTGGCTCAGTCAGTTAAGCATCTCCCTTCTGCTCAAGTCAGCTCCCTGCTCAGCAGAGAGCCTGTTTCTCCCTCTCCCTCTGCCTGCTACTCTGCCTACTTGTGCTCTCTCTCTCTGTCAAATAAATACATAAAATCTTTTTTAAAAAGATAGTTTTAGTTCCTCTGTATTTTTCTATAAATTTTAGAATGAGCTTGTATATACCTACAGATATCTTGTTGGGATTTTTGGCAGGAATTGCATTAAACCTATGAATCGATTTGGGGAGAAAGGACATCTTTACTGTATTAAGTGTTCCAGTACATGAAAATGGTATATCTATTTATTTATATTTTTTTATTCCATTCATCAACTTTTTATAATTTTCAGCATATATATCTTATACATTTTTAAAAAGATTTATATATAAGTATTTCATTTTTGGAATGATTATATATGGCACTGTGCTTTTAACTTCAGTTTTCATACGTTCATCTGCTATAGAAATATGATTGGTTTTTGTTTTTTGATCCTATATTCTGTAACCTTGCTAAAAATCAATTAGTTCTAGTATTTTTGTTTTGTTTTGTTTTTCAGAGAATCCCTGGGATTTTCTACATAAGCTAACATGTTATGAGATAGGAATTTCTTAATTTCTTCTTCTCCAAACTATATGCTTTTTATTTCCTTTTCTTGCCTTATTAAGCTGGCTAAGCCTTCCAGTATTATGTTGAATAAGAGTATTGAAAGCTGATATTCTGCTTTGTTTCGTATTTTTGGAAAAAAGCATTCAGGTTTTAGTTGTATGATTTTTGTAGACTATCAAGTTGAAGAAATTCTCTTCTGTTTCTAGTTTTTTAAAAATGTTTATTCCATACAGATTTTACGTACTTATACATGTATACTTGCTTGTTATTTTTACTTCTGTAAGTACTTCTCCATGGAGAATTGAGTTACTCTGTTGTTTTTTCCTTTCAGCTTGAAAGATTCCCCTAATATTTTTTTAATTGTTAATGTCTTTATATTTTATTATAATGTTCAGTTAGCCAACATATAGTACATCATTAGTTTTTGATGTTGTGTTCACTGATTCATTAGTTGCACTTAACACCCAGCACTCATCACAACACGTGCCCTCCTTAATACCTATCACCTGGTTACCCCATGCCCCTAACCCTTCCCTTTTGTAACCCTCAGTTTGTTTCCTGGAGTCCAGAGTCTCTCATGGTTTGCCTCCCTCTCTGATTTCTTTCCATTCAGTTTTCCCTCCCTTCCCCTGTGGTCCTCCATGCTATTCCTTATGTTCCACATATGGGTGAATAACTTTCTCTGATTGACTTATTTCACTTAGCATAATCCCCTCCAGTTCCATCCATATCAGTGCAAATGATAGATATTCAGTCTTCCTGAGGGCTGAGTAATATTCCCTTGTACATACAGACCACATCTTTTTTATCCATTCATCTGTTGAAGAACATCTTGGTTCCTTCCACAGTTTGGCTATTGTGGACATTGCTGCTATGAACATTGGGGTGCATGTGCCCCTTCTTTTCATATCTCCAGTATTTTTTGTAGGGCTGGTTGCTGCAGAGAATTCTCTCAGGTTTTGTTGGTATGGGATCTTCTGTTTCTAGTTCGCTGAGAGTGTTTATTATAAATAAATGTTGAGAGGCACCTGGGTGGCTCAGTGGGTTAAAGCCTCTGCCTTCGGCTCAGCTCATGATTCCAGGGTCCTGCGATCAAGCCCCGCATCCGGCTTTCTGCTCAGCGGGGTGCCTACTTCTCCCTCTCTGTCTGCTTCTCTGACTACTTGTGATCTCTGTCTGTCAAACAAATAAATAAAATCTTTTAAAAAAATAAATGAATGTTGAATTTTGTCAAGTGCTTTTTTGGGCCTCTATCAATATGATTGTATGCTTTTTCTTATTTAATCTGTAAATACAATGAATCACACTGAATGGTTTCCAATGTTGGTTTTCCCAGACTTGCTATTCCTGGGAAGAACCCAACTTGGTCATGCTGTATATCCTGTTTATATATTACTACATTTGATTTGCTCATGTTTCCTTAAAAATTTTTGCATTGTGTTCATGGGAGATGTTGGTCATAATGTCTTTGTTTGATTCTGGTATTGAAATAACATTTTTTAATATTACATTTTTGAATTGATATATATAGAAAAGCTATTAATTTTTCCACTTTGTTCTTATATCCAGAAACCTATTTAAATTTTTGTTTAATTCTTATAACTTTTTATTTGTTTCCTTGTATATTCTATGTAGACAACTGTAACTTTTGCTTATAAAACCACTTTGGTCTCTCCATTGTTCCCAATGAATATGCTTTTTAGTTGTTCTCATATCTGTACATTATCTAGTTTCAAACTCAGCAAATATTTTAGTAATTTACATTTTTATAAATTCACATATGGTATTTACTAATAAATTTAACCACCTTCTTATTCATTCCTAAATTTTACATATTTTCTCCCTCTCTCTCCTTACTGGTTAGATATATCAGAATTTTAACTTTTGAAAATGTCTTAGAATCTTTAGTTTGAATTATCTTAGATTCCATGTATAAGTGAAATCATTTAGTATTTGTCTTTCTCTGGGAACTTTAACTTTCTAATTGACCTTTAAAATAATAGCCTTTGATTTTATACTCATGTACTCTCTGTTTTATATTTTATTTATTTATGTTATTTTTAATTAATCTCTTCCATACTTAGTTTTTTAGCTTCATTCATTGGACACTTGGTTTATTTATTTTCAAGCTGTTAATTTTTCTCTGAGTACTATTTGGTCAAATTTTAAAGATATCAAACTGTAGTGTTCTCATTACCACTTATTGCTAGTTTATAATTTCAGTTTTGTTTTCCTTTTCCTTCTGCTTTCTTGGCAAACACCTATCTTTTTTCTGTCTTCATAATTTTACTTTTTCCAGAATGTTATGTATTTGGCATCGTATAGTATGTAGACTTTTCAGATTGTCTTCTTTTATTTAGTATTGTACATTTAAACTTCCTCAATGTCTTTATGATTTAGTAGCTTATTTCTTTTAGCACTGAATAATATTCCATTGTCTGGATGTACCACAGTTTAGTTATCCATTCACCTTCTGAAAGACATATTGGTTGCTTCTAAGTTTTGGCAATTATGAATAAAGCTGCTATAAACATCCACATATGGGTTGGTTTTTTTTTTAAGATTTTTAAAATTTATTTGACAGATGGAGATCACAAGTAGGCAGAGAAGCAGGCAGAGAGAGAGGAGGAAGCAGGCTCCCCGCTGAGCAGAGAGCCAGAGGCAGGGCTCAATCCCAGGACCCTGAGCTGAAGGCAGAGGTTTAACCCACTGAGCCACCCAGGTGCCCCCATGTGTGGGTTTTTTGTGAACATAGTTTTCATCTCATTTGGGTAAATGCCAGGGAGCATGACTGCTGGATCATATAGTAGCAGTATTTAGTTTCGTATGAGACTGCCAAACTGTTTTCCAAAGTGGCTGTACTATTTTGCATTCCCATCAGCAGTGAATGAGAGTTCCTGATGTTCCACATCCTTGCCAACATTTGGTTCCATCAGTGTTTTGGATTTTGGCCATGTAGATAGGTGTGTGGTGGTATCTCCTTATTGTTTTAGTTTGCTTCTACCTAATGGTATATGATATGGAACATCTTTTCATATGCTTATTTGCCATCTACATATCTTCCTTGTTATTACTGCAGTGACTGTTCTTAAATTTTTAATGAACATCTTTAGATATGTATTTATTACTTTCTTAAATTATAAAAGGAATACAAATTTGCTATAAAAATTCCATTAGTATGAAGTGCAAACAGTAAAAGTGCAAATCTATTCATACTCCTGGAAAAGTTAAAAAAATATTACACTGTTAGATATACTGATGAATAAATAAATACACACATGGTTTTCTATACAAATATAATTATTTTACTTTCTCTGTCACCACAAATTTCTGTTTAGTTGACATTATATCTAATTTTAGTTTGAGACTGATCAATTTTTTTTTCATATTTTGCCTCAATATTTTATTAACAATTGCATAAAGTTCATAACCATAATAAAATACTTTAGCTTCATAATTTAAATTATTTTTACTTATCACCTAACATTTTATTTCAAGCCTTCCTTTTTGCTTATTTTACTTTTTGTCTTGCTGAAGAATTTTCTTGCATAAATTTTTTGAAAATTGAAGATATATTCATTTGTTTGTTTTTACCTTACACATTAGTGATAATATTACTGTCTTGTAGCATTCTGTATTGTAAAAATAAAGTTGGACACTGCTCAAATGCTATTTTCTTTGTAAATAATTCCTTCCTTTCAGTTTAGAATGAGTTAGCAGATTTTCTAGGCTGTCTAGATAAGCATCTTTATTACTTTTGCTGAGTGGTCAATGGTGAAGTCCTGAATCTTTGTTCATTTCAATAAAGTTATCCTCGGTTATTTCTTTTATTGTTTCTCATTTCTCCAGTCTGTTTTTCTTTCTTTTCTACTAAGTGGATGCTGGATCTTCTAAATATATACCCAAAGTCTTTTTTGTTATATTTTTCATTTCTTTGTTTATTGTTCCGTTTTATGGGACATTTCTTTGCTTTATTTTCTCCAGATCTCTAATTTGGCCTTTGGCTGGCCAAATTTTAATTGCTTCAATTTTTAGCACTTCTTTTGAGCAATTGCTTCTTATTTTTTGACTTCTACTTTAGAAATAACACCTAGTTCTTGTTTCATGAATCCTGAAAGCTTTAGAGTATGCTAATTCAAATTTTAAAACTTCTCTTCCATTTTTGCATATTCCATTTTCTTCAAAATCAATCATTCTGCCTTTTAATCCTTTTTTTTTTTTTTAAGATTTTATTTATTTATTTGACAGTCAGAGATCACAAGTAGGCAAAGAGGCAGGCAGAGAGAGAGGGGGAAACAGGCTCCCCGCTGGGGAGCCCGATGTGGGGTTCGATCCCAGGACCCTGAGACCATGACCTGAGCTGAAGGCAGAGGCTTCAACCCACTGAGCCAGCCAGGTGCCCCTCTGCCTTTTTGTCTTTGATCTTTGTCACTCTCGGTTTTCTCAAATATTTGGTGATCTTTAGTTGTTCACTCACATTTATAAATGAAATATTGGATGATGTGTATTTGAAGTTAGAATAGATTTCCTCTTTAGTGTATATCCATTTCCATAATAGGTTTCTCCCCAACTAAAAGGGAGTTGTAGACTGGCCCTGCTGATGGGCACATTTCTTTTTAGAGTGGAAGACAGGCACAGTGAGGTCCCATAAGCTTGCCAAGGTGAGGAAGACTTTACCCTACTACTAGAATACTTCAGTATTTTCATTTCTGGAAGAGCTGTTTCTTCCCTACCCACTTTTCCCTGTGTGGCTGTTATGTAGGACTAGCATTTCTTGGAGCTCTGTTCTACTTTTTTCTTTTTTCAAACTCAAAAATGTCAGGACACCCTGTCCTTTCAGCCCCAAAGGAAGATTTGCAACCATAGAAAGTGTTCTCGAGGCTTTGTCCTGGAGGGAAACACTAGGACCATCCTTCCAGTCCATATGGAGGGGTGGATGGGGACTACAGACCCACAGGCCCAGCAGCCAGTCCCTTACTTAATTGTCCTGAGAATTGCCCCGTAGCCAGGGTCTCCTCTAGTTCTGTATTCATAGTGTCTGGATTCCAGGAACAGGATCTGAATTCCTTTCATCTGGATGGTTGTGTTCACAGTCCTCGGCACCATTCCAAAGATCAGCCTGAAGGCAGGGCTCAGCATGGCACCATGCCGGAGCTAGGGCTTAGTGGCACCAAGAATGCCAAACAGAGATCAGGAACTGCCCTAGAAGTGGCTGGGATGGTTAAGACCCATGATAGAGTCTGCTGGTACCCACCAACTCCATCCTTTAGGCCTTGATTAGGGAAAGGGAGTGAAGAAAACTTATATTTGCACACATAACTCTACCCCCTATGGAAAGTCATTTGTTTTTCCTTTGCTTTTATAGGACAGTAGGTATAGGAATAAAGATAGATTGAGGATGAAAAATGATGATGGGAGGGACATCTAAGTTCTCCTAGAACTGGAAGACAGGAAAGAGATAGTTAAAGCTAACTAAAGGGCTAGCTAGCATTTGCCCTTGATTTGGGGGGAGCAGTCTCAATTCTTAATGTCTCTTCCTGTTGTCTTGATTTGGGGTTCTGAACTGATGGGCCAGGTCTCTCTCTGTTTCTCAGAGCCCCATCTTTGCTATTAAAAGCAGGGTCATAAAAGAGAGAAGATAGGATCTGAATTTTAGAGAAAAGGATAGTAAGGGGACTAAGGAGGCTGAGGGCCTGGGAAAGAGATCACAGACTTCACGGAGTGCAGTGACAAAGCCACATATTGCGGTTCTTGAATGTTGATTCATACATTAAAGCAAAAAGAGACTTCAAGTCTTTTAAGTCAGAACTTTACATATACAAATAATCAATAAACAAGTTAAAACTTTCCAGGGACAAAAAGCTTTCCAGTGGAGAGCAATCTCCCTTGTCTCCTACAGCCTGCTCCGCCCATGCCCCCAGAAGCTGGACTATAACACTCCATCGCCACATGTGAGGAGGAATCCAACCCAGACTTGAAGGATGCTAATTCTCTCCTAGTCCGTGGAATGTAATTATCATTAAGGTTGAAAAACGAGGGCGATGAACAGTAGTGGCAGGTTTTTTCAAGTTTACATAAACACTGGCTGCAGGGAGATGGCTGGAACATTGGAATCAAAGCATCCTTGTCACATCAGTGCTTTAAATCTCTAAGCAACTCCTTGAAGATCATCTGGCCTCTGTGAACATAGCAGCTGATAAAAGGCCCCTCTAAGCTCATGTCTTATCTGCTCCCACAAGCACAGACTGCCCTAAAGTAGCATCCTGGGGAACCCAGCCACTCAATGGTGCATGGGAAGTTCCTGCAAGCCACAAGATAGGGACAAGCTTATGGGGCAGTTCCTGTAGGTGGACTGGGCTCAGGAAGGTTTCTGGACTGTGAAGTTGTCCCACAGCAAATCACGCTTCAGTCCCCTCCTAGCCCATGTTTATTACATTTGGTCAAATGAATTCCTAGGCTACCAACAAGAAGCAAGAGGGCTAGAGCCTGCTTGAAGAGAGTGAGGAGAAAGAGAAGGAATGTGTCTGTGTCCTTCGTCTTAAATATCAGTTAATCTGTGACTTGAACAAAAGCAAAAACTGGGACCAAAAGGTCTTCCCCAGGTCTTGTTCAGCAGGGAATTCTCTGAACTCCTTTCATTTTTGAACAGAATATTGATGTGATCCCACATCCTCTGTGGGCCTTGTTTGGGAGCTAAACTCTCTGACACTACTCTTGAATATGGTGTTAAATCATGAAGATAAACATGAAAGGGGAGGAGGGATTTCTTAGTCTCAAACCAGCAAGCAACCAATAACCAGTAGCCATGTAGATAGTTCAACTGGGTGATTTCAGCCAGTGATTCCAATTTTCCCTTGATTAAAGACCATTTCAAACAACAACATCCACTACAAATTGCCTAGTATAGTGCCATGCATGTCACAGTCCATCAAAAAATGTTGGTTCTCATTTAATGCCTGCCCTACATTTCTTCCCTGTGGATGGTTCTTAAATCATCTATGTTCAAAGGAAGGTCTGGCATATAGAAAAGCTGTGCCAACATGTAAGGTTTTCCTCCAGCTATTAATATCAGTATTATTAGATCAGTTACTAAAATTTTTAAAACTGAGAAGAAGTAAAAACCAGAAGTAATTTCTTCACAATGGTATGGTGCCTATTATTCTTAATAAAAGAATGTGAAAATTTTCTGATAACAAAACAGAATACAGATTGCACTACATTTGTCCATGAAGCTGAGATTACAATTTGACAGATTCTATTTTTACACTGTGATATCCATCCTTGACTTTGAGATATTAAATCTGGGATCATGCAAGGAGGCTCACTTGGGTAATCTTCTTACCTTCTTTAAGAACTACATACACCAGGGACGCCTGGGTGGCTCAGTTGGTTAAGCAGCTGCCTTTGGCTCAGGTCATGATCCCAGCGTCCTGGGATCAAGTCCCACATTGGGCTCCTTGCTCCACAGGGAGCCTGCTTCTCCCTCTGACTCTGCCTTGCACTCTGTCTGCCTGTGCTTGCTCTCTCTCTGTCTCTGACAAATAAATAAATAAAGTCTTTTAAAAAAAAAAAGAACTACATACACCAAAACCATACCAATTATGTGGATTGCAAACACTCTTAAGCAAAGCAACCATTCTAATTTAACAAACTAAGCTAATAAAAAAGCAATTATCATAAACACAATTCTGAACTGATTTGTCTAGTCAAAGCAGGCAAACATTTATTCATTTGTTCATCTATAGCTTTGTTGATTTAATATGTTCTAGGAACTATTTTAGCTCTTGGACACAGAGATAAATAAGACACAGTTTCTAACCTACTGTCTCCCACAACGCCCCCCCCCCACACCCCTATGATTCTATAGTCAAAAGGGGAGACATTTCCTATAAAGAATGAATCACAATACCAATGCGTTAAATAGCTTAGCAGAGATCTGCCCAAAGTGCTCTAAGATCATGAGAAATGATTGTCAACCATCCTTTCCAATCCTTCCCAGTCAAGGAAGGCTTTACCAAAGGGGTGAGCTTTCTGTTGGTCCTTAAAGCAATCAGTCTGGTTTGCACATCTAAACACCTACCCAGTTAGCCAGCCGAACTGACCAAGACCTGATGTCCAGAGGGGAGTTCACTTCTTAGTGTCATGTGAATATGATGACAAAAAGAGAGAAAGAAGAGGAGAGGAAGCGAAATCAGAGAAAATGTATTGTCATTTTAAAAGTACTTTCTAAGGTACACTGCTGACTGTACTTTCTTTAGAGATATATCAAGAAGAAAAGAAAACTTTATTGATGAAAGAGGAATGGGTAGATATGAGATAAAAAAAATTAGAGTTAAATGTAATTGTCAAAACTAACTGTACAATTCTTTCAACTTTTCTGTGTTAAAATTTGTCATATTTTAATACAAAGGAAAAGTCACCTTGTGTCACCTTGTGTAAAATTTTCCTGAATGATCTGTGCAGTTTTAGATTTTGTTTAGCTTTCATTATTCATCCACTGCTATTTTAAGTAATCCATGAAAAAAATTTTAAAGGGCTTTATTCTAGTTCTTTCTCCGGAAATCCCCTAGAGAGTGGATTAGACATTTCATTTAGAAACTAAAAGATAATTTAAACTAGAATCTACATACTGGTGGCAGCTTCCATTTGATTAGCCTGAAGAAACCTTAACTGTAAATCAAAAATACATGAAGATTTTGTTCTAATATAGCAAGCTAAGCACACATGTGGGTCTCTGTTCTCTGTCAAAGTCGATTTTAAATGACACAAAGTATATAATATAAAAACAAATTTATAACAACCTGGAAAACAGGAAAGAGCACCACCAGTAGACCATATATTTTGGAAAATTACTAGAAGTTAAAAAACTAATAAGATCAGAATGATAGAGAAACCAGAGTAGAATAAACTACAACAAAAAACAGAGGGGGAAAGCCTGTTGCAGAGAAGAAAGCCATTCTTCCCTAATGCGGCTCTTCAATCTTCAAACTCCCTTTCCCTAATCAAGGCCTAAAGGATGGAGTTGGTGGGTACCAGCAGACTCTATCATGGGTCTTAACCATCCCAGCCACTTCTAGGGCAGTTCCTGATCTCTGTTTGGCATTCTTGGTGCCACTAAGCCCTAGCTCCGGCATGGTGCCATGCTGAGCCCTGCCTTCAGGCTGATCTTTGGAATGGTGCCGAGGACTGTGAACACAACCATCCAGATGAAAGGAATTCAGATCGTGTTCCTGGAATCCAGAGCAAGCATACTGATGGAGCCTTTTTTTCCCCTCCAAGGTCCAGCCACTGGCAGATTTCTTTTCCATCTGTCCAGGAAAGCCGGCTTTCAACAAATACAGTTTTCAGAGCTTTTATCCTGCTCTTGCATCCAAGAGTTGGCCCAGAGCACAGCTCTTGGCTTTTCTCAAAACTGATTCTGCTTGATATGAACTCCATAGGATTTAGTATATGGATACTGGCATTTTTCAACTTGCCTATCTTAAGTAAAAATCAATGGTCAGATGCAGGTTTTGTGAAGCTTTAAAACTGGTACAGTTTTTAAGGACTCTCTTTAAAAAAAATTATATAATATTATTAAAAAAAAAAGATATGCCCCTGAGGCATATCTCCAAAATGACCATGACATCTCAAAACCATCAACTTGATGGGAGGTGTGATAAAGGGGAAGACGGAGTGGAGAGAGACAACAGCCTTGCAAACTGGGTTAAAATGTCTTACTTTAGCAACTTAAAAAACAATCAAGCAGCATTATGACCAGATGAGCATATTACTGGTGATTGTCCAATGCCTGGGAGGGAGCCTGTGCAAGAGCGGAGCTCTGCGGGACATACTTCATTATCCTCATTGTAAATCTACCTCTATGGGAATGTTTTCCTCTTAAAAACATGAAAACATATCTTTCTCTTTCCCCAAACCACATTATTTTACATTTTCAAGAACGTCTTTCAAGCAGTCTTTGCACAACTTGACAATGAATCAAGAGTCCAAAAGCATTCATTCCAGATTCATTCCCAAAGCACTCAGTCTGGTCTCAGGAAAAGTATCTAGATTATGGAAGGGCTTTGTGCACAAAGACATCTGCGGCAGCATTATTTATGACAACCAAACATTGGATAAGTTTTAGTGACTAGCAATATGACAATGACTAATGGACATATAATAAATTCACCTGCTGAAATATTATATTATTAATACCAAAGGGTTTTTTTTTTCATATATGTGTCTTCCTTGGTGAGGAAAAGAGAGTTCTGAATCCTTTGGATCCTTGGAATTTCCAAAGTTGAGGACTAACCCTGACCACACTAGAAGAAGATCTCATTTTAAAATAGCCTCTGATTTTATAAATTTTTTATAGATAATTTTTAAAAATATTTTATTTATTTATTTGACAGAGAGATCACAAGTAGGCAGAGAGGCAGACGGGGGGTGGGAAGCAGGCTCCCCACTGAGCAGAGAGCCCTATGTGGGGCTCCATCCCAGGACCCTGAGATCATGACCTGAGCTGAAGGTAGAGGCTTAACCCACTGAGCTACCCTGGCGCCCTTTAGATAATTCTTGATGTTGATGGGAATATGATGAAATCAGCATTTTATTTATTGTTGATAGAAGAATAATAAATGATACAACTTTTTTGGAGACCACCTTGGCAAAACTAATCAAAAGCCCTAAATGCATTTATATGCTTTGACACAGTGATCCCAATTCTGAGCATTCTGTTCCAAGGAAATTTTCAGAAATATAAAGGTGTCATGCACAAAGATGCCAATCACAATGAAATGTAGAGAAGCATTATTAACAACTTAAAGACTCAACAATAGAGAAATGATTTTAAATAGAACGCAGTGTTACTTAATGAACATCATCCTTGAAGGAGAGACCATACTGCACTTGATGCCATTTTGCATACTCTCCCTTCATTATAGACTGAGCCTATAACTTGGCACAACAAAGGATGCTTTAGCAAGAGTGGTTCTATAGAGGTAAGTGGGAGCAAGGAAGCCATATAGTAATGCTCAAATGCTTTCTTTAGTGAGACGACTCAAGGATAACTTAAAGAATATCCAGAAAAATAAATACAGTGCATGTTCTTCATGCAGTTGTCCATAAATACTCTTTCTCTCAATAAGCCTTTTGACAGAGGTTAAGACACTGCTTTAGTAGAGTAATCTCATTTATCTTCACAATTCTCTGTAGGTATGTAAAATAGGTATATCAGCTAATTAAAGAAGAGAGGTAAAGGGACACAGCAGTTCAGATTTCCAGCCCTTAGCCTGTATTTTTACATCATAGATTATTAGAGAAATCAGGTAAGGTCTTGTGTTCATTACCTTCTGTATCCCACGTGGCCTCTGTAAGTCTGCAAGTAAGCTGCTGGAGCAGGCCAGGGGCTGTGTGGAATGCAGAGCAAGTCCCTTCTGTCTCAGTCTCTGGGCATGAGAATGTATTTGCCTATGGATAAAAAATACAAGTTATAAAATTCAATAGGATTTTTACAATAGTACCTCTTTCCTATATGTAATCCTGGTTTTAAAAAAAAAAAAAAAAAAAAGCAAAGCCGAGTGTGATTGCACCTAATTCCTGCTTTATGCAACATCAAAACCTGTTCGGCCCTCTTCTCCCCCATCCCAGGTGGTAGGAATGAGCCAAGACAGAGCAATGGTGTGCTTCTGAGTGATAGTCCAATAATGTCCTGCCTTTCTCAACCAGTTTCCAAGAAAGTCATAGCCAACACAAACGTGCAGGAACTCTTTGTTTATGGTGTTGATTTCTTTAAGGAAAGGATAGGTCTGATGGGTTAGCTCCAAATATGGCACATAGCTCAGGAAGCAGTGAAGGAGTAGCCATTTCTACTTTCTACAACCCTTAGCTCTGTTCTGGGGGCTGTCAGCCAAAATGCCCTCTGTTCTGTTCATCAAGCATCCAACACTTATTATGGGTGTAGGCTTACTTTTGTCTTGTTTGGGGGTAGTTCTTACTCCCTGTAAAATCTGATTGTTATAGTGTCCCATCTGTGAAGTATGAGTTACTCTCATTAACTGGGGCTTTGTTTGTGTTAACTTGTTGTGGACATTTTATTGGAGCCACTGAATTAATATACCCATAAGGAATTATGGCTCATTTGAGAGAACTAATCTGTCCTTCCAGTGTAGATTGCTGTGCCAACTACCACCTTACAGATTTTTTTTTAAAGATTTTATTTATTTATTTGACAGAGAGAAATCACAAGTAGGCAGAGAGGCAGGCAGAGAGAGAGAGAGAGAGAGAGGAGGAAGCAGGCTCCCTGCTGAGCAGAGAGCCCGATGCGGGACTCGATCCCAGGACCCTGAGATCATGACCTGAGCCGCGGCTTAACCCACTGAGCCACCCAGGCGCCCCCTTACAGATTTTTGTATTAAGTGCAGCACGGAGCAGATTTCATTTCCTTAGGGATAGGACCTCATTCCATGACTTTGGTCTTTTGGGACATTTCTCAACAAATATAGCCCTTTGTATCTCTCTACACACATCAGTTCATAGCTAGACACTCAGGTCTTTCCAATCCTGACTAGGGCTTTTCAACATGACCATTCACCCCTACTCCATCCCCATTTTTCCTAACAAGGTTCCAGGTCCCTGACCATACCTCCCAACTAACTGCCTCTTGTGACCCAAACCACTTTTGGAGTTCTACTTCCAAATTATTTATCTGAGAAACAAACACAGTGTTTAGCTGCTGGGTGGATAATGATGGTTTAGGAATGTGCTTCTCAAGTTTTATTATATGCAAACAATACACTTAGGATGTTTGTTTTTAAAAGGTAAATATCTAGGCTTCTGTCCACAGAGATTCTGATTCTGTAAATCTATTCCTCATTTTGTTTGTTGTTGACTTAAATCAAAATATGGAATTATACAGTTTAAAAATTGAATAATATGGAGGTGTTCTACTTGCAATAATACCAGTCTAGATTTAGAATGACCATATCACTGAGAATATCTAGAAAAAAAAAAACTGGGCATATGTTAAAAAAAATAGTTTGAAGGTTTCAGTGGAGAATTACAGAGCCAGATACTGGAGGAGAGAAACTCAGAGAGGTGACTGGTCCCTAGAAGTATTTTGCTGATCCACAGAGATAGCTAAAAGTTGTCAAACTTAGAACTTTTGACAGGGTCATAGGGCTAGGGGGACAAAATTGGGATCTAGCACCTACCAAAAAGGCTTTAAGATGAGAGTTGGAGGGAGTATACACAGGAGCATGACAGAGAGCCGCCATGTTCAAACCACCTCAATTCTTGACTGGATGAAAATGATTGCTTGACTGGTGTTGGGGGGCGGGGGATTTCCCCAGCACAGCCAGGTACCAGAGGCAAACAAAATATCCTTTCTGGAGGAAGATAGCATCATTTTAGACTAAATTGACTTTATGGCTTTTAATTTACTATGTCCATCCTACAACAAGAAACAACTGAACAATACACATGAAAACTAAGAAAAATAATAATAAAAACAAAGCCACATGACATCCATATAATAAAATGATCAGATATAGAGTTTATATCTAAGACACATAAGCTAACATGTTCAAGGAAGTCAAAGACAAACTTTTGAAGATAACCAAAATAGTCCTGAGAGGTTAGATGACTGTTAAAGAAATTGAACCCATAATTTAAAATATTCCAAAAATAAAATGAAAAAATTTTTATCACACATTTAAAATAAGACCAATCAACCCAGACACTTCCAGTGAAGAGAAAAAGAGGTAATGTTTTCCAAGTCATTTTATGAGGCCAGCATTACCTCAATACCAAAATCAGCCAAAACAGTACCAAAAAAAATTTCACTCTAGAAAATAGATGCAAAATTTAAAAATAGATGCTAACTAAATATTAGCAAATTGAATCCAATAATAAATAAAGGATAATACAGCCCAATGAAATTGGATTTGTTCCAGGAATGCCAACATTAGTTTTATCATTCAAAAATCAATTAATATAATAAAAGAGGAAAGCCTTATGATTATTTCAACAAGTACAGGGGGAAAAGCATTTAACAAGTTCACTACCCTTTCATGATCAATAGCAACAAAACACACATGCAAATCCTCTTAGCTACCCAAGAATGAGGGAATCTTCTTTAATCTGATAAACAGTATCTAAAAATTGCAGCAAAATCATATTTAATGGGGAAGGTGTTAAAATTTTCTCCTTTGAGGTTGGTAAGGAGATAAAAATGCTGCTATTCTCACTCTATTCAACATTGGTCTAGAGGTTCAAGCCAGTGTAATAGCAAGAAAGGGAAATAAAAGGTGAAATTATTTAAAATTGCCATTTTTGAGGAGGAGGTAAGATGGTGAAGTAGGGGAACCCTAAGCTTGCTTCATCCTTCAAACACATCTAGATAAATATCAAATCATTTTGTACACCCAAGAAATCTATTTGAGGACTGAGATAACAAACTGCACATCTACAGGTAGAAAAACCACCACCTCATAGAAAGTAGAAGCTTTGGAGAGTTGATTTGGGGGAGAGAAGAGCTGCAGGTCCTGGGGATGGGAGAGAGCCCTGATCATGGAGAGAGAAGTGAGAAAGAAAAGAGAGAGAGAGAGAAAGAGTGAAAGCACTCACAGTGGATTGCACAAGAAAAACTCTTCCCTAAAACCACTGATTGGGAAAAGGAGAAAGACTGACTACTACAGTTTTTATAAGGCTGAAATTTTGGAGATGTGAGCCATTGCCAGCATTGAGCCTAGCAGGCTTGGCTGTGCTCTGATGGGGAAGAAGGGCAGAGACCTGGAATTGGGCAGCACAGTCTAAGGATCCTCTGGGTCTCATAGGGAGAAGCAGTTCTGCTTGGAGAGCCTTAGAGAATGGTGGCATGACTTCTCTGAGAAAAAAAGAACTAGTGGCACCAATATGCTGCCCTATTCACGGGCATAGGAACAAAGAAAGCTGCTGAAGGTAGCAAACCTTGGTGCCAGCTGTCTTCTACACCTTACCATAAATGCCATAACCACCATAACCACCATAAACTCCACAACACCATAAACTCCGAACCACTGTGTGGTCACATAACCAAATTCTGGACAAACCAGCACTGCCCACCTTCCCCCAGGGGACCAGTGCAGGTCCATGCCACAGGGATCTCTAACACACAGGAGTACTGTGCCCCCTGGAAGTTAGACAGTTCAGAGGTAGGCAGGATAAAGGCAGGGATCTGGGGTCAGCTGAGGACACAAGAGAGTTGATTATTTCCTCTTTTGTGGGGGTTCTTGAAGACTGGTGGTCACAAACTCCCTTTTCCTGGGTTCAGAGAGCTGTGGGGCCCATCAGTGCTGACTCTCTTCGCTGAACAAAATAGCTCCATCTGGCGGAGGTTGGAGCCACTTACACCAAGCCATACGCCCCTGCATCCTGCAGGGCGTCTTCCTGAGAAGGGCAGCAGGTCCAATCCCCAGAAGACCAGCACAAACTCCTCCCCAACCAAGTATACTGATCGTAGAGTGCAGTAAAGCTTCAACTCTAGTGGAAATAGGATCTAAGTGTTGTTGCTGTTGTTATTGTTATTGTTTTTGTTGCTTGATCTAGCTTCTTTAAATAAGCAGATCTAGCTTCCCTTTTTTGGTGGTGGTCAGGGGGAACCTTTTCTTAATATAGCCATTACTCTTAGGAACAGCAATACAATAGGCTTTCTTAACAATCACACACACACACACACACACACACACACACACACACACACACAAAATAGTGACCCAAACAAAATGTCAAGATGGAAGAATTCACCCCAGAAGAAAGAACAAGAAGAAATCATGGCCAGGGAGTTAATCAATTTAATCAATTAATCAATTCATGCAAGTAAGATGTCTGAACCAGAATGTAAAAAAATAATAATTATAAGGATACTAACTGAGCTTGAGAATAGCATAGAAGACACTAGAGAATCCCTTACTGCAGAGACAAAAAACTAAAATCTGGTCAAGCCAAAATAAAAAACGCTATAACTGAAATAGAATACTAAATGGATGTAGTGACAATGAGGATGGACAAAGCAGAGAAATGAATCAGTTATATAGAAGATAAAATTACGGAAAATAATGAAGCTGAAAAAACAGGGAAAGAAAGGTATTGGATCATGAATGTAGACTTAAGGAAGTTGGTGACTCCTTGAAGCGTAACATTCATATCTTAGGAATCCCAGAACAAGAAGAGAAAGAAAAAGAAGCAGAAGTTTCATTTGAGCAGATTATAGCTGGAAACTTCCCTAATCTGGGGAGGGAAACACACACTGAAATCCAAGAAGCCCAGAGAACTCTCATTAAATTTAACAAAAGCTGGCTATCACTAAGATATATCACAGTTAAAATCACAAAATACACAGACAAGGAAAGAGTCCTGAAAGCAGTAATGGAAAAAAAGGTCCTTAACCTACAAGGGAAGACAGATCAGGTTTGCATTAGATCTGTTCACAGAAACTTAACTGGCCAGAAGAAAGTGGCATGGTATATTCAACATGCTGAATGGAGAAAATATGCAGCCAAGAATACATTATCTAGCAAGGCTGTCATTCAGAATAGAAGGAGAGATAAAGAGTTTCCCGGACAACAAAAACTAAAAGACAGAGATCCTACGATGCATATTTTCAGAACAAAACACTATGAAACTTGAAGTCAACTATGAGAAAAAAATTGGAAAAAACACAAATACATCCTACTAAAGAACTAATGGGTTAAATACCAGGAGATTAAAGAAGAAATCAAAGAAATACAAAGAAGCAAATGAAAACGAAAACATGACAGTCCAAAACCTTTGGGATACAGTAAAGGCAGTCCTAAGAGGGAAGTATGTTATAGTAAAGGCCTACCCTAAGAAGCAAGTAAAGCCTCAATATACAACCTAACCTTGTACCTTAAAGACCTAGAAAAGAAACAACAAATAAAGCCTAAAGCCAGCAGGAGAAGAAGGGAAATAAAGACTAGAGGAGAAACGAATGACATAGAAACAAACAAACAAATGAGCAGCAGTAGAACAGATCAATGGAACCAAGAGCTGGTTCTTTAAAAGAATCAACAAAATTGATAAACCCCTAACCAGATTTATCAAAAAGAAAAGAGAAAGGACCCAAATAAGTAAAATAATGAATGAAAGAAGAGAGATCACAACCAACACCATAGAAATACAAACAATTGTAAGAGAACATTATGAAAAATTATATGCCAACAAATTGGGCAATCTGTAAGAAATGGACAAATTCCTAGAAACATACAAACTACCAAAACTGAAACCAGAAGAAATAGAAATTTTGAACAGACCCACAACCAGCAAATAAATAGAATAAAAAATAAAAATCCTCCCACCCCCAATCTCCCAACAATGGTCCAGGGCCAGATGACTTCCCAGGAAAACTCTATCAGACATTTAAAGAAGAGTTAATAGTTATACTTCTGAAAATTTTCTAAAAAATTGAAGTGGAAGGAAAACTTCCAAATTCATTCTATGAGCCCAGCATTACCTTGATTCCAAAACCAGACAAAATCTCCAAAAAAGGAGGATTAGAGATCAATATCTCTGATGAATATACATGTAAAACTTCTCAACAAGATACTTACAAATTGATTCCAATAGTATGTTAAAATAATTATTCACCATGATCAAGTGGAATTTATTCCTGAGCTTCAGGGGTGGTTCAATGTTTACAAACCAATCAGTGTGATATACCACATTGAAAATGAAAAGGTAAGAGCTGTATAATCTTCAATAGCTGCAGAAAAAGCATTTGACAAATGCTTTTTTTTAGCATCCATTCTTCACAAAAACCTTCAACAAAGTAGGGATAGGTGGAACATACCTCAACATCATAAGAGCCATCTACAAAAGACTTGCAGTTTTCTAGCTTAATGGGGGAAACTGAGAGTTTCTCCTCTATGTTCAGAAACAAAACAAGGATGTCCACTCTCACCAATCCTATTTAATGTAGTACTGAAAGTTTTAGCCTCAGCAATCAGAAAACAAAAAGAGATAAAAGGCATCCAAATTGGCAAGAGAGAAGTTAAACTTTCACCATTTGCAGGTGACATGATACTCTATGTAGTAAACCCAAAAGACTCCATCAAAAATTTGCCAGAACTAATATATGAGTTCAGCAAAGTCACAACATATAAAATCAATGTACAAAAATCTGTTGCATTTCTATATACCAATAATGAAGCAGCAGAAAAAGAAATCAATCCCATTTGCTATTGCACCAAAACCAATAAGATACTGAGGAATCAACCTGACCAAAGAGGTAGAAGATCTGTATTCTGAAAGCTATAGAATACTCATGAAAGAAACTGAAGATGACACAAAGAAATGAGGAAATAATTCCATGCTCATGGTTTGGAAGAATGAACATTGTTAAAAATATCTATACTACCCAAAACAATCTACATATTTAATGCAATATCTCTCAAAATACCACCAGCATTTTTCACAGAGCTGAAACAAACCATCCTAAAAATTGTATGCAACCGCAAAGGACCCCATATAGTCAAAGCAATCCTGAAAAAACCTGGAAGCATCACAGATCTGGACTTTAAGCTATACTACAAAGCTGTAGTCACAAGACAGGATGGTAGTGGCACAAAGGGAGACACATAGATCAATGGAACAGAATAGAAAACCCAGAAATGGACCCACAACTATATGGTCAACTAATCTTTGATAGAGCAGGAAACAATATCCAGTGGAAAAAAGTCTCTTCAACATATGGTATTGGGAAAACTGGAGAATGACAGGGAGAAAAATGAAACTGGACCACTTTCTTACATCATACACAAAAACCAAATCAAAATGGATGAAAGACTCAAATGTGACACAGGAATCCATCAAAATCCTAGAGGAAAACACAGTCAGCAACTTCTTTGACCTTGGCCACAACAACTTCTTACTAAACCTGTTGCCAGAAGCAAGGAAAACAAAAGCAAAAATGAACTCTTGGGACTTCATCAAGATAAAAACCTTTTGTATAACAAAATGTAACAATCAACAAAACTAAAACACAGCCTATGGAATGGAAGAAGATATTTGCAAATGATATATCTGATAAAGGGTTAGTGTCCAAAATCTACAAAGAACTTATCAAAATCAACACCCAAAAACCAAATAGCCCAGTTAAGAAATGGGCAGAACACATGAATAGACATTTTTCCAAAGAAGACATCCAGAGGGCTAACAGACACATGAAAAGATGCCCAACATCACCTATCAGCAGGGAAATACAAGTCAAACAAACTCAGGGTTGCTGATGGGGAGGTGGATAGGGGGATGGGGTAATTGAATAATGGGCATTAAGGAGGGCACTTGATGTAATAAGCACTGGGTGTTCTATGCAACTGACAAATCACTAAATTCTAACCCTGATACTAGTAATTCACTATATGTTAACTAAAGTGAATTTAAATAAAATATTTTTTTGTTTACAAATTTATTTATTTATTTATTTGTTTGTTTGTTTTCAGCATAACAATATTCCTTGTTTTTGCACCACACCCAGTGCTCCATACAATCCGTGCCCTCTCTAATACCCACCTCCTGGTTCCCCCAACCTCCCACCCCCCACCACTTCAAACACCTCAGACTGTTTTTCAGAGTCCATAGTCTCTCATGGTTCACCTACCCTTCCAATTTCCCCCAACTCCCTTTTCCTCTCTAACTCTCCTTGTCCTCCATGCTATTTGTTATGCTCCACAAATAAGTGAAACCATATGATAATTGACTCTCTCTGCTTGACTTAAATAAAAAAATTTTTAAAAAACTTGATGAGGGGCACCTGGGTGGTTCTGTTGGTTAAATATTCCACTCTTAGTTTCAGTATAAATTGTGATATCATGGATCATGGGATTGAGCCCTGCATTGGGTTCCACACTCAGTGGGTAGTCTGTTTGAGGATTCTGTTTCTCTGCTCCTCACCCCACAAAATAAATAAATAAATCTTGAAAAACAAAACAAAACAAAATAAAACCATGATGAGATACCACCTCACATCTGAATGGTAAACATTAACAACACAGGAAACAACAGATGTTGGTGAGGATTCAGAAAAAGAAGAACGCTTTTTTTTTTTTTTAAGATTTTATTTATTTATTTGACAAACAGAGATTACAAGTAGGCAAGAGAGGCAGGCAGGGAGAGAGAGGAGGAAGCAGGCTCTCCTCGGAGCAGAGAGCCTGATGTGGGGCTCGATCCCAGGACCCTGGGATCATGACCTGAGCTGAAAGCAGAGGCCTCAACCCACTGAGTCACCCAGGTGCCCCAAGAGGAACCCTTCTACACTGCTGGTGACTATGCAAACTGGTGCAGCCACTCAGGAAAACAGTATGGAGGTTCCCCAAAAAACTAAAAAAAAAAAAAAAAAAGAACTACCCTGTGACCCAGTAATTGCAGTACTAGGTATCTATCCAAAGGATACAAAAATATAGGGGTACATGTACCTGCTATATTTATAACAGCATTATCAACAATACCAAACTAAGGAAAGAACCCAACTGTCCATTGACTGATGAATGGATAAAGAAGATTTGGTGTACATATACAATGAAATATTACTCAGCCATCAAGAAGAGTGAAATTTTGCCATTTGCAATGACACGGATGGAGCTAGAGTGTATTATATTAAGTGAAATAGGTCACTCAGAGAAAGACTAATACCATATGATTTCACTCATATGTGGGATTTAGGAAATAAAAGAGATGAATATATGGGAAAGGGAAAAAAAGAGGGCAGCAAACCATAAGAGGCTCAATGATAGAGAACAAACTGAGGGTTGATGGAGGGGGCAGGAGATGGGTTAAATGGGTGATGGATATTAAGGAGGGCACTTGTTATGATGACCATTGTGTGTTATATGTAAGTGATGAATCACTAAATTCTACTCCTGAAACCAGTATTATACTATATGTTAATTAGAATTTAAATAAAAATGTTGAATGAAGAAGAAAAAAAAGCTGCCATCATTATCAGATGTCATAGTACAGTATATAGAAAATACCAAAGAATCTACAGATTTGGATTAATCAGTAAGTTGATATATAACTTACAATGTAAGTATTACACAATATTACAAAAATCAATTGTACAGATTTAAGAAATATATCATTTACAATAGAATAAAAATAACATCATGTACCTAGAATTATATCTAACATAAGATATACTGGACTGTTATCCAGAAAAATGTAAATTACTATAGATAGAAACTAGAGAACACCTAAATAAATGAAGTTGTACTATGTTCATGGATTGGAAAACTATTGTTAAAAGATATGAGTTCTTTCTCTACCTAACTGATCTATAAATTCAGTGAAATCCCAAGCAAAATCCCAGCATTTTTATTTTCTCTTTGTGAAAATTGAGGCTAATTCTAAGGTTTACAAACAAATGCAAAGAACTAAAGATAGCCAAAACTTTCTTGAAGAACAAAGCTGGAGGACTTTAGTATATATCAAAATAACCAAAAGTAATTATTTGTAGGCATAATTAGTATTAATACAATATTATATTAAACCTCTACTTCTTCTTCCATCAACTTTGTTTTTATTTTTATTAAAAGCATGTATAGCATATTATATATATTTTTTATTTTTTTATTTCCTTTCAGCGAAACAGAATTCATTGTATATTTTATATTTTAATTAAAGATATGTATATTAAATATATGTGTATGTAATATATATTATATATATTTTAAAAGTTACATAGTCCTATTTGGCTTTATAAATAAAAATAATTATTTTTGATAATGATATGTCAGCAGTGGAGTTTTTTTAATTCACTCCATTTTCTACTTTGTAGACTTTTTTTTTTTTTAAAGATTTTATTTATTTATTTGACAGAGAGAAATCACAAGTAGATGGAGAGGCAGGCAGAGAGAGAGAGAGAGGGAAGCAGGCTCCCTGCCGAGCAGAGAGCCCGATGCGGGACTCGATCCCAGGACCCTGAGATCATGACCTGAGCCGAAGGCAGCGGCTTAACCCACTGAGCCACCCAGGCGCCCCCCCCCCCTTTTTTTTTTTAAAGATTTTATTTATTTATTAGACAGACAGAAAGAGAGACCACAAGTAGGCAGAGAAGCAGGTGGAGGGGGAGGGGGAAATAGGCGGAGGGGGAGGGGGAAGCAGGCTCCCCGCTGAGCAGAGAGCCCAATGCGGGGCTCAATCCCAGGACTCTGGGATCATGACCAGAGCTGAAGGCAGAAGCTTAACCCACTGAGCCACCCAGGCGCCCCCTTTGTAGACCTTTTCAATTTGAAATTCTCATCTGTCTTTAGTTCTGTAAAGTTCATTTTTTGGTGTGTGTGTGTGTGTGTGTGTGTGTTTTCTTTTCATTGAGAATTGTTTCCTCTGCATTTATTTGTTGTCTTTTATTTTGCACTTATCTTAGTTGGCTTGATCCTCTTTGTTTCTTATTACTTAGATTTTTCATCTCTTTGTCACTCTACTTTCATGCTCTGACAGGTTTTCTAGACTTCTCCCTCAAAGTTTCTATTGAATTTTTATTTCACCAATCATATTTTTAATTTCCCAAACTACTTAATTGTACCCTGAACATTCTTATGCCTAGTTTCCTATTTCTGACTTGTGAATTAAACAGTTCTTCCAATTTTACTGAGTCTGTTGATTGGAATTAAAAAAAAAAAAAAAGGAATTTTAAAAAAATCAATGAACTTCAATTATGTTCATGTTTGATTTCTCTTAGGCTTTCTTTTTGACAGTGCTGTTTTTTCTAAAATGGTAAGCGCAAGTGTTTGTTGATTTTTAAAAGTGTGGACTAGGAAGATGAATCAGGAATTCTCTATACATGGGTGTGGGCTTTTTATTGGCAGGCATGTCTTTAACATGAACAGGTGGAGAGCTATTATTCTGAAGGCCCTCCAAAAGCTAGGATGAAGACTGCTTTACTTGGGGGCAGTAACACCTTCAGTAGTTGCCTTACTTCACTTCAGGTATATTGTAACTTCCTTCTTGTTCTTCCCCCCTTTACTCCCTCCTTTGTTTCCCTCTCTTTCTCTCTCTCTTTCTTTCTCTTTTAGAAAAATGTCCTTGTTTTTTGGCAGGGAGTAAATGCCTGCCTGTTTGAGCTTTGTAGAAGAATGGAGATATTGACCATTTTGTTTAGTGTATTTTCACTTTTCCCCTGGTTTTTAGCCCTACTTGTTTTTTAACATAAAGATTTTATTTATTTACTTATTTGAGAGAGAATGAGCAGGGGGAGGTGCAGAGGGAGAGAGAAAGAGAGAAGCAGACTCCCTGCTGAACAGGGAGCCCACAATGGGCTCCATCCCAGGACCCAGAAATCATGACCTGAGGTTAAGACAGGTGCTTAACCAACTGAGCCATCCAGGTGCCCCATTCAGTTCCGTGTCTTATTTCCACTCCAACATATGTTCACTCTGAGTCAAGAGGTTCTATGGCTTTACTCTTTTGGATCCCACAGCTTCCTCAAGACTGCTGTTTCCTGTTTTGCTTCAAGCTACTGATACTCCTGCATCTACTTTCTATCATCTTGAAATTTGTTAAGATCTCTTGTCTGTTGATGAGTAAACTTCTAGTCACTTTCTGTTATAAGTTTATGGCTTTTTGTTGTTTTACTGTCATTCTTCTGAGGGTTCAGAAGATGGAGAGTCTAAGATGGGGATTTACTCTGTCATTTTGAAGCCAAATCCGTTAATGTTAGAGGACTTTCTTAAATTCCATGGAATATATTTGATTTAAGCCCACCTTTGCAAAGTAAGTAGGATTTGTATAGAAGCAGAGGATTGTAGCAGACCATATAGATGACATATTTGAGTGGCAGAGTGGAGATGGGTATGAGTACATTAGGTTTAAAGAATAATGAGTAACTCAGCCTAATGATCTCTGAATTTTGGGGAGGGTAGTCACAGGATAGAAGATGTGAGAAATAATCTAGATTGAGAGCTTTCAGTTCTATATGGAAAAGTTTGGCTCTTTTGAAAGCAATGAAATCAATATTTTAGAAAGATTCACTTGGCAGGACATGAAATATGCTCTGGAGGGGAGATATATCAGAGACAGAGGGCCAGTTAAGAAATAGCAGTAATCACTCATTTGTGAAATGAGGGATGATATGGCAGCAGGAATGGAGAAGTAGGAAGAGATATAGGCAGATTAGGAATAAGAACCTGTAGTAATTTGTCACTGATTGAAAATGGAGGATCAGATAAGTTTGGAATTGTTTCATATGGAAGATCAGTAAGTTTTTGGGACTATCTAATTATGGAGAATTATTGGCATTGATGTAATTGAAAAATTCATAGGTACCTATCATACTTTTACCTCCTTTCTCCACCAAGAGTAGGTTACTCATAGTAGAATCCTTGTTTTCCAGCCTAGGTTTTTACTGATGGTGACAGCAGTGGTGGTAGTGTAGTGATCATGATAGAGAGAGTGGTGGTTGTCGTAGTAGTGGTGGTAGTGGTAGTAGTGGAGGTAAGTGGCAGGAATCATAATGATGGTGGTTGTGGTGATGGTAATGTTGAAGGTGGTGGTAGTGGTGGTAGTAATGGTGATAGTAATGATAAGTGTGGTCAGGGTGGGGTGAAATAGTGGAGGTGGTTGTGATGGTGATATTGGTGATAGTGATAGCGGTAGTATTTGTGACAGTAGTCATGGTGGTAATGGAATAGTGGTGGTGGTAATTATGGAGGGAGCTGGTGGTGGTAGCAGTTGTGCAATGAGGATGGTGAAGTTACAGATGGTTTTAGTGATGGAGGAAATGAGAGTACGGGATTGTAGTAGTGGTTCTGATGGTAATTGTGGCAAATGATTGTGGTAGAGACTATGGTGGCAAGGGTGGTGCTGATAATGGTGGTGTTGGTGATGGTAGCAGCAGCTATGGTGCTGGTCATGGTGGATGGTTGTAGTGTTGGAGGGAGTCATGGTGGTGGGAGTAGCAGCAATGGTGGTATGGCGGTACTGGGGTTTGTGGTCGAGTGTGCTAGTGGGAGGCATATCCTACCTATGCAAATATGACTTTAACTCTTGTTCACACATATCATGAATTTAGGAGACAACAGAAGGCTTGGTTGTCCACAGAACTATGCAACCCTGCTCTACCCTGTGACACAGCTGATTAGACTCAAAGTGGACATCAGCCTCAGGGTAACAATACATAGACTCCATTGAACTAAGAAGACTTGCAACCTCTGGAATTTAACAGACTTGGAAATTGTAGCTATGAGATATGGATAGTTGAACTGAAAAGACTTGTGGAGTCAGAGCTGAGTCATCACCATGGCAATGAATTGCTGCATACAGTTAAGGTTAAGAAAGAGTTCACAGGTTATAAGTAAGCAGAAAAGAGCAATGTGCTGAGAGGGGCAGGAAATGAGAGTCAGAGCAGCAGCCTCCTTCCTAGCTGATAAGGCCCAGGCCTTGTGGGTTCCCAAAGAAACCATCCAAGTCCATTATGATTTTAGATGGCCATGAAATTGCCAGTTGTATTCTTTCCATAAACTTTCCTTTTATTAAAATTACTTTGTGTGGGCTTCTGTTTCTTGCAACCAAATAGCAGGGATTAAGAGATTTGTGAAGTAAATTGCTTATTTTCCATGCTGTTTACAGACTTCAAGGTCACTGGGCCCTAGATAACACTATTACATGTTTTTGTGTTTGGGCCACTCAGCCTTCTTCCAGAAGCATACCAGGGACAGGTCCTAACCTAAGAAATATATTTGATATCAGGTCCATTTCACATAGGGGCCCAGGCATTAGTTAATATAATCTATTACTTAAGAGTGCCCCTTAGTATTTCAAAATTCGAGTTTCCTCACCCTGTGGGATATCACATCCTACTTCTCCATTGGCAGGAATGTTTCTAGATTCTGTCCCCCACACATTTTCACTATGCTGTTGTTTCTCTGGCTTGCATTCTCTTGACTTTCACCCTGAGCCTCCTTCTCTGCCTTCCCCTTCACATCCTGAACCTGGACTCTCCATCTGACTTTGGTTTTGGCTCACTCTTAAGATCCTAGCTCCAGTGCCCCTCTCCCAAGGATAAAAGCGCCCAGCTGACTGACGTGCTGTACTTGGGTGTGATTCCCACACTTTTGCCAAGTTTGTAAGAGAGGAATGGAGGGAAAGAATCTTGATATGCCAAGTACCCTGCATGTGTCCAGTATTCTGTAACCTGGAAGAGGAGCATTATTGCCCTCATTTTATAGGTGATAAAATGAAGCCTGGAGTGTTGAAAGTGACCTCCCAAGTTTATATAGTGAAAGAGTGGGAGATCTAGGGTATGAATGCAAGTGTGTTTGACTTCAAGACTTACTTTTTCCTTTTAAAGTGTGCTAAACTTTTGCCAAAGATGGACTCAAACCAAGACATGTTGAACACCATGGCAGTGACCTTTAGAGGCTACCCAACATCCATCCATTCTCCCTTTTCTCTAAGTTGCAAACCCTAGTTTTATTTGGTTTGAAAATGTGTGGTTCCCTGCCCTCCCCCCTCACCCCTGCCAAAGTCTCCATGCTGCGGACTTACTGAATCGAGGTATGGCATGTGAAAACTGTATGAGGAAGGAGAAAGGGTCATATGGGGCTTCTAAAAAGCCTGCTTCAGGAAGTCCTGAAGACAGAATCCATATCCTAGAGCGGTGGAGCCTGGGTCCCCAAAAGCTGCAGTATCAATTCTGGAGCCTGCCTCTGACTTTGATGCAGAAGAGATATAAACATCTATTTTGTTTGAACTACCTTTATATGTAATAGAATTCTAGCATCTCCCATATGTGAGCCGCTAGGCTGGCACTTGGATATTTCATTGCTCCTATTTCACATGAAGCCCTAAGTTTTAGAAAGCTTACGTAATTAACTCAAGATCACACAGCTGCTTAAGTGGGACGTGTTGACTTTAGAGCTTATTGCTCTACCAGAACAAAAATCTAAATTCCTTAGCATGGCATACAAAACAACCTATTGCTTATCTATCGAATCTTATATTTTGTTTTATGTTTTAAAACCATCTATTCCTTCTGCCTGGAATTCTCTGCCCCTACTTTTCCTCTGGGAAATTCCTACTTATCCTTTATGGCCCCATGGAAGTCCTTTCTCCTCTGAAGTTTTCCCAAACAGCTGTCTCATGAAGTAGGCCTTCCTTCCTAGTTCCTACCTCTCCAGGCTGTCCCTTAGGAAGATACTGTGTCACATAAAAAAATTTTTTTGAGTATAATTGACACCAAGTGTTATATTAGTTTCAGGAATACAACATAGTGTTTTAACTTCTCTATCCTGTGCTCTGTTCACAAGAATAGCCAGTATCTGTCACCATATATCACTACTACAATTCTATTGACTATATTCCCTTTGCTGTGACTTTTAGTCCCATGACTGGGAGTCTGTTTTGCCCAACACCAACCCCCAACCTCACTTCCCTCTGGCAACTTTCCATTGGTTCCTTATATTTAAAGGCTTGATTCTGCTTTTTGTTTGTTCATTTGTTTTGGGTTATTTTTTAGAGTCCACATATGGTATTTGCAGAATATACAGTGTTTGTTTTTCTCAGTCTGGCTTAATTCACTCAGTATAATAGACTCTAGGCTTACTCATGTTGTCACAAATGGCGCTATCTCATCATATTTAATGACGGCATAATATTCGTGTGTGTGCGTGCGCACGCATGCGCAGCATATCTTTTATCTATCAGTGTACACAGGTTGCTTCTATATCTTGGCTGTTATAAATAATGCTGCAGTAAACATAGGGGTGCATTTTTTTTAAGTTAGTGTTTTTGTTTCCTTTGAATAAATACCCAGGGGTGGAATCACTGGATCATAGGGTAGTTCTAGTTGTAATTTTTTGAGGACCCTCCATACTGTTTTCCACAGTGACTGCACCCACTTTATATTCCCACCAACACGCATGAGGGTATTTCTCTACACCTCACCAACACTTGTGATTTTTTTTTTTTAATTTTAGCTATTCTGACAGATATAAGATGATACCTCATTGTGGTTTTCATTTGCATTTCCCTGAAGATCAGTGATGTTGAGCATCATGCATCTATGGCCGTCTGTACATTTTCTGTGGAAAAATGTATATTTGGGTTCTCCACACATTCTTTAATCGGATTTTTTTTGTTTGTTTGTTTTGAGTTGTATCAGTTCTTTATCTACTTTGGATCTCAATCCCTTGTTAGATAAACCATTGTACATATCTTCTCCTATTCAGCAGGTTGTTTTGTTTTGTTGATGATTTCCCTCACTGTGCAAAAAAAACAACTTTTCATTTTGATGTAGTCCCGATAGTTTATTTTCACTTTTGTTTCCCTTGCCTGAGGAGACATTTCTAGAAAAATGTTGCTATGGCCAATGTCAGAGAAATTACCACCTGTGTTCTCTTCTAGGATTTTTATTGTTTTAGGTCTCACACTTCGGTCTTTAGTCCATTTTGAGATTATCTTTGTGTATGGTGTTTAGCATCGTAATTGGTTATGTCCCTGACTCCCCTCTAGAATGTCAACTACTTGAGGGGCCAAGCTCTTCCATCTCTGTATTCTCACACTAGTTCACTGCCTGGTATAAGAAAAGGAAGTAATTATTGAATGACTGACTGCCTGAATGAGTAAAAGGCAGTCAAATTGAATGGTATCTCTTAGTAAACTTCAGTGGCTAAATGTCACATAATGCAGCTTATCTCCTGGTATGTCACCCAAGCTACCTGGGAAGCCTATCGGAGCCAGTCACAGGAGCGCTAGTTACCTTACACAGAGACCCCTCAGAGGCAAGTTTCCATGAAGACCGTTCAATTCACTCTTTACTCCCAGTCCATAACCCTTGTTTCTAAGGAGGACTGGGGCATATTTCCAACTCAAAATATCATTTTGTGAGGGAATGTGACTGAAAAGATGGTAAAGGTGGATCTGATTCTTGCTTTAATCCTTTAATCCTTAAATTGAATCAGTTCTGACACATCCTTTTTCAAGATTTTGAAAACTTTGAATCCATTTTAAACTAGATTGTGATCGGCAAACCCACGGGAACATTAGCCAACAGTTAAATACTAATTAGCCAAGTCCCTGCTAATCTCTTGGCTGTCAAAGGCAGAGATAGAAACAGAAGCTCAAATTCAACCTGAGTGGGTCCCTGAGGAGGAAGAGGTCAGAGGGGAGTGTTCAGTCAACTGTGAGATCATGTGAAGGAAGTCCCAAGTAATAATCATAAAAACATGCAAATGTCCCTTCACTCATTTAAAAAGACATTATATTGACATGAAAACTCCTTTTGTCATTTCACTCTCCCAGTTTACCCCATCATTTAAATGTTGCCCATTATTATTAGGATCAAGTTCGAAGTTTCTCCCGTTTCTGTCCCCCAACTAAGATTTCCTTTGTATTTATCACTTCCTCCTCCTCTTGGGCTTTCCGCTCACATGCTAAATGTGCCTCTGGGAACAGAAAGCTTGGAAAGATAATTGGAAGGTTCCAGATGGGACAGATATTTTTGTGACTGTGAATGGTGGGGAAGGGGGATGGGTTGCTGGGAGGAAAAGGTAGAAAAGGCTGCCTCTTGAGGACCCAGATGGGTCTACACAAAAGACCTCTACCACTGTGGACTCTCTTTACACTTCACTACCCTTCAAAATTTCTCCTAATTGTCTATCAAAATTGGAACAAACGTAACCCAGTATTTAAGGTCAAGTCTGCTAGTGAAACCCCAACAAACCCATTTTTTAAAAATTCCATTGCTGTGAGATGCTTTTCTTCCACTCCTTTGGTATGCAGGTGGAGTGGGGGGGGGGGGTGCCCATAATTTCACATAATTCTCTCCCCCAAAGATAAAGAAACAAGTTAGAGGAGATTAATATGAAAGATTAAAACAGAGTTTCTTAAATTATGGTCTGCAGCACATTTATGTTAGGATCAACTGGGGGACTGTTTTTGATAGAGATCCTTGGATCACAACCCAGAACTCTTGAATTAAAAAATCTGGGCTGGAAATCCTAGAATCTGCATTTAAAAATCTTCCCGGAAGAAGTTAAAATTTGAGAACCACAGGCTTTAAAATGGATCTAGATCCATGTTTTGTGGTATTTTATAATTTGTGATTCTTTTCTAATTACCCATATTCCTGAGTTCTAAAAGTTCGATCCTTTGGTTTTCCTAAAAGACAATCATAACATTAGAACTGATGATAAATTTTCTTCTTCCTTTCTATTTTAGTCATTATTCTTTCTTTCTGTTTTCTCCTATTGCATTGGTTATGTTGTAGAATAGGGGTTGGTAAACTATGGCTCACAGTCCTAATCTGGCTACCACCAATGATCCATAAATTAAGAATGATTTTTACATTTCAAAATGGTTTTTGTATAAATACCTACATAATATCATCCATGTTCCTTTCGGCCAGCAAAACGTAAAATATTTACTCCTTGGTCCTCTACTGAAAAAGATTGATGGTCCCTGTAGATTCTGAAATGCACCTTTCAGACCCCAGTGGAAGGAGGGACAACTCACCCACCACACAGAATGGGCAACAAAGAGCCTCCAGCCGGCAGCTCCTCCAAGGCTGGTCTTGGCTTCAGGGGCAAAAAACCCTTCTGGGACAGCTCATAATAGTCAACCAAGCACCATGGGGTTATAAAGGTCCATTTCAGCCCACAAAGAACACTCTGTGGGCACTACTTTCTTGGGAGCTACCTCCAGGCCAGTCTGACTTCGTTGGACTGCATGGCCTTGTACTTCTTCCTCTAGACATTCCTGTTTCCTCCCCGTCCCTTCACGGGCATGGACCCCTGGAAATATCTTACACCTGTGCTGTCTTAGCATCTGCTTCCAAAGGACTCAACTTTTGATGGCTTGTAATTTTGCATACAACATTAGTCATATTGGCAATAATAAGCACTACTGTGTGATTTCTAGCTCCAAGAGGCATGTCTCTTGTTTATTATATGAAATGTTTGGTATAGATTTCAGTAGTTCTTTATTGCTTTAAGGAAGTCTGTTACTAGTTTTCAGGATTATATTTTTTACAAATTTTATTAGGAATACATTTTAAATTTTACCATATATTTTGGACATTTTCCATCTTTTTGTATTAATATAATAGACTCCATTTAGAGATGTTTTCACACTGAAACATTCTTGCATTCTAGACTAAACTTGGGTAATAATATATAATTTTATTTATTTGCATAGTATTTGCTGGTCTTTTAAGCATTTACAAAACAGTACTGTAAAATTAATTCTTTTTTTGGAGTACAGTCTAAATTTTTTATAAGATTTTATTTATTTATTTGACAGACAGAGATCACAAGTAGGCAGAGAGGCAGGCAGAGAGAGAGAGGAAGGGAAGCAGGCTCCCTGCTGAGCAGAAAGCCCGATGCGGGGCTCGATCCCAGGACCTTGGGATCATGACCTGAGCTGAAGGCAGAGGCTTTAACCCATTGAATCACCCAGGCACCCCTAATTAAGCATTTTAATATGTGTTTATTTGCCATCTATGTGCCTTCTTTGGTGAAATGTCTTCAACTCTGATCATTTTTTAAAAATTGAATTATTTTCTTATTGTGTAGTTTTGAGAGTTCTTTATATATTCTGGTTACATTCTCTTGTCAGAAATATAATTTGGAAATATGTTAATACTATTAACAGTGGTTTTTTTCAGAGGAGAAGCTTTTTACTTTTAATGAAGTCCAGCTAATCATTTTTTTCTATATCAGACACTTGGGTGGCTCAGTTGGTTAAGCGTCTGACCTTGGCTCAGGTTAGGATCCCAGTGTCTGGGGATTCAGCCCTTGCTTTGGGCTCCTTGCTCAGCAGGGAGCCTGCTTCTCTCTCTGCCTGCCACTCGTTCGCTCGCTCTCTCTCCGCTTCTCTCTGACAAATAAATAAATAAAATCTTTTAAAAATGCCTGTATCATGTTGGTGTTATACCCAAGGACTCTTTGATTAACTCAAGTCACAAGGATTTTTCTCCTGTCTTTCCTTTAAAAGTTTTTGGGTTTATGTTTTACAATTAGACCTAATTATGATTCATTATGATTGACCGAATTAATGTTTGCGCAAGGTGTGAGGTAAAATTTGAGGTTCATTTTTTGCATATATTCAATTGTTCCAACCACATTTGCTGGAAAGACTATTAGTTATCAAAAATAAATTGACTATATATGTGTGGATCTATTCCTGTGCGAGTCCTCTAACCTTATTCTTTCTTTTCAAAATTGTTTTGGCTATTCTTGTTTATTTACCTTTCCACGTAAATTTGAAAGTCAGCCTGAGCCTGCTAAATTTTCAAAAATTCTGCTAAAGTTTTGAGTGCTGTTGAGTTCAACCTGTAGATCAATTTGGGGAGGACTTTACACCTTAACTCTGCTGAGCATTCCAATTCATGAACAGAGTGGGTATCTTCATTCATTCAGGTCTTCCTTCATATTTTATTAGAATTTTGTTCTCAAGGTGCGGATTATATACATGTTTTGTTAGTTTTATACCTAAGTATTTTGCTTTTTTTTTTTGAGCTATTTAAATGGTACTTTAAAAATTTCCAATTGTTGATTGCTAATATAAAGAAACACAGTTGATTTTTGTATGTTGACCTTATACCCTGTGATCTTTCTAATAAGCTCAGGTACTAGTCCTAGGATCTTTGTTGAGTTTTGTCAAATGTTTTTTTCTGTGGCAGTTAATATATAATCATGTAGCTTTTATTCTTTAGTCACTTAATGTGATAGATTACATTGGTTGATCTTTGAGGGTTGAACCAACCTTGTGTTTCTGCAATTGAACCCACTTCTTGTGATACGTAAGTCTTTTACAGATGGCTGGAATTGATTTGATAAAATTTTCTTTAGAATTTTTATGTCTGTCTCCATAAGGGATGTTCTTAGCTGTGTTTTTTGGTTTTTTTCTTGTACTGTTTTTGTCTGGTTTGGTACCAGCTTAATGCTTGGGAAGGGACTTAAGTGTTTTCTCCCTGTCTTCTGGAAGACCTATTATAAAATCTCTGCTTTTATTTCTTTAACTGTTGGCTAGATTTTACAGTGAAATGATGTGGGTTTGAAGCTTCCTTCTTGAGGAGGGCTTAAACTAAATTTTTAATTTCTTTAAGAGATAGAAGACTAGTTAGATTATCCTTGTTGGGTGAGTTTGGGTAGTTAGTGGCTTTTAAGGAGTTGGTCCATTTCATCTAAGTTGTTGAATTTTTATTCATAGGCTTGTTATACTATTACCCTATTGTCTTTTTTTTTTTACCCTATTGTCTTTTTGAGGTCTATGATTGATATCCCCTCTTTTATTTCTAATGTTGGTAACTAGTGTGTTCTCTATTTTTTTCCTTATCTGTCTGTAGGTTTGCCAATATAATTAGTGTTTCAGAGGATCATCTTTTGGTTTTATTGATATTTTCTTTTATTTTTCTCTTTTCAATTTTATTTATTTCTGCTCTTGTCTTTGCTTCCTCTCCTCTAGTTGGCATCTCTATTTTAATTGTTATACCATCACATCTCAAAACTTAATCAGTCTAATTTGTTGCAATTCTTAAATGGTCTACTATGTCTTCAACCAATTATTTTCAAGAAAAATAATATGTGTCATATAATTTTTTGAACTTTTGCCTCCCTGAAAATTTCTCTCTGTTGGTCATATGTGAAAACCAAATAAGCTAGGTATATAATTCCGAGGTTACAACATATTTTCCTTCAAAAATCAATACATGCAGCTTCATTGTTATCTAGTATTTATATAGAGAGATGTTTGAAGCTACCCTGGTTTGTATTCTATCATAGGAAACCGATTTTCCTGACTGCTAATAGAAATTTTGTAATTTATTTTTGTGATTCAAAGCTTCTGCCAAGAAATGTAGGCAAATTTTCAATAATTTTTCCCTGGAACTTAGCAGGTATATTTAATCTGGATTTCTTCATCTCATAAAAGTTGTATTGGATAATATATTTTGTTATTGCTTTATGTAGTATTTCTAGTTTTCTAATAGTTTGGACATCTTTCTTATAAATACTATTATCCAAATGGTGATTTGCCGTTCCCTATTCCTTATATCTAGTGATTTTCAATGGTTTTCATTGTTTTTTCCTTTTTCTCCTATACTCTATAATACCTTCTTATTTTGTTACCTTTTTAATCTTATTGCCTTGATTTTAAGTTTTTTTGCTCCTATTTATTGTGGTTATTTCCCCTTGCATTCCTCTGAATATATCAATTAGTTTTCTGAAATTTTGAGTCTTGTAGTAAATATTTCATAGGTTTATGCTTTTCTTCTGAGTCTTCACTACATTGTTCTTTTTACTTTGTTTTGCAGTACTTTAAAGAAATGTGGGTTTTCTTCCCTTTATGCAGTTATTGCCTAAAACAAGGACTTGCATACAATAGAGATTCAATGGGCATTTGTTTCATGATCCAATCATAAGTCAGTGAAATCCTTCTAGACATCAGGTGTGTGAATTGCCCTTGGCCCTGCTTTTACCCTACTCATGAAATGGTCTAATTTCAGATCTACACATGCAGGGTAATTGATGTACACAGTTTCCAATCTAATTCCCAGGCTTTCAACTAATGTGTCTCTCTTCAGTTAAACTGATAACTCTCCCTGTGTCTGATGTCCACCTGTCTGGTACTCCATTGATGAAATGCATGAACCAGCATAATTCCCACAGCTATCAACTTTCTTCCTATGTCTGTGCATATCTATAATGTTATCCTGTGGTAGTTACCTATCTCATGGACAATGGACAATGAAATGAAAGTTTCTTACCTATACTTTCTAGCCAACTGTCATCTAGCATTTGTTCTTTGAATGTAGGAAGATGTCACACAGAGCAGAGAGGTCTCAGGCAGATGGAAACAGTAGTCCAGCTCTGTTCAGTGGTTAAAGGAAAGACTTATGCCCCATTTTCTGGGCCGTATAGAGACAGCCTCTGAATCACTGGTGGTATAAAATGCAGTCTCGTTCTATGGTTCAGATTTTTCAAAATTTAAATTAAAAACATTTAAATACAAATTTAATTTGAATTTAAATCTTGATTTAAATTTTAATTTAAATAAAATTGCTGTTTAATTTTTTGAGAAGCTAGATGATACTAAACACAGAGCTATTCGCTAACACCCTTTTGAACTAGAACTCCATTTCTCGGGTATTTTAACAGTTAGAATTTATATTAAAAGCCAGCCAGAATCTAGGGCATTTATTTTGAATGAAGACACATTGCTGTTTTTTCTTATCATATACACCTCCTCCTACACTTTCTTATACATAAATATGCCCAAACTAAACACCCATAGTGTACTCTCACTCGAAGGATTTTTAAAACAATTTATAAATATTTATTAAAGTAAAATAATAGCTCTGTTTCCACAAGTAGCATCCTATCTAAGTATATTCACAACAGATGATCTCCAAAATCATTTTACGCTGACTCATATTTTCTTTTTAGTCTAAAGCTGACATGTTCCTCTCTCCCAAATCACTTCAGAGTTATCAGCGCCTCTCCCTCATGAATTTCCAGTCCAATTAGCAAACCCTTATGTATCCTATTACACTATCTTTCACAGTGCATTACTTAATTTCAAGTCGAGCACAAGCTATTTTCAGCCTGTGGTTCTTCCCACAGGAATTTTTTTGCAATTCTTCAATGTCAAAGAATTTATTTTCAAAATAAAAATGGATAAACAAGTTGTAGAAAAATGTGTCTTTTCCTCCCAAGAAAGATTACTGCAAATTGTCAGAAAAACGCATCAACTTCTGATTTACCATCTACAATAATCCTGATTTACACAATTGACCCCCACCATCCCTTCAGAAGTAAGAAAACACAGTTGGGCAAAGTCCATCAGCTACAGAACCAAAGGCAAGGAAATGCTAAATTAGAAAATTAGCAAGCCATAGACTATATGTATTGATTCATTTTTTATTTAAACTATTTTAGCAACCATCTTAGCCATTAATTCTCTCCCCCCACCTTTTGACATTTTTTAAAGTAGCGAACATGGTCTCAACCATTGCATTTACTGTTTTTAGATCTGATGTTTGTCTTTGTTTGAACAATGGCTGTAATCATGTTTTCTCAGGTCTCTCAGAAGTTACACTAATAAGAAGTAGCAGACAGGCCTCTCCATGCATTCTAAAAGCAGATTTCTCGTGTGGCAAGACAAAAAAGGGGGGAAAAATCATGTAACATGAAATGAGGCCCTATATCTGAGACCCTGTGAGGTCATGTCTGTATAGCAGATTGGAGTCCTGCTTAACTTTTGCTTAGGGAGGCAGGAGTGATTGGGTGATGACATAAAGAGGCCCTAATAGGGGACTGTCAACTTTTTCTTAGGTGACCAGACTAGTTCAGAAAAACAAAAAAATTATTCACTCAGCCCCTCCCCCGGCTTTCCCAGGGCAGAAGTGGAGTTGAGGCTTGTCCAAATCTCCTCTGTCTACCCCCTTTAAAAATAGGTGTTGATGTGAAAATTAGGTCTCTCCAGTTCTTACCATCAGCACTGCCCTTACTCTGCTCACTGGCAAAAGTACAAAGTTGGCCACATGAGTTTCTTGAAAGTTTATTTCCAAACTAAACCCAAGGTACTATTGTGTTTACAGTACCTTCCCTCGCCTCATCGATTAAGTATCAAAACAACGTATAGGTGCCTGTGTGTGATTGGAAAGAAAGGGGAATTTCAGAATTGGGAGAATAATTTGTCAGAGGGAAACCTTTCCCTGTTTTGTGAAGTACATTGATGGGCCATTTTGTTGTATGAAGAGCTCACAGTGCACGGCTCGAGCATGGAACGAGGCTGAGAGAAACAAGCTTCTTTCCAAAATTCACATGTCACTGGCTTTCCTTGGTGGAGCTGGCAATCCTACCGTAGATCCCCGTTCACACTATTATTCCAAGATGATTTTTGCAGTGACTCAGTCAGGGCTCCATCGGAAAAGCAGACCCACTGAGTTATAGACGAGATTTATGACAGTCACTAGACCTTACACAATTGTGGAAAGAATTGGGGAAATGAAAATTTAAGAGGGACGTTGAAGGATCAAAGAAAGAGTCACCAACCAGCCCGTCAGTCTCAGAGGCTGAGCATTTTCAGCCTCCAGAACACAAGGAGGCTTGTGGGAAGCCACGTCTCCACGTTAGCAAGCAGCACTCAGCATCTCCTGCTAAGTGTCTGTAGGATCATAGGGGGCGGGGGGCGCTTGTGGTGACCCTGCGTCGCCTGGCACCACACCTCACCATGAAAACCTTCAGAGAATAATGGCTGCTGCTTCGCTTAGATTCCAAATACTGTCTGCATGCTTGTGTTGGTTAACTCTCACCCAGAACCTACAGGGAAGAGGATTCTGGAAAACATAGTTCCCACTTCATCAACCTGACACAGTATAAACCACCACACTCAGGAAATCTGGAAGAATCTATTGCGAAGTTATTTGAATTAATATCATAATTGAGTAGGTAACAGAGAAACAAGATAATAATTTTCTGATTTACAGTGATAATGAGTTAGAAAATAGAGTAGGAAAAATCCCATTTGGCAATCCCAGAATCTAAAACAGTCAGGAATAACGTCAATGAGAACCGGGTGGTACTTATGTATAATAAACTTCATAACATTCTCAGGAACATAAAAGCAAATTTGGATAAATGGAAATATAAGCCATGTTCTTACATGGAAACTCAGTATTGCAGAGCTATTGAATATTTAAATTATAAATGTGATATAATTCCAATAAAAAATCCAATGCATTATTTTTTAGAACACAGTGAAATTATTTAAAATTCATTTGGAGGAATAAAAACAAGGGAGAATAACAAAGAAAATTTAGAAAAGGAAAAATAATGAAAGAGGACTTGGCCTTACCAGATGTTAAGACCCATTGTAAAGTTACAAGAAGCATAGCAACATAATATTGGCACCCAAAGAGACAGACATGCCAAACACCAGAATGAATTACTGAGATTTGATAAGATGGCATTTCAAATCACTAGATACAAAATATTCAGTAAATGACATTGGGGCAAATGGCTAACCAGTTGGAAAAAATTAAACTGGAACTTAAAAAAAAAAAAACAAAAACCTCTAACAAAAATAATTTTCAGATGACTTTGAGATGTAAAACATCAGAAAAATATAGATAAATACCATGCATACAAGTGTATTTAATCTTGAGGGAGGGAAGGCCTTTAAAGCAAGATGCCATAGGCAAAAATCATAAAGGGAAGGTCAATGGATTTCACTGTATAAAAATTTTAAAACACATAAGCAAACAAAACAAAACAAAAACCTACAAAGTGACAAACTACAATTTGCATTTGTAATATTTTTGACAAATGGTTAATATTACTAACATGTATTATTTTTAAAAAAGAAAGAAGATAGAACAATTAAAAGATATGTCAAGAAATAGCCTCCCCACACAGTATAATTAAAAGCAAAAAAAAAAAAAAAAAAGTAAATTCATAGTCATTAAGAAATTGAGGGCATGAAAATTATAATGGTATAACTTTTCCCCCATCAAGTGGGCAAAGATAAAGGGAAAGATAACATCCACTGTCAGACTGTCCTATTAGGAAAATGAGTCAGCACCTCCCGCAGACAGAGGCATGAACTGTAAGGTGTTGGTGGGTACATGTCAGTAGGGTATATCAAAAGCCAGTGGTATATATCAAAATTCTTAAAAATGTGTACCCCTCTGATCCAGCACTCCTCCTTCTGGTATTTGTTTCCTAAGGATTTATCATGAACGTACCTCTTTAACTACAAGACTGTTCATCATGGCTCTGTTTAAAAGAAGGGCCAATCACATGAGGTTTGGTGAAGCCTGATACACATATTGATAATATCGTGCAATCATTTAAAAGATTGTTTTAATACATGGGAAGTTGTCTACAATACAGAATGTAATAAATGAAAAATCAGTTTATGAATCAATGTCATCAGTCATTTATGGTCATTTAATACTTTAATAAATGTTTATTAAGTCTCAGTATGTGCCATGCACTAGGCAGTATAATCATATTAGTATTAGTATTAGAACTAAATAGGACATAAATAGTACTTTAACAGTGCCTGTCCTACTTTAATATACACATAGAAATACTATATACATAGAGACATATATTACACGATATACACGTGCATATACACACACAGAAAGTACTGGAAGAATATCTACTTTGGTAGATACCTGTGATTTTCATTTTTCTACTTGGCTTTGTTTTGTTTTCTAAATTTTGCACAGTGAGTAAATTGCTTCCCTTTGTTTGATAAACAAGTTGTTTTATTCTTCTTTTCCTTTTATGGTCTTTGACCTATTTCCCCCCTCCTCTGTCCAGTGTGCAGCTTTGGTGGAGAATGAGAGGACAGGAAATCAGTCGCACCTGGAACAGCTGAGTGACCTAACACTGTGGCTAGGGAAGTACACAGGCAAAAAAATGTCAGCCGTATAGAGAGACAACCCCCGACTCTCCCGCCTGCCATTTATCAGAAAGGAAGGAGAACGGCGCATATTTGAATTATCAGAGACTGGACGCACAGCAAACTCCTCTGAGCAGCCACTTCCTTTCCAACAGCACTCCCATTCTCCATTTCCAGCTCCCTGAGGTTCTTCCAGCCTCCAGTCTCTTGTGTGCTTTGTGCTACAGGGGGCTCTCCCCTCACACTCCTTCAGCCGCTCTCCACACCTATGTGATGGGATCTGAGCACCTCAGCCTGGCGTTCAAGGTCCCTTCATCTGGGCCCCACGCTCCCAGGGATCTGCATCACCCCTCTGGGGTATGAGGGGGTCCTCATTTTAATATCCATCGCCTTGATACGGGGTTACAGAATTTAGCACTCCAGGAGGTTTTGGGGTTGCTTAGGATCTGAATAGACTGGAGGTATTTGGGATCGATTCACCTAGCATCGTAGCATTGTCAGTGCATGGATGTCCCCGCTGCCCATCAGCTATTTGTCCGTGTACCTGTGAAGTGACCCCGAGTTCTCCTCCCAGGCTGGGGGAGGGCCACCCGGCTTCCCCACGGATGCTGCGGGCCTGCCCGGCTTCCTTCACGGAGGTCACTGGCCCCTGTATTTTCTCCTACAAATGTCTCTGGCATTTGAGAGGCGAGTAAAGCCCCACAGCGCCTGCTTGTTCACAGAGCGCCTTATCAGTTGTTGATGAGACCCTGTCTAGGCTCACAGACAGGCAGTTTCCTCCAGCCCCAGAGCCCGAGCCCGCTGTGGAGCCAGAAGAAGGTGATAAGCCTCCGAGAAGATTTTTTAGGAGCCTTGCCTATCTTTCACACCAAGTCGCCAGGGTACATTTTCCATGGTCGCCATTTACAGATAGGGTGACTGCTCTTGGATAAGGCTGGGGACTGCAGTGGGTGGAGGGACGTTAAGGGGGCAAATGGTTTTTCCAATTAACTACCCTTGGGAATCCCTCAGGACTCCACAGGCTTTGTCTTTGACAACTGAGTTTTTTTTTTCTTTTCAATTGTAAAAATCCCTCCCAGGCCAGCCAAGCAGACCCTTTGTGGCTGGCTCCAAAGCAATCAAATAGGGTAGGCCGGAGCCTCCCAGTGAAAGAGCGGAGTTTCACTGGGCCTTAACTATGGAGAATGTTCTGCCTACAGCTGCCAGGCAGGAAGGCTGTGGCGATAGGGGTGGCGGGGCAGTCCCAGAAAAGCCCAGTGTGAAGCCCAGTGTCTCAGACTAGTCAGGTTTCAGGAAATAGGTTTCTAGAATCACCCACAGGCCAACCCCTTGACAGAGTCTCCTTGCCAAGTGTTTGGACAAGGCCAGAAGAAAGCACAGAGAGACTGGCCATTGCTTGGCTGGGAAGCAAAAGACAGGTTCGTGTTCCCAGCACTGAACAAACCTACCTTCTCTTCGGACACTTTTTAAGAGTGAGAGATGAGTGATAGAGTGTATGAATGATTTGCGGCATTCTTACAAAGTTAAATGAGAGTTTCAAATCACGTTTAGAAAATGCATTACCTTCATTTCCTGTTTGGACCAGGAAATACATATTCTAGACCTTACAGAGAACTGAAATACAATCCATTTTTGAAATTCAGTATTTTGAGTTACTTGTAGAGTTATGTTGTCTTGTAGAATTATGTTGTCTTACTTACCCATTAGGTTGTCTTGTAGAATTCTTCTTATCCTCCCCCAGTGCAGGGCTGAGATGCAGGGAGTGAAGCCAATGGCCAGTGCCACACAACTTGTAAGGACACAGAGTATGCTTTCAGTGAATTATCCCTTTCCCCCATTTCATGGCTGCTTTAGTTTTTTCAACTGTTAGTTTTGTTTTGATCATTCCCACAAAGAGAAGACCCAGACTGATTGTAGCCTTGTAGGGTCAATTTTGGAGTAAGTGTGAGGTTTGGTAAGAATACTACAATGTGTGTGTTGGCCGGTGGGTGGGTGAGTGAGGTTAGCAGAGGGTGGCAATAACGTAAGGTTGGCTGATCTGGAATAGGCTATTTTATGGTACGCCATCCAAAAGATTGCTCCTTTCTTGATTCAAGTTTTCCATGTGATAATACCCAGACTATTAGCAATGCTTTTAAACACACTGTTCTGTTTTGGTCCCACTGTTAACTCACATCATGATCTTGCCATCGTGTCTCAGATACCATGGTGCAGAGCAGGTGGTTTGGGTCTAGTCGCATGTTCTTGGGTGAGATGATGTCTGTACCACCCACAGTACACTGACAGGCATAGAGAAATGGTTAATAAGTGTTAGCCAGAATGGTCATTGTTTCCAGTGACAGCAATGGTGTAAGAACAGATGGGTCCTTTACTACAGAGAAATGCATAAGCAAAGTACAAATGACAGGACTTCATTTCAGGCTCCCAACCAGTCACAGAGAGAAGGTGTTTATGGCCTCTGGGACCACTTTGTAGGCATTATGGCATCAAGACAGCTGTCTCCTTCCTCTATGGCTAAAGCTTGCACACTCTCTTTTCTGGTTTCTATTTGTCCTCAGAAACTTGAGCCTTGGTGAGACAGACATAGACAGAACTGCCTTTCTAGTTCCCTTGGTGGAAGGATCCAATTAATGGTCTGTAGAGGAGACTTTTAAGCCTAACATTGATCTTCCTGCCCAGCTTCCTTTATTTTGGAACTTGATAACTCAAGGCAACTACCAGTGAAGACCACCAACTAACTACTCACCTTGTAGGTGAAATTCTACATGGGAACTTGGGTTTGGGGCTTCACCGTGAAGAAGCAAAGTGGGTAACAACAGCCATGGCTAATGGTATTAGCACTGTTGGCCACTGGATGCTGCCTGCTCCCTGGCCCCTCTCTTCTAAAGGGACGGTTTGGGTCCAGCCCAATGGTTACAATGTTACTTAGAAACCCCATGAGACTCTCTACCCTTTGAGCTCTAGAGACAGACTCTGCCTCTAGAAGTGCCTGAAGAATCACTTCATAACATAAATGGTTTTTTTTTTTTTTTTTCAATACAATGCTGGAAGAATTATTATGAGGAACTTTGGTGTGTGTGTGGACAGTGCCAAGACCTTGGCAAGCCTGGATTTATTTGGAATAATAACAAGGCCAGGACAGGGTGGGTGGTAAGCTATTTTATAGGTGAGGAAGTAGAAGAATGAAGCTAACACTGAGCTCTGGGATTCTAAATCTTGGAAGATGCTGGATCCTGGAGAGCATGCTGCCTGGTTTTGTCTGGTTGTGCATTTAACGCAGCAGGATAGACTCGCAGGAGGGGCCGTATTTCCCAGCTTTGTGCTCTAGTCCAGGCAGTGTGCCTCATGGGGACACTAAGGAGCTGGTTTTAGTATTCCCAGGGCCCGGCAGTCTGTGACTCAGTACCCTCTCTTGACCACTAACACTGGCCACGTGAATGTCACACCTCCCTTGCTTATGGTGCAACATTACCCCAGGGTTCTTTCTCTCACCAAGATGGAATGTAGCAAATTGCCCCCTGGGGAATCCTCATTACTTGAGTTACTGCACGTCCCAGCATTTATGAGTCTTCCTTTTCACATATATTTTTCGTGGTAAAATTGGAAAAATAGAAATCATTCAGGAAAAATAAATACAGCATGTAATTTTATTTTTCTTGAAATGAAAGACATCTCTTTTATTCATCCCCTTACCCATCATCTAATCAATTAGAAATTCGGTAACCCAAGAATTTCACCAAACACTGGTTGTCTTGATAAAAGCAAGACAAATAATAAAGTAAACATACCTCCATTCGGATATTTTTTAAACAATTTTCAGAGTGAGCAATAGTAGGACCAGTTTGCTTTCCCTGTAGGACCAGTATGATACTCAAATCAGGGTTAAAAGTATGTGCCCAGGGACAATCAGGTCTCAGGACTCCTCTTCCCTGAAATCTCAGAAACTCCAAAATTCTGAAAAATACCTGCCCCTCTCACATTTGCAAACCTGTTACCAAAACCCTGTGGCCTGACTCCTAATTCTCAAAGTTTCTTCCAATTCATTCACTCTCATTTGAATGGCAATTGTAGGTTTATTGCCCTTAGACTCTGAGAATTAATTAGCTCTTTGGAGCAAACGGATAACACAGCCAACCGTCAGCATTACTAGTAGGTTCCTGGAGCTCCCCTACTTTCTCTCATTCTGGAAAAGTTGGGGGCTTTTTGCATGATTAAAAAAAGAAAGGCGATTTCTTCTTTCATTTACCAAATTTGCCGAGTTGGTTTCAGTGACTGTCAAGGATGGCCTTGATTTTGTTCATGACTCAGTTTTAGGCCATTCAGTTTTTTCCTTCTTCTTGCAGAAGTTATTTCAGAATTTAAAGCAAATATTAACTTAAAAAATAATCTGTGTCCTGAGCAGCTCGAATGTCCATCAATAGATGAATGGATAAATAAAATATGCTATTTGCGTACAATGGAATAATACCGGGCTTTGGAAGAAGAAGATTCTGACAGATGTTACAACATGAATGAATCCTGAGGACATTATGCTTGGTGAGATCAGCTGGACAGAAAAAAGATAAACACTGCATGATTTCCCTTACCCCGAGGTCCCTAGAGTGGTCAGGTGCATAGAGACAGAAAGTAAGCAGTGGTCGGGGCTGGAGGGAGGGGGTCGGACCTGCTGGTAGGCATAGAGCTGTAGTTTCATGCGGTTGGTGGCAGTGGTTACACAGCTCTCTGAACGTACTCATGCTGCGGAAATGGGCACCTAAGAAAATGGCTACAGTGGTATCTTTTATGTTCTGTATCTGCTCAACATTTTTAAATTTAAAAAATTTTTCAAAATTAAAAGCCATCAGGGAAAAAAAAACCCAACATTGCCCTCCCTTGACCTTGGTTTGTGGTTGGGGGGATTCAGGAATTTGGAATGGAGAACGGAGATGGGCTCTCTCCACAGCACTGGGGGCAGCTCCCTAGCTCCCTCCCTAGTTCTGTTAGGCCAATGTCAGAGTTCTGCCACCTGCAGTCAGGCTCCCGGGTGTCCAGGACACATCACTGAGGCCTTTTCCTGCATCCCTGTTCTTTCTTGGCAAGGTGATAATGCTCTTAATTAGCACAGAGTCCTACTCCTACAGCCTGAGGCCCAGATGGGGAGGGAGGGGGGGAGGGCTGCCTTCAGGGGCCAGGGGAGTGGCTGCCCAGTTGGAGGCAGAGCCTGGAAGGAAGAGGGAGGCCCTAGATAGAGAGGGCAAGAGGGGAATGTTTTGCTGACAGATAAGAGATATATTTTAGACTGACTTCTAATGCAAGTAATGTTCAAATCTCATTCCCAGAGTACAGTGCTCTCAGGATAACCTGAAGTTATTCAGTGTCCTCCCTGCTCTTCCTCCAGTGAGGACCCAGGGAGGCTACGGAAGACTGTCTCTCTCTCTCCTCTCTTTCTGCTTCTCTCTCATAATCAAAGCCCATGAGGACACTTGCTGAATGATTTAACCCAAACTGGGACCCTGACAGTGGAAGGTCATCTCCAAAAATGTGGTACCCAGCCCTTTCTCTCACTCTGTAATAGACCTTCAAGTCCTAGAGATCGTCCCTCTCACTGACTCCCCAAAATGCAGTAGTGTTTTGAATGGTAGCCCTCCAAAATGTTTGTCCACCCCAAACCTGTGAATGCCACGTTAGCTGGAAAAGATGTCTGTCCAGATGTAATTAAGGATCTTGAGAGATCATTCTGGATTATCCAGGTGGGTCCTAAATCCAATGACAAGTGTCCACATTAGAGCAAGGCAGAGGGAGAGTTGGGACACAGAGGGATAGACCTTGTGAAGGCAGAGACAGAGATTGGAGGAACACAGACACAAGGGAACACAGACATTCCTCGCTTATTGCTGTTGTCGTTTTTCCACTGATCCGTCAAGGGACCCGCCCTCTCTGCAGTGAGCTGTGAGCGTCCTTCTGAAGATCTAATTCCTATGAACCAATTGTAAGTGAGCCTCTCTGATATCTCCTCCATTTTCAGGGGTGGGCGTTTGAGTGTGTGTGTGTGCGTCTGTATGTGTGTGTGTGTGTGTAAACCTTACTGACCAAATCCTTGTCCTTTTCTTATATACAAAACCGAGTGTGAAGTCTGACTAACCAGAGCCTCCAGGAGCTGGGAGAGGCAAGGAAGGATGCTCTCTCTAGAGTCTCTACAGGGAGCCCAGGCCTCCTGGCCCCTTGATTCTGGGCTTTGATTTCCAGAACTATGACAGGAGACATTCCTGTTGGTTTAAACCATTCAATTTATAGTCATTTGTTACAGCAGCCCTACAAAACTAATACATGCCAACACTTGTAACCAGCATGGCAGTCTCCTTTGCTGCCGAACTGTAGCTGGTGGGACTCACGCTTCCTGTTCTTGAAAAGGAACTGCGCTGGCGACGCATAGGAGCCATGTTCTTGCCCCGTCTGTACGCATGCGCCATCCAGGGGCCTCTTGCAGCTCCGACTGTGAGACAGTTGCCAGGCTGGGGTCCAAAATTCTGCCTTTCTAAGATGCTTCCTATGGTACAGTTGCTGCTGGTGGTGTAGTACACTTTGAACCCACAAAAACTAGTTTGGGACAGAGGCTTTCCAACAGAAGCATAATAAACAAACATGTTAATTGTGTTCAGCTGGGAGCCACTGGCCAGCATTCGGTCCTTATCGGGGACTCCTCATGATCTTACCTACGTTTGTGATTTTTATCACAGTATTTGACCTAATCTGTTTGATGTTGTTTGATAGAATGCCATTATCCATGATCTCTGCCCCATAAACTTAGAACCAATAATCTGTTTTGCATAAAGATCTCTGTGCTGTATCTTCCTTACCTGCTAAGCAAGGGTCTTAGGCTAGGTTGCTCAAATTTCCTCCAGCTTGAACTTTCTTTGAGTGTAGGATGCTTTCCCCACACCCAGATATAAGACTCTCTGGAGTCTTCGTATCTGCTTTTGCCTTCAGCTTGAGGCCTTTCTCCTCATGTTAATGCGGTGAACCAAGGGCAGAAAAATGGCCTGAGTCTCTGCAAGGAAGGTAATAAAATATGCTTCACTTATTGCTGTTGTGGTTTTTCCACTGATCCGTCGAGGGACCCGCCCTCTCTGCAGTGAGCTGTGTGTAAGTGTCCTTCTGAAGATCTAACTCCTATGAACCAATTGTTAGTGAGCCTCTCTCATATCTCCTCCATTTTCAGGGGTGGGCATTTGAGAGAGAGAGAGAGAGAGAGAGAGAGAGAGTGTGTGTGTGTGTGTGTAAACGTTACTGACCAAATCCTTGTGCTCTTCTTATATACAAAACCGAGTGTGAAGTCTGACTAACCAGAGCATGCATGTGCGCCCCTAGCACAATCTGGAAAATACCAGTCCTTGGCAGTTGTTGCTCTGAGAGCAAAAACAACCACTGCCTTTATCAGAATGTTACTCCCTTAATAAGTGGTATTTACAAAAAGCACTTTACTGTCAGGATTGACACTGTAGAATTTGGCAAACGTGCTAGAAGACTGTCTATAATCCCAGCAGGATGGCCATTTTCAGGCCTCACATTTCAGTTCCTCTCAGTTCCCACTGCCCTGCCACACTTCTACTAGAAAACACTTTAAAGATTGAGCTTGAAACGTACGCACACAACTGGTAATACGGGAGCTGCTGTTCGATGGCACAGATTCTCCAGCTCATCAAAAATGCATTTACCTTCCTCACAGGTCTAGCCTGTAACCCCTCACTGAATTTCCCAGGCCAGTGGAATGGGAGGCTGTCACCAGAAATGGAGTGAGGTAACATTAACATGTCCCCAAACAACACTGTGTGGGAAATATTCCTACTAGAGAGTGAACCACGACCACTTACTTCACTTGGATTCATTTTTCACTCACTCACCCTCCCTTCTTCTTCTCACTTGTTTAGTGATGAAAACAGAGACCTTCACAGGCTACAGCTATGGGGTTGAGAGTAGGCAAATGGATTCCTGAGCAGGCATCTGTTTGTGGAATCTGGAACAGATGCGTGTCTACGGCTGGTGTCCCTTCCTCATGCCTCTGGCTCTGTCTGAACGACTACTTCGTGCTGTGTCCTCTCCCAGCAGATTCCTCAGCTCAGGGCTTTAGCCACTCTCTCAACTCAGGCTTACACATGACTCTCTTCAAACCCCTTGACCTTTTTCTTGCTCTGTGGTACTTCACCTCTGACTGCATATTTGCAAATTTTTGCCATGTGCCCATTCAAAGTCTCAAGACAAAGAATCTGATCATAGGAGGATCTTATTTTTCATGGCCAGCTTTGGTGCGCCTGGGCCACGTGACCCTGGGTCATATGACTTGACTTGATCCAATCAGCTGCAGCTCAGGTATTAGGGACACAAACCATGGCCCAGGCAGCAAAGGGCTAGGGGTTGGGCAAATTCGCTTTGAAGAGGGTTTGGGCAGGGCTTGTGATGGAAGGACATATGCTTCCCTCATCTTACTTTGAAAAGGCTTTATATAAAAACCCAGGTGAAGACTCAAGGGGCTGGGGGGTCATAGCTGTACAGTAAGTACCAGCCCCCTCCTGTTTTCTATTCCCAAATGTAAGAAGGGGTGAAGCCAAAATCACAGAGAATTGAAACTGATCTCCTTGAAAACAACAAATGAATGTGGCTCCCCAGCCACAATCCAAAAAGTTTGCTAGTGCCGGCATAGAGGCAGCCTGACATAGCGAAACATCATCGGGGAGAGCAGGCTGTGGAATTGTGGGGAAGAGGTGGGGGTGACGGGGCAGGAAAAGCAAGCTCTCAACTGTGAATGTGTTGTGTGCACTTGGATGCGAATCAGGCTGCAGCCCGCCACACTGCACACCGAGGGTCATGGCACTGTGTGAATTCCATTTGCAGGTCCCCTTTTTAAAAGGCAGAGCTGGTCTCCCTGGCTCTAATGGAGGGAGATGGCCCCGAGCTCACAGCCAGAGAGTCAGAGGTGCCCCCAGCACTCTGGAGACTTGGTCTGGGTTGGGCATCCACTTTGCTTCTGCAGGCCTCAGCTCCCCCTCCATTGCCACCTCCTTCCCGTTTCCTGTGCTCTTCACATTCACTAGTGACTTCTTGTGCTTTAACACCCAAAGTGGCATCAAAAATGACTTTACTTTTAAAATAATGCAAGAAAGCTTCTGAAAGAAAATAAAGAATATCTTTATGCCTTCATACCTGGGGACAGGTAAATCATTTCTTAGACAAGATACAAAAAGCACTAACCATAGAAACATATAAATAAATTGGACTTCATCAAAATTAAAAATTTCTGCTCATCAAAAGACACTATCAAGAAAATAAAAAGCCAAGGACCAAGAGAAATATTCACAATGTGTATATCCAACTTATATCTAGAATAGATAAAGCACACCTACAAATCAGTAATGGAAAGATAACCCAATAAGAAACAGGCTAAAGCCTTGAACAGACGCTTTCCCAATATAAAAATGGCCTATAAGCATATGCAGAATACTCAATATCACTACTCACTAGGAAAATACAAATTAGAAACTAGAAGGTATTACCACTTCACAACCACTTGCTCGAATGGCTGTGATTAAAATGACTGACAATACCAAAAGTCTGTCAGCTGGAGATGGAACGAAGGGACTCTCACATATTGCTGGGAGAAGATCACATTATAGCCACATTGGACAACTCCTTAGTGCTTATTCTTTCATTGTTAATTCTCCTACCCCATGACCTAGCATTTCCTTTCTAAGTATTTATCTGAAAAATGAAAGCACGTGTCCACACACAGACTTGTTCAAGAATGTTCATAACAATTTCATTCTTAGTAACAAGAAATTGGAGTGAAAAAAAGTCTATCAACAGGTTCATGTATAAACAGGAGTTAGGGCAACCTCCTGCAAGAGAGAGAATTGGGCAAGGCAGTCCCCCGAGGGCAGTGCCCAGTAAGAAATGCAGATGCAGTTTATCCCAGCTGATGTTCCCAGCCCCTGGGACATGTCAGTTCCAAAGAGGGCATCTGAGGGAAACAGTATAGTCTCTACTACATCATGTAACAAACACCCCACATAAGATAGAAAACATTCCTATCGCCCAGTTCCCAGTACCCTTTGTGGTCATATAGTGGAATACTACTTAACAACAATAATTCTGAGGTATACAAAAATATGAACTTAAATCTAAAAATCCATTATGGATGCCAGACACTGCAGATGATCTTCTTTGTGATTCCATTTATGTGAACCGGTGAAACTCACAAAAATAATCTGTGGCGAGAGAAACGGCAATGCTTTTCTCTTGGTGGAGGTGGGAACAAGGTGAGGGGGTGGAGATTGACTGCAAGGTGAACCTACCAGTACTAGCTACTGGACACTTGAGAAAAAGGAGGGCCACCACTAAATGAAGTAGAAATGTTAGAACTGCCGTGACAGACAGGGAGGAAATCATCAAAGGACTCTGAGCAATGGGCATGCTAGAGCAGATATTTCAGAAGGCCAGTAATTCCATCAGCTGACCAGTTTTGCAGGACGGCCTAGAGAATGTGCTGGTTAGTGAGTGTGCACTAGAGTTGTTAAATAGCTCAGTGGTGGTTGTCTTCATAGATCAGGGCTTCCAGCAAAAGATGCTACTACAGAACTGGGCTTTTGAAAGCAATGGGGATAATAGGATCCCAAAATAAATAGAAGCAAGGTGGCACAATTATTACAATGAGCAGCAAGGTCAGAGCAGAGACTTGACCAAGCAGGATGGACCAACAGAGAGGTAGAGATGGTTGACAGAATACATTGTTCCTCGGGCAGAGATAGCTGGGCAACCAAAAGAAGCATTGTTAATATGTACAATTAAAAGAAATGCAGGATGAATGATTGGGACCTGTGGACAGCAGCCCTAGAAAAATTCAAGATTCCTGGCTGTTCTCAGACCTGGAACCCATTGACTGAAGTATAGGCCAAGTCCCCAGGAGGAACAATTTTGCACGTCTGCAGCATGTATACTCAGTAGTAATTTCCCCAATCCTTCCCTGTGGCTATTTATTCATATAACCGTGCAGTGAGCAAAGGAGAATATGCATAAACTTTTCAGAAGTTGTTGGACATTCTAAGGTCTTGACCTAGGGAGTTGACATTGATGTCAATGAATCCAAAAGCAACTATAACCTGCCTGTTAGAATTGGAGCATATGGGGTCCAAATGATAACTGGAGCCCTGAACCTAGTTCAGCTAACTGTGGATTCGGTGGCCCATGGTACCACCCAGTATCATTTCTCTAGTCTCTGAATATAGAGTTGGAGTTATCATTGTTGGTGGTTGGCATAATCCCTGTTCCTGGGCATTGCCATCCAAATTTCAACTTCCACACTTGGATCTTTGTTGCTCCATGAAGACCAGCTTGGACTCAAACCCATAGGCTCTTCCCAGTCTCAGCTGTGTTGAGTAACTTCTGTGGACATGAGATCCTATCCCTGACTCTAGCCCACCCAGCTGGACTCACCTGCCCCAGGAGGGACTGCACACTTTTCAGCCCAATAGTCCAACCTCCCCCATGCAAAGACAACCTAGACCTGGCCTGGACATCTTCTAGCTTTGCTTAAAGTGATAGCAGAATGTAAGAAAGGATATTGCATCCTGAGATCAGGGCTGATAACATAGAGTAAACAGTTTCTGGTTCCCACCAATGCAAGGGGAAACAAAATAAACGCATTCTAGACAATATACCAATAAAAAGCAGGGGTACGCAGGTATTTGGAAGTGGGATGGGGAGCAGACCTGCTTATTATTAAAACCAGCAATAAATAATACAAGCTACAATGCATTTAGCAAGTACCACGTACCAAGAATGTTCACATCTGCTCTCTTATTTGATCCTAATGACGACCCTGTGGGGTGAACGGCATGCCCATTTTATGGGGAAGGAAACTGAGGCTCAGGGAGCTGTGATAAGAGGGCCAAAGTCCTAAATCTCCTAGGCAGCAGAGTGAGAATCCCAGTCTGGCCAGCTGATTGTGTCTCCAGCCCTGCAGCCGTCACACCGAACTGTATCCCTCTTGCAGAGGTTTGTGATTCAAGCACCTTGAATAAATCGCTTGGCTTCCAGAGAGTGGGCTTAAGAAAATATGCTTTTTCTTTCATGCTTTTGAAGACAGAATCAGTCATAAAGGGCATTCCTTTAAGACTTTCTGCTTTGAAGTGATAAAAGCTAGATTGAGGGAAGGCTCACAGGCCCCTGATCTGGGCTCACCCCTGCCCCTGGAGCCAGGAAATGTGATTTCTCCTGCCATCCCTTTCACTCACTGCTCTTGCTCTGCTTCTTGGGTCTCTGGTGATTTTTTTTTTTTTTTCCTTAAGAAAAGAAGATAGCTTGGGTTAATTTCGAGTTCTCTACGATTTATCTGTGCTGAGCTGGAAGAGTGTTGAGTGGGAAAGGGTTTCATTGTCCACGAGGGCCTCACGGCTCTTCAACACCCACCACTTCTGCCTCATGTCAAAGGAAAGCAAATAGGTTTATTAAATAGCTGTCAAGCCGAATGAGCGAGCACCAAGAACACACGGAGGGGAGATTGGATTAGAGGGAGAGGACATGCCACACTAAACAAGGGCACAGATTTATGGCCTTGGCCAGGCGGCCTTCGAAATGATGCCCGAGGTAGATATGTGTGAGGGGGGAGGATGGGCCAAGGAGGTGAGTCGTGAGGTCCTGATGGAAGGACTGAGGCACGAGAGGCTTCCAGAAAGGCCGGGCACTTCCTTCCCAGCACATGGAGGGTTGAGAAGTGCGGTCTTTGACTTTTCAGCCTCTTTGATATTGGGAGGTCCAAGAAGAGGATCAGAAGGATGGAAGGAGCCAATATGCAGCATCTGCTGTATTATTTGCTACGTTTAAGCCAGTTTTTGTTGGGTTTCCTGTTACTTGAAACTTGTGTATCAAGTAGTGAATGTTGATCATTTTTTGGAAAACTTAGCCTTCAGTACTGGACAAAGGAGTTCAGAGTTTAACGATGAGGAATTAGGACTCTCTTTGAGTAGAAGAGTGACCTTAATATCTTATGTTTGTTGTCTTTATATTTATCTTACAAAAACACCAATCTTATGAAAGCGACGATCTAGATGAATCCCAGCTCGGTGATTATTGCAAACATCTAAGTGTGGAGAGGTGATAGCCTGATAGCCCGAATGGGTAGCTGATTAAGATGGAAATAAACCCTCAGATTTGAGACATGTTACTTGATTGGAACTGGTAGGACACTGTAGTTGGAATTCTTTTAATACTTAGAATACTTTTAATTGTATTAGAAATACCGAGGTATTGATTTAAGCAAAATGGGGACTTTAGTATCAGAGTGCAGTGGTGTCTGACAGAACCCAGGGCAGGGGAGCTTAGGGCCAGTACTCTTTCTCTCTCCTCTTTCCTTCTTCCCATTCATTGTTCTTCATCCTCCTTTTATATCTACAGAATGACTTCCTCTGCATTCCCATATCTCAGAGAGGGAAACAAGACCACTGAAGTCTTCTGTGTTTAGATGGCCCTCGCTCTCTTTCTCCTTCTAAATCCCCTTGGAAGGGACTCTGTTTGGCCCCACTGAGCCAATCGTTTATGGAAGAGGAGGGAAGTGTTGGAGGTCAGGGTATCCCAGGTTCTCTTCTGTGGTTCTGGGAAGGGGGATTTTGAGATGTATTAGCCTAGTGGGCTTCCATCCTCTCAGAACTTGGTGTCCTTGAAGGCGCCCTGACCAGGGGTGAGTTAGCAAGGGAGAAGGATGGTCAGTGATGACAGTGAGGCTCCTGGTCTGAGTGACCAAGAACACAAAGCAGCATTTCCTTAGATGGGAGGTTAGGACTCCCACAACTGAATGAAATGTGAATGTTTTGAATACAGAGTGACACGGGCTGCAGGAGAAACAGCTAAGGGCTGATAGTATTGGGCATGGCATCTATGACTTTACCCATGTTTGAAGTGAGCTGAAGAGAGACAAAGTCACTTTGGGAACAATCAGGCATCTGATTTTCAGAAGAAAAACTTGAGGCTTAGGGGACACCAAGAATAAAGTGATCCTTTGGTTACAGAACACAGGCCTGAGCCCCAGACCAGACTCAAATGTGGCGAGGACAAGGCAGGGTCTGTGGCTACTCTGGCTTTTCACGTGGCTACCTGCTGGCTTTGTGGCTTGGAGAAAAGAGCCACTAGCCATGGGGGCGGGGGGATGAGAAGGGAAGACACCATCAATTTGTAAAGGCTATGTGTTTATAAGCAAGGTGGAAAGCTGGTCTTGG